>NC_067197.1:37974463-38625713 GCF_000699445.3 Schistosoma haematobium | reverse complement strand
AGGGGAAAAATACTGTTATGAAAAATATTATTATTAGCCTTATTCAATATTATATTCTTGATACAATATAGAATTCTCAGCAAGTTACTTACTTATTGATCGATCCTGATGTTTAATATTTAGTGGGCGCCAGTTCAAAATTATCATTTCAAGAATCGACATCTGAATAATATACATTCTTTTCGATGTATATTACCAACAACCGCGATGTCTCTGATTGGACTTTTTTGTAACTTGTACAGCGAAATGTTGTAAACTTTTCATAAAGGCACCTGAATAGGTTACCTGATTAACAAACATAATGGTATGTTGAAATAAACAAAAACAACTTGTTGAAATATCTAGATGGTAGGAACAAGTAGTCCAGATATTCAAGCAGGAGAGTTATAAACTAAGGATTTTAAAGAAATAATAATTACAAAAGAAACGCAATGGTTCCCTTTACAATTTAATCAATATGGATGTTAATATTAATTCAACCTTGAAATTGAACATTCATCATGAATCTGTTTCTAATGTGTGTTACTTAAATTGTTCGAGTTTCTAGTGAGAAACAGTAACTAGTGAAGTCAAAATTGTTTAGAAGGTGATTAATAAAACCGAAAGTATTCAGTATCACGAATCAAGCAAAGTTGAAAATATGCACAAATGGTTGTTGACTTGGGGAATTGAAATATACTATGATAATTATTGTTTTCTGTGTCGCTGAACTATTACTACTATAGAGGTTGATTAAAAATGAGAAAACTAACAAAATTTGGTAACTTTGAAACATGATAAATAATTGCGTACACATAGTTTAGAATGAATGACATGTTTAAATGTTTTTGGTCTTGTATACGAAGTATGAATAAACAATGTAACTGTAGATAACCAATATTTTCAAAGTTTGGATAGCACATAGCTTCTTGATTTAGGAAATTTTACCCAATATTGAAGGAATTCGGGATATTCAGAAAGTAAAGTTGACGTATGCCAAGCCTACATAATTCTTCAAAGAGAAATTTAAATGGAGTCGAAATAATAATCAATGGAATATTATCCTTCTGTTAGATATTGTATACTGAAATGATTTTGTGATCCAGATAGAATCTTTTAAATTAAAACATTACAGCACGGAAAGACACCTACTCTCTATGAATATTCCTCAGTGATTATCCTATTTACAGGTTGGTTGATCAATGAGTGGTGACCAGTGCCATGTTATCCCAGTTTATTAGTGCTGATATAATTCTAGAGATCACATAGACTGCTATGTGGCTCAACAATGCGTCCAATATATTTTGATGTTGCGTGGTTAGAGACAAACAGTATGAACATACAAACATTACATCGTTAACTTATCAATGAACGGTCAGTGGTAAATAACTCAGTCTTACAAGAGGTCTGGACTCAACTGGCTGAGGTAGACAGGGAAGCTGGACCATTCAGAACCCTAGGCCGTTCTTACATGTTTGCGCGTCTTTGGTCCGATCGATATTACGCTAACCTCCAATCTGCAGCCCTTTTTCACATTATAACAGATTTTCAATCTGGGATTCGAACCCAGTACTGTTTGCTTCAAACGCCATCGCATTATCCACTTAGCTACTGAATTCTATTAGCCACCTCCTTGTGCCACTATTCATCTTTGCTTATAAAACTTGTGACTTCAGGCAATATGCACAGGATTCACATATGCCAATAAGAGACTGATCATTTGTAGTCCTAAATAACAATCGAAAGATACAAGTAAACAACACCAAATGAATATTTCAGGTATTTGTCTACTTATTAAATGATCATATAAATTTTATATTTACTACCATGTATAATTTTCAATATAACATTTTTTCAACTAAACTAATCTCTAGGAGAAATTGGTATAAAATTACAAATAATCGATTGTCAACCAATTGTCAATGGTATTTACTCATCTATGAATTATTTCTTAGCTCAAGTACATGAGAAATTTGAACATCAAATATTTTGTCATACTAATTTATTGGAATTAAAATGGTGTTTAGAAGAAGAGAATGATGAAATATTTAGTGGATTTGTATTAGAACGAATTGAATCTGGTTAGTATGGTTATTATTTTTTTATAATCAGAGGTGGGGGTTTTTGAATTGGTTGAAGTTGGACATTAACATCGTTGGATGGCCGCTTAGTGGTCTAGAGGTTAAGTGTTCCCGTGTGAGACCGATAAGTCCTGGGTTCGGATCTCGAGAGGTGGGATCGTGAATGCGCATAGCTGAGGAGTCCCACAATAGGACGAAACGGCCGTCTAGTACTTTCAGGTTTTCCATGGTAGTCTAGCTTCAACTGACTCATGAACTCAACTATTAAATTATTATTTTTTGTTTGTTGTCAGCCCTAATATAAATTAGTTTGAATATAACTATTAAATTGCCTGCTTATATTTCAGAGTATTGAATAATATTGGCTTGATTAATTAAACATTTTTATTCAGATTGAACATTTAATAGATTTTATTTTCTTCTATATCAGTTATTGATGTTAACCATTAACTCAGTAGCTGTTTGAGCTCTATGACCCGGTTTATTTATTTGTAACAATCAGATATAATAATTCACTGTTCAGTTAGTGTACATGAATAAAATATTAACATACCATCCAATGCCTAAAACTCTGCCCGGGGCCCCCCGTGGGGCTACTGCCTGTCCCAAGGCCGGATAAAGGAAGAGGGTTGAGCATGGGGTTAGTGACTTGATCCTGTAGAAAACTAACTCGCTAAAAAAACGCTAACCAGAAAAAATAATTAAAACCATTTAAACTCTGCCCTGGGAGTTAGAAGGTCTTCATTTAGAAAAGTTATGATGTCTCATAATCAAAGCCAAATTCTTTCGGAAGTCACAAGGCTGATGTCCCTTCTGATCCAATGCTTAAAGTCTTTTAATCTTAACTCTCGGTCTTCTCAAATCAATCGAAGTGTCTTGTTTATATTTGTGAACGACAGACAGTGTTTTTCGGCTGTTCCAAAATTATCCGATTAATTAATTATCATTTGAAAATGTATGGAGGTCCCTTCAACTAATTTTATTTTCATTAAGATTATAAGATCCCATTATTGCTATCCCCTGCTAATTAATTTGAATTTCAACGATAAATCAGGTTCTATATAAAGGGATCAGGTGAAATATTCACTGTTGTTTCGTTGCTTTACGTAACCATTTCTTGGATTTCCATTCTGATTATTAGATCATCGCATAAATTTATTCATTATGAACTTGATTTTATTTTTTATTCTATGGTTGCAATAATCTAATGATATCTTTCATACAACTTGGATCGATAATTATGTTAAACCATATTTATCTGCGTTTCTCCTAATTATCTATATCGATCAATCTACTAATATTTATCAAACTTCACATCACTGGAGCATAATGCTTTATTGATATAATAATTTAGCTATTAGTGGAATTCAACTGTTTCTGAACAACCAGGCCAACCATATTGATTTATCATTCCCATCTAGTCATTTCACAGTCAAGCATATCATAGCATATGATAGTAATTTACTTTCTGTATGTATGACTGTTTTGGGGAAATTAGCTTGTTGCACTACAAAACAAAGGGACTTCAACCTTACAGAAAAGTAAAACAAAAACGTTACCAAAACATCTACCACAAACATATCGGATTTGACAGATAAATTAAAGTTTTGAACTTTATCAGTAACTACTTTCATATTTAAAACATATCATCGACTTATATTAATGATGTTATCCAGTTTTAACCCTTTAATCCGTTAGCACCTATTAAAATATATTTAAGTAAGTCAAGGGATTATTAATTAGTTAATTTCAAGTGTTTGTAAATTACTTATTTACACCTGTTACTCCTCGTGGAGGAGCATAGGTCACCCACAAGCACTCTCTATCCAACTCTGTCACGGGCAATCATTTCCAGTTCTTTCCATTTTGTTATTCATCCTTATCATATCTGATTCTACTTCCGTATGTAATGTGTTCTTTGGCTTTCCTTTTTTCCGTTTCCCTTCCAAATTGTAAATAGTCATTTGAAATTAATATATCTTTAATACGGGTAACTAACATATTGACTATGAAGTACTTGGACTAATAGTTCAAAAACAATCTATACAGATATATATTCATATTACATCATACTACTGAAATCCTATTGTTATAGTGACTGATTTCAGTTTATTTTTATTTGTATTGTTTAAATATCAATTACATAACAATACATAGATTAGTTTTTTTTTAAAAAAGTGCTTAAAAGTTAACCTGTCAACATTGAGTACTCTTATTAATTAAGCTTATTATTTAATATAATTGAATTCATTCAATATAAACAATTTGTACTTACTTACTTACTTACGCCTGTTACTCCTAATGGAGCATAGGCCTCAGACTATAATCAATCAATTGTCTATACCTATAATGAGTGACTTAATTAATTTAGTTACTAACTGGTTACTTGTTTCTTTGTTTGTTTGTTTTTTAACATTACAAAATCAATTATACATTTAACATAATCTTTCCATTTTAATATTCCTTTTGAAATCTTTAATTCTTAATTGAATACATAATGTATGAAAAAACACAAGTGATTAAGATAGACTATAAGCAGCTGATAAACCTTCGTATTTCATTCAGCGCTCATTGAGGGTATTGAATAAATGTTGTAAGTAACGATAACATAAAGTTTCAACGACTACGAAAAAGCATTTGGTATCGTGGACAGAACAACACTATGAAAGCTCCTTCGATAGTCAATATCATACAGAATTCCTATGATGGATTAAACTGCAAAATCGTGCATGGAGGACAGTTGACAAAGTCGTTCGAAGTAAAGACCAGTGTCAGGCAAGGTTGCTTACTCTCACCTTCTCTTTCTCCTTGTGATCGATTGGATCATGAAGACGTCGACATCTGAAGGGAAACACGGGATACAGTGGACATCTAAGATGCAGTTAGACTATCTAGACTTCGCAGATGATCTAGCCCTTCTATCCCAAACGCAACAACAGATGCAGGAGAAGACGAACAGTGTAGCAGCAGCCTCAGCAACAGTAGGTCTCAATATACACAAAGAGAAAAGCAAGATTCCCCGGTACAACACAGAATGCACCAATCCAATCACAATTGACGGAGAAGATTTGGAAGATGTAAAAACCTTTACGTATTTGGGCAGCATCATTGATGAACAGGGTGGATCTGATGCAGATGTGAAGGCGCGGATCGGCAAAGCAAGAGCAGCATATTTACAACTGAAGAACATCTGGAAATCAAAACAACTGTCAACCACCACAAAAGTCAGGATTTTAAATACAAATTTCAGAACGGTTCTACTGTATGGGGCGGAAACCTGGAGAACTACGAAAGCCATCATCCAGAAAATACAGGTGTTTATTAACAGTTGTCTACACAAAATACTTCGAATCCGTTGGTCAGACACTATCACAACAACCTACTATGAGAGCGAACAAACCAGATTCCAGTGGAGGAAGAAATCAGGAAGAAGCGTTGGAAGTGGATAGGACACACATTGAGGAAAGCACCCAACTGTGTCACAAGACAAACCCTCACATGGAATCCTGAAGGCCAAAGGAGAAGAGGAAGACCAAAGAACACATTACGCTGGGAAATGGAGATAGACATGAGAAAAATGAACAAGAATTGGATGGAACTAGAAAAGAAGGCGGAGGACAGAGTGGGTTGTAGAATTCTGGTCGGCGGCCTATGCTCCATTAGGAGTAACAGGCGTAAGTAAAGTAAAAAAAAGATAATATAAAGTAATTACTTCATCGTATGATGGAAAATGTAAAGAAACCCTATTATCAGTACTCTAATAAGTCGCATAGCATAAGTAATTTGTAAATAACGAGAATAGTTGAGAATTATTGTTTAGTGATGACAATGAATTTAAAAAAACGATATAAGTTGATGGTGTAATTGCTAAAGGGAATTGATTCTTGCATTGCAATTAACACCAATTCAATCAGGCCGATATTCAGGTGTACAGCTGTATTCATCAGTCGGATTATTGATTAATTAGCTTAAATTTCCTGTATAAGACCAATAAGTTTCCGTTAACTTAGTGACCTTCCTTCGACTAATGACTCAATAACAGCAAAATAGCTACCGAGATCAATACATAACATCTATTAGCCCAACATACAACTTCGCTCATTCGCCCGATTGTTAGATAGCTAGCAAAGAACAAGAACTCAGTATGCAGATAAATTCTATAGTACAATTCACTTTAGTACTCAAAATCTGTGTGATAATATGGACTAATTTCCTTATAACACCTTTTAATCGATAAATATCTTTGGAGTTCCCAGTCGATTAGGTCACTATTCACTGATTTTTTTTATAATATGCAGTGTTCAAGCTACATGTAAAAGAATCCATATTAACTGTATAATCTGTTGATTCCCATTTCGTTTTTGAGGAAGATTCCGGATATGTAAATTCAAACAGTCAATCATTCTCATTGAGATGCTAAAATTCTTTGCACTGATCTTAACTTCTTACATTCATAATATTTGACGCATACATCAATTCTGAATAATCTATACAAAGAGATTGTTATGGTGGAGGGTGTCCGAGATTCTATCGACAGAGTTTCAATTTCGTCACTAGTCTACATAATTCGCTACCGAATGTATAGTAATCATTTATTGAACTGTGAACCTGGGAAAACAAGTTAAAATTATAAAAGGAGCATTATTTTTCTCGACATTGAAGGTATACTTTGTTTACGCATGAGAATTAGCACAAGATTTTGGTAGAGGATTCCCTGTCAACTATCCCAAACCATCTAAAAGTTAACGATATGTACATAATGGTGGTCTGTCACACTGCCAATATTTCTGATGTTGACAAAACTATAATAAATGTACACCAATAAATGAAGTGAATAATGAATAAAATTTAGTTTCGTGCTTAACGATTGAATATAACTGTAAGAAAGCTTTAGTTGACCTAGGAAATACGGTTAGATACAACAAAATTCACAATTTGGATATTTTTCCACAGGACACAATCAGTAATTATTTTACTAATCAGATCCATGTTATGGTCTACATATAACGTTTTATAGAACCCAAGTCTAAATAGTCCATAGAAAATATGTGTAGTGTGTAGTACGTTGTGTATCAAAATCAGATCTCGGACACAGCCCATTATAACAGTGTCTGGCAACATAATAAATATATTTTTTAATATATCCCAATGAATAGGAAAGCTGTATTTCTGACATTTCGTGACTTAATGTAAGCCACTTCGTCAAAGTTTCTGGCAACGTTATTTTTCTCAAACCCACGCGAAAATGAATAAAATTCCAGAATGTTATTTTCAGCAGATCAGCTTGAATAAATTTTTGGTTGAGATCATGAACCGATTGATGCTAGCCCACCATTGAAAACCTGTAAGTACTTGACGGTCGTTTCGTCCGATTATGGGACTCTTCAGTAGTAGTAGTAGTATTCGTGGCGACATCGTAAATATGAATTGATCAGGAATCTAGTACTAGGATAAAAAAGCCATCCAATGTTTCCTCGTTTTCAATGGTCATTTAATTAGAATCAATCCGTAGTGTTAACTTTAAAATATCTATAAACTATAAAAGGATATCGTAATATTAAAGCTAATTAAATAATGGTTTTACACTGATAAATAACTAGCTTTCAGATGAGATTTCCAAAGCTCCAATGAAACGATTTAATCTTTAAAGTCAGTCCATTTACAAATGACACAGTAAATCACTACTGGTTCAAGATCAAACTGTAATTCATACTAACTGATACTGAAAATAAGAAGTAAAAAATTTCTATTGTACATGTTGGCCATAATCCCGTATTAGGACTTCAATGTACATTATTGAATAGTAGTGTAGTGAACGAGAACACAAATGGGGACAACCAAATGTATCTCAATAAAAAATTACAGAATGTCTTAGTAAAATCCGAAAACCATACAATAAGTAATTCATTTATAAAATGTAAATTAATTGTCTCAGATTCCATTGTTGTTTCGTTTCCACACCAACCATTCTCTGTTGTCGTTCTTTTTTCTTCTACTTAACCTTCTGCCACCAAGCATTTCACTTTCGATTGGTGATACATACTACTTATATCTGTCGACATCAGTAGTACACACCACAGTAGAACAATAGCTTTCAGTTATCATTAGTTCTTAGGCATATATCAGTTTTGTAATAATAATTATCTCATAATGAGTGAATATTTTCCATTTTACAAATTTTACTCATGATAATGTACATTCTACTTTATTACAGACCTAATACTTATTATATATCCAGATAGTATTGATAAATTAGAAGAGATAAATTCAATCAAATATCAATTTGCAAATTGTCTACAAAAATATTTTGACACCATAGAAACACGTAAAGTAATTGGAGTAGATTGTTTTAAAATTCAACTTTATATTAATAATAATGATGTAGCAAATACTATAAATGAATGGAAAATGTCTATAATTCCAATTGTATATCATATAGAAGATTCAGGTAAGATGAAAATTGTATTGAACTTTATTGAAAATTGTTGCCAATTATGATTTATATTAGCTAAGATGATGAAGTCAGTTTATAATAAAGAGTATTAATTCAATAATTATTATCAACTTAAGATTTGGTAATTTGTTTAATCTGGTTGGTGTTTTGTTTTAGCATTTTTATCCCATACACACGAACAAATGTCAATGAAGCCAACTAGTGTAGTAGCAGCCTGTGCATAAGTAGGCCTCATTATATACAAAAGAAAAAACAAGATCTTCAAATTCAAAGCGGAGAACAGCAATTCAATCACTCTTGATGGCGAAACTCTGGAAGATGTAGAATCATTCACATACCTGGGAAGCATAATCGATGAACAAGGAGGTTCAGATGCAGACATAAAGGCAAGGATTGGCAAAGCAAGGACAGCATTCCTACAGTTGAAGAACATATGGAACTCAAAACAACTTTCAACCAATATCAAAGTGAGAATCTTCAATACGAATGTCAAGGCAGTTCTACTGTATGGAGCTGAAACTTAGAGAACTACCACAACCATCATTAATAAGGTGCAAGTATTTATAAACAGCTGTCTACGCAAGATACTCAACATCCATTGGCCGGATACCATCAACAACAGCCTTTTGTGGGAGAGAACAAACCACCTTCCAGCTGAAGAAGAAATTAGGAAAAGACGATGGAGTTGGATAGGGTATACATTACAGAAATCACTAAACTGCATCACGAGGCAACCCTAACCTGGTACCTGAAGAGAAGCGGAAAAGAGGAAGGCCAAAGAACACATTACGTCGCGAAATAGAAGGAGATATGAAAAGGATGAACAACAAATGGAAAGAACTGGAAAGGATTGCCCATGACAGGGTTGGATGGAGAGTGCTTGTGGGTGGCCTATGCTCCTCGATGAGGGGTAACGGACGTAAGTAAGTAGGATTTGGTAAGAGTGTACAATTATAGAATTTTTCACATTGGAAAAAGAAATAATCTAGAAATAAATATGTTTTTCTTTAAATATGGTTCTAAAAGAATAAATAAAACCGAGAAGTGAAAAACTAAGAATAATCCTTAACTGGATCTATTTATGGAGATAAACAATAAATGTGACTATACAACCAAGATTCGACGAGTTCAGGCGAATTCCTATAGTTTAATCTATATCTGTAACTAATTTGATTGTAAGAAGTGAAATATATAAACTTGGTAATACTTCTTATGATGTCCTAAACACATGAGTATGAATAATCTGTAGGGAATATTGATCGCTTTCCAATTTTGTTATTCATTACAGGTTTATACATCTGTTATTAGAGTTTAAGACAGTTTGGAATCAGTCTTTAAATGGCATTCAATTGACCAAATAACAGAGTACTCTATACAATATCACTAAGGCATAGTATCAGTCAATAAATGATCATAAATACATACAGTTGAAGTATCTCATAATAATATAATCAAATAGTTCTTGATTAATTTTAGGAGTCTTTTAAATAATTATTTCACTTATATTAAGTTCCAATGTAAATCCTTTTCTATTGATTTATCAACAATATTTGCTTCATTATTCTAAAATTATAAAGATATCATTCTCAAAACACGAAGAAGTTGTAGAGATTACCATGTTCAAAGTTAATTTTGTCATTGATTGTTATCATCCATTAACCATTGGATCTTCAATAGCAGTCTCAAAGTATTATGTTCATTGAGAAACGTTAAGGATAATAGATTCAATTCTTTATTTCTTCATCATTCTGTATCATTTAAGAGTTCCTGACTTGAATCTAACATGATTCCCAAATTCTTTATAGTTTACAATCGTTCCACACAAATGAACTGATAACCTTCTCATCATCATTGTTTTAATCTCCATCAAAACAGTAATCAATCTACTTTGAAACTATATAAAACAATCAGTTATGCATAGATTTTAATCAATATTTCAACGTAACAAAAATGTGTATCATTTCTTCCTACATTAATTGTTTATTTATTTACAATACTAAAATACTTGAAAATAGCACTTTAACCTAGATGATGTACAAATCAATTGTGTTCACTAATAATTAGATATTCTTTAAGCTAGTTAACACTATGCAAATAGAATAAAACATTGAATTATTCTATTTATTCATATGATATAAATAATTCAATGTTCATATTGACTCAATTGAATTACGAATGAGACTATGAGAATTTGAGTATAATTTTAATTGAAAAAAATATTAATTAAAATATATTTTAATGAATATATTATATAATGAAATCAATCATTGAACATTAAAAGAAAAGAAAAGCTTCATTCTGTTCAAAGATAGATAGTGGCTAGAAGTGGTATCCAGGAAGCGCGTTTCATCTTATATGAGACTCGTCAGTTGGATATACTTGCATCTTAGAGTTGATTTTCACTCTGTGACTAGAACTTAGGATAAAATGCTCGTCAAACTGGATTCCACTACTAATCACTATCCACCTTCACTCGCAAGTGAATAAATCGAACATAATTAGAAACTAATAAAGAAAACTATAAAACTTAAACTGAGAAAAATCGGATCATTTTACTGTATAACAAATTTTGCTTAACAAAAGTATCAAACTATAAAGCTGTAAAATAAATTCTTGTTAATGAAGTAATACAATTTCCTTGAACAATCTACATGTTTAGATACTCATATTTTCAGTTACATTAGTTTTTACGGAGAGACTCTAATTTATGGACGAGCCAATCAAAGGCGTTTTAGAGATGTCAAGGTTACAGCGCCAACTTCAGTGCTTAATGCTAACGTACGATCGGTTCACAGGGAATTTTGTACAAAACGTGATAATTGAGCGGCTATAACAAATAAAACGGTGGGACTATAATTTGTTGACGAATCAATCAGGTATAAGATGATAGATCTCGGATTTTAACGGGAAAGCCTTTCATCCATTTGGCTAAATAAATTTCTGGCATTATAGCTCATGTCAGTTCGTGATGAAAACACCATATATAATTCCTAACTAAGGCGAATTACGACAATTATTGCGAACTGGATAATATAAGCACCAGTAACACTGGCTGCAGCCAGGTACTACAATATATACGGATGTTTGGTGAGCGTACAAACCCCTACATAGGCTTGGTTTTGTGTATGTTGTCGTTATCCACAAGTAGCATTTTGTACACCCAACAACCGGAGTGCAAATAAACAATATTGAAGCTATGTGCTTGTGGCTGAAAGAGTATTTGAGACTTTATCATGGCTCCAGAGGCCGACTATTCTGTAGACATATGGATGATTTCTTCTACTGCATTCATTAGGATTTTAGAACCTCTGAACCTCCTTCTAACCTTGACAAGATTTTGAACCACGTATAAGAAGTGTATCCACTTTATTTCCTTGGTTTTGTATAACATATTTTTATCCTATACTAACTGTGTGCTGATTGGCTAATATTTCTCAAGGTAATTTAAGATTCCTTCAAAGGTCGTCCATAAATAAGAGTCTCGCCGTTTTTACTATTGTAGTAAAACCGTGTTTATCAGTAGAAAAAAATTAAAGAAAAAAAACTTCGGATAGTTAAAGGATTAAACTAATAAATAAGTAATTACTTCCTTTTAGTTTTAAAAATGAAGTTTAATCAATGTCTGAAATGATACTATTTATTGTAAAAACAAAAATATTCACTGGATGATAAACAGTTAAAGGAAATGAAAATATAATAGTAGTTTAACACCTAAAGACTTTTAAACTTCTTACCATGTATATTTGTTTGAGTAACTCAATAATATCACATACCCTGATACCAGGAAATTCGAGCTGAAATCTGTTGTACAAATCGATGCTTAGTTCACGAATCACATTCGACAACTTTTTTTAGAGAAAATATGTAGATTTAAGTTCATCAAAGGAGTTATTAATCACTATCTTATAAGAAATAAAGTGGAAATTAATTGTAATATTTCTAGACTAGAGATTATTATGGGCTGGTTAAATGTTAACAGTATGAATAAGTATTTATTGATCATACACTTTATTTAGTTTATTAATTTGAACACACAAATATTGGTACAGAAGGGCACCGAATACATATGCGCAACATAAGTTACTTGATTTGTGTGTGGGCTGTGATACTGCTCGGGTGCCAGGATCCTTCGTATCCACCAACCTGGTTAGAGTGCCAGATATTCAGTTTTTGACCTCCCAGCTTTGTAAACAACACCGCAGCGAGAAGGCAATGAGAAGGCCTTCCCTGGCAGTGGCTGTATACACGTGGCCATGTAAGAGTATTTCGAGTAAAAGAGCTGACTCTCCCTACCATCGGCCGTACCATTTGGGGACCATATACTAATCGATTAGGAATTATGTTTTATTATCAGGAGGGGTTTTGTGGAGATTTTTAGTAATTTCAATAGTTGAAATCCTGAGTCAATTGAAGCTAGACCATCATAGAAAACCTGGAAACACTTGACGGCCATTTCGTCCCATTGTGGGATTCCTTAGCAGTGCACGTCCACGATCGCGCCTCATGAGATTTGAACCCAGGACATATCAGTCTCGCGTACGAACGCTTAACCTGTAGACCATTGAGCCGGTGTGCAAAGGTGTTAATGTTTAAATAAAAATTATTAATACCGAGTACAGGTTAATGTAATCAACTTTGAGTTAAATAGCTTGTAGGGATTCATATAATAATAACTAGCTACCTTGAAACTTAAATGCAGCTAAAAGTATCAGCAACATATCATAGCCAATACTATTGATAATTGTTCTATTTATCTAGTGTTTGAATCCTGTAGAATAGAGTGTTGTTTCCATAAAAGGTGAAGTCATCCCGAAATATCAAATAAAAAAATGTAAATTTAGTAAACATTTCGGCCTTAAAATGTAATCTTTAATCAAAATTACACCCTACATTACAATATTCAGTTGTTAAATGAATAGACAAATAAATAAAAGTATTGGGCATAGCAAACCTACTGAACATTTAAGACACTAATGATGACCACAGTCCTAAAACGAATAGAATTAGGATTTGAATATGTGATAAGTTTTTTTTATAAAAAGAAGACGAAATCCAAATAAGTTAACTATGAATTCATTAGATCACATTTTTATATAAAACAAATGAATATTTTAAACATAGATGGATTGTGACTAGTAGTGGAATCTAAGACGCGCGTTTCGTCTTATTTAGGACTGATCAACTGAATGTACCTTCATCCTAGAATTAATGTTCACTCTGGGACTTGAACCCACAACCATCCGCTTCAAAGCGTCATCACATTATCCACTTAGCTTCTGAGTCCTAATAGTCACTTGCTTGTACAATATGGGTGAAATTTAAATTCATTTGGTATTGTTTTACTTGAATCTTCTCATTGATATGTTAGGTTTACAATTGATCAGTCTCTTATTGGAATATGTACATACTGTGCATATTACCTAATTCACAATCATTATAAGCAAATATATTTACTTATTATTTATTTTGTAAATATCTATTTTAAAAATGTACTTCTCTCCCCCTCTCTTTCTCCATCCTCCCCTCTTTTTTTATCCACCTACACATATGTATTTTTGTTTTTATCACTTAGAGAAAAATCTTAAATTAATTCAATATGCAAAATTAGCTCAAAATCAATTATTTCAAAATGATTTTTATTTTATTCAAAAATCTAATGAAAAAATGATTTCATTAATACCAGATTTCTTAATTTATTTAAAACAATTACAATTACAATTACATAATAACAATAATAATAATAGTAATAATAGTAATAGTAATAGCAATAGTAATAATAGTAATAATAATAGTAGTAATAATAATAATAATAATAATAATGAAATAATAATAAATGAAAATTTATTAAATTTATTAATGAATGGTATAACATGTATTCAGGATATCAAAAATTTACAAAAATATTTACAAATTATGATTGGTCAATCAATTGATCCAAAAGGTATACGTTGTCAATTAATTCATATTATTTTACAAATATTAATGGATTATAATAAATTAATTAATAATATAAATAAACAAATTATTATACCATTATATCAAATTACACCAGGTTATGAAACATTAGATCAAATCAATAAAAAGAAAATCATTAAAAAATCAATAAAAAATTTAATTCAATTATTACATACTACTAATAATAATAACAATAATAATGATTATATTGAATTAATAAATAATAATAATAATGACATAATACCAGCCAGTTTATATTATTATATTCGTGATGAGAATTTTCAAAAATATAGTTGGATGTTATGTATTACAAGTAGTTTAATAAGTAGTTTAAGTAAAATTAACTTTGATATTGATGAATATTTTTTTTCTCAATTCAATTGTATAATATAAATTTTGTATAAACAACATTCATGAATTGATCATGTAAATCAATGAAGGACATATTTTTTTATTTTCAGAAGGGGTTTTGTGGATATTATAGTAATTTCAATGGTTAAGATCATGAGTCAGTTGAAGCTAGACTACCATAGAAAATATATGCTCACTAGTAACTAGCTTCAAGAGATATATGATGGAGTTCTAGTGAGAAGTAGTGACCAGTGAAGTTCAACCAGGTCTGTTGTGAGATAGTAACTCACTGAAGACAATGGTGGATGTGTCGCTCAATTTTGTGAATTAGTTGAAGTTAGACATTGACACCGTAGGATGCCGTCTCAGTGGTCTAGTGGTTAAGTGCTCGTGCGCGAAACCAGTAGGTCCAGGGTTCGGATCGCTCAGGGGGCGAGGTCGTGGATGCACACCGCTGAGGAGCCCCACAATAGGGCTTCCACGTTTTCCATGATGGTCTAGCTTCAATTGACTCATGATCTTAACCAGTGAAAATATATTTAATTTATTTTCTTAAATATTCGAGTGATTTTTAAAAAAAGAGAAACAATAATGAATCTAAATATGCATTTAAAATTTGTTAAGGAGAAGAGAGATAATGTAGGTCAACTTATACCTCTAATCAATGGTGAATTGACTTAGTTGTTGAAGTACTCAATTTCTAACTATTAGATTGTAGGTTTAAATCTAGTTATATTTAATTCAAAAGCATTATAAGCAATGACGGATAGTGGCTAGTAGTAGAATCTAGAACGGGCGTTTTGTCCTATTTGAGACTTGCCAGCTGCATGTACCTGTATCTCAGAGTTGATTTTCACTCTGGGACTTGAACTCAATACCGTTCACTTCCAATGCTATCACTTTATCCAATTAGCTACTGAATTAATGCAATATCGAGGCAATACGCACAATATGCACATATGCCATTAAGAGACTAATCAATTGCAGTTTTAATCATCAATGGGAAGATTCAAGTAAACAATACCAAGTGAATTTATATTTAATTCAGTTTAGATATATCAGCACCAATACTTGTCTTCATAAAAGCATTATGGATTCAAAACAGACTATTCAATTATGTACTTTGTCATTGTGATATATCAATTTAAATCTACCCGTACATGAATTCCAAAATAAATATACTAATTTTAGTGAACGGAACAATACTTAGTCTCAAATGGATATTTATATAATAACTGTGTACAGGAATGGAGAGTACTTCCAAAGTTTCTGGTCTAATGTACGACCAAGCGAAAAATTACAAATACAGCATAATTAACCATAAGACTATCATAACTCCGTAAGATTATGAAGAAGTTCTAATATGAAAGAAATGCATGAGGCTAACATATAAGTCCTTTAATCTTCGTGCTCATAAGATAAACCTAAAGGAAAAATACAGTGGTCAGAAAGAACAATATATTTAGTTTACAGAAAGAGTTAAGTGAATGTGAAACTACCAAGCTGATTATCTAGCGGAGTAACGTCTCCCATAAACTGTATTGGGATTTGGCTGCGACAATTGCATATTCATTCCTGGCTGTTGAGTTCACGTGTACAGATAATACAGGGTGATATATTCTCAAAACATTTCATTAACTGTTAAATGCGATAATAAAATCATTGAATAGTTACAAGTTATTCAGAAATTAAATTTAGAAACTTTCGAGAACGTGTGTTGTGAACAGGAATACTGTCAAGTAATGCTAATACGACAGCTTTATATTAAGATAATTATGTTCCCATATTATTAAATAAGCTTTTTAAACACAATGTTTCATTGATCCTGTTTCGCTTTAAACGCATTCCTAGATCTATTTATATTTTAGTTCATCGTCAGTCAAAAGGCCAATTGCAATGAACATTTAAATATCTATTTTCATTCGTTACCAATCTTGTTCAGATCCATGATCCTGCTGCAGACAATGTTCTTACAAATTTGGTAGTAGGAATGCAGTAACTTTTATCATATTTCCCCATAAGAGAATTAATACGATAAAATCTTCACAGATCCTAGACAGCGATTTAATAACATGCGACTAAATGTAATTGCTGAACAACAGCAAATAGGTCAATCGGTGATATTTGACAAACGGTAATTATCTTATTAGAATTAATGGTAATAAGACGTAATGCGATAAAATGAAAAGTATAATAAGTGGTACTTCATCAATGTTGGATAACAAAACACATCATTACCAATACTAAATGATTTCCTTGCTCTAGAAATGCTTGGTAGAGAAATAAGTGTTAATAAGTGGGTAATTAATTTTTTTGTGGGCACGCTCCAACTTCTCGGGGATATATTCATTTCCCACTGTTAAGATGGAGAATGAGATTGCAGATGCACCTCGCTAGTGAGTGTCAACTGGCACGAAATCTTGGTCCAGGGTTTCCTGATGACTATTTCTAACGACCTAACATCATTTCTTTCACTGTTTTGGAAGAACCAACAACAACAGTCTCGTCCTGTTACGAAGCTCATATGTACTCCTGACCCAGGAATTCATTAAGGATAGAACTCGGGAAATCTAGGCCTCAAAGTCAGCGCTTATCTGCTAGACTACAGCGTCAGTACCAAACAATACACACTTCCAATTTCAGTCAATTCACAATGCAGCAGTTTCATTATCGAATGCTATTAGTTTCACTGTCGATGTGTCTTAAGTTCACAGCTTGACTTACCACTAGGACTTCAGGAAATCATCTCGAAGTAAGTCACTAGTAAACTCGAAACTATAGTTTTAGTATGGGGGTTTCATGGTAGCTTATCTTTTTATTTCCACTGTCAGAATTAATCTGCAAAGTATTACAAATATTAGATTCGTAAAAGTATTTTTTACAGCCCTGATAAATCCCACGTATAATGCTGTACTCAGCTTAAGTTTCAGAAATAGACAGAAATGTACAATTACTCTAGTCAATTTACTGTCAAGTAAACGTAATCCGTTGCTTGCGAATCTGTTGTCGTGAGTCATTCCAATCGATATTTTAAGGATGATCATTTACCCAGTAGATATGATATCATTCGAGTAGATTTTACTAGCTTTTGTTAAAATATATCTTTTGCACTGGATGAATGAATTGTCAAAGAGAAGTACGTGTTATGTGCACTAGTGCTTTTTGTACTGCTTAGTAAAATGTCAAGAAAATGCGATTTATCCTTACATTATAAACTCCCTTCTAGTTTATTCTGTTTTGACAAATGAGTCAGAATGTGTGCCTATTCTCATACATTTTAATAATTATTATTCAAGGCTTTGTTTTGAAATTCTCTTACCTGCTCATATATTTCGCTCTGAGTTAATATTAAGACAAGGAATTATGTTATATCTTCAAAGGTTATAATATTCAGCCACGTCTACACTTCTCATCAATGAAATCGGGTCAACAAAACTTAATCTTTTATTTACTAGTTCAAACAAAGGTTCCGAAATTCCATTGAAAAACTTCACTACGCGAGCGAAGCAAAACTAGCCAACCATCCGAAAATGTGAGTAAAGATAGGATCCTAGTTTATGCATTACACACAGGGCACCAAGCTATTATGTGCTAGATCATATGGATCAAAACAAACTATGCTGGCTGAGATAATCATCAATCTCATTATCGCGATAATTTGCTACTAGCTTCTTGCTTACCGCTTGTCAAAGTTCTCAAGTTCAGAATTTATTTCTCTCATATCACTTCACCTATTCAACAACATTGTCTCCCACCTTGATTATGCCAGTTATTAATTTATTTTCAGTATATGTTAAACTCTTGTCTGATTTGGTAAGCAAATCTTCCACATAATCCACTAACACCTAGAATAGCTTCAAGCATAACAAGCTAGCCATTTGAACAAGATCGGTTGGTTGTAAAAGCATTTCGTGTTTGATTGGTAAACCGCATGGTATTAGCTACAGAATTTAGTAATACATTCAACGTGTGTGTTTAATTCACCATTTCAAAAAGTACAGGTCAATAATAGTAAGATTTGATTAGTCACATTTAATGCATTAGACTAACCCCAAGTAAGTTTAATTGAAAATATAGATTATTTTGATACTAGAAGGGGTGTTATCATAATGAACGCTAGTTCCTTAAATTGAGTTGACCCAAAGTATTTATTAGACAATGAATATTGATGCTACCATTATGAATTAAACCTACTCCATGAGTTATCAATCATATCCAGTTGATGAAATATATTCGGGATTGGATCCCAAATGTTGACAGGAAGTAAAATGCATAAACCGTAAAATGAAACTTCCAAAATAACGCAACGGTATGAGATCACTCGAAGCATCAAAGTACCGCTAACCTGAAAGTTATTTCGAGGATGAGCATAATTAAGATCCTTTTATCACTTGGTGAAAGCATCTTGATTCGTACGATAAGAAGTAGAGCAGAAGCCACCCACCAAAAAATACATCGCTAAGTCAACGTAATGTGGACCGACCGTATGAGAATAAAGCTGTAATACTGTGTAAAAGAATATTGGATTACTTGAAATATTCCACGTCTTATTCAGTTAGCTTTCAGGATTCCAATTAGACGTTAAAGGAATGTCAAGCTATGTAATTTAGTTTTCTGGCTTGATTACTCATAGCTTTGTAAAATTATGAATGGAATTCGAGTCAATAAAGCTAAAACGCAACCATACAAAATTTATAAAACGTAGGAATTTCATTGGTGAAACGCTACTCCTGTCATAAGCATGTATGATGTAGAAAACTTTATCAATAAAAGCTAGACACTCACTCAACTTCTTATATTAAACGTCGGTGAGAAGCGTAATACCACAGCAATCTATACGCTATGATTAATCCATTTATAATGACTCCAATAACCATATGAAGTAAATGTAAGGAAATATATCAACAAAATTCAACCATGACATTTTGGTTCCTTTAATTAACAAGATTAACATTACTAATCTATATAGATTATTGTTTTAACCTTGATAATTGTTGTTTTCATACTTATTAGCATTATTGTTACTAATGTGGCAAAAGCAAACAATGGAAAAGAAAAGACAGTGTAATGATGTAGTATTAATATAAACTGAAGAGGAGAGATTAACAAAACAAGTTTCAAAAAAAATGTTAGCTAATTTACATTTGCCCATTGACAATAAGTAGTGCTGTATCAACGAAGGTAACCAGTATAAGAATATCACCACAATTAATTCAATCATGAAGAACAAGGCGTCTTTTATAACAATGGGAAAGATTTCTCAAATAGAAAATGTAAAACCACCTGTGTAACAGACAAGAACAGAATAGAAAAAATGTCTAGATTAAGGAGAGAAGTGTAAGACGAAGGGTAATCAAAAGCGTTTGAAGAGAATGTCTTTGTAAAAAAAAGAGAATAATTTCACAAACGAATATCCTCCGCCCTTGTTTACTCTTTTCAGCTTTTAAATACAAGTTCACGTAACTTACTTTTCTATTCTAAACACAATGGCCCTGAGTTGCGATTAAAATTCATTGGAATTTAAGAGTAGTAGTGGTAGTATATATGTCAACACCACACTGATGAAGACCTTATCCAATATAAATGTATAAACACTTTGATGACTTTATACGATGTAACGACAAAATAGAAATATAATCATCTGTTGAAACACATGTATACACACAGACACAGCAGAGGAAAGCACATGGACAGTATATACTTGATTTTTACACGAACTAGGAAAGAATATAATCATTGACATATAAAAGAAAATAGCATAATTTTGGATGAAACATGAACTAACCAAAAATGAAAAGAAATATAATGGTAGAAGTAAAACAAGATGACGATTATCCTAAGCGAATGAAATGAGAAAGATGACAAATTGAATGACAGATGAAAACAACAAACAAATAATATGATAGATAGATGGACAACACAAGTCACATATGGTACAATCTTAATACTACATTATGCATAATATTCCGTGAAAATCCTATGTATTTAGTGCATGTGTCAGTGTGCATACAAATTGTATGTAGTTGTTAAATGAATGTAAATTCTACTTCAAATAATGAAAAGAAAAAAACAAACTAATGATAGTATCGCAACTGTACAAAAATTCATACATTTAGAATGGTGATTCGTAATTGTGTACAGCATAATTATCATTAATAATAATAACAATGGTAGCTTGAAAACAGTGAGGAGGCGCATTCTCAACAAAAAAGAGCTCTTAAAATGAGAAAAATACAAAAGGGAAAAAGTGAATATGAATATGGTATTAAAGATAATAGTAGCACGAGAATCAGTAGTATAAAAAGAGAAAACAGGAAAAAGGAGTAATAAGAAAATATAGACACACAGGGAATTAGTTGACCGACTTTTCTCCAACGTTGATATATATGCATATATATCCAGGAGCACTTGTGAAGTGTTTTTTCGTTAAATTAGCTAATGAATGTTGGAATAGAGAATGTGGATGTACCCATAAACAAGGAATTCACATGAACAAACACACATGCATACAATTCAAAATAGTAGGACAAAAGACAACATAACACATATAATAATAAAAAACAACTAGTACCTAGTAGGGAGACACAATGAGGAAATAATGATAAAATAGTAAACAACTGAAGTCATATATTACTGATGACAGTAATTAGAATAAGGGAGAAAATTGGTTACGTAAGAATGACTGGCTAAACAACTAAGTAAGATTTATATAAACTTATAAAGACAAATTGTACTCAATTAACAATGAATTTATTTGTAGGCGAGCATGCATGTATACTGTAGACCCATTCAATGTGAAACATTAATACAAAAGTCAAATGTCTAATTAAAGTAAGCACTTCAAAACATGTGAATGCATAAATAATTGTAAACAAAATCACTATGACATTGTTTAAATCAAATGGTGCCTAACTTCATAATATTAATTATGTTGGTGTGGCCGATGTCCACCAGTCACCATCATTTCTAAACACCGGTTGAATAACAGATCCACCTTTAGATATTTGTGCAGATGGACTAGATGCTGTGACAGGATCAAGTGGAATATTGCATTCGATTTGAGAATGCTGAGATATATATGCATTACAGTTCTCATTATTCGGTTGAATACCATTATTCATTGCGGCTGCAACAGCCATTGCAGCTGCGACTACAGCTTGTTGTTGGTGTTGTTGTTGAGGTGAATGACGCTGAATTCCATTGGATACAGGACAAAAATGTTGTTGATTTTGAGGGTAATACTGAACAGGATAACCAGTCTGAATAAGTGCTGTAGTTGGATGAGCCTGTTGTAAAGTTTGATGATTGGCTGAACTTGTTGAGTTTAGTGTATTAGTTCCATTCAAATTACCTGTATGATAAAGACCAGCAGGTGGAAATACTACAGTTCCAGAGCCATCTCGACCATTAGAAGAAACAGATTGTGATGGAACTTGATTCGATGAAGGAAAAACAGCAGCTGGATGGAAAGCCTGATAGGTAGGTGTAGCAAATGGTGCACCATTTGTTGGATGAACATGTGGATTTCGAAAACCTCCATTACTCATAGTTGTTAAATTTCCATCATTAATATTTGTACCATTAGATGGTAGAGGATGAATTCCAGCTGCAACAGCTGCCGCTAAAAACTGATGAACTGCAGCATTTGGATTGGTTCCAGGCATAAGTGTTGCTGGTTGTGGATGTTGAAGTCTAGGCTGATGATGAAATAAAGAAACAGATGCTGATAAAGAATTATTTTGATGTTCATGTGTTCCTGTAAACGTATTTACTCGATTGACATAATTAGAATTATTTTTACAGAAAACTTTATTAGACTGTTGATTTTGACCAGGCTGAAATAATGGATTGTAAGTATTATTTTGCAGATGTCTAGGATTACTAGCAATAGGGAATGACAATGAACAGTTTCCAAGTAGTCCAAGTCCACCATTCGGTAAATTACTATTGTTATTGGTATTGTTATTCATTGGCAAGGACCCACCGACATAGCTAATACTTCGATTACCATACTGTCGATAGTCAAATGAACAATAATTAACCCGATTCCTAAAATATAGGATTATGAATATCAAGTAAATAAATGTGATTACAAGAGTACATACTTTAATATTAAAATTATCTACACTTATAAAGTCAATTCAAAAGAAATTTTAGAGTATAACCAATGTTGAATGATAACTCATCCTCTAAAGTAAGCACAACCGTTAACATAAAAATGTATAGCAGGAGACACTAGAAACTCCGTCAGCCTAAATAAATGAAAACTGATCACTCACAGACACACACACGACGTATGGATCCACAGAGTTAAGCGTCAAAACATCATAATAACTATCTTTACTTACTACATGAATACATAAGGTAGAGGCAGCGTTGGACAACACTATTCTCAAGAAAATGGTATTTCAACTTGATAACCATAAACATACTAGTCTTATATGAGTTAGAACTATTAACGATCTATTAAAACCGGGAGTGAAGTAGAAAAGCGATCGAAAAATTACTAATTGAAATTCAAGTGTTTAGATTACAACGCTACAACTATGTACAATACACTTGTGTACTCTAACTGATTTTAAAAGACCATACACTTATCAGAAATCAAATTTTAGCCAAAGTACCCGGTTTTATTAGTCCAAATAACAACCACTAAAACTGAAAAGACTGTCACACTTGACGTATAACAAAATCAGCAGGCTCTCTAATAAATCACCCTAATTTATCCTTGGAATTGATAGTCGAGGATTAAACTATATTGAATGAAATCTTTCATGAAGTAAAAAACAAGCACCTAAATATCACTTTATCGGCAAGAGAATATAGAAATTTGATGATAAAATGTATAAAGAGATGACAGTTTATGCAATAAAACGATTTTCGAGACCTTTAACAAATATCTTGAAACTGACAACAAACTAGCAGTAATTTATATATGTTTAATTTAGTGTGTACGTGGAATATTACCCGGACATTCTTAACAAAACTAGTCAAAAACAATAGTTTGGTTAAATTCACTTGGTGTTGTTTTACTTGTATCTTTCCATTGTTATTTATGACTGCAATTGATCAGTTTCGTGTTAGCATATGTGCATCCTGCGCGGATTGCCTCGATATAGCCTTAAGTCACAAGATTTTTAAGCAAAGATAGATAGTGACTTGCCCCCAAATGCCCTGGTACGGCCGCGAGTGAGGAGAGTTCACTCACCCTCTCGAAATGCTCTCACATGACCACGCGTATATAGCTTCTGCCAGGGAAGTCCTACTCACTGACTTTAAGTGGCGGGAGTGTTGATTACGAAATTAAGAAAATGGGAAGCCAATGTCCGGAGCTTTAACCGGGTTGGTGGATATGGAGAGTTTACCTAGGGGAGTTGGAAAACCCTGATTCCAAACCAATGGTGCACATGGGCTCCAGCATCCTGAGTGAACAAATGGCGTATGAACCAATCGTTGGTCACCGGTTACCATGGGACTGCATCTCCTTACGATGCGCCACTACCTTGTGGTTCAGACTTTCAGGTCGGAGGCTTCGGATGTGGCCCCCTAGTGAAACCACCTGCTTCAGTTCGGGCACCCGGGCAGTATCACAGCCCTCGCATAAATCAAATGAGATTTGTGTGGCGCATATGTATTTGGTGCCTCCTTGTACCAATATCTATGTGTTCAAATAAAATAAATATAAAATAGTGGCTAGCAGTGGAATCCAGGACGGACGTTTCGTCTTATTTGGGACTCGTCAGCTAGACGTACCTGCAGCCCGGAATTGATGTTCACCCCGGGACTCCAATTCAGTACTGTTCGCTTCAAACGCCATCGCGTTATCCACTTAGCTACTGAGTCCTGATAGCCACCTGCTTGTGTAATGGGGTGAAGTTTAGATACGAGGTGTTAACCTTCTCATATGAAATTACTAGATAAAATTCCAAATATATAACAACCATTATTAACCACAAAAATAGCTTTTTACTCTAATCAAAGATTTAAGAATAATCTATAAACAAGTTTTACGTGTTCTTATGATGAGTAATAATCTATTAGAAAAGGTACGGATTCGGGAGTTGAATAGTTGGGACAACTTTTCTTAATTACATTAAGTAAAGCAGAAAAGTAAGATGATAAGGGGATAACTGTTGGTAAACGTCATAAACAGTTTGTGTACAGGTGACATGAGGGAGGTATAGGGTTTACATTAATTCTAATTTATACATGTAGTGAGTTTGAAAAAACTGACACAACAAAATGAAATAAATGGAAAGCAAAAATATGGATCAATAAAAGAAGGAAGTTTCCTACACCAGCACAACCACAATATAGTTGTCTAATATTGCATATAACAGGGGAATAAAATTACACAATCGATATGATAAACCACTTTTTATCTTTAGAAAATGATTACGTCGTTAATACAAATCTATGAAAAATCAATTAATTTCTAATAAACCCAGATGAAGAACGAAAGTAATCTTGTATTTACTGTTCTGTGAGAAATTCACATCGCATTCATTCAAGTTATTTTGAAAGCTAATCTTGAAAAGAATCGTTATGGAATTATGACTTTTAGTGGTATCAAGCAGCCTCCTTTTCAAACGATGAATAGACACAGCTACATAGAATACCATGCATTAGTGTATCAACTCAAGCCAGCACACTTCTCAGACGAACAGAAATAATTGGATTATTAAGTTTATTTACTAATCTGTAAGTGTAGGAGATAGTGATAGTACACAGTTTCTTAAACTACAGCAAAGTGGGGTTCGAACATGTGGCTTAGTGACTGAAAGTTGGATGCCTTAACTACTGAACTATTGCTTCACAAACAGAAACGGATAATTTACCGAAATGGAAATGTGTTCAAATCAAAACGAACACAGGTGGGATGACTGTTAACAAACTACACCAAATAAGAATGAACTAGAAATATCTATACTTAAAAACATTAAATATTACTTCATATTACTTCTTAATCACATGTAAAATATGCTCAAAGTTAAGATATTACTTCTTGACAAAAGAGAATGGGGGAAGAGCCTACAAGCTCAGGAAAATATAAATTAAATAGTTATTGAATTTATAAACAATGTATGTTAACTGTAAAGGAAACATTTCAATACTTTGAATAATTTATATGAATACGATGTAGAAAACCTTACTTTTTACTAACGTTATTATTTATGTTTTTATTGCGACGACTCGCTGATCCTGATGGATAAGCAACACGTGCTTCTAGCCACGGTGGTACAGCTTGTTTAGACTCACGAAGCAATTCAACCAAATCTCTTACCACATTCTGATTTTTCTCAGAAAAGAATGACGTCGCAGAGCCTGGTTGGCCCATTCTACCTGTACGACCAATGCGATGAACATACTCCTCAATATCTGACGGTAGATCAAAATTAATCACATGCTGTTGAAAAAGAACAAACGCAAAGGAATATGATTAACATGATACAATAATCAAACCAGAAAGTAGTTTCCGCTTCGTAACTGACTAATTACAATTAAATAGATTACTGATTATAATTTTAAACGTTGATTAGTTTACTTTTAACCTGACAGATCAGTAGTTCTACATTCATCTTGTAAGAATGTATTGTGCTGATGGAACAGAATCGAATTTGGAATAGATCAACTTTAGCAGAGAATATAAAAAACAACAGCACTGGTAGTATTATAATAATTAAGAGTTACAAGATTAAATATTGACTTTCAAAGTATGATTGGAGACTCCAAGTGAAATGGACAAACAACAATTACAATGGTATATGGATGTAATTTCTTCTGAGTCTTGAATACTTTATAACTCCATTTTGATTTGTTACCAACACCACTTATAACATCCTTTTTTTATAATATTTCTATTTGTGTTCTACTATCTAGATGTTATACACTATGGAAAGTTGAAAATTGTTGTCCATGAAAAGTTATAAGAGTGATGTTTATCAAATACACTGAAGCTTTACAAGATTACTAAACCATTTAACATAGACATAAAGAAATAGTGTATCATTGAGAGACATCTACACCTAAGCGAAGTTATTGACTATATCGAACAGTATATGTTATTGGTAGCTGCCAGACAAAAGATGTACAGAAATTATTAACGAACTTTAAGCAGAAGTTAATATGAAACACGTAGTGAGTATCATAATAGTAATCACTATAGTAAAAACTGATGTTTTAATAATAACATTTCAGAAGCATACCGGTAACAACATCCAATACCCTTTTTGATAGGGTATGATTGTCAAGTAATCGTCAACTAATATAAACTGTACAATGTCGCACAACATTCCACATAACACTGAATACTAGTTAACAAATAACTATCCAATAAACTCATCGTCTAAAGGTAGTTTTTTTATTATTTCATGTTTTTAAGCAGAATGAAAACTTGAAGTATTTACTTGTTTTCTACATGATAGTAAAATATATTGAAATAGAAACTAACCTTAACATTCGGTATATCTAAACCTCGAGCAGCAACTGCCGTAGCAATAAGAATGGGAGTACGACCAGATCTAAAAGATTGAAGTGCATGTTCTCGTTCGGTCTGAGGGCGATCACCATGAATTGATGTGACTGGAAAATTTAACTGGCATAAAAATTTAGCCAAAACATCAGCTCCACGTTTAGTTTCAACAAATACCAAAGCCAAGCCATCCGGATCTAAATTAACATTTACAAGTTGGTTATGCAATTTATTTTTAAAATAAAGCCTCAAAACGTGGTATACAATGTAAACTGAAGAAAAACATCAACCAATGGAGGCATTTTTGTTTTACCTATCCTAAAAATACTGTAGTGAACGGGAACCCAAGTGGGGACAACCGATCTACTATCTAAAACAAAATTACAGAGTCCTCTAGTAAAATGTGAAAACAATACATTAAATACTTCATCTGCAAATCTTCCATCAGTTGTCCTTTAGATTCTTCATGATTTTTCCACTTTTCAATTCCTTTCCGTTTTCTTCAGTTCGACCTTCTTTTGACAGGCCTTCCACTTCTGATCGGTGTCACATACTACTTATATCTGTTAATATAAGTAGCATTCACCGCGCCCCCCCCTTTTGGTAGGCTGTTCTCGCAGTCGTTCCGATCGCCATACCGCTTCTTTGTCGCTGTTCGCGACTTAACACATATTGGGTCACATCGTCTCTCATGCCTGGCCAATATTCACTCTGTCGTAGTAAATCCGTCGTCTTTGCGTCACCTGTATGCGCTATCTGGTGACATTCATGTATAATCTTATGCCGAAAGTCCTTCGGGATCACTGTCATCCAATTTTCGTGGTCATCCCGCCAAATCAAGGTTCATATGCGTCCACCCTATCTTTCCTTCTGCCGCATCAACATTTTCACTTCCTTTTCCATCACCCGTTTGTCGACGTCTGCTCCTTCCTCTATCGCTCTGATTAACTCTCGAAGGTTAGGGTCAGCATACTGTTGCCGGACAAGTTCTAGTGGGTCTCCCTTTTACTCATTTACCTGTTTAAACACAAACATTAGTACAAGAGGGTACCAAATATATATGCGCCACACAAACCACTTGATTTGTGTGAGGGCTGAGATACTACCCAAACGCCCAAACCGAAGCAGGTGGTTTCTTAGGTCATACCCGGAGCCTTTGACCTAAAGGTCTAATCCACAATGCAGTGAAGCAATGTTAGGAGATGCATTCCCATGGTAACCGACCAATAGGTTTATGCGCCATTTGTTTCCTCAAGATCCTGGAGCCCATGTGCACTCCCCTAGGTAGATCCTCCATATCCACCAACCCGGTTAAAGCGCCGAATATTCGCTTCTGGTCCTCTTAATCTCGTAAACAATACCACTGCCATGAGAAGGCAATGAGTAGGACTTCCCTGGTAGTAGCTGTATACGCGTGGCCATGTGGGAGCATTTTGAGAGGGAGAGCTAACTTTCTCCAATTTCGACTGCACCAGGGCAATTGGGGGCAGGTGTCCCTCTAGACTATATACTGCGTATGCTGTCAGTGGAAGTTCAGCTTCTACGCCTGGACTTGACAAGTATCCCACCACTACATTTTTGTTTCCCGGAACACGCCTGATACTGAAATCGTACTTCTGCAGACGTATCATCCATCACAACTTCCCACGGGGTACTCTTGCTGTTGTTGTTTTAACACATAGATATTGGTACAAGGAGGCACCAAATATATATGCGCCACACAAATCTCATTCGATATGTGTGAGGGCTGTGATACTGCCCGGGTGCCCAAACCAAACTCTTATCCCGGCCACATGCACCAAAATACAACGCCTATTTATTTACTTGAATACATAAATATTGGTACAAAGGGGTACCAAATACGTATGCGCCACACGTCACTTGATTTGTGTGTGGACTGTGACACTGCCCAGGTACCACACCTTGTGACATACAAAATGATGACATAATTAGAGACGTTAGGAAGTTAGTGAAACTAGAGCTATGTGTTCTGTGGGATATCGTAATATTTCCGTCGTTGTAAATCAGTCCAAGAGTTCTCACTGAGTATCTTGCTGTTAGAGATACAAGTTAGTATGCCAACTACCAGTTTTTGTTCCATAAGTTCCAGCAAGTAGTTACCTACATTGCAACTAACTTTATTGTTTTTCAAGTATTAATTTGGTCAAAGAATAACATAAAGATAGTATTGGAATATGCTGGTTGTTTTTTAACGTGATCACATCCATTATGCTGTTGTTAGTGAGTGATGACGATTCATCGAAAATGTAAACAGCATACAGGTAGATGATGAATTGAGATACTTATTGATTGTGAACATTGTTAAGTACGAAGGCGAACGGTCTATTGATTAATCCTACAACAAACTATTTCTCCCCATTAAATTATTGCAGTAACTATGGGTTTTTTTTTCACGATGCTTCACTCGATAGACTGACCAACTGAGTGCGGTATGATGCTAATAACTATGAAACATAATGATACAACACGAATGGATTATAACGGAATCCAATTTAAAGAATAATCTAGCAAGAGATCAAGAGCTCACATCGGTATTAGCAAAACCAAAAGAGTACAATATGAAGTAAATTGTTAAAACCGAATCGATAATTAGCTCTTGATCAAAGCATATACAAAACCACATATAACCTACTTTAACAAAGATAACCTGACAGATTATCGTCAAACCCATACGTTGTTATTTATCACTCACCTCGAAAAAGATATTACTAGTATATCAATTACAGGATCAAGTTAATATTTATTTATTTATTTATTTATTTGTTTTATTTATTTATTGGAACACATAAACATCGGTACAAGAGGGCACCGAATATATATGCGCCACCCAAAACAATGGGAATTTGAAGAGGAGAAGGAAAAAAGGTGAGAAGCGTAAAAAAAGAACAATAACGAACAGAATAAGGTAAGGTAGCACAATAATAATAATGGGGGAAACGAAAAGGTACAATCAGAAATCTCTCAGTTAAGGAAGAAGCAAACACTTTTTATAAAGAAAGTAAAAGGTTACAGAAGGATCGCCACTGGCTTCTATTCTCAGCAATATCTGATAACGTCTCTAGCCACTGTGTTGCATTATCTCTAGGACCCCAACCAGTGAGTCGTGAAGGACCAACAGAAGCCAGCCCTTTACAGCTTTCTTTGATACCACGACACCATGTCATGCACTGACCACCTCTCCGCTTTTTCCAACCAGTCCCGGCGTCGGCAAATGACGCACGACGTGGAATTCTCTGGGACGACACTCCTAGAACATGTCCAAGCCACCGAAGTCGATGTTTCAAAATGGTGACACCAATTGCATTATCGTCTCTGTACCCGAACACACGATGCCGAACCTCTGCGTTACTAACATGGTGTTGCCACTGGATGTCAGCAATCCTTCGGAGACAGCGATGATCGAACATAGAGAGTCGTCTAGCGTCCTCAACTCGGAGAGGCCAGGTTTCACAAGCATAGAGCAAAACTGCTCTCACCGACGCGTTGTAGATCTGACCTTATACAGCCAGACTAACATCACGAAGGCGCCAAAGGTGGCTCAGATTGACATAAGCCGCTCTGACCTTCATTATACTTGAATTGATCTCATCACTCACGCCACCACCAGCACTTATGCAGCTACCCAGATACACGAACTTCTCGACTACTTCTATCTGCTCACCATCCTGGGTGAGTATAGGATTAGAATCCTGCCAGTCTTGTAGAAGTACTTTGCACTTCGAAGGTGCAAAGCACATACCATACGTACGGACACTGATTGCCAACTGATTAAGTGCGGATTGCATGCCTTGGGCATTATCGCACAGTAAGACAATATCGTCCGCATACTCAAGGTTGAGAAGTCTTTCTCCAGGCAACAGATCCACACCACCATTACTTACATCCATCAGAGCTGTTTCCAGAATGTCATCGATGGCAAAGTTGAAGAGGAATGGTGAGATTGGGCAACCCTGCCTAACCCCACTGCTCGAATGGAACAATGGAGAGAGGTGGTTGTATGCCCTCACTCTGCCTGAGGTGTTTGTATATAAGGCTTTTAGGATGTTAACAAACTTCTCAGGCACACCCTTCTTCAATAGACAATTCCAGAGAACAGTCCTATCCAATGAATCGAAGGCAGCCTTAATGTCAAGAAACACTACGATTGTTGGTCTTTGATAAGTATGACGGTGTTCTAACATTTGGCGGAGGGTGAAGATATGATCAATACATCCTCAACTGAAACGAAAACCAACCTGCTCCTCGTGAGTCAATCTTTCTCGGGTTTTGAACAACCTATGAAGTACGACAGAAGCCAGTAGCTTGGACACAATCGTAAGTAGACTTATCCCTCGACAGTTGTTACAGGAACGACGTGAACCCTTTTTAAAGATAGGAACAACTATCGACTCATTCCATGACGTTGGTACACTCTCTAGTTCCCAGACTTTTGTGAACAACGTCGTCAGTTCCTTAGTCAGAAAGTCACCACCATCTTTAAAAAGGACCGGGGGTAAGTCATCTGGGCCCGGTGATTTGTAGCGCTTCGAGAGTTGGAGTTCCTTGCGGACTTCCGCCTCAATTGGTGAATCAGTCATCACCGACCATGGAGGGCAGGACAGTCCGACCGACGTTGCCGGAGCAGCAGGCCAGTTGAGCCGTCCTTCGAAGAATTCCACCCATCGCCCAAGACGTCCATGGATGTTAGTGATTGGCATCCCGTCATCCTCGTAGATTGTTTCGCTCACACCGGCCTTTTTGCTGCCAGTCGCTCAGATAAGTTGGAAGAGCTTCCGGTAGTTACCAGATGCAGCTGCTACTTCCAGCTCATTAGCACGCTCCGACCACCAGTCTTCTAGGTCCTTACGCAAGCTTTGCCCGGTTTCATTACGTAACAGCCTTCGTTTGTAGTCAAACTCACGGTCACCCGGAGTAGACCGGCAGGCTTCAATGAGTTGTAAGGAGCCTGAAGAAACCCAGTGCTTGTAAGCGGGACGTTTCGCGAACCCACAACTGACTTTACTCTCCATTTTCATGGCGTTATGCAATTGCGACCAATGCTCATCTATACTTTTCGGTGGGATGGTAACTAGCCTAGAAGCTAGCTCGGTTCGATACTTACTAACAACAGAAGTTGCAACCAGCTTGCTAACATCAATCCTTTGGTGGTGGTCACTTCGTTGACCACTGAAAAGTAAGGTAAGATTGGCACAGACCAAGGCATGATCAGAGTCCAAATAGGTACTCCAAAAGGAGCAGCAGTCTTGTACACAACCACGCCAGCGGTAGCTGATCTTGATGTGATCAATCTGAGTCCAGGCTTGAGATGCAGAGGGAGGACGCCAGGTGGCACATCGGCGATGACTGTGCTGAAAGTTAGTGCTAGCCAGAAACAGGTTGTGGTCTGTGCACAGTTGCAGTAGACGGTCCCCGTCATCTGTCCTGCGACCAACAAGTCCCCATCGGCCACCTAAACGACTCTCTTCTGTGCCTAGACGCCCGACCTGAGCATTCAAGTCTCCGGCTAGTACTACAATATCTGTCGAACGCACTTTCTGGAGAACAGATAACTAGTGATAGAATTCATCCTTGATTGCATCCGGGCTACAATCTGTCGGGGCATAGGCGCAGATAACGAAAATATATCGTTCCTCATACCGATTTCTTCACACTTTGATGGAACTTTCTAATCTAACAGCACATAACCGATTGTCAGTGGGGATCCAATCTATTAGTGCTGCCTCAGCTCTAACGCTTAGTGCGACACCAACGCCAGCAAGACCAGACGAAGATGCCACGGGGTCTCCGGATAAACGCACGTAAAACAAGCTTTTTGAAGCGACAGATGGAGAGCGAACTTGTAGTACTTCACTAGAGTCTTGAATACGGATCTCGGATAGACAAAAACATCGATATTAAGACTTTCCAAAGACATAGCCAGCCCTATCTGTTGTCCAACCTGCATAATTGTGCGAACGTTGAAGGCACCCAGTTTGAATGGTGCACGTGGTTTCAGAAAAACTGCTTCAGTACTCGTACTTGGTGGTAGCATACAATTTCCAACCAGGCAGTGACTCGAGAACGCTTAGATAGAGCCGAACTTCCACCATAGGCGAGCTGCTGTATAAGTCGAAAAACAAGTATACACAGAGTGGGAATAACAGAGGGTGAATAAATGACGTAGTAAATAATAATAATAATAATAATAATAATAATAATAATAATAATAATAATAATAATAATAGTAATAATGTGAATCATTTGATTGTTAATCGAAGCAAGAATAGTATTTTCCATAAATATAGATAGTTCATGATAATTGTGCGTGGGCTGTGATACTGCCCGGGTGCCCAGACCGAAGCAAGTGTGTTTGTACTAAGATCTTTACTTAAAGGGTAGGAATTGAGAGTTTCATAAATATAACTATCTGCTTAGCTTTTACACTTCAATTCAATGATCTTCGTAAGTTTATCATTAGAACCAGTCAACGAGGAAGTTCAATGATGGCTATGACAGTGAAGTATCAAAGGATATATTCATTTTAGTTCAGCAGAATAAATAATTGATCAAACTTTTAATAATAACAATAAGATCATTAAACCGAGATGAAGAAGTATTAAATATACCTTTTCCTTGAAGTAGTCGAACCAACATATCAGGTTTATCTTTATCAGCTACGTTCAAAACTTCTTGAATAATGTTCTCATTGGTACTACCGACACGTCCAACAGCCAGAAATATGTAAGAGTGCAGAAAATCCCTCGCAAGTGTCTGAAAAATGAGTAGGAACTTATTAACTGGTGCACTAATTTACAAGCCAACGTCTTTTATTAGACTTTCTGCAGCGTGAAAAACATATTTCGTTTATAATGGAAACAAAGTTATTACATAATTTAACTAAAGATCAAGTGTTCTATTGGAAACCATTGCAAAAAAGCCAGTAGGAAATTATACCTGAATTTCTTTTGGAAATGTTGCAGAAAACATCAAAGTCTGTCTTTTCCCAGCTGGTGGCATTCCATGTTGTTCGACTATTCGACGAATCTGTGGTTCAAAGCCCATATCAAGCATTCGATCAGCTTCATCCAAGACAAAAAATCTAAAGATAATACAAGGGGAATAATGGTAACTGAAGTCGAACATACCTGATTTGTTCCAGACTCACTTTACCCCTGCTCACCATATCGACAAGACGCCCAGGGGTTGCAACAAGAAGGTTACAACCGTGGGATAATTCCCGTATTTGGGCAAGAATGGAGGCCCCACCATAGACTACGCACGGCTTAATGTTGGAACGGTACGAAAATTTTCGGGCTTCATCATAAATTTGAGAAGATAACTCCCTTGTCGGCGCAAGGATCAAGGCTACAGGACATGCGGTACAATTGAGTGCCTATAAAATAACTAAACATGAACACTGATATTTACCGATGCATCTGAATTTTCACAGTGGTTATCTTCAAACAGCATATTGAGTATTGGGAGCAAAAAAGCTGCCGTTTTTCCAGAACCTGTTTGAGCACATGCCATCAAATCACGTTTTGCAGCGATAATTGGCAAAGCATACTTTTGCACTGGTGTAGGGTGTATATATTGAGCCCTGGTCACATTTTCCTTGATTATTTGGTGAAGTTCAACATCATTGAATGATTTTATAGGTTCTACAGGAGTCCAGTTAGGTCCAGATTGAGTAACCGGTATGCTATCATACAGCTGAAAGTTTAAACCACGTTTGGGTTGGTCAAACAATTCATATTCACTCTTCTTCAAAGATTTAGACCACATTTGTTTGTCATTATACTGTTTGTTGACTGAATTCTGAACAACGCTATTAGAGACACATATCAATAGTTAATTGAGGTTACCCATGATTTGTTGTTCCACTTTCAAAGATTAGGGGTGGGGGGCCGAAAAGACCAATGTTGTCAAATCTGTGAATAGGATTCCACTGATTGAATACAGGATAACCACTAGACTGTTGTGTGACACTTTCTCCATTCCCATAGCGAGATATTCGAGTAGCATTTCGCCTATGACTATTGGCTGGGAGACTCCCATAAGCCTTAAAAACTTGCTCGTTTGAGTAAAAGCATGATGGATCAGACAGTGGTTGGGACGCATCTCTTAAGCTCAGATAGCCAAACTATAAAGAAAAGAGAAACGAAAGTGTTATAACGCTCATTATCATTCTCCCCACACATTAAAAAGTTAAACAAGTAGACACAAACACCAGTCAAGGAATTCTAGTGAACTCATATAAAAATACTTCGGTAGCTTTACTTTTGCCTACCACCATAAGTTCAATGCAAAATCCTCATATACCATATACTTATGGGTGTATCCCGGTGATAGTATACCAAAACCATGGAAAACGATAGACTGAAAGAGGCATGGAGACTTAGCCAATTGCGATTACAATATTGAGTGGTACAAAGTGAGGGTTATAGTTGAAAAACCAGTGGTCACGTGGGTGAATTGAGTTCATTCCATCGACATGATCTTAGTAGAAATACTAAGGGATCTAAACTCCTAAGCATGCAACTTAGTATGTGACAATGCAATAAATATGGGGACGTAAGCACTAAGGTTAGCAGGGTATTCCGATAAAATGTAGTAACAAAGAGTAAGCAGGGCATTCATTCAACCACACAATACTTGTCTACCGTGCATGTAAGTCTGAGAGCTTTCATGTTGGAAATCATGTACAATAGCACATCAGTTCAATCTAAATGAACACCACATTTTGGTAGTAAATTTATGAACAGCACTCAACTCAATTTACTCCCGAAATGACATGTCAACACACTACAACTCAATATGCACAATTCCCACAAACCTACACAATAAAGCGGGATTTTAAGCCCGTCTACTAATACTTGTTGCAACTAGATATCTGCAACTATTTCCTCAGTGGTCATATTATATGAGAATGTCTCACAAGACGGACAAGACATTCATGTAGTGGGGGTACGTGGTACCAGATAAATGCTTAAAATATCAAAATGGAGAGGTATCGAATTTACTTCGCAAGAAAGAAATCATGCTTTTGCACCACAGGAAAAACAATGGGGATCTGATACTTGCAGAGCTAGCGTTCCCTATTTATTCAACAGTAACTTCACATAGATAATTTAAACATCTGGTTTCCAACCTAGATGAGACTAAAACCACCAGTATTTCAGAAAAGCAGGTGGTTACCCGAATACTACTTTAGGAACTTAAGCCCAACTCAGCAAGGGTCTTTTTAATCATCTTTGATCAGCGTTTACGAATTCAGATGAAATTACCAAGTTTAGACAAAATAAGATGACTTCTAAGCAATTCAATTATAAGTAAACTCTTAAAACGTAGTGGTCGAAGTAACGATTCCAACCACTAACTAGGGTATATAAGGACTTTTTACCTACTGCTTCTTTTATTGATCTTTTATACCCTCTTACTTTTATTCAACTAAATTATTCACACAGACGATGACTATGAACTGAAGAAGTACTATATTTAAAGACTATTTCTAAACACCAACACCAAGAAATTTTTGTGCTGTGTCCCTCCAACTTATATGCACCAAGTGCTAAACTCAGCCAGATATTAGTTGAGAGCCAAGTGTTGAGCTCTGAATGAAACTGGCCTTTAAAATAAGCATGATTTCATAAAAACATTTATGAAACTAACGCGTCGCTTTCACTTCATTTCCGGTAACATCTACCTAGAAAATTGGAAGTCCTCGATGATAAAAATGAACGATTTGGATACCAAATCTAGAAACATATTTTGGCAAGCAACTTACATTGCTCTCTAGGCTTTCCATCATACAACGAAGCCCACAAAAAGGGCTACAGAGAAGTGGTTGGTACCATTTTGGATATCCCACGCACCTCAATGTGCCAATCAGCCTATGTGAATCAATTTATTTCCATATGCTTAATTCTTGTATGCTAGAAAAAAATTTGGGGCTAATCAACCTGTTTCAAGTTTGGATCTTCAGGATAATTGATAACAGTCGTACTTAAACTCTCGGTTTCCTTCGGTAGACAGTGGTATTAATATTAAAAATGGTGACCTTCATTAATCCCTAAGAGTTGTAGCACTGAGAAGACCCAGCTTCTCTTACAACTCGCCAACCAATGGTACTGACGTCGGTAACTGATGTCGGTCCCTGAAGCGAAACTTTGGACGTGAACGAGATCGTGGTCTTTGAGCTTCCTGATGATTTCTTCTTATACGACGGATGATAATAGTACCAAGCCCATTTTTCAGTGCAAGGTATAATAATACTTGGTTACCTCTTGACTGATAAAAGAAGTTGACGGGTCACGGCCCGTTATCATATAATAAATCAGTCTCCAGTAACTACGATAGTAGGTTGGCGGACCTCTTTAAATCCGAAGTATGTTTTCATCGAAGCACTTGAACGCTTGGCGACGTGACCGAATCTCTCGACAACCTTCGGCAGCTACTCCAGTACAATATGCAGTTGTTTTTAAGTCATGAATAAGTCCTTTTATTCCCAAAGACTAAGTATAGCATTTTCCAACCCTTAGGAAGTAGGATTTTGGAAAGGGATATGTTGAACAGCATCGTTAGTGTCCCTGGAATAGTGTTTGCAAGAGATGACAGCAATCGAGGATGTACCCTATCAAGACCTGGTGTCTGTCAAGGTCAGGGTTGACTGGTTAATTGAAGGATAGTCTTCTCAGCTACATGTAATAGTTCAGTGGCTAGCGTCTCATCGGTGTAATTATGAAAAGTGTTGTTAACAATGTCAATAAAGTAGACCCCTCTGAAATGAGTCGATAAATCCTCAGCTCTGGCCAAATCCGATTCAGCTAGTATATCTAAATTTTCGTACAACAACAATGGGGAAAGTTTTTCACTACGTTTTGTTCTACGTTCAACGTACGGAAACAGTTATTCTTCGCAAGTACGGCCATCCTTTAACAACTGTCATAAATGGTGAGCGTCTAGCTACGGTTTACTTATGTACATTCTGGGTTTTTCAGCATTCACACCTAAGTGACCCGTGGCATATAAACAAGAACAAATCCCAAAAGTGTTTCCTGCACCTCAGTTGCTTTCGAGTTTCCTTATCGATCCATAGAGCGAGGTGTGATATCCTACGTGTCGACCATGAAATGGATGATAAAGTTAAGCACTCGAATATGGTTTTTAATTTCTTCCATTCGTCTTCAACCGGACCATCTACACTGACTGACTAATCTATTGAGATAGCGCAGTTAAAGTACAGAGATAAGTATGTAAAAGTCTCGTAACTCCTCGGAGTGAATAAGTAAAAGTGTACTGTAAACCCAATAAAACAGAATATGGCCGAGATGAACGTCACCGTAAAAGGTAGCCTATCTTTTACAGGGTTGGTATTTTGTTTGTGAAGCATATCATATCAAAACCCGCTGCTCGAAGTACTGTAGACCATAAGCAAAATTCATAAAGTACAAACAGTAGCTCCTCTCAATGTTTAAAATGTAGCCTAACCGATCCCTTGTTGTCAGATTAGGGTCAAGACATCATTGAATAAACACCAACTGAACAGAAAAAGTCCTATTTTAGATCAGAGAAATTTACACCGAGATCTTGATTGGAACGGTGAATTGCATATTACTAAAGGATGACGTATCTAAGGCCATTATTTAGGTTGAAAAAAACAGAACGTGTTCGCTTCGCTGCTGTGCAGTCCTACTAACCAGATAGTAAAAGTTCAGAATTAGGTCAACTTGAATACAAATGAATTTACGGATCTTTATCTTATACAAAAGACAACAGAGAGCTCTCTGGAACAATTTTTATAAAAAAGAAGCGATAGAATGAGCTATCACTGGCTCTGATTGTGTATTGCAGTTAGGAGGTCCCATTAACATAGTGGAATCTGATTAATGACGTCCTTGACCTAGAGATTGGGACATTTCTCTTATCATTTTAAAGCCAAAGTCCGGGCAATATAGATGATTTAATATAGATGCTACATATCTTTAATGGAAACAAATATGCTAAGCTAACTTGGAATAGTAAGTATGAGCCTAATGCAAATTCTGATATTATCCTTAGCACTGAAGAATCAGCTCATACAAACAACTGAATATCTAACGGAATACCCGCAAACAAACAAAGCAAACGTCTACGACTGTTGGGCAGAAGAACATAGTTGATCGTACACAGATGTGGCGTGACCTAAGGCGAATAAATTGACCATTTAGGGCAGGAAAATTATCTAACACCTGGTCGTATTAGGATCTGGTAGTGATGCTTAACCTAGCGTTTCCAACTATTTGTCAATTAGTAAGACTAACACGATCAGCATGAGTGTTTAGTGATTGGTAAGCTATTTATTTTTGGGGATTGTTTTCTGCTCCTACTCTACAGTTGAATCTTCCACGAGCAAAAAGGACTAAAAGTTCAGTTCCTGTAATACACCATCTTTTCTATGACATTTCCCACCAGCCACTGTCTTTGTCACCACTGGATTCGTATCTCCGGGTAATCAACCTCTAAACGCTTCATGAATATCTTCATTGTTTACTTTAGTTCTCATGAAAACTTTGTCAATTCGCTTCATTTACCTAAAGTTGGATAATGCTCTTACCGGGACGATATATTACTTTTTACTGGTGTTAAGTTTTAATGAGAAGTTTGGAATCAGGATGACCAGCGAACACGCCAAGAGGATTCGACACGCCTTTAAAGTAGAGCATACAGAAACGGACTTACCCTCAACACTTTGAGACACAAATACACATAAAATTTGGTCGATCTCCCTCGGTAAATGTTATTAATCCAAAAAGATCTTGGTGTCCTGATTGCCTGCGACCTAAATTATCATTCACATTGTGACGAATACACACTTACATCATAATTTACACTGAAACCTCGAAGTGAATTGTTCATCAGTTCAAATGCATACCTTTCCAACTCGTTACAATCTTATTTGGTCCAACTTGGAGTGTGGTAACATAGTGTTTACTGTTCTATTTCAGGGGGGCAACATACTCCACACATCCAAAAGCCAACCAAGCAGTTTAGTATTCGGGCGACAAGAGGGTGCGGTTTACTAACTTATGGCATGACAAACGCTCCAGACTGTCCTTTGAACGACCTAAGTGAAAAAGTATCAACGTGCACTTTGAGAAAAACCCTTGGAAACTAGAGTTATTTGGATAATTAGTACATCTTCTACTCCACAAGAGTAGTTTAACCTTAGATCTCATCACCGAGCAAACGGGTTCAAGAATCTACTCTGGACTCCTCGTAAGGTAAATTAATATGTTTGACACTTGGAACAGTATTTCATGCCAGTTTACGAGTACTACTATTACTTTCGCTAGAAATACATGCCTAGGTATATACCTGGAGGCCTTATGGATCCGTCTGTACCCAGAATAAGAATTGGTTACGTGAAAGCTTTCACTGTTCCATCTATAACCAAGTGAGCCATATTGAATAACTCATTTTTCCTAGTTTCCTAATAACAATCATCCGAAATGTTTTAAAACTTTCAGATTAAAAAACATGTTTATTCAACTCTAACTTGATGATGGATTAATACCTTAACTTATCCCCTTAAAAATGATGACTCCGGGTATGCTTTCTCACTATTGTTTTCCTTTCATTGTTCTAGCGACATCTAGATTCTACGTCGAATCGGGAGCATTGAATAGTTTTTCATTTCTCATCCAGAAGATGAACTCGCACACCGAAGGAGGTTATAATGAAGCTGAACGTCTTGTGTTACAACCTGGGATCAAACGTTTTGTTAATTTTCAGTCTTATCATGCGAGTCTGGAAGATATGCAGCTGGTGTACTTCCAAAGATTTTAAATAGACAATTTTATTCGTTTTCTATTGTGTTTGACTTGTACTGGCCTTGGGGTGAGAATATATCGCAAGATAGCTTCCTCGTTGCGAAATTCTACGTATGAGTCAAAGTGAGGTGTTGTTGTTTTATAAGCATTAACCCTAATATATCTCACTGCTAAGTCAGCAGCTTTAAAACTGTCTTTTAGCTTCACTTGTCCTGATTCTCTTCATTGACTACCCAACTGCATTTTATGTGTGGCTGAGCACATTAGCTTGGGAGGGAGACCAGATATATGCTACCAGAACATTTACTAAGACTCCAACTTGACTTGTTTATAAATAATGTAGCTGCCTGTTCGCCGTTGACGTGTTGGTATAGAATCCAGTTACATTTTGATTACTGACCTATCCATGTCACAGTCTTCAGCAATGGCTTGTGGATAATATCGTTCTACCTCCAGCCAAAATGTGTTCTTTAGAAACGTCAGACACCTTGCTGATAGGTACGATATGACGGGTTAGTGTAGACAATGGCGGGGCCATAATTTTACAGATCTTGAAATTATCTATCAACAAATACAAAACAATGGTAGGCTTCGATTTTGTATCTTCATACACCTGTATTCCAATTGATAGGTGTCTAAACTACACTTCTAATTTACTGACGAACGATCACACTTTATCGAGCAGATGCCTTTTAAGCATTATTTTTATCATCAAGTCCCTCAAATTACGATTAAATTCGACACTCCCCACTTTCAAAAGGACTATATAAACAAACGAACGGAATTGCCATAGAATTCTCAGTATCACCAATCGTTGTAAATTTCGTTATGTCCGACATTGAGACGAGTTTTTCGCCAACATCGTCAGATCATGCATCGAGTTCAGCTATGTAGACGACATACTTGTCATCATTAAAGAGACACTACCTAGAAATTTTCCCAAACACATGCTCTCAGAACACATCAAATTCACTTCCGAAAAGGAAGATAAATATAATGAACTGCCATTCTTAGACTGTTTAGTTAAAAGGAATTTTGATAAAAGTTTAGATCTAGCAATATACCGAAAACCGATACATTCAAATCGGTTTATTGATTTTAACTCTGCATATCCATTTAGTAAAAAAATTTTCTTAGCCCTAAATCTCTCCAAAAGAGCAATAAAAATCATTATCTTTGGGAAAGATAAGCTGAAAGAAAAGGGAAATGTAACAAACATGCTAAGTTCTAACAACTTCCCAAAAAATATTGGAACAAAACTGTCTCGTGGGACAACGGTAACGCGTCTGAAAATAGATCAGAAGGCTGCATGTTCGAATCGCCTCGGGCACACCAGATAATTGTGGTGGATCTGATATTATATTAACTCAGAAGTGACAATAAATTTATGACGTCCAAAAATTCATGTTTTAATATATTAAATGTAACTTATAAAGTTACGGGCCGTTACTTAAATTGACAGGCCTTTGTATAATAATTCACATTTATAGGTGGTCAGTAATTTTAATGAAGTTTGTTATATTTCCAGCGGTATGTCCATATGAGATATATAACGGAAACATGGCTGTGGCCTACTAATGTAGATAAATATTTTATGGTTGAGTTATCGTAACAACAGGCAATTGAGAACAAGAGACGTGTGTTTGTAGCAGTGTATTTGCGGGCTCTTATCAGTGTGTCGTCCTCTGAAGTAGTCAATGTCACGCCCGTTTTTTAATAACTTTGACAGTCATTCGTAGTAAACTTACAAATTATGGGAATTAAAAAAGAAACGTAAATAGTATCAAAAACTAATTGAAACATAAAGTTGTCGTTATTCTCTTCACAAAATAGCAATCCTAATGATATTTGTTCGGTTACTTTTGTTGCTTACTTTGCCGTCAAGGTAAAACGAAGTATTACGACGGATTTTGAAAATTTACAAAATTAAAGCTTTCTATAAGACAACTATCATCTTAAGAAACGCTTTAATTTGAACAAAATATACGATCCCGTTCACCTCCACACAAAAATATGTCTAAGGATTAGGTCGTGTCGGTTGTGATGGAGAATTCCCGTGAGATTTCAACTCGTGCCAAGGAACACTTGAGTTACACAAAAAGTCCTAATAATCCCGTAGGATTGGAAAATTTACTGAATAAATCATTCACACCAAAACACGCAATTTTCAGTATTCACCAAATTGATATTTAAAATATCAAAGTAATCTCAATAGTTGAAATAATTCAAAAAGGCTTTTCTAACTATAAACGGGGGCGGGTAGCCGAAGCGTCCCACATAATGCTAAATCCCTCTGCCCTTAATGAGAAGGAGGGTCTGAATATTAATTAAACCTGGTCTGTTTTTCCAGACAACCACATTTGTCGTTACTTTTTATCGTTTTTACGCACACACACACGGACACATAATCTCAACCTACTACTTCATATCACAAATGCGCACATTTTTCACGCCTACAATCTGACACACAAATTAATGCAGTAACAGGCCACACAAATTCGCCTTGACCGAAATTACTCGACATTATTTCCTCTGAACTATTTGATCTTGTGTCAACCTAATTTCAGTTACCTCTTAAGTCTGAAGAAGTGGCTCAGATTAAGTCACGAAACATCAGAAATACAATTTTTCTACTTATTCGGATACAACAAAAATACATTTATCATTAACTCACTACCCAATGCCCAATCTACTCGAAACTATCAAGTTTTGTGCTGTCTTTGTTCTCACAATATATTTTGACCTAAATAGGATCAGAGGCATTCATTCTGTCTGCAACTTTTGTCCTTTGTCTCCTTCTCGTAATTGTGTTTTTTTATCCCCTGATGCGATCCTGTTTTATTCTATCGCTGGATTACATAGACTGTATTACTGAGTGACCGTAATTCATAATAACTAATGTTTAACAGGTTGATTCGAATAGTCCTAAGGGTTGCAAGTCTCCTTTTTGTGCTGACAGAGATGTGAATTGCAGTTAAAAATATCGATTACCTATTTTCTGGGTCAGTTGACTGAAATATCTACTATGAAGTACTCTTGGTTAACAGGGACATTACTTGCTCTCTAACAAGCAAATATTTCTTGATCATTTGAAGATTTATTTACTTGACGTACTTTATATTTCACCACTAAACCTTCTTTGAATTGCTTTTTGTTTAATTTGTTTAAATATTTCCCGCAATTTGCAGTCGTGATTAATATGATTAGAACCGTGCCCAACGCAAAACTAGTGTCTTAAATTTATCTGCTGGTAAAAGCTTGTATTCGACGTCTCACTGGTGGTTATACTAGTCTAAGGGCTTTTAAACCAAGTACGGTCGGGTCGTATTCACTTGCAGGAAAAGGGACAAATATATACGTTTCTTTTATTAGTTTGTAGTGGCATTAGACCATAACCACACAATCCTCAAAGCTGAACACGAGACAACTCGGAAAATGGATATTCAATATTTAACGCGGAGAAATACCTAACGATGGAGAACACAGGAACAAGTAGTCGAATTAATTGAAGTTGGTCGAATGGCATTGCTCGGCCTTGCGGGCGTGGTCCTTGTTGAATTTTATCTTATATCTTTCATTCATATCAAACATATTGTTTTATCTCTAGCCTAAGCTTGTTCTACATCACGTAGTGGTGATTGTTACGATAAGATGAGTTGGTGAAGACGATGGTATGACTTCCACGTAAGATCTTATAGATTAGGCAGTTATATCATGACAAGTCTACAATTTTAGGACTAGGTCTATTATCAGTGCAGTACTAATATCGTAGTAGACCATGATTCTGCAAGTTACGTCTCAAAGGTACAATAATCGGAGGCTTATAAGCAATGACTCCCTGGTTTGCTCTGCTCTAACTTGGTGACCAGACTGACTCGACTCCCCATTACTCCAAGAGAGCCGATAAATTTTGAAAAATCTATTCGAGATGACACTCTACAGAGAAGTCATGTACAAGGGGCAAGTAATCTGCCATATGTACCGCAAGTATTTCTCTTGGTGGTCACTTCAAACTGACCAGCCCCGACTTCTAACTTTAATTAACTACTGAGCATTATGCATTCAGTGTTTTAAGTTTGGATAACACTTGATTAGACGGATAATCTGGTCAGGGCTTATAATCATTTAACTGACGCTGCAGCTTTTTCCACTCAGTGTTGCAGGTCAGGTTTTCGAATCCTTTTGATCTGAGCAGTGTTAAATCTAATCTATCTTTAGCCTGGGTAACAAGAATAAAATTTGACGGGTCTAAAGCCCAAAATAAAGCAAAAATCGAGAATTTCTAGTGCATTCGTGAGCCCCATATCCTTTTTATTCAATAGCCGAGAGGTTGATTTCATTACAAATCTTCAAGATCACTATCGGAACCTAAAACAAATCCTCAAACTCAAAAGCACGAATGGAGCCAGGGATAGTAGTTGCGCATGTCAATAAACCATGGTTGAATACTCTGAAAAAAATCGAACTCAGTTGAACAGAAATACTCTCAAGAAGGACGAGAAGAAGCAATAGGCAGGCTGCTTAGAAGTAAACTACAACTTACCATCAGGATGAAGACTTTGTGATCAGAAAGCATAGTTGTTTAATCAATTATTTTATGCTGGCGTTATGTTCCCTGTTTTGTCTTATTGAGTGTTGAAAGTTTTTGTGTTTAACTACTGATAACCTACTCCGTACTTGCTCCCTACCTTCGTTTCAGTAAACAGTCTAAGAATGAAGATCTACGATGTAGTACTAAGAAGCAGTTGTTAGGGATCTTAAAACTCTGGTAATCGACAAAGTGCTTAGGTACTCAAATGTCAAGACTTATTGATACTGTTTGCATTACTTGCTACCGGAAAACTACTGTAATAAGTGACGGGAACGATGATTCTCTCTTTACATAAAATCATGTATTTGAGTAAGAGACAGACGGTCTAAGCTTTATCAAAAGATAGGGACCACGAAAACACATACTGTTTTCGTGGGTTTTTCTAATTCACTTAAGTATACATGATTGACAGATACAACTAATTAACAAGAACAAATCCAAAGTGCAAGAGACTATGGTAGTAACTAAAAATTTTGAATAGTGGCACTCTAAAGGTCTAATAAACCTCGGATTTAATTATATAACACCCCTATGACAAAACCAGTAACAATCCGAGAAGGCTTTGCTGAGTAGAAAACTATGATAGTTATTATTGAACTTATTAACATTACTAGATTGGTGATGACAGTCTAAAACAGTTTAATGACCATTTTTTGACTGTCTAATCTGAACGATCTTACACCGGAGCCACAGCAGTATACATCGTGTTCCTAACTGTCATGTCGATTAGGCTTTGCTTCTGCTGAAGGACGTTTGAATAACAATTGTAATCTTATCAACGTAACGAAATATTTGTTATGAAGACGAAAGGGGCTCGTGGATGTGCAAATCCCACATTAATGAGTCAATAATTATCCCACACTAACCTTCCTCGAACCCATCCACTTCTAACCAACCATTCAACATCCAGTATATAATCTTCCATGGTCGGCACATTCAGCACGAAAGATCATTTGAATAAAGATGAATGCTCGTCCACTGTCACTAAAACTTAAAAAACAGAAACCAAATGGACCCCTGGAATCTCTGAACATTCATATCGCTGCGGATCAACTAATCTAAATGTCTTCTTATCATCATGAGAAGACCTAGGACCTAGCCACTATCTTAATAATGATTTCAAATTGATATGCTCCGATTGTTATACATGTCAAGACGGGAAACGTGAGAAAAAACATAAAAGATACTCACGACCCTTGAATAAGCTTCTTTTTCGATGACTAATAGGTTATGTATCTGGTTTTACACAACGTCCACTTTCTGCATCAGTACGTAGTAACGATGTTTTTAGTACACCCAACCAAAGCAGTAACAAACCCTTCGGTGGATAGGTTCAAGGAAAGTTTGGCAACCAAGTACTCACCAATGGATTATCATCCACTGCCTGAATTGGTTGTACCTAGCGCATGTCCTACAACTTATTTACTATTATTATTATTAGCCCGTACCTAAAGACGATTTCGATCCATCTCACTTATCAACTGTGTTTAACGGTTATTCCCATGCTCCTGTTCATTCAAACTATAAAACTAACCGATAGAATTATTTATTTACTTATGACCTTTTGTCTTATCCCTACTCTTGTGCATTAGAGTCCTTTCATTATTTTTCATCCTGCAACTGACTAGCCTCCTTCCTGGAAATGTGATTGCTGCTGGTCCCAGAAACCTCAGTGCCTTGGGACAAGCGCGTTCACTCAGGTTTATAAATACACAAACCCACAAATAATAATCAAACTGACCATATCCAATACAGTCATGTGGTTAGACAACCCCTGTTTGACGACATCAAAGATCTGGAACATTAAAGAAACGAAAACGGGTGAGAGCGAAAATATCGTCTGGTTTACACTAGCTCGTCAAAAAGACATTGGGTATTGGAAACTTCTCAATTTTTTCTGTCTGTATAGCTACAGAGCTAAGGTCATTTCTTAAAATAACCTAATGTTCAAGGCTTTCTGTTCAGCCATCAAAGAATGACTCGCAGTTGAAATATTTTTTGATTAGTCGTGTTTTCTACCGATTGTGTTCCGCATTTCTATCTTCCATCATAAAAATCAGTACAGAGAGAGAGAGAGAGAGTTAACGGGTGTTTGGTCCTTGGGTAGTTCGTTTAGAGCTTCTGTACGTGAATGGCTGTGACGCCTTTCTTCAGTTTACGCAACTTAGTCCTGAACAAGTGCAATAATTTTTTACTTCCTGGTGAGTTCGATGTAAGACTAAATTCGTTTTTCGTCACTTTGTTTCTAATTACTACGCACAATAGACATGAGTTATCACTTATTTGAGCCTCATAAACATACGTGAGTAGCGTACCACATGGTTTGCTTTGACGATATAACCATGGTGGCTGCTATTTACACAAAACATCCTTATAATTATTTTATGGTAGCTATCCTTTCAAAACATAGTTTATTAGTCATTTGGTTGAATAAACTGGTCCGTTGTTTCGTCCAGTATTGAAAAATGTTTTTGGCAAGGAACAAAAAATGACTGTAGGCGGCATACGATTTTTAAAGCCTTTCTACATGGTCTTAGCGAGCTATATGGCTGTGAAACCATGTAGAGCAAGTGATATTTATTCTTAGTCTTAAATGAATTTCTTAACTCAAAGTTGACGTGTTTAAATATGTTGCAACTAAACTAAGTGTGGTTGTTTGGTAGTTTAATCCCTAGTGAAATGAACTATAATCTCTAGGGATTTATTTGTTTTGAGTTTATTGGCGTGTATTAGCTCAACTGTTAACTTTTCTGTTATCCGGTAGTTCTTACCAGAATTTAATCTTATTCAACTAATCCTATTCACCTTTATTCTCTAGTGATTGGTTAAAAATCAGACATAGAAAACGATCTCGGTTCATTACACTAATAAGCTTTGAAGTTTTTTTTGTCAAGCAGAGGTAATAGGATTTGTGTGAACTTATTCTAATACCGCTCTTCAAAATACACCATATGTATATTGGAACAAAAGAGCATCCTAAGATCTTATGTTGCCGGCAGACTAGGCTTCACATGTACTACATATTTAGAACAGGTAGTTTGTATATTACATAGCTAACGATAAAGTTTGTCTTGTTGGTAGGTAGATAAGTAACCTAAAGCGACTGGTCTTCAGATATTGTGGTGGCTGTCACGCGTAAGTACTTTACTCAATACTCTTCAGTTTTAGAAAGTTATTGAGTAGAGACTAAAAGATTAGTTTCATGACTAAATCTAATAGCTATGGCTTATATTCTGTTTATCTCATGATTGGTTCATATCTTGTTATTTCACTTCATTTGCCGTCCCATTATACTGCTTTTTGACATCTCTTGCTGCCGTTTTTGTTGAACCGTTACCCTTTGGCAGATTTTCTCTGGAAGTAATTTTGTTAATTCAGTCTTGTGACGATTTTCAGGTTGTTCGGTCTATGTTTATTCTTTCCCATGCCTGGTAGTTCGGGTAACAAACTGAGGGGACTTCTAGTTACGTCTCCTAACGAAACAGATTTTTGTGTTTCTGATATTTGCGTTAAGTATATCCTCTACTCGATTTTACAAATAATTGTGTGTGAATCATTACAAACGTCTCAATTCAGATGCAAAATTTATAACCGGAATTCGTCGATCTAATTTAAAGCAATAGGGGTATGGTACCTAGCTGTGATATACACTTAAATTTCGTTCTGTAACTTCAACTAGTTATATCATACTGGATTCTTGATCTATAGTCTGATTTTTATATCCTTAAGTTCCCCATGGCTTTATAGAGTTCTGGTGATGTGAAACTGTTTCTGATTACTACTTTTATTTGATGAATGTTACTATTTAAAAACTGACTGGTATGTGGCCAGACTTAACAGTAATTCCAGTTTCACTGCTTTCATGTCTTATCTAAAACTTTATAAATGAATATACCTAGATAGTTAGTGTGACTTTTTGTTAGGGGAAACATGTTGATCTTTGTTGTTCTGTTAGGACTCAAAACTGAATTGTTTTGTAATTCCCCATTTTGTGGTTCTTCCAGTGTTTTAATTAATAGTCGCTTGTTTAAAATAATTAATTGTGCTGTTCTGAAATTGTTATCAGAGAGGTGATTCATTGGGTGAATTTAATTTGTGATAATCCTTATATTGTACTTCTTAACCTTCAGTGTAATTTATGCTAGCCATTAATTAATTTATTTATGAGAATTTAACGTTGCACAAAGCCTTAGGTTTAATATGAACACAACAGTATTCATTAGTTAAAATGTTCTATTTACTTCCATTAATTTCAGTTATTATACGAATCATCTGAAAAACCTAATCTTCGGCATTCCTTTCACACTCGTGTAATAATTGCAACTCATTTGAATAAAGGAAAAGTCATGATTTCAAGGATTATCTGATTATGGTATTGTAAAAAATATTTTAGGAAGTAAGGTAGTATTTTCTCAAGATTTTCCCCAGAAAGCTGTCCTCCCTACAGTTTGAAATAAGATGATCAAATATCTTTTTAAAGGTTTTATTGCATACTTTGATTGATTTTATTAATAAGCATAATTCTGGTCACCAAGTTTCTATTCACTTCATTCTGCCTACATATTGTTTGTTTGCATTATATATTCTTCAAGGATCATCCCGAGATAAGTGCTACAAGTTTTTGCTCGATGGTTACTTTGTCGGATTCATCCACCCAATGTTTTTGGATTGGTTATTGAAATATGCAAATGTTTTTGTGAAGATTTCTCATCCGCAACACGGTGATCATTGTATTACAGTGCATCAGGCCATGATAAATGTGAATGACCGCAGCAATGCAGTGGCAGAAGTGATGCAAGATTTGCGGACCACAAGTCCTTTCAAGGCTCTAAAAGGATGGAGAAACGAGGTGAGTTATTTGTTCCAGATGCTCTTGTTGCTCTTTTTTAATTTTATAGGCCTGAGATACCTCAGAAAGATTGAACAAATATTTCAGAACAATTATAGTCTTCGGTAAAGACTTTTTGTAACCTGTCGACTTCTTTAGTCTATTCTTAGTATGACCTGAGGTTTCCTATGGTGATCCCATTTTATTTTAATCACCAGACCTTTATAAGGTAGGTCAATCGATTACCTAACTGTGTGGTTCACCACTTATTGGTTGGTTATCATTGATATGTAGTGATACTAAACCATTGGGTTTGTGGTTTCTTTCACTGAAGTTTTATGTGATATACACTTTCTCGTTCTTTCTACTTTTTATGAACTATGAATTACTTTATGCCTGGATCGTTCGGACTCAGTTTCGTAAGAAAGAAATAAATTTGTAATCACATCACTTGTATTTGAATTCATAATCATTTCGCGTAGTTGTTATGTCGATTTTAATGAAATCGAAATTCAGTCACTACAAAACATATAGTCATTCTGTACGTTATTAATGCAGAATATTAAATGATCCATGTAAGCTATTAATTTTGAGTAGTCTGCTATATGCCTATTTCTTACTATTCTATCATAATTCAAAGTTTCACTTACTAGGTATTGTGATTTATCTTCCAATTACTTGTCTTTCTAGAAAATTACTTTGAAAAGGGCCTTTGACTTATGCTTTTACTTTTAACAAAATTAATGTTCTGTGCTATAATATAACGATACTTATTGAAAATTATATAATTACTGCTAAACTACTATCATGCTTCAAAACTGGGTTGAAGCCCCGTTGTTTGAAAAGTTCAAAAAATATTTGATTTGTCCATTTATAGCGGATGACATAAGTGTCGAATTTCTGACACAGTAGATTAAAGTTAGCTGCTTAAACATCTAGGTTACAGCTTTACATGAATTATGTGATTTTATCTGAACATTATTAGATATTTAAATTCGAGGCATTTAATGAAGTTCCCACAGCTTGTAAATGTGGATTTAAGCATCATAGGTGCATTACTGCCTAGATATTTGATTAATAGACAACCGTGTGAAATTACATTAATAAACTAACTGTAGCTAATTAGTCTCAGCATTTTAATCGATAAGGTAGTTAAATAGTATCAGTTTAGTAACCTTATATTGAGATAAATCATATGAGTACTTATTCAAAATAGTGTCTTCTTGAATTTCGCCAACATATCTCCATAAATATTTTGTTGTTATTATCAGAAGTGTGTAAACGGTTATTGATTTATTGATTTTAAAATAGGACTATGGCGTTTACGTTCATAACCGTGAAAAAGTATTATTAAAAATTGAACGTTCAGCATCGAGTCTTCTGGGTATTACACGATATGGTGTACATGTAAATGGTTTCTTCTCAAATCGATACAACTACTCTAGAAAGTCTGATCGAATCGTTAATGGCAGCTCACGTAATTCCAACGATTCTAATTCACTCGCTCAAATTGGTCCGGACAATGTTTTTATGTGGCTCGGTTTACGATCAATAAACAAACCTACATCTCCTGGAATGCTCGATAATATGGTAATTGAATATATATATATATATATATATATATATATATATATATATATATATATATAGTATATAAATTATATTTTTATCTCTCGACAGCTCAATCCTATCGTTAGTACAATATTTTAAATTGATTATGTAACTGTTGGTTCATGACACTACATCATTGTGTTATGGAGCCGTGCCCCAGTAGTTTAGGTTTCTAGCATTTTTCCGCTAATGATTCGCGGATTAGAGTCCTATCTCACCTACTTTGGTTAGAACGATCTGGCTCGGAGTCAAGTACACTAATTTGTACTTGGTAACTGAGCTAAAAATATTTCAATCGCTTCAAATGTTTTGGTGTAAAGCGTGGTTTTAAAGTTACTTACTTGCTCTTGTTACCCCTCACGGGGGAGCATAGGTCACCCACCAGCATTCTCCATCCAGATCTGTCCTGGACAATCCTTTTCAGTTTTTCCCAGTTTCTATTCATCTTCTTCATGTCTGCTTTCAATCCCCGACAGTGTTCTTTGGCCTTCCTCTTTTCAGTTTACCTTCAGGATTCCAAGTTATTACAGTCCTTGTGATGCGGTTTGGTGACTTCGGTAATGTATGCCACCAATGTCTTTTCTAATTTCCTATTCAGCTGGGATCTGGTTTGTTTTCTCCTATAAAAGGTTGTTGCTGATGGTATCCGGTTAATGGACATTGAGTATCTTGATTAAACAACTATTTATAAATACTTGTACCTTTTGATTATGTTTATGGTAGGTCTCCAAGTCTCACCTCCTTATAGTGGAACTGTATTGACGTTCTGATTGAAGATTCTGACTTTTATATTAATTGACAGTTGTTTTGAGTTCCGTATGTTCAGTTGTAGGATTGTGGCCCTTGCTTTACCAATCCTTGCCTTTACGCTTGCATCGGACGCTCCTTGTTTATCGATGATGCTCACCAGGTACGTGAAAGTCCCACACATATTACAGAGCTTCATCAAATGTGATGTCATTGATGCTCTCCGTGTTGTATTTCACGATCTTGGATTATTTCCTTGTGTATGTTGAGGCCTGCTGATGCAGAGGTTTCTGCTACACTAGTTGACTTAACCTGAATTTGTTCGTGTGTATGGGATAGAATAGCCAGGCCATCTGCGAAGTCCGAATCGTCTAGTTGCATGCAAGCTTTCCATTGTATTCTGTGCTTTCCGTCAGATGTGGAGGTCGTCATGATCCAGTCAACCACCAGAAGAAATAGAAAGTCAGAGAGAGTAAGCAGCCTTGTTTTACTCCGGTCCTCACTTAGAATGCGTCTGTCACCTGTCCTTCATGCACCACTTTGCAGTGTAGTCTATCATATGAATTCCTGATGATGATGATGATGATGATGATTTTCTCAGGTACACCGTAGTGCCGAAGAAGGTTCCATAAGGTTTCCCTATCCACATTGTCAAACGCATTCTCATAGTCAAAGAACTTGATGTACAGTGACGAGTTCCATTCAGTTGATTGTTCAACTTAAAGAGAGAAAAAATGAAGATTTGTGCATAATAATATGAATTCATTTTATTTCGTTAGGTTCTCATCATCTGCTTACGACCTAAAATATTTGAAAATCAACGTTATTACAGATATTGACATACTTATACATAAGAGGGTGATTAAAGATGAATATATATATCATGATGTAGCTACGAAATAAAATTAGTTCATATTATTCTGCACCAATCTTCCTTCTTTCTCTCTTTGAGATAATAAGGGGAACTATGTGTATGATTGTTCAACGGTGGTTCTTAGCGATGTGGTTTGTGCATGACCGATCCTTAGAGAATCCAGCCTGTTGATCTCGAAGTTGGGCGTCTACTGAGTCTTTCATCTGGTTCAGCAACACTTTGTTGAAAACCTTTTCTGGTACTGTTAATAGTTTGGTGCCTCTGTAGTTCTCGTATTTGCTCAGATTTCCTTTCTTTTGCATCTTGGTGAGGTATCCTTCTTTTCAGTCTATCGACACTTGTTCTTTCTCCTAAATCTTCCTGAATAGAACACGGAGCATTTTTGCAATTGCTTCTATGTCTGACTTCATTGCTTCAACTGGTATATTGTCAGGTCCCGCTGCTTTCTCACGCTTGATTTATCTGATGACCATCCTGATTTCTCTGATCTTTGGTGGATTGACATCTATAGGAGGGTCTGTGTGTGTTGCTTCGATGTTCGGTGGATTCAGTGGAGCTGGCCTACTAAAGAGTTCCTTGAACTGTTCCACCTATCTGTTCCTCTGCTTTTGAATCTGAGTTATTGTCCTGCTTTCTTTGTCCTTGACCAGTCTCTGGTTTACTTTATTTTCCTGTTAGTTTCTTCGTTGTATCATATAACTGTCTTATATTCCCTTCTCTTGAAGAATTTTTCGTTGTCGTTGCTAGCTCTTCCACATGTTTCTGCTTGTCGATTCTAGTGCTCTTCTTCACTTGCTTGTCTGCTTATGTGTATTCAGCTTGTGCCTTGACCTTATCTGCTCTTGTTCGACTGTTATTAATTGCCGTCTTCTGTTCTTCCTCTCTTGAATCTTGCCCGGGGTATAAATAGAGATCCATTCCTTATGATGATGCTGCTTGCGACACAGCACCTCCTGACACATTGAAGTTAATTCTTATTTGATCCCTTTTCAGTTGTCTCCCATCGTAGTTTCTTCTTCTTACAGTAGATCGTGTAAGGCTTGGAACCTGTTGTTGAGAGTCATCTTGAATTCGTTGAGTTTGACAGTATCTCGTAAGAAGGCTGTATTGAACCTTCGTACTACTGTCTTCCCAGCTGTTTAGTGTTTCTTTAGATTCAGTTTCATCTTGACCACAACCAGATGGTGATCTGAAGCTGTCAGCTCCTCTCCTGGTTCTCACATCTTCCATAATCCTATTGACTTTTTTATTGATATAAATATGATCGATCTGGTTCCCCGTTATGTGATCCGGTGAGATGCATATGGCTTTGTGTATGCATTTGTGTGGGAATATTGTGCGAGCTAAAACCAATTTGTTGAATGCACCTAGGTTTGCAAATCTCTCACCATTTTTATTTCTCTCTCTCTCTCAGTCCATGTTGTCCCATGGTATCTTCATATCCAGTGTTGTGTGTTCCAACATTGTCGTTTAGGTCTCCCATCAAGATGATCAGGTCTTTTCCTGGACACTTCGCTATCATCGATTGGGGCTTTTCATAAAACTGATCTTTATTGTCGTTGTTGCTATCATTGGTGGATGCATAACATTGGATAACACTCATTGTGATTCCCTCCTTCTTTGTTTTGAATAATGTTTTGATGATTCTGGGTTCATGAGATTCCCATCCTATAAGTGCATTTCGTGCTTGTTTGAACAGTATCAGAACAACTCCCTAAGTGTGTGAAATATTTTCCTCTTCATGACCGGAGTACAGCAACATCTTCCCCGAATTCATCCTTTTCTGTCCAGCTTGAGTCCGACGTATTTCACTGATTACGAGCACCATCAAGTTGTATCTCCCCATTTTGTAGCTATTCGAATAGTCCTCCCGGTCTCCCACATTGTCCGGACATTTCATGTATGTCTCTCTGGTTGTTAGAAGGGGTATCGGCCTCGTGACTTCTGAAGAGTCTCGGCTTTCACCTTGTAGCGTCATAATTCCTCTGAATGAAGATCCTTCAACTCAGAATAGAGTTTAAATTGTTCATTTTGGTTAACGTTTTTGAGTAAGGTTACTTTCTACGATATGGGGTTGTTGACTCCATGCCCAACCTTTGGGACCGACAGTAGCCCTAGAAGTCCTACAGGCAGAGTTTGTTAAAGTTAAATAGACTTAAATATTTTATGATATTTTGTATTTAGTACACTGTCAAAAAAACTATCTTAAATAAAACAGGTAGGTCACTTTTTGAGCACTGACTATCTCTTGCAACTAATGGTTATCACTTAAACCTGTACTTATCAACTCAGTATTTGTAATCATACAGTAAGTAAATTATATTTTTTAATAACTTACATTTCTAGGGCCTATATATATAATCCGAAACGTCAAGACACTCAAGTCTAATTAATACGATCACCCTGTTTCACTATATTGAGTAAAAGTAATTAGATTTCTCTAGCCACTCAATTGTCTCAACAGTAATTACTGACTAATTATTACCAAGTATTTCAATAACTGGTTGAATATTTTATAAATATACATGGATTGCATACTTTTTCATGCATAATTCATAATTTTCTTTCTTTCTTATTTTCTACCGTAATATATTGTGTGAAATTTTGTTGTGCTAAATTTTATAGGTTGATGACAACAACAACATCTAACAAGGTTATTCTCTACTCAAATAGACCAACAAACGACTTTTCTTTTTATTAGATACAATTAATAATTTTACAAAGCCTTCAAATATATTCTATATGTTTAGCAATTAGTGTCAAATCAATAATCATAGTATTCATTTGGTTATATTGTTCATTTTCACGGTGTGTATATGTCTTAATGCTCTAGATTATAAACACATGTTTTTAGTAAATATTCGTTACTGGCTAGCGCTGGAATCCAGGAAGTATGTTTCAGCTTATATAAATTTATTAGTTCAGTGTATAACCCCTTGAAGTTAGAGGCAGAAGATTACCGGGTTTGAACCGTAATGTGAGCATCAATTCTGGGGTGCAGGTACATATCCAGTTGGCAAGTCCCAAATAGGACGAAACACACTTCCTTGATTCCAATGCTAGCCACAACCCAATTTTGTTAAAACTAATCGACTATGTGACAGTACGGAGGCAACGCACTATGATGCACATACACCACTTGCAAATGACCAGTCACGGTCCTTGTCATTACCAATAGGAAAACAAAATCCTTTACAAAAAGCAAATATTTTTGTTTTACTACTCGTTATTAGATTAATATCTGAATATAGCGAATAATATAAATGATTAATAATTAAAATAATTCAAAACTATCTACAGTCAGCCAAACACAACGTAGAACCTCGTACATGTGTACATTGGTTTACATTTTCATACATCAGCACAGCGATATGAAATTATTAGGGTTATTCATAGAGCAGTAGACGTATGAGCAGTATTAATGGTAGTAAAAAAGATTACACATTAAAGATATGATCCAAGAAAATATAAATTAGTGAAGTAAACAAAACTATGAGGAATTCATAAGTTTAGGATCTGGAGGAAGACAAAGAATGGATCCATCTGTGCCATTACAAACGATTTTCAGCCATGTCATTCCACGTCTCCAACTACTGGTTACGATAATGACGTACAACCCGACCAGATACTTTATACTTGTAAACATGGCTCAATCCAATTGTCTATGACTCATCTATTTTTACTGACCATGTTTCATACCCTTGAAGTAGAACGGAGAGAACCGTTGCTCGGTAAGCTCGTTTTTGGTTGACAGACGGATATCTCACCTATGCCACAGGCGATGTAATTTGGTAATAGCCAATCCGGCTTTCTGAATCCATACCGAGATTTCGTCAGGAACTAACCCATCATGACTGGTGAGATTCCCAAAATAAGTGACGTGGTCAATACACTCAACTACCTCATTTCCTATCGTTAATTCGGGTGCTGGCGTAATCCAATCTTAAAGCAAAATTTTGCACCTGATGGGAAAGTATCTGCAAAAAGGAATGTAGTCATGAATTTGAGAGACTAAACTTTTTTGAACGTTCTTTAAGATTTTTTTCGGAAGATTGATTTATTGAGTATTTCCATAAAAAGTCAATAGTTTTATGCGTGACGTAGAGACTTATCATAACCGTATATGATTAGGTAAGAAATTACTAACTAATTGCATAACAGTTTCATTTGATGATAAACTCGAGTTTTTTTACATATTCTGATAAAATCTTCGAGATTTTTTTCCATTCTGATAGTGATTGAGTAGACTGAAGTTGTAACAACCTAAATGTGATGTAATTTTAGGAGTTCGAATTCATAGTCGAAAACTAAGTTTCGTAGTTTTGTTGTTGGACTTTAACTGATCACTGAATTTCATGCATATCGATAATTTATTTTGTTTCGAAAATGTATTACTTCTATTCTTGGTTATCCAGCTTTGAAATATCGGTAAAAATCCATTACATAGTCACTTTATGGCCCATCTTTATACAACGGTCATTGTTTAAATGGTGTTAGAAAATTTTTAAAAATATTTCATCTAAGACAGTTCAGAATGTTTTTTACATCAAACAAAATACAAGAGTTTTATTTAAAAGTAGATGTCTAGTTTTCTTCACCATTTAAAATGAGTTAAATTATAATAGCGACGTATTGTAGAAAGATATATTCATCTATTTATCTACCTATCTACATATTAGTATTTTTGGTGACTACTTATCGGTTTTATTATCCATTATGAATTATGAGCAAATGTGGATACAGATTTTTCTAATTCATAAAGAGGATAATAAAAAAAAACTTGTTCAATACATTTGAACTGAACTATATGAAAGGATAACTTTTTTCCGAAAAATATTTGAAATTTCATTTTCTAGATGTAAACAACCCATTTACAAGTAACCAGATTTAATCTACTTAATTTGAGGATAACATAACACTTTTTTGTTGTTTTCCGAACTTACATTCAGGCTGCTGGAGGTTTAACATATGGTCTAGATGTAATGGAATGTGCTCGTAAAGAGTGTCAAGAGGAAGCAAGTGTACCAGAGCATATGCTTGGTAAACTAACCCTTGTAAATCAAATCAGGTAAGTTGTATTTATGTAGTGTAAAAACTAATTTTGAATTAGAATATTACATTTTATTTAGTTTATCGATGAAAATATTTTTTTACTGAATAAGTTGGTAATATTTTAGTTTTCTTAACTTTTTATTTATTTTTAAAAAAAACCCAGATAGTTTGGATATCAGATCGTTAGAGATAGTCGACAGGAAACGCTAGACTAGACCTAAGTTTCATTCTAGCTTGTACTCCTCGTCAGCAAGGTGTACTTGTAGTGTTGACGGAACTGATGTTGTATGTGACTTTCAAACCTGGATCATGCAGCGTTACGTTGGATACATTACCATAGTTATTCGGGTTATCATTTATTCCCCATGGGACTGAATTATTTGGATTGATCAGTTACTGTGTAATGAATAGTGTCATGCTCCCCTAATTAATGCCAAGTGCTGATCGTTTTCTATCAATTAGGTTTCTTATGCATGAAACTGATTGTATTTATATATACAGCTTAACCTTTTGTAGGTTTCTGTTCAGCCTGAAGTGACATTGTGTGCTGAGGGGAGGGCAGGAAAATGATGAGCTGCTTATGTTAGAAAAATTTGAAAAATAACAGAAAAAGTGGGTCGACAACTCTGTGGAAGCCCATAAGAGGATGTACCTACTTTTATTAATGAATGCAACCGACAAAAGTTTGCAATAAAACAAGCGTGAGTTAAAAACAAATCTAATTATTGAAGCTAGTGGAGTAAGATTTCGGATGTGTTGCCGGTTGATCGTAAGAGATGAGTAAATTCGAGATAAGCTATTATTAAATAAATAAATAAAATACTAGAAGTGACTAAATATTCGTTTATCTTAGTTTAAGATTTCATGCTTATACAGGTCCTTCTATTATCTATCCTATCATCAATTGTCTGTATGTAAACATTTTATTAGTTAGGTAGGCAGCTACTATATCACTGTATTCACATGTTAGTACAGTTAAAAAAATTATATGTCGACTTATTACTTCTACCTCTCTTATGATCATCTCTTAGCATCGATAGATACTGTGTTCACTAACCTAATTCAATAAATTTAAATATGAAACATTGTTTTAGAAGTTATAATGATACGGTCAGACTTAACTTGAACTACAATCAGGCTCTTTACTTATATATTTGAGGAGGTTAGCAACACTTATTTCAAACTAACGCCAACTCTACCGAGGAAATATAATTATTCCAGTCAGTAAGTTATATACACCGATAAAATGATAGTACCTCTAAAGAATTTTAATGATTGATGTTTTCAGAATTACATATAGTCACACATGCGCTATAAACGTGATCCTGTAGCAACAACCTTAATCTATCGTAAAGTAGTCGTTAAATTACTTTAATGGTATCACAGATGTGTCGATTACGTCATCATCGCCTTATTACCATAATCCTTTTCATATATTTGTGGTCATGACTGGAAACAGATCACTTGCTTTCAAACCCTCGTGTTATTTAATCTTCGCTATTAGCTCTTTTATTATTATTATTATTATTATTATTATTATTATTATTATTATCACTCATTACCGTTATTGTTATTCGAAGTATCTTATAAGTTCTAAAGTATAAATTTACACTGATATTCAATTCTTAAGGTCAAGTAACAAACACATTTGTAAAGTCATGTGTATAATTTGTAATAACTCGAAGTAACTCCAATTAATTTATTAAAGTCTTATAATATATTGATGTATTTATTTTAATTTGTATTTGCCTTTTAAAATTACCTAAATTTTTTGTGTATGTACCATTATAATATGTCATTATGAATAAAGTGAACTAGTCAGCTGATGAATAGTGCATAATTTGCCTGTTCGTTTTTTTAATGTTTACCGGTTCTTGCCAATTTTGTCTCAAGTTATCTGACCTATGTACCGGAGGGGGGGAGTGCGTCGGTTTTAATGTCAATCTAACTGATAAAACCTATCGGTCATTGTTCTTAAGTATACAAATAATTAATGTTGTTCACTAATGTTGTGTTTTTTTTTAAAAAAAAAAGATAAAGTGAACATTTTTTTAATGATTGAAGTAGGTTATGATATAATGTCTTAGTTAAGGTTACTTATGATAGTCTTTGTATGATTTTAAACCATATTGTTTTGTTATACATAAATGATAATTCAAAATATTAATATACTAACATTTACATCTTCTATTGGTTTGAATATTTCGATTATTTTAGTTGAGATAACTAGAAACAATTTCACCATTGATAGTTTCAGCTTAAAATACTCAAGTTATTGATTTCATGGACAACTGTAGAGATTCGCTAAACTAATGACATCCTTCCTAAAAGAGGTTAAGTTATGATGGTACGGAAATTATTTGATTTTAAAAAAATTTCAGCCATCAGAATTAAATTCAATAGTTCAATAGATAATAATCTCTTCATTGTGCCTGAAAGGCATAGTTTCAATTATATTTGGAATTGTGTTCATATTAACGATTAGTCCCTATAATGGTATAGATACAGAAGAACATTTCACCCTATTCTAGTTTTCAATGCTTATTTTGCTTGTAATGCAATCCACTTTGAATGTGACCAGTACTAATTCTCCGATCAATAAACTTTAAAAATGTTTCAGCAACCTAATTGGTTAACAAATGTTCTAGTTGCCATTAGTTTTTTTAAAATTATTGATAATAATTGATATTATTACTATTGTTGTTATCCGACTTAATAAACCGTATTATCCTAATTGACAATACATATTTTTTTCTACCAATTGGCTAAAAAGTAGTGTTTCATGGTAATCTTGCGACTGAATCGTTTTAAATCATTGCGCAGTACGAATATCATCCTGACTTTGCTTATTCGTTTCCCTTTCTAGGTCATTCGATTTTTCTGGTATTTTTATTTTATTTTTACTGACCTAAATTTCTAACCTTAAGGATATGATCATATTGACTAATAATAATTGATCAAAGAAGATCAAATCTCAAGGTCAGTCAATGTACTAATCAGAGGATTCGTTTGTATATATATATATATATATATATATATATATATATAATAGGCTGTACTTAAGTTTCGCTTTAATTCCATTAATATATTAAAAAGAACCCAGTTAGAAGAAACCGATATTTTGAAGCATTACACAGAAGTGTGAGGAATCCGGAAACACATTATACTGTTGTGAGATAACTAAATCAAGTAATAATATATTTTTGGATATGAAAAGAATAGGAAAGAGTTCTGTGAATAATCACAATTTTTTCCCGCATTATATCTGTATGATAATGTGAAAATAGCCTTCGTGAGTGAATGAGAGAAACAAATACACACGCGCACGGGAAACATTTCGCCTAAGCCACAACTTATGCAAGTTGGCAAGCGCCCAGCCGGGCCATCTGAGTCCATGCCAAGATTTTGCCAGGCACAAGACCACCAGGGTTGATGAGACTTCCAAGATAAGTGACGTGGTCGACTTTCTCAACTGCTTCATTCCCTATTATTAGTTCAGTCGTTGATTCAGAACAGTCCTGAAGCAATATTTTGCATTTAGAAGAAGAGTAATCCATCCCAAACATGCTTGGATTGTTGCTTCTGATCGCCTTGAACAGCGAAATAAGAATAGTAAGGATGTTACTAATATATATTCTATCTCTAACCGTTTTTATTCATCTCTCTTTTATTTCTTACCCTATATTTTACGCTGTGAAAGATTGTTTTCTTGTAGGTGTTAATAAATAAGTCAAAAAATATATTATTCCCGATCGTAACTTTAACTTTGATGTAGAAGTCAAGCTTACCAAACTTGTTGACCAAGCCGAGGTATATTGGCTGAAACACTTTTTACTTTAGATTCTAACTTTCCAGGGAGTTCAAATTGTTTTTGCTTTATCTTTTATGCCACCACTTAAAGTATTACTAATTTTACCTATCTTGGATTTATTGTGACAACTCCATCTCTCTATACTGATATGGTGTGTTAGCTTGAACCGATGCACAAGTGTGGCAGGTTCTACATTGCTTACGACTGGCTGATTTTATGTTTTAACTAGTCAGACAAATTGAGAGACTTGAACATTACTTGTTATCTCATTGATGTTTACCTAATAATATACGGGTACTAAGTTAAGGCCTTGATACGATAGGTTAACTGAGGTTAACCTTGAGGCTAGAAAATGCTTGAGTCCGACTTGAGACTAATGGCCTTGGAGAGAGACGGGAACCATTTTATCACTTGATTGGTTGACAAGCGCACGAGAGAGAAGCCAAATCAACTGGAACACTACTCGGTTTATATCCGATTCAGACTATTGTAAAAAGGTACATGAATAAATAGATGATCAACATGACTAAAGTGCACAAACAATTAGAAAGATACAATCATATCCAAACTGGGCATTAAGGAGTTAAAATAAGGTACCAAAGGTCATGTCTAAGTTACAACAGATTTTGAACAGAAAAGGATATGTCATTGAATCATACATCAAACGAAAGCTTATGGTTTATAGAATAAACTAGGGGCAAAACTAAATGTTAGTATTTTGCAAACTTTTAATTAAGTGAAATAGCGTCTCCGAAATAGCTTCCGTTGTTTGTCATGGCTTCTTCGTTTCTCTGTTCACATCATTACTGGATAATAACAAAATTATTGTATAAAGCTTATCCTTCTAAGTTTGCGTATATTAGAAAATCAGTATACATGGAAACATTTGCATAACTTGACTTTGATCCCCATACCTTTTGATGTAATTGTAGAACTAATGATATCATCTGGCTAAATAAACCGAAGAAGGACTTAAATGCGAAATTTAATTGTTTAAAATCTGGTTAACGTTGTAAAAATGGGAATAGTATTTCAAATTAAACTGGGTAATGTTTTTATGTATTTATCACAGATTGATCTTATCGGTGCACTGTTGAAAACCTGAGAGCACTTAAAATCTGTTTCTTCCTGATATGAAACTTCTCGCCATTTCTCACTCACAACCTCATGAAAGACCAAACCAGGGAGTTTCAAATCTCACAACAAATGCTTATCTATCAAGACCCAGCAATAACCAGGTTTAATCCTTTATGGGGTCATGAGTGCATCGTGTGAAGTTTCACATTAGTTCGAAACAGTTCTCCAATGCTCTCTGGTTTTCAACTGTACTATATGTGAGATCGATTAACAACTAATACTATCTACAAATTAAAATATTCTCCACAAAATTCTTTCAAATAAACTGGATTATATATTTTTGTTAATGATTCATCCCTTTTGTAACTACTATGCTATAACATTTAGAAGGGTAGAGTGTTACTATCTAACCATATTTCGTTAAATTAACTTTTAAATTGACCAATTAATTTTATTATAACTTATTAATAAATTTATTGAACTTATCTTTTTCTTTTGAAGAATGTTTGTTTACTTAAACTAATCAGGTGTAGTAATTTCACAAATGGAATTTCACTCCACTTGCTGTAGAAGTTATTATAAATACCTTAAAAACTACTGATTTATCTAAAAAGCTGTGTAATGTTTAACAATCGTTCACAATGATGTAAATGCATTCACTATTTATCTTGAATTCTGATACTCTTTCATACATACCTTTCCATTCTGTCTTTTAGAATTATATTCTCAATATTTATTGTTTCTTATTACCATTGCTACTCTATTATTTCGATCATTGTAATTACTTATCTTGTTATTTTCATCTCGTATTTCTACTGTGTTATGGCAACGTAGAACAATACAGGCTCTGTGTTGATTATTACTGACTAACTGAACGACTACTTCGGTCATATGTTGGAGCTCACTTCTGTTTCTGTTTATTAAGCCACTGGATATTTGAGAAAGTCCTTACATATTCAAGTATATTACATATTTTAGTATACAGAACCTATAGAAATTTATGAAATACAGTTGATAGAATGAATATGATTCTCTTTAATCTGAATTTTCATGCGTTGTCTTATTACCATTATTGGTAGTGACTTCATTGTCGTGTTAATTTTTTTGAAAGATTGTTAATCATATAATGAAACGAAATAGTTATAGCAAACTTATGGTTAATCACTACTGTTTTTTTAAATACCTCCGTAGTAATTTCACTAATGCATGGTTACTAGAAGAGTCTGATTAGGACTCAAGTCAGTAACTTTATTTTCTGTGTCATATTTCACCTGAGTTACGTAGGAATTATTTACGCTTCAGTGGTAGTTTTTAACTGTATCATCATATGTGATGTGCCCTTACTCCTCGACTGACGGCATTAGATTACTCATGTTCATAAATATATGTTCCGCAGATGAGTATGTGCAAACATTTAATCTATGTTGCAAGATTTCCGCTAACTTACTGTCAAGAATCTGGATTCTGCTTCTAATTATGTACAATCGATTTTAAGAGCTAATTGATGTTATTCTTGTATAGTATTTTATTTACTTTTCATGTCCAGTATGGTTCGTTTTAGCTCAAATTTACATTTTGCTGAATTATTTAACATTTTCTTGTTCACTACTCATCAACTTCAATATGATCTCTAGGTTTACTATTGAATTAGACTATTCCAATTCTCCCAAAAAATCGACGAAATTACCCTCTGTTTTTATTTGAATTCCATTTTCTTTAAATCAGTTATATTTTTGAAGATGAGCGCGGTGTTTGCCCACAAATTGAATATTGTTTCGATCTGGAATTACCGCCAGATTTTATCCCTGTTAGCTCTGATGGTGAAGTGGATAGTTTCCGATTAGCCAGTATATCAGAGGTAATGTGTATATGTGTTGTACTTTCATTAAAAAAAGTTTAATTAATTCACAATTCATATGTTAAAATTATAAATAATTTTAGCTAGTGGAAAATTGTACATTTTCTCCTTTGCTTTTATTGTGTTCTTTTTTTTATTGAAAAATATTTTTAAAAGTTTATAGTTCGATCTCATAGGTTGGAAGGAAAGAAGGTGATGACAGTTCGCTAGGTACTCATGATAGGTAGTAGTTGATGACCATTAGTAATGTGGATGAAAATCAATTATTTTTCTAACTGTTCAGTTTAAGGATTATGTCTTCTAATTCTTTGATACATTCGGTCTTTTCGCAATATTTACTATTTGAGATTTCTTACTGTTATTGGTGTTAATATCATATTGACTCTCTTAATCTTCATCTCATTGATTTTCCATCTTGGATAAATTGACGTAAAGTGTTACAATGTGGACAGAGATGTATATTTCTATCACTTCGTAAATTATTTAAAATTGATTCATCACCTTTAATCAATTTGCCCTATTATCAGAAAATTATAATTATTGAATGTTTTTACCTTTTTTTTCAGTGAATTACTTTCATACAATGAATAAATGCTCTTTATATGCTTATACTCTTTAGAATAATATTTAAATATTAGACAACAATAATAGTCTAGTTAATAATTCATATTACTGAATGCGTATTGTTATCATTTCATCATTCAACATTGGTTACAATTGGTTTGTTTTGGTTTTTGTTTACTTCATAACAAAAATAATACTGCTACTAATACTACTACTACTACTAATAATAATAATAATAATAATAATAATAATAATAATAATAAAATAATAATAATAATAATAGTAACAATAATGATAATAATAAATTGTTGTTCTTTTAAAATACAAAAACCTAACATACAGACGTCAAATTAAAAGGAAAACAATTCAAGATATTAGAAATAATTACATTCTTAATACGTGCATAGAATAAGTTCCAGTTGACCTTTTTCGATAAAAGGTAACATTATATTTTCTTTAGTATTTATATACTATCTCTAAATGTTGTGTATTTTACAATCAGTCTTTTAAGAATATTAGAAAGAAAATCGCAACCATAATAACAACAGGCTATATTGAATAGAGAAAATCAAAGGAAGGAATGTGTTTTGATAAGGATTTTTAATTGGAGTTTTTCTCTTATTAATGTAGACTTTTAGCATTCAGTGAAATAAGCATACTTTCATGCACATCGTTTTCTTATTAATAGCTTTGATATACATTATATATATATGTATATATATATATATATATATAAGCATTTGGGAAGAATAGTCTTTTCCAGATTGTTGGCATGAAAAACTGATATCAGCTGAGAATGCTTATATGTGAAGAATTGTAAAGTTCAGAAAATCCTTTTTTCTTTCGTGTTTATTACTTGTCTGCATTGTGTGTTCTAAGTTGAGAAAACAATCGACTTATAAAGTTTTCAAATGTTTTCGTGTTATTCTCAGACTAAATTTTATGGTTAAGATTTTTTTATTTACATAACTTTTTCTTTATGTTTCGAAAGACGAATGAATTTCACACTAATTTACTTTCACTCCAAAAATGTTTCTTTTATTTTCTCAACTTACAGTTGCTTCATTTCTATGCACTATTATTTACATATATTTAGTAAGAATACTTTATAATTCACATCAATTTATGAAGAAATCTATACAGGATTTCCATGAAACATTTCAGCGTGCATTTTTTCCTCTCATACATTTCAAGTTATCACTTTTTATGCCACTTTCAATTATTAAAATAAAAAATATTTGTTTGGAAATTGTTCAATTTAAAAGTAGTGAACATGACGGAATGACTTTAACTAACCAACCATAGAACACTGAACAGTTATTTTGTCCCTAGTATGAGTAACCGCCAGCAATGGCTATTTATAACTTCGTTAGAAATTAATCTCAGGACTTCAAAGTCTCATGAGTTTTACGCTCTCAGGTGCCTTTAAATCACTTCGATGGTACACAATGGTTTATATTTGAAATTTCAGTTAGTCTTCTATCCAATGAATTGTTTTTTTATACATATATGATTGTCTAACGGAGTAATAAGTAGTGTAATTCACTCTACCCATACGCTGAAAGTTATGAATATATTTTTCTACAACATTCATCTGTCTCAAAAAGGTTAATAACCTATTTGAACAAGACTTTTGATTTTTGTCAATTTTTAACGAATGTATATGGAAACTATGGTAAACTTCTTCCATTCAAGTCAGTGATAACAATAGTAATGTTTTTCACTCAACTGATGTCGATAATCTTACAGAAATTATGATAAACGATAACACATGTTATTAGAGTTGTGTTTATTTTTCAGTGTAATTACTAGTAAGCTGAAAGAAACAGTAGACGAATATATCAATACTCAGATTGATTAAACACAAAAAAGAGACAATCATTAAACGTTACGTCATGATACTATGAAAAAGAAATTTTTGAAGTAAGCAGATTTTAGCTACATATTACGGCAAAAAATAATTTATGGTCATAGTGCAAACCAGAAAAAAGCATTGATAATTCATTAAATTGTTCACTTGGATCCTTTACATAAAGACAGTAAGAGATTTAATCAGTGGCTGAGGGTCTTAACTTGATTTTGCTATGGTAGACATTAAGCTATCTGGCTTTATTATTATTATTACTATTATTATTATTATATGTTTACTTCTTTCGTTAGTTGAAGGATGACTTTGATAGCATTCTCTGATTCATATTTCCTCAATTAACTTTATTGTTACCTAACTGGACGTTATTACTCTTAGTTCGCTAACTGTTGCGCGTCCCAATGTCATTGGATTATGCGATATAGACAAAGTTGCTCTATTTCAGTTTTGGCTTTTTTTAGAAATATAAAGCTGTTCTTAATTCCTATCTTTTCTATATTCTATTGATACATGGATTATTAACTTTGCAGTGTTGTTGTATGTTAGACTCCCGGTCTGTCGAGTTCTCATTAGTTTTCTCCGTATTAAAAGATTGTCATTTGTACATTATTAAAAAATTACAATAGGCTGCAGTCGTACACAAATTTCAAAAAATCAACAGATCTTCGATTGAGTCGTTGATGTATACTACTAAAGAGTCCTATATTATGGTCAAACAGCTGTTCAGTGTTTCCTGGTTTTAAATGGTTATGTAAATAAGATCAGTTTATAGTGTAGACTGTAAAATGCAACAATCTTTACTTTTCCGTATACTAATAACTAGTCAAACTTTCAGAGTAAGAGAGCTAAAAAGTATTTGTATCAGCCGATGATATGCTAGTAGTAGTGTGCAACTAAGACTACATACGCAAGAAAAAACATAATCTTGAGGTCTCATGAGAATTTCAGTACTTTCAAACCATTAAGTAGAAGTCTAGTAGTCGATATTTCCCAAGTTGAGTCAATCTTTCTGCTTAGTTTCAGTGAAATATGATAAATGTACCATGAGGAATATATATAGCCTGATAAAGAGACGAAAAAGTTTAATTACCAATTACCTTCATGTAAAATACATGCTATATCTGTAACTTAGTCAAATTCTGTTGTTAAGCCTAGTTACAAGTGCAATTTACTAAAGCTTACGTGATGTTTACAGGTCAGACAGTAGTTGAGAGATCATGAACAAGGCATGCTATTATAAAAAGCTAACTGTTCACCTGGTCGAGGTTTTATCTTGTTCTTGTCTGGGTCAGAAGGACAATCGTATAAATATATACTTATGATTTGTATAAATTGTAATCCGATTAAATAATTAAACCTTCCTACTTCAGATTTTTCATTTATTTGGTAGGTCTGATTAACCGTAAAATTATGTATAGTAACCGAATATGATTGAAGAATATAATAATAATAATAATAATAATAATAATAATAATAATAATAATAATAATAATAATAATAATAATAAGGGTATTTCACTGAGATTACGTATTGTTATATTAACGGGAGCATTATTGAGAGTTATTTCAAGTTGTTCATTTTCCAGATTCCCATAAAATGATCATGTGTTCACTAGTGACTAGGTTCATGATAGAATTCCTGGAGTTCTTGTGAGAAGCCGTGACCAGTAGAGTCCAATATGTGTCTGGTGGAGACAGTTATCCACATTAGACAATAAATGAAGGTTTACGCAAGCTCGGTTGAAGTTAGACATTAAAATCGTTGGGTGACGGCTCAGTGGTCTAGAGGTTATGGGTTCACACGCGAGACCAAAGGACATTGGTTCGAGTTCCGCGTGCGTAAATGAACTTCTAACATTCAGAAGGAAACTTAATTTGCCTTCAATTTACAGTGAATGTATAACATGAAAACGACTTATTGTTTCAGAAGTGCTATATCAAGTTCTAAACTCCTAACAGCTGTAGAAAGTCACTGAAGTAAAATAATCGCTAATTTATTTAAGCAATCAACCTTCAATCAGCTATCTACTTAGAAAAAAACAGACAATCAGCTAGTGTTATTTCTAGCTCTCGATGAATGTGTGTGACTTACACATTTGCACTTAACCCTGTCCACAGTAAATGACTTTCATGTTTGGATTGTGTATTACAATTTTGATTAGCTTCGCAAATGCAAGAAAGTTTATGAGATTACTTATTTAATTAAATAATATTGAGCAGTATAGTGAGTTTCTAAAATTTTCAAATAATTATCATATTTGTTTTGAAGTTCATTCACAGTTAGGCAGTTTTCTGTCTTGACAAAGCCTCTGTGATAATTACGAATGAACAGTCTTTTAATCCGAAATTAATGCTGACGTGATAGAACATTCATTAGAAATTGTCAACACTATTTGGTCACTGATAAGTAACCAATGTCATGTTTGTCTATTCTTTTAATGCTTATCAAATTTTATCGATCATATCACGCTATACTTTATTTGACATGGTTAGCTTACTGATGACCTATCTATCTGGGACAATAATTAATGCCATTTTAAATAGTGAGAGTTATCCTTCTCAACATTGTACATACGTCATCCTGATAAGTGTCAAAACATACGTAGTCATTAGGCTTATGACATTGAAATTGTTGCCTATTATCTAACATTTATATTTTCTCTTATTGTTTCTTAAATGTTCTTTGTAGATCAAACAACTAATATTTGACGAACACTTCAAATCAAATTCTGCTATGGTTGCCTTGGATTTTTTGTACAGACATAAATTTATCGATAAAGACTCAGGTACGTATTATTTTCTCTCTTTTTACATCTATCCAATCCTAATTAATCTTAAACAGCGTAGAATCCGGTATAAATATGTATCAGCCTTAACATAACTATAATAAGATGAGAAGCAGATTAATAGAAATCTTAGTACCAATTTCAAGTGGAATGCTGATATTTCACAAAGGAATGAACAAGATCTGAGAGTGCAAAATAAAGAATGATCGCAAGGTATAAATATCACTATGATCATTTTAAGCTATCTCATCTAGTGTCTTTAACGATAAATTATATCTACTCTCTTCCCACAATATAGAGTTTTGAATATTGAAGCTTCTGGCAGACAATTTAAAAGGTAGATTAAGAGATTAAACAGGATATTTCTCATGTTGAAATTTATAACATTAGTTACATATAATAAAAAGCACGCGATAAAAATAGCAGGGAATTTGAAAAAAGAGATAAAACCGCAAGCATTATATGCAGAGATGATGGTAGCTAGCAGTGGAATCCAGGACACACGTTTCGTCCAATCTCTGACTCTTCAGCTGGTTGTACTTGCATCTCAGAGTTTATGTTTACTCCGGGACTCGAACCCATTACCGTTTGTCTCAAACGCTGTCGCGTTATCCACTTAGCTACTGAGTCCTGATAGCCACTAGCTTGTACAATGGAGTGAAGCTTACTTCATTTTCGTATTGATTGTTTAAATCATCTTACTGAATTTCAAGGCTGAAATTGACCAGTCTCTTATAATCCTTGTAACTTAAGGCAATATCGAGGTAGTCTTCACAGGATGGGCATATATCAATAAGAGGCTGATCAATTCTAGTCCTGAACATCAATGGGAAGATTCAAATGACCGATATAAAAATGAACTAATAGATAAAACTGTTAAAAAATTCACAATATTACTGTAAATGATGATATATACAGTTGTTCGATTGTTGATTAGAAAAAGGTCGAAATTCATTGGGTCTATATTTCATTGTTTTTCTTGTTGTCATTACATATTACATTAGTAGATCACATTTTGAATTCTATAAACATAGAGAGCGACTGTCACTTAAACATATTTTAGAAATTTGAACAACTCACCTTCATCTAAACACTAATAAGATATTCAATTTACTATGTATGTATATTTGTAACTGAAATCAAATTGAAGCTTTTGTACTGTTTTGATTCAGTAAATAAAAAAACTATATCACTCTGGTGTATTAATTTTCTTATAGTTCTATTATCAAATACTTCTATAAGCCTGTTTGATATAAGAAACTTAGTATTTTTTGCCAATAAAATTGGAATTTGTCAAATTTAAGATGTGGCTCTAGGATTCTCTTACACCGAACCTGTTCATAATTTCACATGATATTTGTGCAACGTTGAGATTAGTTGTAGTTCATTTATGCTCTCCATACCCTGCCTTATTTATCATCTATGTTTGTCAGAAACAAGATTCAATAACTTATGTTCACTCGCTTCGTATGACTGATAATTATCAAACTTGGGTTTTTAAGTTAAAGACATAACTCCTCATGGATTTGATCAGTAGGACTTACGGGCTTCAAGCATATATTATTAAGTCAGTCAATCGTGGACAGATTAGAACGTTGAACGAATGAGTATCAAAAGTTGTTACTCTACTCAGATGTCAGTATATGAAGATGTAAATAACGAAATGGTAAGGATGTTTAAAGTACACTATGCATCTTGGTTTTTTGATTTCTATTTGAAACAGTTACGAGGACTATCGCTTTCTTTGTTTGACTCGTAAAAACGGATGTCAGTACGAGTTGTTACATTTTTAAATAAAAAACCTATTATGAACATTGTTAAATCCTTGAAAAAAGCCTAAGTTCGATGTTGTAACCTATAAGTGAAATGACTAATAATACTTTTCAGTAGTTTTAGTATTCTTTAGTTTTCAGTTTATCTGTTTACTGTATAATATAAGAAACATATGTCGGTTGTTTTTTCATCATATAATGGTTCTAATTAAATAGTTTTTATTCGATAAGAATACATGACATTTTGTCAAACATTTTATCACCGTTGGCTTCTATCTATCAATAAAGGCAACAAAACAACAATTTGAAACACGGTTATTTTATCCTCGAATTAACAGTCTAGTAGATCTTTACAGTTTGTATGGGGGTATATGTATTATTAAGTAGTATTGATTAAGTACTTGGAGAAAAAATAGTACTCATTTTAAGCACCGATAAGTAATCACAATAGTATATACGTGTTGTTTTTTTAAAAAAGATTCAATATGAGGGTCTCTATTGTGTAAGTCGAAAAAACAAAACAAAACGAACTACTTTTTTTACAAAAAAAACTTAATTCTCCTCTAGTTTATTTTATCTGGTTAGTAATTTTAACAATAAAATTGAAGTGAATTAGTAGGTTAATAATCAAATTACATTATTTTACACTTTACAGTATTATATTTTACATATTTATTTAAAATAATCAAATTTTGTATATTTTACTCTAAGGGCTATATTTATAAAGCTAATGGGTAATGAAGCATAAATTAAAGTTTCATCTACATCTATATACTCTATGACAGTTGAACCAATAAAATCTTCATGTGATCTTGTAATTATACATAAAAATGATCATTTATTTCATGATATATATTACAATTACTTGATCATACTACTGTTAATATTTTTTTTCCGAACTAAATCAAACAACAAGGAGATTAGAGCGTGAAAGGAGGGAGGATTGATCAGTAGTATGCTATATTTCCTAGGACAATATGAACTTAACTAAATTACATTATATACTTTAGATAATTAGAACGTATTAATACTGTTAATTATTGTAATTACTTGTGTAAAAGGCTGCATATAACTATTTATTTGAAATGTTAGTGAACTTTATATTATCGAATCAACAGGAAATACTTTGTTATATCATTGATACTAAAAATAATAATCTTAAGATAGTAAAGGTGCTTTTTTTTTAATCAAACAGTATTTAAGTAGTATCAATTTATCACGCAAAAATTTAAAGTCTTAATACTAAGAGATCAGCGTTATACTTACAAGGTTTCAGTGTAGAATGCTTTGTATCCAACTATACTTATGCAAATAATTCTTTGATTTCATATCTCTCAAGAGGTTTATAAGTCAGTCACCTTGAAAAATTCATAATTTATGTTAAAAATCTTATATACATTTCACAGTCCTATCTATTTTCCATAATATTGATTAGTAAAAATAATCACTTTCTCATCGTTATTTTAAGAGTTGATCAAGTTCAACATTTTTTTTATAGTTTTGTCTTGTTTATTAATGTTAGGCGTTTAATGAACTAAATATTATTATGTTTTACTTATTTCCTACTTAGCTACCAATCATTATGTTTTTAACTTTGCATAAAATTCAATACTCTCCATTTCCAATTAAATTACTTTGTCAATAAGATATACTTATACCTTTATTGTTAGTAATATTGTAACGACATCTTGTTGTTTTTCCTGAGCAATTCTATGCTCTGTTCTTATCCTCTTGAGCTTTTTACTTCAAAATTTCAATCAATACGATAATTGATCTAGATCATCATTTCCTTTTTTTTAAGTGAGGCTAGAATTCATGGACGACCTTTCAGCAACGCTAAAATGACCTTGGAATGTCCACCTACTTACTAGTGTTAAATGAGGGTTATATATTAGTGTGAAGAATTAGAATTAAGATTTACAGTTGAACATTAGGCTTAGCAATTAAATTTAATGTTTTTTTTAATCACGAACTGATAACAGCTATAGTGCTAAAATAGTATTTAACCAAATGAGTGAATGAAATTCAAAATCTGCTATCTTAAATCTGATTGGTTCATCTATAAATTAGTCTCTCCATGTACACTACCAATAGTTTAGTTATATACTTTGTTAAGTGAACTCCTATCCAAAAGTAGCTAATTTAATCTCAACGAATAATAACAACCTAATACAGAATTCTTTTTTTAGAGGCAAATTATTCCACAATTAATTGTATATGAAATCAAAATAACGGTCAACCTCACATTTTGTTTTAATATAAACATTAATTTATAAACGACACAGTTAAGTAGAGTGTGTAAATACATTGTCTTGATTATGTAATCAACTTGTTGTACAATAATTAATTGAATGTCGTCTACAATTATAACATTGATTTTATCGTTTACTTTCATCATTAACATTATTTCTGCTACAATTTATTTTTGCTTTATAAATACTATAGTTTTGCAATCTTTTCACTTTCTTAACGTTATATTGTCATTGGATTACTAAGGTGAACAGTTTCTTTTTCTCCATATAGTTATTATCTCATAATTGTACATTGTGATTATGATTTATGGCTTCTGATGTCCTAGTTATTCATTTCTAAAATACGGAAAAGCTTTTTTGTTACATGTGCTATTTTATCAACTAATTTGACAGTGTCAAATGAAACGAACAGTTTTACATTGAGTTTATGGGGGGGGAATCCAGTTGCAATATGAATTTTTGGCTTCAAATGTCTGTTTAATACGCACAACAAAATTCAAACTGTATTTTTGGTTATAATATGCATAGTCGTTTATGGATTTAATGTTAAAGTATTTCAATAGGAAGAATGTGTTGTGGATATATCAAGGATTCAAATCTTTTGCTTGATAATGAATTGTATGTAGATGGTTTGCAGTTTGCGCTGTAAAGGCTTTATCATGAAATAATTATATTATCCATCCAGACAATATCAGAAACATTATGAACTACGGATAATAAAGTATGAATGCATTTGTTCTACTGTAACCGACTTTAATCCAACTTACTTCAGGTGTTTGACCATTTACCAGTAATAAAGCGGTCACTATTGCCATGAAGTATGGAGTTCACAGTACGACGCATCAGTATTTAGTGATTTCGTAGGCTGATGTCACGTATTGGTTTTGCCACCGCGATCTTTCAAGTTACTCATACTTCGACGAACATTGATAGCCAGTATTCTGCTATACGTAAAGTATTCCAACAGCCACATTCGATAAAAATTTATATCCCCGTCAACAGTCTACTATTATTGGCTTTTACTATACACTATCCTCAGCACTATGCACTGGCAAGACTTTAAAGATATCTGTGATCAAATACTGGTTATCTACAAATATCCTCTTCCATCAAAAACAGTGTTGCACAACCTTAGAGGGATTCTGCGTTAACTTTCTTTCTGGTTACACGCCTTTCAATAGGCAGAAATATATCGTACATGCTTTACGAGTGTTGCGGTTTTTCTATGACAAAAGTTCCTAATTTCATCAACCACTATGATGAGGTTTCCAACACAAAGTCGGTCCAATGATTTACTGAAATGTACTTGGATTCCCTAAACTTTTATTTTAGATTAATGACACTCATCACTTGTTTTTATAATAGATCATATCAAATTATCTTATCTTTGACATTTCTATCTTTGAGTTCAGCTCTAGAATTTTCTATATTAATGAGATTTCTACGTTTTATTGGATGAAGAAATTTATATGCTCTTACGGGAGCGTTATTATATTTCAGTTATGTGCTGCAAAACGAGCATGTTTTTTCATCATGCTAGCGTGGTATGTTTGTGGTCGCCATTCTGTCTGTGTTTTCATTTCAGAAAACGTCTCTTTCTGTACTTTAAGTTTATCCTCTTCAACAGTTATCTGACAATAAATGTAGCAGATGGTTACTGTTTTGGAATTCTCTGAGTTGGAGCCTCTAATGAGCGATCTATTCGTTTTTCAACTTGACTAGGCCTACCTATTTATACGCCAAAATCTCTCGCCATAATTACTTAACCAGCGTCCCTTACCTTTTAATTAGTGTTAGAAAGCTTTCTATAGAACTTTCTCTTGTCTTTAATCAGTGAAAATTATGCATGCTCTTAGGATTTTAAGTACACAATCGAGGGTTCCGACGCATCTATTCAATAAGTTCCTGTTTTGCTTTTTAATCTAATGCTACGCTTATACATGTGAGGCGACGACAAATCATTAAAGAATCTCCAGATACACCAAGAAGGAATCTGCGTGATCTAGATGAGATGATACAAGTCATAAACCTTGGATTCTGTGTACTGAATCTCGACACAGTACAAATCAACAACATAAAATTTTAATCTTAGCCACTGATACCTGGTTCGACAAAGGGTTCGGACATTTAAAACTTCATCATATGGTTCGGAACACATCTTTAGGCTACCGATATATTTTTTGAGATTGAATTGTTAGCACCAGTAGCCCACGCAAAAATGAAGGAGTCAGCAAAAACCTATTGATAATAGGAATGGAAAGAATGTAAAGAACTAATGAAAGGTTTTTACTATAACTAAGAGTAAATCGAGAATTGTTAGGTGTGTTTAAGCGAACCAAACGTTTTGTGAAAGTATAATTTTCGTTTATGGACCTGGAAATGAACTAGGCTGGTTATTAGTGAATGGTCAATCCAGGAACGTGACCGCTTAGCTGAAGAAATATCTGGCCGTATTTGGTGGTATACTACCATTTAGTAGTTCAGTTTTCATATATAGGCTCCATACTTTGCAGGCCTCATCAGGCACTAGAAAACTGGATTAGGATAAGATATACTCCCAGGATTGACCTTTTCCAACACCACGTTGTGGGCAGGAAACATCTCCGTAAATGATTATCTCTAGCAAACACCTTGTTGCTTTCAAATCCTCCTGCGTAACCTCAAGGAACAAGCGCTTCAGCCATTATAGTTAGGTCGTGTTGTCCCGATAGTTAAGCTCAACCACTGTAATAACCATCATTGGAATCAGTAAAACAAGTGTCTTTCATTTTCCTTCTTAGAGACATCCTAGTGAATATTTGAGTTCCCATTTTCTCTGTAACCCCTAAATTCATTGATTCAAACTGCTTAGTATTATTCCTTGAATGAAATCATCAATGAAAACTAATTTTTCAACAATTTATCCTTCTATTATTTTAAATAGACACAAGTGTAATAACATTGTCTCTAATAGCAACCATAAATTATGATTGCAATAAATCTTTCTCTTGCTTCTCAATAAAATGTGAATACATATAATATCCTACTACTAACGTGTATCAATATTAAAAAGGTAGAAATTTAACCTAGTTAGGATAAAAACCTTGTTACTTTCAATTTTTTTATAATGGAAGTAAGAAAATAATTAACATACAATGTTGATAACTATCAGCTCGTCATAGTAACCGCTTGGTGCTTAACTGAATCTTGGCACAGGTCCAGAAAGTTGAATTAGCTATTGCCAACTTTCATCAACTGTAGCACAGGTGAGATCCCCGTCTATCAACTAAAAAGCGTCTTACAGCGCAACAGTCTCCTTTCTACTTGATGGGTATGAAACATGGCCATTAAAAATAGATGATAGTCGTGGGTTATTAGTATTGAGTCATAGATGTCTTTGAAGTGTCATCTGTGTTCCAGGACAACTGAGCAAGCAATTCCAGATTTAAGGATATAGTACTAGGTAAATATGGCCAATTGATTAACAAGGCAGCAAAACTTCAACTGATGTTGTTGAGACATGTGTTAGGTAAGTAGGGGTAGGTTGAAAGAAAACTAGAGGAGGCATTATAAGGATGCAACATCAGTTCATGGAGTCATAGACAAGTGGATTAAGCAATGTTTACACGTATAGACTATCTGGTCGGGTTGTACGTGAGTATCATAACCAGTGGTTGGAGACGTGGAATGACATGGCTGAAAATCGGTTGTAATGGCACAGGTGGATCCATTCTTTGTCTTCCTCCAGATCCTAAACTTATGAATTCCTCATAGTTTTGTGTATTTCACTAATTTATATTTTCTTGGATCGTATCTTTAATGTGTAATCTTTTTTACTACCATTAATACTGCTCTATGAATAGCCCTAATAATTTCATATCGCTGTGCTGATGATGTATGAAAATGTAAACCAATGTACATATGTACGAGGTTCTACGTTTTGTTTGACTGACTGCATAAGGAAGTAGGTTGGGTAGAAATTTCACCCCGGACACGTTGACCGAGCGCTAAGTGGTCAAACCAATAACCTACTGCTCAACTGAGTTATTACTTGTTATCAGTAATAATGTAAACTTCGTGAATTTTGACAGTGCTTAAATGTGCCGGATAATTATAAATACGATTTATATCATTATATATGTTGTATATTTCATAGTTTTCTTGTAAATAATTTGATACTGCTGACTTACTACAATCCAAATGATATATAACCATGAAGATCGTCAATATTTCTCGGAAACTGATATATGGCATAAGTATCACTCCCGACTCAGCTATTTAGTTTCGGGACAGTAAAAGGTCATCAGACATCATGTACATACAATTTAGCTAGTTTTACGTAGCCTTTTTAAACACTAGGAATGTCAGAAAATAAGTAGTTTTGAAATGTAGGATTTGACCTTTTTAAAAGCTGGTGGTTTGTGTTGATGAGATGAATAGTGAACCTAACTTGAGTCCTGTCTCCCACATTTTCTGCGCTACCAACCTATAAACAAGTGATTTATTATAGTATGTTAAGGTAGTTCTGCTGTTACTTTATTCCCTTTTAAAAGGATTTGTAATGAGAATGGAAGAAAAACTCGAATGTATGCACTAGTCCATAACTTTGAGCTAGATTAGCTAACTTATTGTAAACATCATACAGATACTACTCGACAGCACTAATCACAACTATGTGCACCAATCGATTCAAATGATTGTTATATTATGTTGTAATCAGTTGTCGTAATGTTTTTGTTAAACATGTTCTTTTATCTCACTACAGATCCAAGGCATGCAGAAGTACAATCCTTGATGCATGTTAACTTACCATTTGATTAATTGCATTTGTGAATACGGTTTCTATCTATCAACGTCATTGTTTCAAAATCAAAAATCCTCCAACTTCTATACATTCGATTATTTTCCAGTAGAAATTAATTATTTCTAACTTAGTTATTTTCTTTGTATTATAAGTGGTCTTCATCGTTGGCTAACGGTCAAGACTTTATTCTAGTTTCAAATCATAAGCAGAGTTTTTTTATTATGCAAATATACACCTTTCAAATAGCTATCTTTCTCATTTAATTTTCCTAAATCAGTCTATTTCTTTGCATAAATAATGTCTATTTATTAGTTGGTGTTCCTTCTTCCTTATTTTTTTGGGGAAACGAATATTTGTGCTTATGGTTAAATGTTTTCCTTTTGGCTTATTATTTACAATAATTGATTTACAGAAATTACTTGTCTTTTATTCGTTGTCTATGGTACGTATGCAATATGAAGTGAATAAGTTATTGCACCACAAGTTTTCGCAAAAACTCAAAACCTATTAAGTTTTTTGGCAAATCTACAGCAATTTCCTGTGATTGTAATACTGGGAACATGTTCTTCTACCTTTAGTGTTAACAATACATATTAACAGGTTTTTCGTCACTTAGATTTATGTCATTTGGCAATATTCAGACAATATCTCGTTCCTGTGAATCGTAATGTGCACAACAATTTTTAACATGATATGTATGTCGTGTACCTCAACATACATGGATACTATGTCATCTAAAACCAAAAGATTTGGATGGATTTAGATGTTTAACTCGAAGAGACCTATATCTACACAATAAGGCCCTTACAAATATTGATAATACAAATCATTTATCTGCAAAGATCTGATATTTCACAGCGTATATGGTAGTTCATCGTGTTGACGTAACTAAGGCGGGTAAATTTATCCGATTTACTTGAAGTTCAATATCTAAATATACAAAATTCTACTCATTTCCTTTGTTATACACACCCTCCTTACTCTATATCTTTACAATCTTGTTTTCTTTTCGCGTACATCTATTTTCGTATTCATTTATATGCGTTCCGATAGATGAGGTAACTCTATGACAATATTCAACCTAATCTGGTTTGGGTAACCGGGTAGTATCACTAGGCCTTACGTTTAATGTGGCTCGCACTCAAGTGGTTGATGAATGAGTTGATTGATACCGCACTATAATAATAATCAATGTGAACTATCGGCCCACCTATCCGTATCCAAAATAAAAGCTCATTAACAGACAACTTATGAAAAATAATATCAACAGCATAGACTTTCATTCAGTATTTCTTGATAAATTTTAATCCCGACGAAACTGTCCTTATTTGGTCACTTGATATTACAAGGTTTATGCTTATTTCGATATCATTTAAATTACACAACATGCCAACCTATGTGGGTAAGACAATTTTATTCTAGTGGTTTTGGAGTTTATTTATTTAAACACATAAAAATTAGTACAGCGAGGCGCCAAACATATATGCACCACACAAATAGATGATTTGTGTGAGGGCTGGAATACTGTCCAAACCGAAGCAGGTGGTCTGGGGGAGTTAATCGAAATGGCATGTGATCATATTAACTTGATAACTACTCATATCAAAGCGCACTGTACTCCGGAATCGCCTAACAAATGCTGGGTCCATAAACTAGAAATTGTTTTTTTATCATGCTCCAAATGGGTTATTTAAGTGACTGATTTCGCTAATGATCCGTATTTGATTCGGAACGACCGTTTTTCTTGTTAACTCCTTTGTCGGATAGCGTAGTAGACTGGAAAGCCGTGAAACTAAGAAAGTAGTTCGTGCAGTCACTGTTGGACTAAAACTCATTGTGAAATATAAACTTTCTAAACAAAGCTTGCGTAAGCAACGATGTGCTTTCTGCTACAATTTATATGATTGTCCTATTCAGTTTGCATCTCATTAATTTTTCTCGGCCATGTGGTGAGCTGTTGGAACTTGAAACGATGATTATTGGTGCCACGTTTCACTGTCAACGAACGAATGTCTCCTGGTGCCGGGACTAGAGAATATTAACTAGGAAGCTCGGAAACCGATAGTACCTACAACAAGATACCAATACGACAAAAGTCTAACATACTGTCAGTCTTGACGGAAGTACTTCTCCTCACTCAGTCGAATGTAGCCTAGAACTTGTAGCATATATGCATCGATCCAAGTTGGCAGACTATATAGTAGATGACTGGTAATAATAATAAAAATATACATTTGGACGTGAAAGGAAAACGGCCGACATTTTACATAGATCTTTGCACATCTTTTACAATCCACTAGCCGACTAAAGTTCAACTGAGAAGCAAGTATTACTAAAGTACCAAACACAAGTTCGCTGGAATTGGAGATTACCAAACATGTCGTTTCTAGCTATCCTTGAATGTATAGCCACATTGTTGGCGAATGAGCTGGCTAACTTTTAATCAAGATTTATAATAACTGTTAGTCCACCAAGCCTCTATAAACAGGCAACCATTCTAGAAAGTTAGGCATGAGAAATAGCAATTACGTGCACGAGCCAAACTCTAGAATAAAAGGGTATCCAATTCACCTCGTCTTATAAGTAGTCAGTACACAAGCATGTTTCACAAGCTATTTGACTTAATGGTCGTGTTTGTACTTATTTCCATTATCATAAATATACAGACTTCTTAACACGCTATGTTACAATTGTGATCCGACGAGTTACGGTGATAATGTAGTTTGATGTATTCTAAGTGCAGCTGACGAGACGACCCTACATTCGTGGAATTTTTTAATCAATCAAACCTTGTTAAGACAAAAATTACTAGGCAAATATGGCTACGTACGGAGTAGGATTGGTCGATCGTAACATTTGACTAACATGGATGAAATAACTACTGAGTATCCTGTCTCATTTCAATTTGACGTCTGAAGGGACAAAGTTGGACTACTCAAAATGTCATGGATAAAAGTTCACTAACTTGGTGAAAAGAGGAAACTAATTAAAAGCTTAAGCAGCTAATGATAATACTGGTATAACTCGTACATCTAAAGAAATCTGTTATTTGAATTTTCAGCTTAGTAAGCATTCAAATATATTCGCAAACAGTCTTAAATATAACTACACACTGGCGCCACGAAGATTCATAAGTTAGCCTCACTGTAACTGAATGAGCATTATTGTACTATGACAACACATTATGTACCAGACAATTAGGTAACAGTATGCACGAACTAAGTTTATATTGGTGATTCGAGGGTAGGTGCAATCGACATTAATTTTACATCGAATGACACATGAGAAGCAAACAGTGAGAAGACATGCGGAATGATGTAGATATATGGATATTTTGATGCATATACAAATTCAGTTACTCGATAAATTAATGGAGATATCAAAACCTGCCGGTAGTTCTTCCAGTACCACGAACAGTCGCAACACGTCCACGAACAAAAGTGCCACGCCCGCGAACTTAACGGTGAGTTACTTTTGAACTTTAGAAACTTACCACCAGCCCTTAACATGGCATTCTTCCCTCTTCCCGTTCCTAAACCCTTAGCACCCTGTGGACGTTTCAACATCGGTGAGTTTTTCAGCATATCAGGAAGGATAAGAAATCTGAAGAGACAATAAGTTTTTACGAAGACATACCGAATTTTACTGCCTCGAATATATACCTGTTGAAGGTTTGATGTACGACCGTCACGGGAAGTCATTATTAGATCACACATGTGAACATTCATATTATCTTCCGCCTCAACAAGTTTTCCACGGAAAACTTCACCACTAACAGTTTCTAGAGTAACGACATGTCCCTCGGCATCGTGTAAAACTTTGATAGGTATCCCAACTGACATTGCTTCCACGAAGTTTCAAAAACCGCGCCAATTACCTTGATGTAAATACGAATTTTATTGGAACTATTTGTATTGTGTAGGAGATGGGATAATCTTTCATTTGCGAACCTGCAACTATAAGATTAGTGTTTCAGTCTTACTTTTACGCAGATATTAGTAACTAACCCTTACGTTCATTACATTGTTTACCAGAAAGCTGTGAAGTACATTGCAATTAGTTGAATTTCTGGTATTACTAACTTTGCAAAACCCACACTCTTCCAACAGATAAACTGTGTCCTCGAATGTGCAGCTTGTGACCCGTCCGGCTTGACAATCAAGCAAATTATGGTTTGATTTAGATTTAGATTTGTGTAGTAAGGATAAAAGGCCTACGGCCTATGTTATTCCCTTTCTAGTATGTTTCTGTGAGTGTCCAGTCTTCTCTTGAATCAGTCAGTTGAAGGTGTGGACACCACTACTCTGTATAACAGGCTCCAAGTATTACTGACTCTGTATGAAGCCCTGTATGTCATAGGTATTTTGTTAGTTCTTGGCTTTTCTACTCGCCTACTATGTCCTCTGATATGTCTCGGTCTAGTGAGAAGAATAAGAGAGAATATGTCAGGCTCACAATCATTTCGTGGTATTTTATACATCAAAATTAGATATCGCCTCAGTCTGTGATAGGACAGAGTAAAGAGATCAAACTTTTCAAGCCGCTCCTTCCATGGTAAACCCCGGAGTTCTGGAATTGCACGGGTACTGCCCTCTGTATTTTTTCCAGGATGTTGGTTTAACTTACAGGAACTTTGTGTCAAAACATCTTATTCATCTTTGAGGATGATATTACTCCAGAGACACTGTCTATCCACAAATGTTTCCTTAACTAGAGCCCCCTGAAACGATTGAAGACTGGTCAAATGGTGACCGAATGGCATTAATCAAACTAATGATAAAAGGGTATAAAGCTTGAAGATTATATTCGGCAACCTAATTTTTCACTATCCATCAAATAAATGAACTTGGAGTCTGTCATCACGACTTCCATAGATTTCTAAACAACTGATCATAATTTGAAGTTCAGTCGTACGCCTATAGACAAGAAATAATAATAGTAATGAAAACGTAATTGGCCCCATTTGTAAGGGACAGTTGCAGGAAATTCAACAGATTCTCAAGTTTCATGTAATAAATTACTTCAGTAATTAAAGGCAGATTATCATTCAGCGGTAAATAAGTCACCAAAATAAATAACTCTATAAGTCTTTGACACTGATGCTGACTTCATTAGTTTTACTAGACACATCCAGCTGAAGGCACCTGATCATGCACCCGCACCAGATCACGAGTGGGTATGACGTGCTACGCAACCCTTTCAACTGTTAGGAAGCTTAGGCTAAACGCTCCCCGAACATTGACAGTTTTCCAAATATATCGTCAAACCATTTCATTTCTGACTTCTGATTTGACTGGTTTGGCATAATTCGATTATAAAGCCACTACGTGTAAGGCCGCTATGAAAATCCGAATACCTGTGGCGTCTTTTGCCTCTTACCTAAAGTAAATATATACACTGAATTTCGGTGAGGAATATATTATTTGATTGCGGAGCATAACGAATAGGAAATTGGTATTGGAAATATTGATGGCATATAAGCGGTTTCAAAAATTAAACAAGCCGTTAGAGACCCTAAATTATCCATAGTTTTAATCATTTATTTTTATTGAGATGTTCATAAAGGCCAACTGAATTAAATCCATTCATAGCTAGGATGGATCGTTACTAACAGCAGATAATTAACGCAAGAAAACGATTACCAAATGCATGACGATAAAAATGAGTGCTTGATTTCACATCAACAGGGTATAAAGTAATATTGTATATAGTTCATTGGATAAAACCTCGAGTAACGATAAATGTCCTCATCTAATTGTAGCATATAATAAGATGCTAATGTTGCGAAACGACCTGATATGTGTATAAGTAAGACCCAAGTGTCAGATCCCAAGCTAAGGTATCGGTAGAGGCTAATAAATTCCACAAAATAAGTAGTTATGTAGTGAACAAAATGTTACGTGTGGAAAACCAAGTTGTTGTTGAATCCGAAACTACAGAATGTTTCTGTAACACACGATAACTATACATTCAATGCATTATTTGCACGTCCTACTTAAATTGTCCTTTACATGATTCATGATTTTTCTAATTCTGTCGTTATCGCGATTTTTATATGTTAACATTCCTTCCTTCTTCAAATGAATGTTCTCAATCTTCTGCCAGGATACTTTCCACTTCCGATTAGCGTTCGATATGTAGCACATACCACCGTCAAAATTGTCTTAAGGAGTCTGACTTCACGAGGTGATTATTTATCGGCTCTTGCTTTTAGTACACTGGTCAGTGGCATGTGCTCCGTAAGAACTATAGAGTCCCTGCCTTCCGACATGTGTCGGAAATGCTTTTTTGAGAAAAAAGCAACTGGTTTCCAGGCGATATGAACAGATGTTTAAAGGTACCGTCTACTGCCTTATCCAAAGCATCCACCATCAAAGCAAATAGGGATAAAGAATTCGGATACATCAGCGTAGATGCCTGGGGCCGATTATTTCTTGGCTGTTTACTAGCCTCAACAGCCTCATAAGCGAACATGAATTATTTTACTTTCCCTCTAAGGAATTCTGTCAAAGATCGCATCAGTTGTGCACAACCGGGCACGAATCTTCAATCAAACTTAAAAAGACCCAGAGAACTTCCAAGTTGCCTCAGAGAACTAGGTTCTGAGTATTGTTTAATGCTGTCCACTTCTTCTTTGGCCGGTGTAACCCCTGTAAGCTTGTTGCGTGCCCGAGAAATTCTATAGTTCGAACACCTAAAACACTGATATATGTTTATTCTATTTTCATCCAGACGTTTTAATATCGTTCTCACATGCTGTTCGTGTGACCGTAAATCGGGACTCGCAATATACAAATATTTGAAAAATTCCCATATCGTAATTAAGAACAACATATATAAGTGAACAATATTGTTTTCGATTAGATCCTCATCCGGCTTCACTCTAATATACAGTAATATTTATATGCATATACGAGATTATTAAACCAATCAATGCAGTTTATGAGACAGTGATAACAGTGGAATAAATTACACAAATAAGTGAAAAGTACAAATTGGTAGTGTGGTGATAGGTGTACTAGTCGTGATGAGAATAATAATGGCTCGAATCAATGTTACATTTTGGGAAATAGGTCAACGGTTAGAAAAAATATAGAAAATGAAAAAAACATTCGTAAAAATTATAAGGTTACGTAACAAGAATTGTTCTGGCAATTGGACCGTGAAACATATTTCAAGGAAACTAAAATATCGTGGTCGGAGGGGGTGAAGAAAAATGATAATAAACGAACAGAGAGTATGGAAAATGATAATAAATAAAATCATTTGTTAAGATCAAAGAAGAGATAGAGGTGTTACAAATTTCTTATGAATGCAAAGACTTGGATTGTTGGCTCGAATTCCTATAGTTTCTGCTGTGTGAGAGACAAGAACGAACACCACAGGGAAAACTAGTAGGAATACGGTAAACAACTTTAATTGACTTATTTCTGTCTATTACATGACCACTATCGACCAAGTGTGATACAAACGAGCTGCGTATTGACTTGACAGAACCTTTTCCTAACCCCGAAGAGAGGTGTTCACTGACTCTCCGGTCCAGTTGCCCAATATGGCTTTCTCCACCAGGGCAGCTGAAGTCGTAAGTATACAAAGAAGTGGCACAACCGGGAGACTAATCCTTTAGTTCGGGAATCGCCATAGATCGGTTCGAATACGACGGACAAAGGTTGGCTGCATTAAACGTTCTCTTCACTGCTCTAGTCAGTCTATCACGTAATACATCACCAGCTACATTTCCATCAAACTGTAGCATCAGGAAGAGAGGTTTCTCACTAGCCGCTGATGTTACTATTTTCTTGTTTGTTACACACATGTGTTTCTTCAGGAAACCCTGTAGATAACCCGTTTTAATCAACAAATTATGCATGAGCTATAATTCATTATTGATTGTATCGACTGGACATATCTCTATTTGGCAGACATATGACTAAGTTTCTCTTATAATTAAGGGATATAAAGCTTAAGAAATGAGTACATTGACTTGATGAAGAACATTTTCTATATACATATCCACTGATAAAAGTAGTTTCTTTTCTGTTTAACGAAATGTCAAGAAAATGTATTGTATTGTAGTAGCTGTTCTAGGGATATCTTCTTCATCTACTTGGATATTGTGATATGCCCTGACCACGTCAATCTTAGTAAATATGGTCATACCATGTAAACCGTTTGGATATAATGTATTGGGTACCGATCCTGTACGGTTCGACGGCTGAATGATCTATAAACCTCACTCGATCTCCGATCACTTTCATTTTTTCTTCGGGACCATGACTATCAGAGGGACGGATAACACCCAGCTGAAGTTTGTAGTCGAATTCAGCTCTAAAGATTTTAAGCTTATCTGGTGCTGGTCTCCGGGGTCTGATCAGTTGTCTCTAACATAAAACTGTTAAGGCCCCCGTCCTCCGTCGTCGCGACCTGCGCAGAGGTTATTCATTTACCGTATTTTGGGGGTTACGTCTAGGCTAGGCGCATTGTTGCCTGGACTCTGTCGATCTGACACCAAACATCCAGTGATACCAAGGGAACTGCCCAGACAATCAACATTTATGACTTGAGTCCTCGTCGTTGTGGTGACCTGCTCCTGTTTCTATGATCCACTGCCCTCAGTGAGACTTTAAACACTCGCAATGAATCCTATGACTGCGTTTTTTTTATGGTTCTCCTTTTTGTGTGTGGTTTATCTTACTTGATCCAGTTTAGGCCTCTTTACATCATTCTATCTGCTATACGCGCCAAGTGAGATAAAAATGTGTCAGGGTCTTGTGAATCCAAACAGTGTTGGAAGTAGCATGGGACAGCTCGTATCCATCCTTGTTTTAGGACTGCTTCACCCACTGTGCTCTCGCCCACTGAGATTTAAAGGTAACGTAAAAACTGTGACGGGGACCTATCACCTAATGTTTCTCCTCGGAAAAGCCTTTGGATTCTTTGATCGCCTGATAATGATAGACGGTTCATTATCTCTCGTCTTAAGATGGTGTACGGTTGTGTTGATGGTGGGCATGATATTAATTCACGGACTTTTTTGGCGACTGGATAAGGAAGGATAGAACATATGTCTCTATAACGAATTCCTTCAAATTCGATATTGTGTCTCGTGAAATAATGCTCTAGTTGTGCAAATTACAACTAGGGCTCACCACTATCAAATTCTGAGGGCTGAACTTTCGTAGTCATAAAAGTGTCCATTTCCACTGGTGACAAATCCCCTAGGTTTTGGGTTTGCATTGAGTCTGACATGAGGTACACGAAAAATATAGTAATATAATAATAACGAAATAAATCATGGGTATAACACTGATACCTTAAGATAAAAATCTGTGTATAAATATAAATACCAAACTTTGGTCAAGGATAATGGGAAGGTTAATTTACGACTCAGGAAAAGATACTATTGATAGAAATGAAGTTAAATTTGTGTTCAACACAGCTCACCAATTCGGTAGCGTTAAGTAACCCTTATTTTATTGATATAAGAGATAGGACTAGTAGTGAATCGGTCTTTATTTAGCTCATGGGACAGTCTCATTGGAGAGGGAGGTTACCTCTTCAAACACAAAAAGCTTTTCGACATTCAATATAGGGTGGTAGGAAATATAATACCTACAAAAAATGAGGAAATGAATAAATACTTGGGCTCTATTGTTTTGACAAAGTAGTTGTGTAAATTAAACTCCTAACTAATCAACCTAAGTTGTTAAAAGTCTTCGAAATTGATGCCGACCTCCTGATTTTTGCTGGACACATCCTAGCTGAGGGCGATGAGTCACGCATTCATAATATTTCACTACTAGGCACTACATGCTACGCATCTCTCTCAACAACCAATCAGCCTAGTTCTCACGGGCCGTGACGTATCGACTATTTTCTGAATATATCCTTGAACTCCTTCTTTCCTGAATTCCTATTTGGATATACATGTGGTCTTCCATCTGAAAGCGTAGTCATTCCCTGTGTATCCGTGACGATCCGTAATCAGACAAGGCCATTAAACTATTTTGCCGTGTAATATGTCAAGTATGGCATGCTCAGTCAGTGATAAAAACAAACAGATACTTTGTCTGAAGCGAGGTAGAGGGTGAGTATAGATGAGTTATTATCTAACTAGAGGCCGTTAAAGACTGTTGTAAACCAATACACCATTTTAGGTCCCCTATTTTTCTTCTCTACGTTCATGAATTTTTGAAAAATGTTTAAGTCCTCGACACTTTTCTCTCTAATTGTGTCGAAAACTGGCGAACAGTGATGGTGTGCATCTTCGTTTCCGTGTTGATCTAGTAGAGTTATTCATTTGGTCCCAAACTTGGCGTTTGGAAAACAATTCTAGGAAAAGTGTGCCAATACACATTAGACATAGCAATAATAACAGTCAAATTGTCAACGACACATCGATTTCACATGTGTAGGAACAAAGAGACTTATGATTAATTGTAAGTCATGACTTGAAAACAAACGTAAATTACAATGCAGCAGCTACCAGTAGCCTTTGAGCATAATAGTCCTTTCTACAAAAATTCAGATACTTTGAGAAAATATGTACTGGATTTTATACCCCACCCATGTGGAGCTTCACTTTGTGTATTGTATCCAAACAACCAGCCCTTGTCTTAAACGGGGTTCCAGCACTCTCGAGCATGGAAACTAAGATATAAACAGGTCTTCCCAAGTTTATTTACGATGAGCGCTTAAAATGTTTATACCTTATACCGTAACTTGTCGTATAGTGGGGCTCGCCTTATATAGGCATCTTGTATCTTAAATAGGGGTTTGTGGGATGACGTCTTATCATTTTTCTTCCTACTTAACTTATTACCTCCGAGGCCACTGCAAGAAGGTAAGGAATTCATGGTCAAATACACTCACTGAGCGGTGAGAGACTGGAAACCCCGACTCGAAAAAGTAATACGGACCCATCGGTTAGCACTTTCAGGAAGCTGAGTCCTCACTGGAAAACAAGCCGTAAAAATTAACACAGATCGGATGGCTTACTATCCTTGTCACTGAAAACGTATTCTAGTAATGTAAACTAATACACTAGGTACAAGTGTTTCTTGACAGAAGTAAGAAAGAAATCGGGTGATTTCTAAATCATCATTTTAATATAATTCTAGAAATCACGTTTGAATGTGAAGCAAACCTGTGGCTGTATTATGGACTCCACATACAGAACTTTGTCGCTTTCCAAGGGTTGAAAATCTGTCTCTGAATAACCAGGCCACAAAACATAGCTACCTGACTCGTGAATCTAAAGCAAACACAAAATATTTGGGCATGAGCTCCGTAAAGTTAGGAAAAGAATGAACCAATCGCGCCATGAACTCTCAGAACGTGACCCAATGAGTTGATAAGGGTGTCAAAACAATTGAGAGAAGTTACGATATCCTTTAATTCCCGTAACTATTGATTCGGTAATTTAATTCTCTTTACCCCATTATTTATGAAGCAATACATAAATACATTTATATGTCCCTGTCTCAGTGTCCACAGTTTGAAAGCCATGACGTTTTTAATTCTAATCTCGACGACAGGAATAGTTGACTTGCATCCAAAAGCAAAGCAACCGATTTACCCGGCGTAATGTTTAGGACGTCAGAAGATAATTCACTAATATTTAATCAGTATAGTAGAACCATGTAATGCAAAGCAAATTAGAGAAGTAGGACGGCTTCCAAAGAAAGACTGAAAATATAAATAAGGCATAATGTGGAACTATGGGAAGGCTTCTGAGAGGAACTGAGTCTCTGAAAAACATGTAGAGTAGATGAGCTGTGGTTAACAAAACCACTGCCTTTGTCACCGAAAACTGAAGATAAACTTGCTTTTACACGAGAGTATGCTGTATCGTAAGGTTAGAACTTCTAACTTTACTGATCAGCAGCAAAAACTGTCAGTTTTATGAGATGTTCATTATCTCATGAGAGAGATGGTGTATATTTCTTCGCTCCTCCAGGGTATAATACACTAGATCTTTGGTTAGTAATGGAACCACTGGAACACTTTCTACTAGTTCCCATAAAAAGGAAGCACATGTGGTATCATATTCAGTCAGCTTCAGAAAACTGTGGTAAAGGGTCCACAGGTACGCAGAATTTTTTCATATCTGTTTGAAAGACCCGGGAAATTCCTCGAAAAAAGTCCAAAGGGGCCATGAAAACACAGGAAACTATCTTATCCGGTCAGTACTCAACAGAGTTTTTTCGGAAACATCTAGAAAGTGAAAAGTCAAGTGTTACATTTGTGGAGATAACTCTAACAAGCTTATTTTGTAAATAGTTTTTAATATTATTTGTATTTATTTTGTCAATTTTTCACTGTATGTACATTCATCATTAAATGACTGTACGTGTTGTTTTAGTCATTGACCTTGAAGACACTTTCCGTTGAGCTACTACATAGCGTGACATATTCGTGCTGGTTAACAAATACATTACTACTCACGCATTCCTCGTTCTATCTTCATTTGTGATTGGGTTAATGGAAGTTTAAATCAAATACTATCTACATTTATAGACTATAATCGGAATATATCACATCCTACGTTGGACTATATCGCTAGAGAGTTCACCAACCTGCTCAGAGTCATCAAGCATTTATAATTGTGGAGTTACATTACTGGACTTAATCAGAACACGCAACGTTTGGGCAATCTAAGTAACGTCCTTAATTATTATTGTATTTGTAACATTTAACTTGTATATATTAATATTACTATTGATTGTTATTAACTTTGTTGATACCTTTTGCGTTTATATATTGTCTGGTCCACCACAATTATTTGGTGAGCCTCGTGTTTATCCTAACGGTTATTTTGTTTTTCATTTCATACAATTTACTGGCTTATTTTTTTTCTCGTAATGTCCTCTCCCACTAAACTCATTGATATGGATTCGCCTTCAGTAACAACTTTTGTCTCATTGTCGAACTCTCCCGAAAATAATTTTAGTCCAGTTAATTCTATCTCAGAATTCAGACTCCCAACTTATGGAGCTAATAATCCCAGAGTCTGGTTTGCTCAAATTGAAGCTTTATTCATGGCTAGAGGCATAAGATCTCAGGCATCAAAGTATGCATACGTAGTCGGCGCACTTCCTATCGAGATTGCCGCTGAAGTTGGTGATTTAATCGATCACGTGCCAGAATCTGAACCATATGATAAGATAAAAGCAGCAGTTATTCAACGCACCACGGTCTCAGATGAGAAAAGGCTACAACAGTTGTTAACATCTTGTGACTTGGGTGATAAAAGACCCTCGCAACTTCTCCGCCACATGAAACAACTCGCCGGTCCATACAAGCTAGACGAAGCCCTCCTAAAGCAAATGTGGTTTCAAAGATTACCACACAGCGTTCGACAAATTCTCAGTGTTTCAGGGAAATCCGTCGCACTTGATGACTTAGCCGACATGGTAGATAAAATGATGGAAGTATACCACGACAATCACTGTGTGAACTCATTGCAACCACCTGGACCAACAGATATTAGCTGTTTAGCCTCCTTTCAAAAGCAGTTAACACAATTAACGAGCCAGCTGGCGTCACTGCAATCAACCATAGCAACCATCCAAGCTAGACAATCGAGATCCCCCTCCAGACGAAGATCTTTTTCTAGACAACGGTCTAGGTCACCGAAGCGAACATCTGATGTTTGTTGGTACCACCAAAAATACGGCACCAAAGCACGGCGTTGTACACGACCGTGCACATTTTCTGCGTCTGACACAGAAAATCAGGGAAACGACCCGGCCAGACAGTGATGGCGGCGCCTGTTTCTGGCCACTACCCGAGCCGTCTATTTCATGTCAGGGATCGAATTTCGGGCTCAGATTTTTCGGTCGATACAGGAGCCGAAATCAGCATTATCCCATTACAGCTCTCTCAACGACGGCACCCTCAGAGTACTAAATTGTCTCTAGTCGCAGCCAATAACACAGTCATTAAAACTTATGGCGAGCAATCACTTATTTTAGATCTCGGTCTCCGGAGACGTTTCACATGGGTTTTCATCGTAGCTGAAATCAAACAACCCATTATCGGGGCCGATTTTCTCGGTGCTTACAACCTACTTGTAGATATGGCAAAAAAGAAACTAATCGACAAAAACACAAGCTTACAGGTCAGTGGCACAACTATCTCCAGTTACGAAATTCATGGAGTCCGTATGTTAAGACCTGAAAACAAAATTTTCACCGATATCCTATCGAATTATGAAAGTATAACCAGAGCTGATTACCAAAACGAATGCTCCACACATCGTGTCCAACACAGTATTACTACTACAGGACCACCTATTCGCGCCAGGGCGAGAAGACTCCCTCCAAACAAGTTGCAGTTCGCTAAGAGAGAATTCGAACATATGATGCAACTTGGGATAATCAGACAATCTAACAGTCCTTGGGCCTCGCCGCTGCATATGGTTCCCAAGAAAGATCAAGACTGGCGCCCATGTGAAGATTATCGCCGATTGAATAACCAGACTATCCCAGACCGGTATCCGATCCCTCACCTGCATGATTTTTCTTTAAATCTACATGGAAAACAGATCTTTTCAAAGTTAGATCTAGTCCGAGCATACCATCAAATACCGATGGCACCTGAGGATATCGAGAAAACAGCTGTAATCACACCTTTTGGCTTGTTTGAATTCTTGAGGATGCCTTTCGGACTAAAAAACGCCGCTCAAACCTTCCAGAGATTTATGGACGAAGTAACTAGAGGTCTGGATTTCGTATTTGTCTATATCGACGATGTTTTAATCGCTAGTTCTTCCATTGACGAACATGTTCAACACCTACACACGCTTTTTGAACGTTTCAAAAGTTATGGTGTTGTAATCAACCCTTCGAAGTGTATATTTGGCGCCTCATCTCTGGAATTCCTGGGACACCACATTGATTCCCAAGGAATTAAACCACTTGAAGAGAAAGTCAAAGCCATCTCCAGCTATCCAGAACCAACCTCAGTAAAATCACTACGCCGTTTTCTTGGAACATGTAATTTTTATCGACGATTTCTACCAAATTGTGCCGATGTACTACAGCCATTGACAGATTTACTGAAAAACGATAAATCAGGTACCAAGAAAGAAAAGAACCAAATATTCAAGTTACCTTCCGATGCCAAAGTAGCATTTGAAAAAGCTAAATCCATGATTGCTAATGCTACCATGCTCCAACACCTAAATACTGACCCCACAACACTGTTGATCCTATGCACGGATGCTTCACAAAAAGCCGTAGGGGCAGTATTACAACAGCGAGTAAACAACACGATTACCCCCATTGCATTTTTCTCCAAGAGATTATCGCCAGCACAAGAACGTTATAGTACTTTTGGACGCGAACTCTTAGCTATGTATTTAGCAGTAAAACATTTCAACTTTTTGCTACAGGGTCGTGATTTCATCATTATGACAGATCATAAACCCCTTTGCCATTCTTTTAGCACATCGTATGACAAACACTCCCCACGAGAAGCAAGACAACTTGATTATATCTCACAATTTACCACAGACATCAGGTTTATCAAAGGTCACTCGAACATTGTTGCAGACGCACTATCTAGGAGGGATATCAATACGATGGTACTCAATCATGACATCAGCCTTGAAACCTTGGCTAAATTACAAGCAGACGATGCAGAATTAAAAGTCTGCAAAGAAAAGTCTAGCTTAGACCTCAAACCTGTACCTATTCCCCTTTCAGACGAATTCATCATGTGCGACACTTCAACAGGCAACAATCGTCCGTTTGTCCCACATGCTTGCCGACGAAAAATATTCCAGTATTTGCATGGTCTTTCACATCCAGGCATCAGAGCAACAACAAAGCTCATTACCGAACGTTTTGTGTGGCCTAAAATCAACTCGGATGTTAAACGTTGGACACGTAACTGTCTCCAGTGCCAACGCAGTAAGACGCAAAAACACACCTACAGTCCAATTGGGAAGTTCCCTATCCCTGACAAACGCTTCCAGCACGTGCATTTAGATTTAGTTGGGCCTCTGCCACCATCAAACTCTTTCACACATATCCTCACCGCAATAGATAGGTTCACAAGATGGGCCATAGCATGCCCCATCAAAGACACATCGGCAGAGACAGTGGCTTCAGTTTTCCTCGACCGCTGGATATCCAACTTTGGCGTACCATCAACAATCACAACAGATCGCGGTCCCCAATTCCAATCCGTTCTATTTAACGAGTTCACTAAACTTCTTGGAGTAAATCATGTTAAAACGACAGCTTATCATCCGGCAGCTAATGGCATGGTTGAAAGATTCCATCGCCAACTAAAAAGCTCTCTGATGGCACAACCGGACCCTTCAAAATGGAGCGATGCTTTACCGCTCGTTCTCCTTGGGATTCGCTCGTCTGTAAAGGAAGACATCGGATGCACGGCCGCTGAACTAGTCTATGGCACGACATTAACGTTACCAGGACAACTGGTCAAGAATGAAACCACAACACCAGGAGACCCTTCTCGTTTTGTAAGCAGATTACTACAAATGATGCAGAGCATCAGAGCAATACCACCTCGAGAATACGACAACCGAGTCCATCTCGATAAACATTTAGAAACGTGCAAATTTGTTTTTGTCCGAGTAGACGCGGTGAAAAAGCCACTGACACCACCATATGAAGGCCCTTATAAAGTAATAAAACGCACTGACAAATATTTCATTATCAACAAAAATGGGAACCATGAGACAATTTCTATAGACCGAATAAAACCAGCTTCCTACGAAGTCCGTCATGACACAGAAGACAATACTGCGAACAAACAATCACTCCCATCTATTGCTAAGAAACAAGAGGAAGAGGAAAAACTTAGCACTACACCCTCTTGTTTAACACGTTCTGGGAGACTTATAAAAAAACCAAAGCGTTACGTACATTTTGCCATATAAAAAAACTAAAACAATCAAAGCAAACAATTATCGAGGACCTACACTATCAATCCCATCTAAAAAAAATTTTTTTAACAGTATATATGATTAATCAAATTTTCCCACAATTATTCGTTTTGTCACTTTTTCAAAAAAAAAATTTTGTCACAAAAATAAACGGTTCAATTTTGTTTGTGTGTGTGTGTGGGTCATTAACAGTTTTACACATTATCATTGTTAGCTAAACAAGACATTAAATGACAGTATATTCATTTTTTTTTGTGCTTGTTATTCTGTGACATCACTGTTATTTTTTTCACTCGATAACACACGGTATGTCTCACTAATATACATATCATACGCATCTCCACATCTTTGTTGGTTATAACTGTAAATATTATTTTTTTTTATATACATATCATATTCTCACATTTTTGTTGTTATTATAACCAGTGTTACCTCCGGACACTCTGGGGGGAGCTATGTGGAGATAACTCTAACAAGCTTATTTTGTAAATAGTTTTTAATATTATTTGTATTTATTTTGTCAATTTTTCACTGTATGTACATTCATCATTAAATGACTGTACGTGTTGTTTTAGTCATTGACCTTGAAGACACTTTCCGTTGAGCTACTACATAGCGTGACATATTCGTGCTGGTTAACAAATACATTACTACTCACGCATTCCTCGTTCTATCTTCATTTGTGATTGGGTTAATGGAAGTTTAAATCAAATACTATCTACATTTATAGACTATAATCGGAATATATCACATCCTACGTTGGACTATATCGCTAGAGAGTTCACCAACCTGCTCAGAGTCATCAAGCATTTATAATTGTGGAGTTACATTACTGGACTTAATCAGAACACGCAACGTTTGGGCAATCTAAGTAACGTCCTTAATTATTATTGTATTTGTAACATTTAACTTGTATATATTAATATTACTATTGATTGTTATTAACTTTGTTGATACCTTTTGCGTTTATATATTGTCTGGTCCACCACACATTTCTGACCGGGTGATTGCCTATCCTGCTACTATGACTAGAAGGGATACGAAACCACCCAGAGGCAGAAGACCATCTGAAATGCCATAAATACTCCAAATTTTCTGTACGCAGACTCATATTGGTGTAAATGCAGTTGGTACAATCACAGGATATTTAATAAACGATGTTAACAAGACAACATTATTCCGAAATCTCTTTTTGTGAAATCTCCAGAACTGTCCTGGAGACCTATCCAGACTTCTCAACGCTTAACTCGAGTATTTTTACGAGAAAGCATTCACAATGCACATATTTACTTAAAAAATATCGTGAAGGAATCAACAACCTAGATGATCTACTGGGACTTCTAATTCCTACAGAATTACAAACCACGGTTTCCAACCTCTTTACAGAACGAGAACGTTGTTATTCACTTTCATCAAAACGTCATCGAATGAAAAAATTTGAAAAGATCAAAGAAAGAAAAATATGAAAATGTCAGTAATAAAATTTAGTTCTAATGACCTAAGAATTGCCCATAATCTTTAAGACGGAAATTTGACCAATGATGAGATCACTCGACTGGAGAAAGGATTAGATTTCAATTTTCATAGAAAATCACTTAGTAGTCTTGAAATTGCTTCAATTATAGAACCGATAACCGCACAATGAGTGGAAAAAGAGTCGCACTTGTTTCGTCGAAAGATATTCCATATGTTGACTAAACAAAACACCGCTTAACATTTCGAAAGAAGAATTAAAGACTCTACACTTACTTAAAGAATGGCAAAACCAATATACTCACAAGAGCTGACAAAGGCAACAAGACAGTGGTCATGAATAAAAAAGACTATTTTAATAGAACTATTGAACATCTCTCTACATAACTGTATGAAAAGATCGATCCGGAAATTCTCTAACGATTGAAAATGAAATTAAATCAGAGACATGTCAAATTTTGAAAGAACTAAAACCAGTCGTTGGTGTCTCGCTATGATTTGCTCTATATCCCAAATCATGCAATACTTCACGTTTTTGGTTCACCTAAATTCATAAACCGGTCATATATCAAAGACCTATAGCTGACTTCACGAATATATGCATTATCTAAATATCGGTGAAGTTTATTAAAGCTTGAGTTAATGTACATAATACGATTAAAGATTCCTATGACTCTAAATCAAAAACATCCGAATTAATTATCGAGAAGAATGAAGTCATGGTTAGCTATAACGTTGTTTCATTATACACTAGTATTCCTATTGTTAAATGCCTAGAACTCATTAGTGATTTACTAGGGAACGACAATACTCTTTCTGACAGGTTTCCCTTAAGCATTAATCTAATCATGAAATCCTTGAAACGTTGCTTAGATTCGACACTATATACTTTTAACAAGACGCTATACAAACAAAACAACCGTGCAGCAATAGGATTATCTGTGTTCTCGATTGTAGTCAACCTGTTTATGGCACACAGAATCAAATATTTTCACGAATGACACTAAACCACGAATTTGGCTTGGATATGTAGATGATACCCTTATTGTCATAAAAAGACTTATCTAAGATGTTTTTCGAAACGGATCAATACACTTTCATTGCACGTCAAATTTACGAACGAGAATGAAAACAAACATGTTGAGCAACCACTTGTAGATTGCTTAGTGAATAGAAATCTAAATGGAATTATAAATCTATCCGTCCACCGAAAAACCTACACACCCGAGTTGTTATATTGACTTCAATTCAGCACATCCATTCAGTGCAAAAATCTCGCTAGCCCTAAATCTTTTCGGAAGAGCCAACAAGATCATCACATCAGAAGAGGATAAACAAAAAGAACAAAAGGATGTAATAAGCATCTTAAAAGCTACTAATTTTCCAATGAAGATTATTAGAGGTATATTAAAACGAGGCTTTTCATTGCTTAATAATAATTCGAATGAAATACTATGGACTGGTACCGCAGTCTTACCATACCGTCATGGCACAACGGAAAAACTCAAAAGAATCTTAAAGCAACACAGAATTAGTGTATTACAAAACAACGAACACCCCTCGAAATACTTTAGTTCTCTTAAAGGAAAAAATTCCCTTTATGTCAACACAGAACTGTGTCTACAAATTGTGTGGTATTGATTCTGATGACTTCTATTTTGAAGAGTCATTTTTGGAAATCTTGGCTCGAGCCAAAGAACATATTAGATACACACAGAAACTACCTAATAATTCCACTGGATAGCAGTGCACACCATTTTCAACAACCACCAAATCGATTTCAATAATATCAAAATATTACAAAAGTGTTTGTCTAATTACAAAGTGAAGAGAGAAGCCGAAGCGTTCCATATAATGCTTGATCCTACTCCTCTCCATGGAAAAGAAGGTTTTACTATACATACTACATGGCCTATCTCTCCTAGCCGCATAGTCTGATATTATTCACAGTTCATGTTATTATCCTACATATAAATTAAACTATATCCTTTCTCACCATAAAGGTCACATATATTTTATCCTTTACCGTGCACACATACACATACAATTTACATACATGTCAGTTACGAATCACCTTGACCAAAATAACATGGCATTGATTTGTTCAAACCTGTTTTTTGATTGATCACACCTAATATTCTTGTGTCATCCGTTTGTACTATTTAAACTTGGAATAATTTTGGCTGGGTTATTTTTTCTCAGAATAAGTAGTTTACACTGCGTTAGGAAACGTCAGAAAATTGATCTTTTTTATTCATTGGGATAGTGCAAATATAGTAATTTATTTATATTGGAAAAAAGTTTTCTTTTCATACTTTGTGTATTTTATCTCATGTTAAAGTTGCTGTGTAGAGTTAGTCTGGAGTTATTAGAACAGCCTAGGAAACAAGTTCATACATTCACTTGGAAGATTTTTCAACATCTGCTGTCCAAAATCTTTTCTTGCGTAGCGATCCCAGAGCCAATGAAAGCAGAGGTCAAGAAAGAAAGACTACCAATGTATATTTGATATGAGGGTCTATTATTTGCGGTATGTGGTATAGTGGCTGACTAGTTGTCGCAAATTTGCAGTGCAATGTACCTGAATGTGATCTCCTATAGATGCTTGACTAACCACTATTTGGGCGAAAGAACTTCTGTCAACAGAGTTAGTTTCAGCTTCAGTTTCAGTTTGGGAAGGACAGGAGGCCTGATGGCCTGTGTTAGTCCTGGCAATGGTGGTCTCTCAGTTGATCCAACTTTCTTTTGAAAGAGTCGACGGATGGAGCCTCAACCACGTGCTGAGGTAATGAGTTCCACTCGTTGATGATTCGATGGGAAAGTCGATAGTCAGCTGACAAGTAATTTGTTCTTGGCTTGTGAACTTTTTTGGAGTTCTGCGATATGACAACGGGAAAAGGATCAGCTTGGCCAGTCGAGATTCATACGGAAGCTTCGCTATTCCGGGAATCAGCTTAGTTGCCGTTCTCTGAACCTTTTCCGGAAGCTCACTGTCTTTTTTTAAGCAGGGGCTGGCCACTTGTATGCAGTACTCAAGTTTAGGACGTAAGAACACTGTATACAAAGTCAAAAACGTCTTAGCGTCGACATGAATAAAAGCCCTACGTATTGACCATAACGTTCTAAAACCTTTGGCGGCTATTGCACGGCAGTGTGCAGTAGTCTTTAAGTCTTGACTAACGATGATTCCCAAGTCATTATATGTCTGGACGACAGGTAGCTCAGTGTTATTCATCGTGTAGGTATCTGTACTTTGATGACCGACGTGCATCACAACACACTTGGAAGTATTTATCGGCAACCGCCAGGTTTCAGACCATTCAGATAATCTCTTCAGGTCATTTTGAAGTTCTAAGCTATCACTCTTACATCGTATCGTTTTCCATATCTTGACATCGTCAGCATATAGCAAGACCGATGATGATAGGAGACAAGGAAGGTCATTTACATACAAGAGAAATAGCACTGGCCCCAAAACTGTACCCTGGGGTACTCTACTAAGCACAGTTCTCCAGCTAGATAACTTTGAGTTCACCCTTACTCTTTGTTGACGCCCAACTAAAAAGTCTTTTATCCACATAAATAGATTGCCTCCAATCCCGACATTTCTTAACTTATATAACAGCCGGTTGTGCGGAACTTTATCAAAAGCTTTGCTGAAATCAATGAAGGCTACGTCTACAGGTAACTTTTGGTCCTTAAGAGAGCACCAGCTTTCACGAGCCACTAATAAGTTAGTGAGACAAGAGTAACCTATTCTGAAACCGTGCTGCTTCTCCGAGAGGATCCGGTTTTTATCGAGATACTTAAACAGCTCCTTCCGAATAATCTTTTCTAAGATTTTAACAACCACACTAGTTAGGCTAACGGGGTGGTAGTTCTCAGGTTTGTGCTTCGTACCTGTTTTGAAGACAGGACTTACTACGGCGTTTTTCCAGTCTTTGGGTAGACGACCCTGCGTAACGGATAGGTTAAAGCATATACTTAAAGGGTTCGCAACGAAGTTAGATAATTCCTTCGGTAGCCTAGGATGTAATTCATCGGGCCCCGTGGATTTACCTATGTCATGCTTATTTAGCAGACCAAAGACCTCGAGTTCTTTAATGGTCACGCTATCCAGTGTATGTGTGGGGGGATCTGTATGCGCTGACGGGTTGGGTGCTTCTATGGTGTATAAATTGCTAAAGTAGTTTGAGAACACTTGAGCCTTACCAAAGTCGTCCTCCACTAGTGACGCGGCAGTACTGTCTCCCCATAGAGTAGGAATATTTCCTCTTCTCTTTGTCCTTTGGTTTATATAAGAATACAGACGTTTAGGACATTCTATGGATTCCTTAACAATCTTTTCTTCGTACAGCTTTCTGGACTTACGGAGGTTTGAGGCACAGGTATTCCGGACTTTTCTATACTGGGATTTAGTTTCATCAGTCTCCAGTAACCTAAATCTATCCCACATTCTTCTTCTCTTACGGAGAAGGATGCGGACCTTCCTACTGAACCATGGTGGGGAGTTTCTCAGTCCCCTTGGCATAGTCCAAGGGATGTGGGGTGGTAACTTTTAAGTATGAATTTCGAAATGCGTCCCAGGCCGTTTCAACTGAGGACTCTGGGTCTATTGTCCAATCTAATAACGATGCTGAGTGCATGATGTCTGGTATATTTGCTTCCCAGACGTTAGGTCTGGACTAGGCTGACGCGTGCTCGTGACTGACAGTTATATGGAAGTCGAAAATTAAAACTGCGTGATCACTTTTACCTAGGGGTGGCATATAATGAAGGTTCACAACGTCATCCACATAGTGAGTGAGTATAAGATCTAGTAAGGATGATTCAGTGTCCGGATCGTACCTAGTCGCTTCTTTCACATGTTGCACTAGGGCATATGTGATAACCGCATCAACTAGTTCCTGCTCGAAGGAATTTTCTGACAATTCAGTTCGCAGATTTTCCCAGTCTACCATAGGTGCATTCAAGTCCCATAGGATTAGACATTGACCACTTCGTGACCAAGTATTGAGACTGCTTAGCAGGACTTCATTTACCTCACACCTTGGACTGCGATAGACCAAACCAATCAGCAGCTCTCGTCCCTTGCATTTCAAGTGGAGACTAACTAATTCAAACGTCCCACTCTCATGGGATATACTGTCGAGAATGGCAAATGGGATAGCATTCCTAATGAATAGAGCTACTCACCCTCCTTTACGCTTTTGTATTCTGTCGACCCTTACTAACGTAAAACCCTCTAAATCAAGTTCCATACTATCTATAGCCTGTGTCAGCCAGGTTTCTGTAACTGCGATTATGTCTGGCTTTGTAGAGTCAGTCTGTACACCTAGTTCCGATAGCTTATTAAGTAAGCTCCGGGCATTGGCGTTACAGATCCGAAGCCTGTTTAAGTGGCTTCGTGCTTCACCCAGAGTGGCTTCGGCATCATTCTCTGCCGAAGCCTTACAACCCAAAAATTTACAATTTTCAAGTCCTTTTCGCCAGCGTCTAACCTATGTTGTAGTCCTTTTTCGGCTTCCCGTCTTTTAACACGGTCTACCAACAGTAAGTCCTTCCGGATAAAGACTCCTGAACCCTTTAATTTGTGTCCATTCTGTAAAATTAGGTCACGTCCGTTCGAAGAGTTGAACACTACTTTAAGCAGTCTGGAATGATTTGGTTTCAAGTCCGCTAGACTCCTTAGTCTGTACACCTTAGCAAGGTGACCCCGGTGATACTTTGAGGCATGAGTTGATTAAGCAGCTGCTTAATCAGCACAATGTCATGCTCGAAACGAGGGGGTTGTCAACGACCTGAGAAGTCAGGTTATGTTTGCCGCTTAAAACCGATCGATCTTTGCGATTGCGGCTTCTAGGCGTTTCCTGTGGGATCCCATCTGGGAGACGGGGAAGAGAAGAACCTACTTCCCTTGAGCTTTGTTTAAAACAGACCCCTTTGGAGACTGCTTTTCCTTCTTTGACCGGCATGAGTCATCTACTATCGAACTAACCTTAGTTTGCTTCATGTCGATTTGTGTGTCGACAGATCGAGTGCTGTTTGACGTGTTCCGACTACGCTTGCTAAAACACTCTTTTGCAGCATCAACCAGTGAGATGGCCTCGGTTAACAGGCTGTTTGCATCCAAACAGCACTGTTGACAAAGCCATACGCAACCCTTCTTACTGAACCGTTTGAAAGTCGCAGGCGTTAAGTTCGTGCAACCTTCATGGTACCAGCTTTTACACTCGTCGCACTCCACGACAACCCGGACGTTGGCAACTGCCTTTTTTTACACTGTCCGGTCATTTAAAAGTTTTTTTAAAAAAGGAACGAGATGCGATGATACTCAGAAACAAAAAAAATCAATGACCAAAAAGTGAAGAACTGTAGATTGTTAGGACCAAAAGTACTAACAGATACAATTGAATATGAAGTACTCAAGAGTACCAACGACAAAACTAATTGAGAGAACGGTAAAAACGGTAGTCTAGTCGAATACTTTAACTGACATGAATTCAGTTAAAGTGAAAACAGTAATCTTGATACGTATTAAACGATCAAAACAATGAAATTTACCCAGCGAGGAAAAATGACACTGTCAATAGAGTTAGAAAGGATCCGATATCACTGTAGCAAATTCTGAACTGCTCAGGTATTGTAGGATCATCAGCTAGTGGATTGGTCATGTATAATTCTCCTAAGATTATCCAACGAGTCAGGAAAGAGCACGGGAATTCTAAACGCTATCCAACTGGTAAACATAAAGGATCCCAACCTCAACATGCCTGAAGACCTGAGAAAACGATCGGGTCTCGCAGTGATTTTTTCATAATCACGAACTTGAGAGACAACTCCGACCTTCCTCTTAGTCTGCATGAAAAAATGACAGGATTCCCCGGAAAGAGTTAAACAGAAAGTTTAAACTTTTCAAAACTGAGCCACTGCTTATCCATTAGAGTATAGGCGACTTAAAGGTGGTCTTCCAATGACTGACAGCATCGTAAATACTTCTGGACATCCCCTTAAATACCTACTTCATCACAAACCTTAGGAGTCACTCTCAGAAACTGGAGACACAACATAGGAGAACGAACCATTCTGACCTAGGGGTATTGGTGATCAACTGTGAATAGATATGGGAGCATGTTAAGCGAAAGCTTCTATCTCATCCAGAATCGTTCGAATCATTTGAGCTCTCCGCAAAAATATTGCACACTCAAATTTGAATGCTGATTCTGAGGAATATATTAACCACCAGTTCTTTATGCAAAGGCGTAAAAAGCTATTTCACTCAATGATTCTTTGAAAAGCTTGTTTTCATGCTGTTTAGGAAAACACAGACGATATGAATATCTGAAGGTCGCGTATGCCTTGAGATGATCGGTGTTGTGCCCGATAGTTTAAGGTTAGTAGTTCATGATCTCATCACAAAAATCCTTACTACAAATCGATGTGAATCGTACTCATCTGGTAAGTAGTTACGAAACTTCTCTCTGAGTTTTCAATTTCATCAGATTCCGTGAAGCAATTTTATTCATTTGGTGAGAATTTGTTCACGTGGTAAGTTTCCCATATTTCCCCGCAGTTTGTGTTAGTTCTTCCAAGCCAGCATCATTATCAGAAGTAGAGGCTCAGCTGTTTTCGATTCGTAAGTACTAAGGATCAATTCATTTCGTTTTAGTGCAAATAGATGGAAGAGATATTGATTCAGTTAAACTCAAACGCCTGCTAAGAATCTTACATAACTTGGTAAATTTTCAGCATTTTTATTTTTTCAGCCTTCTGTCAGACGAAAGGCAGAAATTTTGGAGTTTTTCTACCAGCTTTCTAGCCACAATTATTATCGAGTATGTTATAGTCTTGGTAACCTCGATTTTTAAGCGAAAGGCTGATATCCCGTCTGTTTCTGAAAGCTTATTTCGAAATCCGAACTTTTTTAATAATGGATCAAGTGGTTTCGTGTCCGATTTGTGAGTCGAATTTATTCCCAATTCATTTTGTACCCAGCAATTAGCAATGTGCTCTTTTGAGTTATTTTAATATTCGGAATTATATTACCTTACTGACCCGCCTACAATATCTTAACTTACAAGTGTGATATTGCAGCATTTGGAAACCACGCATATTTTCAACCACTTGAGTAATAGATAGTTGCAGCTTGATTTAAGGCCAGCACAACAGTTTCTAGGTAATAGTGATAACAACTTATGGTACTGTTTTGGTGTTAAGCATCTTGCATACATATCATTAGATGATTGTTCGTAGCAGCTATCTCACAGTTAAGTTTAAAAATTATATACTGAAGGGGCATTTTAATGATCAAGTATTTATCTGTTTATTTGTACACATACATTAGTTCGACGGACCAAAATACATATGCGTCACAAAATAACGATGAGGTTGTGAAGATATAGAGAAAGGAAGGTGGGTATAATAAAAAAGGAATAGAGATGAGTAGAAATTAGTGCATGGGCGAAATATTAATGACAATAAGAAAAGCAGTTCAATTAAATCAGATTAAAACATTTTATAGTGTTAATTAATACCAGTCAGTAGTTTATTTAGCTGTTAAACTGGAGCTTGTTTGGATTTAGTTGTTTTTTTTCTTTCCATACTGTTTACCACAAATGATTGGAATTTCGAGAAATGTCATGAGATCGTTAGCTATTTTATCATCTTATTGTAAAGGCCAATTATCCCATTTTTTCGAGCGTCTAATAAAGTTATTGACCTGTAGTTTTATTTATATCATAACCTAAAACAGTGCATATTAACATCCTTCAGTGTGTAGTAAACTCTTTTATTTAGGTATTTCTTGCTACTTGTTCGATTTTAATGAAAAATGCTTTGGATGTTTCATTGTTGCTTGTACTTAATTATTAACAATATTAGTGACGTAAAGTGATCCACTTACTCAGTACAAGGTTTTTCACTTCGTTTTAAACCTCACTATATGTTTTAAGGGTAGTGATTCATTTACTCAGACTGAAGTAGGTAAAGTGAGTTCTTGGTGTTCTATCTATTAGTTAAAAACTGAATTTTCTCCTGCCAGGCCATAGCTTCATCTTGGTTAAATGGTCATAAATAAGATTCCATAAATGCAAAAAATATGCGGCTCACGACATCTTATGTCAATCAATTGTTTGCACACACACTAAGGTTGAGCTCCTCAATGAATTAGTTCGGTTAAATATTTTGCATAGTGTTGAACTCTGCCATGAAGAGGGTTAAAAATGTTTGGGTAAGATTATTCGTGCATAGTTTCATCCATTCACTGCTTGTGCTCGAAATGGTAACTCATGTCTAAGTATGGTGGGGGATGTTTCACGGAAAACAAATTAGAACACACCGCTCATCAGTGAAATCTGAGCAACGTAGCTTTTATTTATTTATTTATTTATTTGAACACATAAACATTGGTACAAGGTGGCACCAAATAGATATGCGCCACATAAATCATTCGATTTGTGTGAGGGCTGTGATACTGCCCAGGTGCCCGAACCGAAGCAGGTGATTTTCTTAGGGGGCCACACCCCGAGCATTTGACCTGAAGGTCTGATCCACAAGGCAGTGGAGAATCGTGAGGAGATGCAGTCCCATGGTAGCCGATGACCAGCGATTGGTTCATACGCCATTTGTTCCCTCAGGATATTGGAGCCCATGTGCACCATTGGTTTGGAATCCGGTTAAAGCGCCAGACATTCGCTTTTCGTCCTCTCATTTTCGTAAACAACACCCGTGGTACGAGAAGGCAGTGAGTAGGACTTCCCTGGCAGTCAGTCAGTAACAACGTAGAACTTCGTACGTACGTACATCAGTTCGGGTTGCCACACAACATTAGCACAGAGATGCAGTGGTCGATTCAAATCCCATAGTGGTAGAGGTAATAAGAGTATAAGCAGTAATCAGGAAAATTAGTGTTTGGAGATGTTATTTAAAGAGTATAATACAGTGAAGTAAATCTGGGAAGAGAAAAAAAAAGAGACAAGGAGGAATAAGGAGATCAGAATTTGGGAGAACACAAAGAATGGATGCACCTGCGCCATTGCAAACGATTTTCAGCCATGTCATTCAGGGTCTCTAACCATCGGTTGCTGTCATCTCGCGGTCCCCAACCAGGTAGTCTACACCTACCAACATGACTCAGTCAACTTGTCAGTGACTTCATGGATTTGTGCCATGTTTTGGTCTGGCCGCTACAGGCTTTCTTCCAACCTACTCCTATACCACTGAACATCGCACGTCGAGGTAGTCGGTCGTTGGGCATACGTAACACGTATCCCAGCCATCTCAACTGATGAAGTTTCACTACTTCATCAATTGATTTGCCATCCTTACCTAGTACCCGTTTCCTAACAACTGCGTTACTTACTTGATAGTCCCAGGATATACGAGCAATATTTCGAAGACACCTATGATCAAATACTAGTAACCTACGAATATCCTCTGCTCTTACCGGCCATGTCTTCCCTGGCAGAGGCTGTTTACGCGTGGCCGTGTGAGAGCATTTCGAGAGGGAGGGCGGGCGGGCCTACCCCATTCTTGGCCATACCAGGGCATTTAGGGGCGCAATGTAGCTAGTTTGAGCATTTTTGAAATCCACTTTTTGACACTTGCGAATATAGAGAACATTGTCTTTACTGCCCATGGAATTTCGTACTACCAGCTGTCATTTCATATTTTCTGTTGATTCATCTCCGTGATAGATTGATTAAAAATGCCGTTTTATCTGTTAGGACAGTTTACATTTTTGAATACACATTCTCCGTTATTTTGAGGTGTAAATTTTAGTTTGATATAAAAACATTTAAAAGCATAAAAATGTACGGAGTAAATTTAAAATGGGTCCTTTGTACTTTAGAATATCTCACTCTTCCGTCCAACCGAAATCCAAACCCCCTACTCCAACTGTGAGGTCTACCATAAGATCTGGCGATTCATCGAATTCAGCAACAGACCATTTAGTTAATTTATGGGGGCCTTCAGCTAGTGATTCATATAAACCTCTTTCAAACAGTAATCTTAATCGTCGTTTCCTTAGTCAGCGTATCAAGAATTCATCACTACCCAAAGGTAAGCTATTTATTTGATGTCATTTTTCATAATCTTATTCCCCAGAGTTACTTTTTTACACACGGTACGAGAAATAAGAATTTTCTATGGTTCAGTTTTAACATATTACATTAAATATTGTTTCTAGGCTAACAGTAGTTACTAATATGAAGTTCGTACTCTACTAACGTGTTACGTTATCTCAAATATTCTAGTCACTTGCTATTTCTGTTCTCGTACGTCAGAAAATTTACTACTCCTTATATCTACACTAAACTCAAACACATTTAGCATATCTGTTCTAGTTTTTTTTACTATTGTCTTAGAAATATGTCGGAAATATGAGTAAAGTAATACTATTGTTTGGTCTACGCGACTGTGAATAATACTTCTGGGACACCTTAGTAAATTTCATTGTCAAGAGTTCCGTTCAGTTAGTTTTCTCCCACTTGTAAACAGAGTGGTTAGTCGGTGTGGTAAACTCACTGATTTTTTCTATCATACCTCATGGATCTGTTCTTGTGTACAAAGTCAATGTTTTAACTAGCCATCAACTCTCAGAAGATTACTGATAGATTGATCGGTTGAACTTATGGAAGTTAACTGTCAATTAATTCACAATCTCAATGCAATCACCCAGTCCTCTGTTTAATAATAGTACTCCATCACATCTATTTAGCCGGACTTTGTCCTAATATAAATTAGGATTGAATATTTAATGAAATAAATCCGGTTAAGGACCATGTATTGTAGTTCAATGGATCCAGTGTTAAACATACAACTCAGATTATTGGTTTACATTTGGAAGCTTAGCCTTTCTTTTGTTATCGGTCACAAAATTTATGAGGATTGTTATTTAGAAAATATTTCACATCATAGACTGGGTCACTGAAAGCCAAAGGAATACTATACAGTCGTTTTATTCTTTCACAAGACTATCCTGTTTAATGTTCATTGCCATCATTAAAACTGGCTGAAAATATTAAATTTGGCTTTTTCAAAGCAGAACCTTGTAGTGAGTTATGCTGTTGGTTGTTTGTAGGATGGATTAAAATTATCTGACGATTCATAACTTTCAGTTGTCATTGGATAATGGTTTCTGATTAGAGTTATGAAAGTGACCTAATGATTAAATTCTTAGGCTCCCAACCAGTTGATTGGAGGTTCTAAACTTCGCTTTAGTTTAGAGTAACGTCTATCTGTTGTCGTTGATGACACCAATATTGCTCATTGACTGGAGTTAAAAATGTAAACCATTAGATGTTAACTCAGTAGTCTGAAGGTCAAGCTCTCTTCGTGGGATATGGAGGTTCTGGTTTGCATATCTGAAGGTGCCGCAGATATCCTTTTCTGAAGTTCTATACTAAGGAGAACCAGCTTTCCATCACTTTCTATTTTCTAAAGTTTGTCTAACTAAAGTTAGTTCTTAACTTGGACTATAAGTCCAATACTTTCCACAAATCTATGTTCGATCAGTTTTAGGCTTTTTTATTACCTGAACTAGGTGTTTTTCTCTACCTTTTTAAGGGTTCTCAATTATAACTGTTTTTCGGCTGTTTCAGGGCTAATGATACCACTCAGTTACCCAAACCGTAGTAGGTGAAGCGGGATTCGAACCTGGGATAAAGTGGTTGAAAGTCGAACTCCTTGACATCTGAGACGTTCGATAGAGAATATTTTTCGCTGTCGGTTAAATTGAATAAGTATATATATATATATATATATATATATATATATATATATATATCATCAGATTTGTTAGCATTTTCACCGCGACTCAAACCTAAAATTGATTGCTTTCGAACGTCACAGGATTACTTAACAAATTATGAAATTTTGTTTTCACAAAAGTCTCAGCAACTGAAATTAAATTAATTTGACGTTTCATCGAACAGTGGAGTTGCAGCCTCATTTAAAACAATAGTTGAAATACAAATTCTCAAGGATAGTTAAGGCCAAAAATAAATATCTACTGAACAACTGTCCAGTCACGTTCGAATTTGCTGTCTGTAATCAGAGTATAGCATTCATGTTTTTGACTTACGAGCTTTCAAATCTATTAGGAATATATAATTCATGTAATAGTTATTTCAGTTACTGCATATTTTACTTTTGATACTCATTTAGTTAAGGAAGAAACTCAGAATGAACTTCTAATTAACTATTTTTCTTTGGCGTTTCAGCTGCCAGTCGAACAACGGTTTCGGAATCTGATCTCCTACGTGAACTAGTATTTGTACTAAATGGTGTTGGAGGGAATCTAATTAAATTTAATCATATACAGGATTCCTTCAGAGTATGTTTAATGCCTTTTTGTCGTAAAAAAGTTTCATCCTTTCTTGGAAAATATGTTTATATATTAAGACGCGACTAATTCAACTTTGGAATTGTATAGTGAGAATTTCTGAATTTCTACTAATTTTTACGTGGAATAACTACTTCGTTAAAGCTATACAATACTTATATTTTCATTAATGTTTATTGATGCCTAATCAGATGTGACTATCATCACTTCAGCCCATGATTTCTTGTCGACTATCTCCAACCATTTAACATTAGATCACAGTTCATGTGATGTTAAGTCACTTAGACCAGTAACGACGTTGCGACTTGATTAACCGAGTCCAATTAACGTTAAATAAGTATGCAAACATAACATTGGGCACTACTAAACAGCTAGTTAACTGTATGCACTAAAATGTTGCTTAGGTTATCTATCTGATCCATTCTTAGACAAACCTTCTTTTGCTTTTGGCTTTTCTTATGTTTGTTGGACAAGTATTCTTTCATTTATTATCCGCTGTATAAGTGAATAAGTAGATTCTTTTTTATATTGTTTCGCTACCGACTTCCTTTTTTCCATTGTTTGTGACATGGGCTCAGTACTTGATTCTCTCTTCCTAATATACAAAAAGCCACTCAGGGTAATTGTAGTACCCTGATTTTAAAGTAAGTTGTGCACACGTCCTCTAGAATTCCAAGAGGATGAGTAGCATACAAACCTACTCTGGTCATCGGCTACCTTGGGATTATATCCCTTGATGTTAGTGTATCGTCTCCTGAATTAGATGTTTAAGTCAAAGGTCCAGAGGAGTCTATGAATGTATTCACCATCTCTTTGCTTCAAATTCTTATTTAAATTTAGATAAGTTAATAAAATTTCACAGGTTAATATATTGTTGATAGGCTATCTATGCAGTTGGTTTGTAATTAAAGTACTCAGCTCTCAACCAACAAGTCAGGTTTATTTATATTTATTTTATTATTTTATTTGAACACATAAATATTGGTACAAGAGGGCACCAAATACATATGCGCCACACAAAACAATGAGAATTCGAAGAAAAAAAGAAGGTAAGGAGCGTTAAAAAAGAACAATAACGAACAGATTAGTGTAAGGCAGTGTAATAGTAATAAAAATAATAATAATAGTAATGATGGGGGAAATGGAAAGGTACAATCAGAAGAAATCTCTCAGTTAAGGAAGATACAACCACTATTTTATGAAGGAAGTAAAAGAAGGTTACAGCAGGATCGCCACTGGCTTCTATTCTGAGCCATATCGGATAACGTCTCTAGTCACTGTGTTCCATCATCTCTCGGACCCCAACCAGGGAGTCGTGAAGGACCAACAGAACCCAGTCCTTTGCAGCTTTCTTTCATGCCACGACACCATGTCATACACTGACCACCTCTCCGCTTCTTCCAACCAGTCCCAGCCTCGGCAAATAATGCACGACGTGGAATTCTCTGGGACGAAATTCGTAGAACATGTCCAAGCCACCGAAGTCGATGTTTCAAAATGGTGACACCAATTGCATTATCGTCTCTGTACCCGAACACACGATGCCGAACCTCTGCGTTACTAACATGGTGTTGCCACTGGATGTCAGCAATCCTTCGAAGACAGCGATGATCGAACATAGAGAGTCGTCTAGCGTCCTCAACTCGGAGAGGCCAGGTTTCACAAGCATAGAGCAAAACTGCTCTCACCGACGCGTTGTAGATCTGACCTTATACAGCCAGACTAACATCACGAAGGCGCCAAAGGTGGCTCAGATTGACATAAGCCGCTCTGACCTTCATTATACTTGCATTGATCTCATCACTCACGCCACCACCAGCACTTATGCAGCTACCCAGATACACGAACTTCTCGACTACTTCTATCTGCTCACCATCCTGGGTGAGTATAGGATTAGAATCCTGCCAGTCTTGTAGAAGTACTTTGCACTTCGAAGGTGCAAAGCACATACCATACGTACGGACACTGATTGCCAACTGATTAAGTGCGGATTGCATGCCTTGGGCATTATCGCACAGTAAGACAATATCGTCCGCATACTCAAGGTTGAGAAGTCTTTCTCCAGGCAACAGATCCACACCACCATTACTTACATCCATCAGAGCTGTTTCCAGAATGTCATCGATGGCAAAGTTGAAGAGGAATGGTGAGATTGGGCAACCCTGCCTAACCCCACTGCTCGAATGGAACAATGGAGAGAGGTGGTTGTATGCCCTCACTCTGCCTGAGGTGTTTTTATATAGGGCTTTTAGGATGTTAACAAACTTGTCAGGCACACCCTTCTTCAATAGACAATCCTAGAGAACAGTGCTGTCCAACGAATCGAAGGCAGCCTTAATGTCAAGAAACACTACGATTTTTGGTCTTTGATAAGTATGACGGTGTTCTAACATTTGGCGGAGGGTGAAGATATGATCAATACATCCTCAACTGAAACGAAAACCAACCTGCTCCTCGTGAGTCAATCTTTCTCGGGTTTTGAACAACCTATGAAGTACGACAGAAGCCAGTAGCTTGGACACAATCGTAAGTAGACTTATCCCTCGACAGTTGTTACAGGAACGACGTGAACCCTTTTAAAGATAGGAACAACTATCGACTCATTCCATGACGTTGGTACACTCTCTAGTTCCCAGACTTTTGTGAACAACGTCGTCAGTTCCTTAGTCAGAAAGTCACCACCATCTTTAAAAAGGACCGGAGGTAAGTCATCTGGGCCCGGTGATTTGCAGCGCTTCGAGATTTGGAGTTCCTAGCGGACTTCCGCCTCAATTGGTGGATCAGTCGTCACCGGCCATGGAGGGCAGAACAGTTTGACGGAAGTTGCCGGAGCAGCAGGCCAGTTGAGCCGTCCGGTAGTTACCAGATGCAGCTGCTACTTCCAGCTCATTAGCACGCTCCGACCACCAGTCTTCTAGGTCCTTACGCAAGCTTTGCCCGGTTTCATTACGTAACAGCCTTCGTTTGTAGTCAAACTCACGGTCACCCGGAGTAGACCGGCAGGCTTCAATGAGTTGTAAGGAGCCTGAAGAAACCCAGTGCTTGTAAGCGGGACGTTTCGCGAACCCACAACTGACTTTACTCTCCATTTTCATGGCGTTATGCAATTGCGACCAATGCTCATCTATACTTTTCGGTGGGATGGTAACTAGCCTAGAAGCTAGCTCGGTTCGATACTTACTAACAACAGAAGTTGCAACCAGCTTGCTAACATCAATCCTTTGGTGGTGGTCACTTCGTTGACCACTGAAAAGTAAGGTAAGATTGGCACAGACCAAGGCATGATCAGAGTCCAAATAGGTACTCCAAAAGGAGCAGCAGTCTTGTACACAACCACGCCAGCGGTAGCTGATCTTGATGTGATCAATCTGAGTCCAGGCTTGAGATGCAGAGGGAGGACGCCAGGTGGCACATCGGCGATGACTGTGCCGAAAGTTAGGGCTAGTCAGAAACAGGTTGTGGTCTGTGCACAGTTGCAGTAGACGGTCCCCGTTATCTGTCCTGCGACCAACATTAGTACAAGGAGGCACCAAGTAGATATGCGCCACATAAATCATTCGATTTGTGTGAGGGCTGTGATACTGCCCAGGTGCCCGAACCGAAGCAGGTGATTTTCTTAGGGGGCCACACCCCGAGCATTTGACCTGAAGGTCTGATCCACAAGGCAGTGGAGAATCGTGAGGAGATGCAGTCCCATGGTAGCCGATGACCAGCGATTGGTTCATACGCCATTTGTTCCCTCAGGATATTGGAGCCCATGTGCACCATTGGTTTGGAATCCGGTTAAAGCGCCAGACATTCGCTTTTCGTCCTCTCATTTTCGTAAACAACACCCGTGGTACGAGAAGGCAGTGAGTAGGACTTCCCTGGCAGAGGCTGTATACGCGTGGCCGTGTGAGAGCATTTCAAGAGGGAGGGAGGGCGGGCCTACCCCACTCTTGGCCATACCAGAGCATTTGGGGTCTACAAGTCAGGTTTGAATCTCGCCTTATCTACCTTGATTTGTGAAGTCGGACGTTATCAGTAGCCTTCTCACAAACCATATAACTGAAATCCTTGTGTATAAGTTCGCACTTAGTAAATAAGTTATTCAGATTGTATCGTTAAAGCCTATATGTTGTCTGGTTATCCTGGAAACGCGATTGAGCCGTACTATTTGGGCTACAAATTTTAAGCCTGGGCGATGTCTGACTCTCCTGTTAAACAGGATTGAGCTGTACTGTTTGGGCTGTCACGTGAAAGTTTGAATGATGTCTGGTTCTCCTGAAAATCAATGTAAAATTACCCTGGCTTATAAGGGTATATTATATAATTAAATAATTAATATTCGTGTATAAAATTGAGTAGTTCGGCATTTATCGATGTTATTTCCTTTGTAGTTTTCTATTGTTTTCTCAGTATTATTCCTTAAAGGATGAGGAAGGCTTTAGGATGTGTATTTATTTTTATTGTGAAATCGTTTATGTTTTCGAAATCTATATCGAGTCTATTTTTATAAACATCATAATTCTCTCATAAACTACCAGTCAGACCGTTCTGTATATTTTCTCTGGCAGTAACATATTCTACAATGTGCAATTTGTAAAAACAGTTGTTCCCTAAGTATCGAATTATCTTGAGAAAATGAATTAACCCATATAAACGTTATGTTAGAAGTTTAAAAATTTGTAGTTAGATATGATTATTTACTTGTGTATATACCTACAGAAAATGATATTTCGTTAGGTTATTATCTCTAAACGAATATAAAAAAGCTGGACAATTGATATGTGTTTAGCTATCGAATATTCAAATTACGTAATTAAAGTTATGTATCACTGAAACATCAAGTTAAATAAAAAAAAAGGTTTTTCGTACATATACTGGGTTTGAATCTCGCGGGGGGCGAGATCGTGGATGCGCACTACTGAGGAGTCTCACAATAGGACGAGACAACCGTCCAGTGCTTCCAGGTTTTCCATGGTGGTCTAGCATCAACTAAATCATGATCTCAACCATTGAAATTACTATGATTTCCACAAAACCCCTTCTAATAATTTAAGATACAATTTTTTGTGTAGATAGATTTCAATTTAATCTGTTCTGGGTCAACTCAATTTGTTGATCAGAATTCATTATTCTATGAGTTCTGTCTTAATTAATGTTTAATGCAAATTGATTTTATTTGAGTATTTCTCCTGCAATAGGAATAAAAAAATAAGGAATAAATTAATAAAAATTTTATTGTTTATTTAAGTGTTTTGTAATCCCTGGTCTTGGGATAGATCTTTAAGTTATTGAAATGGTATTTTGTACGTTTTGAATAAAATAATTTTCAATTTATCATATTCAAGATCTATTCTTTTCTATCTTGGTTTCATGTTAAAATGTTTTATATATTTTTATAAATTGTTTTTTTCCCCTAGTTAGTATCAACTGCAAATGTGGCTGTCGGTCAACAAGATTCAATTCATAGGATAGCTGAATGCGGATGGTTACATAATAAAATTAAACAATTTATAAGTCGTGCTCGAAATGATAGATCTGCTGGGACTATTGTACAAAGTTTTGCTTCTGGCTTACATGAACACTTAACTGAGTATTACCGTCTAGTCGCCACTTTAGAAGTAAGTGTATTTATAGATATATTTATATATAGTTGGTGGTTAATCTTCCTGACATATTTAATTGATTCATATGTTTGAATATATTTGAGGTCTTATTGCCTATGAATTTAACTAAACTTCCATTTATGATTATTCGCTAATAGACTCTGTAATATGTTGCCAGAATTGTTTTTTCATACCAAACTGTAGTCTTTTAAATATGGATATAAAATTGTTCTATTATTTATTTCGAACTGTGTTATTTTTAGTTGAATGTTTCTTTTTTTGAAATTATCTTTAGAGATCCACTTCACTGATGAACGGGTTGATTTTCGGTAGTCATGATATGATTAAAGAGCTCGAAGCAATGAATAATTTTGACTAATTGTTGATAATGATCCATTCAGTGTACTAGTCGGTTTCGTAGATATTTTATTTGGTGTAATGTATTTTTCAAAGATAATTTACATATCACTAGACTTCTTGTTACTAGGAGCCTAAGTAAATTGGAATTGTTCCAGAGAATAGCTAAATGCAATCACTATTTCTTTATTTTCCTGTCTATGTACAATCATCCAGTTCGATTTATGCAGATGGATTACATTTATACTTTCTAACTTTTTTTGTGAAACACTGTAACTGTGTATGAAGACCGTAAACAGAATTTCTGATGTTTATCAAAAAATATTACTTATTTATACTTTTACTAATCATATTATGAAATTAAATAGCTGTATAATGTCTAGTAATTAAGATTATACACCAGTTAATATCTGGATGAGATTAGTGAGAAACATTTTTCCATTGTTGAAATTACATAATATAAAATGTTATCGGTTATAAACTTTGCAATCAATTGTTTTTAGTTACTTACTGACAACCAGAGTATTTTTTTTTTAAATTTCGAAATTATACGTGAGTTGTGATAAGATTTAACATTCGGTTTTTTTTCATGATCTAATACATTCTAAATTTTTTCTATTAGAAAACAGGTATAATAATGGATCGATTTTCAGGCACTTAATCTACATGAGACTTGTTTATAGCATAAATTCCAGGACTTTTTACATAATTTTTAGACATAGCGTTTGGTTACGGCCTCTTTTGTATGTGTGTAGCTTAAACTCATGGTGAACAATATGATCTCAAGTATCTTTAGAAGTATGGGAGCAGTTGCCAATTCCTAGTTGCCCATACCATTAAAGAATATTCCTTGTTGAGGGATCTAAGAAAGAAGTTGTGTTAGTAGTGGTCTTTGTTACTTGAGAGCGCAACCGGAGAGCCCAATCGACAATTGTGTGAGCATGATAAAACATGGAAATTGTTTGATGAATTAGCTCCGTACTTAAAAAGGCTTTACCGCCGAAGAAAAAACCCCTTGGGGTAAGGTGAGGTGCATCATTTGTAGGACTGACCCTTACTTTTTTCATACGAAACCGGCATCGATACAGATGTTGGTTGTCTGTCACACCCCACTTAGGTCAGTAATACAACTTCGCCCTCAGACCTTAAGTTACTGCTTTTATTCTTATTGTTCTCCAGCCGACTTATCTGGAATGTTAGAATCTAAAGAAACAAATGTTCTAGCCAATATCGCTCGTTTAAGTCATTAAGATTGGAAGCCTGACTACCTCCTCAAGGTAGCAGCTATAGTAGAAACTTAAACCAAAGACTAATAATTATTTGCTACTGTATTTGAGTAGTATACAATATCAAAATAGTGTTATTCTATATACTGTAAACAACTATGTCTGAAAATCAATCAAAGTTTGAATCGAGTTTTTCTCTTCATTCTTGTCTGATGTTTTTATTGTTTATCAGTCACAACTGAATCAAGATAAACATGATTTCTCCGGAGATCATCATACTAATCAATCTGATCAAGGCACAGACTATGGTAGATCACTAGAAAATATTGCAAGTTTTATGCATGGTGATGTTGGAGGCTTGGATTCTCATGTCGATCGTACCAGTGATCATCAGTCAACCTCTTCGTTGTCTTTTGTCCAACCGTTGACATTAACTCGGTTGGTTTTATGGACTCAAGAGCCTCGGTTGAGACTACGATTTCTAGCCAGCTTATGTGATGTTTGTCATGGTTTAAGTGGTGGAGCATTAGCATCTGAAGTGTTTGCTTATACACTTCATGGCGATCCTGAAGTAGCGTTGATTATGCGACATTTAATGTCCAATATTGCTTCCAGTTTGTTACATTTTATTAGTCAATGGATTTATGATGGTCATCTAGACGATCCATATCAAGAATTCTTTGTTGAATCAGATACGTCAGTGAAAATGGATCGTTTATGGTATGATAAATATAATCTTCGGCATAATATGATTCCAAGATTTATCACTTCAAGCCAAGCAAATAAGGTATATTTATTATGTATATAATTTCATGAATTTTACATTTTATTTTTTTATTAAAAATTTCTTTTTAACTGTACAGTAATGGCTTATTAATTGAAAGGTACTTGATTCTTAATCAGTGAGTTGCAACTCCAAACCCTTCACTTCATTTCGATTTAAGCAGTCATATGTTATCGCTGTTTCCTACAAAAACAACTTAGCTCAAATTGTTAATTTTTAATCAATGAATTATTCAGTGGCGCCTTTTGTAAAATATCCTTTCCTCAATTGGTATAAAAGTAGAGTGATGAAGACGTAGGTACTAAAATTCAATTAGAATTTTGTTACGCAATAGTCAAAGGGGAATAATAATGAAATAATATAGAAACGCGATATGAAAGATTTTCCGTTTAATAATTGTAAGAAAGATAAAAGTATGAGCGAATAAAGATATATAAGATATAAAACAGAGATTGGAGAGGCAGCTGTTTACTTGAATAGTTTAGGAAGATGAAGAAGCAAAGATGATCACAACAAGGAATAACTAATAAAATATGATGAGGTGCACTAATCATGGTAAACTAATGGATTGAATATACTGTTTCTGCATACAAATCAGACCCGAACTGACGAATCACCAAAAGTTTATTATTTGGCTTCTCTTCGAACCAGCTTATCTCAATCTATGAATAATTTTAAATGAGAACTCAGGTGGAAGTAAATGCCCACAATAAACTAGATGTTCAACAATCGAGCTAATGAGTGGTTTTCATGCACATTTTGACAACCAACCTAAATAGTATTCAGATAAGCGTTTGGAAAGAGCACACATTGTGCGGCCAATATAAAAACTGCAAAACAGCAAGTAATCTGGTAGATAGACATTAAGGTAGCACAAAGCGGACAAAATATAATGAAAAATTGTAATAATAACTGTCCTCAAGCGTATGACAAAAGAATCCAATTGATGAGTTTGTAAATCGCCGCCAGCCAGTTATGTGCAACTTAAAGCCTGGCAGATATGTGCATTGGTTCAAATTGCCATACCATATAAGTGCAACTAGATGTGATTATCAATGCAAATGCCAGTTAGAGTAGTAGAAGTAGTAACAGTATCAGTGGTATAAACAATAGTAAAATAATTCACTACTCAAAATACCTGACTTTTTTTCTATCCATTAAATTTTATGTTATTTTGGTTTCCAGTGATTTTTTCAACATGTAAATAATCACCAAAAGTACCATGTTATTGCCAATAAAAAATAATTATCCTTGATGAGGTTGTGGATCCACACCTTCTGAGTAGTAGTGCACTTCTAGTATAGTGAATGAAAGCTCAGGTACGGTAAACCAATTTCTTGTTTCGTGCAAAATCACATGATGTCCTTGTAAAATATGAAGATCATACATTAAATACCTCATTTGCGCAACTTCCTTCAGTTATCCTTTACATACTCCATCATCCTTCTAATTCTGTTGTTATTCCGATTACACCTCGTTCTTTCCTGTTCTCTTTATCTCAATCTGCTGTTGGTAAGCATCCCATTTCTGCTACATACTACTTGTATCTGTTCACATAAGAGGCGCATACCACACTAGTACAAAGTATAATCCAATAGTCTGTTGTTTTTAATGATATTCTAGGTAGTCAGTTTGTGATGTAATATAAATAAATATTTTACTTTTTTATCGTTAAGGATTTTCAACTATTTTGTTCTTTTTTCTCCTATATTCATGTTCCTAGATTCTTGTCACTGGTAAATCGATCAACTTTTTAATTCATGTTTGTGGCGAAAAACAAGGCATTAAAAATCGTGAATCTATTCGTCATACACGTTTAAAAAAGGGTTTGTTTTGTTCAAATGTTATATAGTTATTTTGTCATTTTGTTGTACTGATTCTTAAAATCAATTTACACGCCCAAACCCTTACATCCTCACACACACGTGTACAGCACAATATCTTCATATTTCTAAGCAATTATTTAGACTGATATAATGTACATCAAATTCTGATGTAATTCCAAAATAACAATAGTAACGATAATAATAGGCATTTGCATTGTTTAAATCGATTGTAGTAGCATTTCTTACATGTATAATTTGATAAGTGGTATATATATATATGCTGTTGTACATGGATTGATTTGAAATAATTGATGTTTTAATGGCATTGGAAATTTCTAAGTTTGATTAGCATATAGTCCTATTGTCATTTGTGTATATGACTAAATGAATAAATATGTATAGAGTTGAAGTAATCAACCTATGCTCTAATTTACACTAACTGGACTTCAGTTTATATACACAGTCACAGAAAGTACCTAATAAATTAAAGGAAATTGAGAACGCCCTACGTGACACAGTGTAACAATAGTGTAATGAAATGTAAAGTAAAAGGCATTATGTAATAACAAAGGATATGAATGGTGAACATTAAGGGGTAACGTTTTAATCGAAACCCAATAAAGATAGATTTCTTCCGGTCAGTGTTTTTTTCACTGGTAATGAAGAAAACAGTGGGAAACTATACTAGAATCAACTTTTTGGATAACATTTCAGCTTTTTGAGTTGTTTGGTGTTCAGTGCTCTATACAGAAGTTTGTCAGGAGTAAACGAATACTAATCTAACGCATCTATCTCATTGTTTCACGGGGTTATGTCACAAACTGTTTGTTGATCCAATTACTATGATCAATCTTCGAGTAAGCAAATAATGCCCGGTATGTAGATTACTGGGATGATATGAGTAAGCGTCAAGTTTCAGATAAGCCTGAAATATTGGATCGAGTTCAAGTAAAGAACATATCTTAGTGATCATTGACCAGGTTATCGATTTTTTCCAGTTTACTTATCAGAATTTCTGCATTGATTGCAAAATTGTCCGAACAGAAGTATGTGTTTTTTCTTAAGCAATTATTCCTGACTATATGATCTTAAGATTTGGACTATAAGGTGGTGGAACGAGGTAGGTAAATGCATTTATTTGATCGGAGGTGACTACAGTTGTTTCGTGTACGGCTTGTTACTTTGGGGTCCTGGATTTCATATGTATCTTTTGTTTAAAAGTATAGTTTCCCGACTTGCGTTGTTTAACTTGGTGCATTTATCAACTTGATCTCAAGCCTTAGATGCCCACTTTATCTCTCTTACTTCCAAGAGAAATCTAATAATTATGTGAATGTAATGAGTGTAGGATTTAATTTGTCCTACAGATATTCTACCAGAATTGTAAACGCGATACTGACGACCCAGAGCCTACGTAAAAGCTAGTCAGAACAAGGACAACTTGGCTGTAAACTTTATCTGTTTCGAAATGTTAAGAAACAATTCGATTGGTACAATAATGAAAGGAATCTTAGTCATCAAGTGAAACGCACAGCATACTAACCAGTATTGCGTGCCTGACCGAAATGAATAAAAAAAATATTAGTTGCAGTCACACTGATATGATAGGATAATAATGTCCTTCAATTGGTAGGTCACATGTAACAGGGAGATTCTACAGAAACATCAGGCCAGGTAGACGTGGTGGGCGTTTAAGTAACAATTTGATTGGTTAGTTATGGAAATAACTAACATTCCTCCCAAGCGGACACCACTTTCAGGCTTCGCCACTGTCGCGTTCAAATAATCGGCTTCTTCTGACAGTCAGATTTCGTATATCCCGTCTGATCTCTTCGATCGTTGTCTTCAGCCGAACTGTTCTGACTTGTCCATCTGAACCATAATTGACTTGTCTAACTATAGCTTTCGGCTACTGATTTCTCGGTGAGCCAATATTGTTTACTAACACTAAATCTCCCGGTTGTATATTTCTTCTCATGTTCAGTCACTTGGATCTCGCTTGAAGGTTTGTTAGGCACTCCCATATCCATCTGTTCCTGAATAGGTTAGCTAGTTGTTGCTCTTCCTTCCGTCTACTAGTTTGTCAGTAGTATATGTTTTGTGTAAAAAAACCCCTGTAACATTTATGTATCCAGTAAAATAATAAAATTAAACTTAAGTTTTTTGCTCCATTATGTCATATACTGATAACTCCATAACAAAAATGCATTTACTCTAAAACTAATGATTCACTCAGTAATAATTTTCGATAAACTCTTCCTTAATAAACTATTTTAATTCCGAAGTGAATGTATTAGAAATATGTTGTAATTGTGTTTTGTGGAAATCTTCATACGGGGTTAATATTCTATTAAGTTAGTGTTAACTAACTTCCATGTTACTGTGACTTACCTGACAAGGTAATTCAATTCATAAACTTCACCACAAGTATCTTAAACCTTATATTCGTAACCCTAGTACTCAGAAGCAATTTCATCTCTGAACTCCATGCCTTCTTTAGATGTCATCTCCGGACCATAGCTACATAAATGGCTTCCCGATAGTCCAACATTTTATTGATGATGTACAATCACATAACCTTCCAAATAAGCTAAATTAGAAATCTTGTCAAGTACTTCATACACGGTGGTGAGCTATCCGTAAATCCGTTTTAAAAACCGCGCGTAACTCAACAATCGCTATCTTTACTCTGGCTGGTCAATTCCATTTGTTTCATGCTCAAAATATGCATATTTACAAAATTTACAAGATGTGATATAAAAACGGTTGCACGTTGGTAATTATGTATACATATTTGGGCGTGACTATGCTTTACTAGCGACATTTCGTGACTCTTACAGTGACCATGAGAAAGTAAAGCCGACTTTTTAGCCAATCAGAATGCATGTGATGTAAATGAATTATTCGTCGCGTAGTAACCCAAGCAAGATTAGACTTAGGAGTTGAAGTTAGAAGTTGTGCTTGAAATTCCAGGCTAGGAGTAATTGTTAGGAATAGTTTTTGAGAATACTTTGTGGTTATATTAATGAATACTTATGTAGTCGGCGATTTAATTTTAAACATTAAAAACCTTTTGGTTACCTTTGAAAATTCAAAAATCATAGTTCCATATCTTTATTCTCATTTTTATCGATTTTAAGCATCTTAGTAAGTGAATATTGGTATTTTTTAATTCAGATATAAGCTATCCGTCATCAAGTTCTGATATTGCTCAAAAAAACTAGTAGTTACTGTCTTAGACCTGATTGGTTTCTCAGTAAATCATCCTTTTACCTCCATTTATACATTTGGGTATTGGGAAAATCATACTCTTTTCATGCACCAAAATGTATGCAACTCATGTGCTGAATACGTGGGTTTACTTACTCACTTTTGAGCCACATACTTTTTGTGTATGTGGAGCTACCTGAAGTAAATTAGATGGAGCATCGTTCGGACTTGCGACCTGTTGGTTAGAGGCAATATTAGTGATCCAACTACTAGGCCTGAAGTAGGGTTTGAAGCTATATAAAACTATTTTCTATGAGCATGTACAATGTAACCCAATCATGGGAAACAGTTATACTAAAAGCTATGGTCTCGAATTAATCGTTCAATGAAAATTACACTCTAGTACACACCACTTACCTGTTTATTTAATGGAACAATAACCGAAAGTGCTAAGTATGTCACACTTATTGGATGTTGAAAACCTTGCAAATAATCTCACCCGAAGTAAGTGAAACGGGATTTAGACCATAAATTCTTTTTGTTACAAACTGGCTATTAAACGAGATGATAATACGAGCTTGAAATCTGATGACTAAAATAAATGATTCTAATCGAATAATGGTTAGTCAGTATATATGCAAACAGTTCACTTTCGTACTGGTCCAGAAATATTTTCATCGTATAAAAGATAAATTACTTAGTTTTGCCACATCTATTTTTTGACTATCGATTCAGCTGCTTCATCTTACATATGACTAAACAATTTTGCTAATGAATTAACGAGCATCGCCCTTTGTAGTTTGGAAAGCCAGAAATAATTAATCCTCAGATCCATCCTATCATATTTAGTCTATAGTGGTCAAATAGTAAATAGGACTAAAAGACTCAGAGTAGTTTATTAAATGCCGTCACAATTTTCAAGTTCAGTCCATTCTCGTGTTACGCATATCAGAAGCCGAAGGAATCTAGACTAGTAATCCTACTTCCCATGTTCTACAAAACGTTTGTAATATCTCTGTTCGTTTCTTTGAACAGATGATACTATTAATCCTTTCTACCCTTTGTTTGCTTGTTTTCTTAACATTTGCGTACTCAAGCTGACTATTCACGTATTATTCTTAATAGTTATTATTTAAAAAAGTTTACCATTTTCAACAATTGACCTACTTTCTATATCAATATATTTGGTCACGTTATCATACTGTTTATTATTCTTAGATTTATTACTATGCCTATTACCTACCTTAATAGTAATCTATAATTATGACTTGCTGTGATCCTCTTCATTGTTTTTATTCACTCACTAAGTACCTTGCTTATAATATCTTTCACATTTACATATAAATACTGCCGTACTTTTTGTTGATGACTTCATTGTATACACAATTCTTCGCTTATATGTGTTCTATTAACTTTATAAATCATCTTGTTAATCGACATTTTTTCTTACTCAAGTAAAAAGCTATATTATCGGTTAGTTTTTGGATTGGTAGCTGATCGCAATATGATCAATTTGAGTCCAGATCTGAGATGCAGAGGGAGGACGCCAGCTAGCACATCGGTGATAACTGTATCGGTAGTTAGTGCTAACCAGGAACAAGCTTTGGTCTGTGAAGAGTTGAAGTAGACAGTCACCGTTATCTGATCTGCGACCAGCAAGTCCCTATTTACCTAGACGCCGGACCTATGCATTCAAGTCTTTAGCTAATACTACAATATCGTAGTCGTTCTAGCATTCAGCTTTCGATCAGCCAGTGACTTGAGATCATTTAGATAGGACTGGGTTTTCACCATAGTCGGACTGCTGTATGAGTTAAGAAATAAAATACTCAAAATAAAAATAAAGGGGAATACATAAGGGACGTAGTATAAAAGAAATAAAAACGAATGTTATCAAACGGTTGTGAATATGATTTATCTGAATGAGAGTTGAAACAAGGGTAATTTTCCAGTAGTAACTATCACTTGACTTGTGTGTGGGCTATGATACTGTCAACGTGCCCAAACCGAAACAGGTGGTTTCTTAGGGGCCCACACCCGGAGCCTTTGACCTAAAGATCCAATCCACAAGGCAACGGAGCAACATAAGGAGATGCAGTCCCATGGTAGCCGGTGACCAACAATAGTTTCATACGTCTTTTGTTCCCTCAGGATCCTGGAGCCCATGTACACCAGTGATTTGGAATCAGGGGTTTCCAACTCCTCTAGGTGGATCCTCCGTATCCACCAACCCAGTTAAAGCGCCGGACATTCACTTTTCGTCCTCTCATTTTCGTAAAAACCGCAAGAAAGCTGTTTGTAGGACGTCCCTGACAGTGGCTGTATACGCATAGCCGTATGTGAGTATTTCAAGAGGGAGAGCTGACTCTCCCTACTCTCGATCGTACCAGGGCATTTGTGGGCATATAGTACAATGCTTTGATATTTATAGAGAATCTCGAGATGTTTTTGAAAATCATTTACTAAAAATAAATGGTTTCAGCTTCATATACATTATTTTAAATTTAAAAGACAGATGTTTCGTTGAATGATTCTTGTCGGAATTTTATCGAAAGAATTTTCGTATTTAGCAATAGCAAATGTAAATATAGAAGTCATTTGTGCTGTAACCTCTATATCATTAAATCACTAGTTCACTCAACTTTGATTTTTACAGCTGAATATTTTGCAGATTGCTTTAAAACCTGTCAACAATTAAGTTTTTATGTAATCTCTATGTTCCCTGAGTTGTAGTGGTGGCTCAGTTGTTAAGGGGTTCCACTCTCAGTCACGAAGTTTCAGCTTTGATTGGTACTTTGCATACATCCGTTTGGGTACTTGATTAATGTCATTGATCCTGAGATTTAGACTGTGACTCAAAGTCAACTACACGAATCTAATGAATTAATAATAAGTGTATTTATTAAAATGTATTTTCTTTTTCCATTATAGTTGAATCCATGTTTGAACAAGATTTGGATCAATCATTTGATCAAATGATATCTACTGTATATAAACAAACTAGTCAACATTTATTAGAAACATTAATAGGACGTTATCATTTTCTAGATCATTTAAGAGTAAGTATAATTTGCGAACATTTATTCATCAGTTGTTATGCTACATTGATTAGTTTATATTATCATTATTCCAAATTTAATGGAGCACATTGGGTTAATTATTAAAGACTTTAGTTTTCTCAATTACTGGTATTTGCATCTTGCTTGTAGTATTATTGACAACCGTTTTATAGAAAAACATCTTCCACGAACCTCAGTATAATATACAAAATTTTTATTGGACTTATGATTTGTAGTAAATACTAAATTTTCTCACATATGTATGGATCCAACTGTTTATCATTGGATATGGACTAAAGTTGAGTTTATATCATTAGTATCTTTTGTTGAATATGATGAACAAACTTGTGAATATTGTTAATCATATGAGTTGCTCTAGCTTAACGAGGTAAAGATCGAACGCTAACGTAAATAACAATTTGATCATATGGTCAAACTTATCGGTATATCATATCAATACTAACAGTTACGAATTAAACCAAAAAATGTAATATATTGGAAATTTCATCACATTGCAACCCGATCGATACATTTCAATCAATATTGAAGATTAGACAAATATAGCATAGGTTACTCACACAATAAATGTATTGTACTTGATCTCAGGTTCGAAACCCGATTCACCTACTTCGGTTTAAATAACCGGACAGTATGGTTTAGCCTCACACTTAGAGTGTAGCTTATACCCAAGTACCTAGTGAATGAGTTATTTTAATGTAAATTAATGTACTAATTATGACTCGCTTGTACTATGATCTAATTTGTCTTCGTTATAATAATAATTATTATTGAATCTTCCAGGCTACAAGACAATTTTTACTCTTAGGACAAGGGGATTTTATTCAACATCTCATGGATTTGTTAGAGTAAGTTCTAGATAATATTATTCTGTATTATTGTTCTTTATACTAACACAACAAGACTGTAAATTTACACTTATTAGTTTTTCATTTAAAATTAATAATGTCTTTGACATGATGTTGCTCTATTGTACTTAAAACAATAATACTGATATTTCGACTTAGTAATCTGATAAGTTAAGTAGGCCGAAGTAAAGTATATTGACGATCACATTAAAGATGGATTATATTGGATTTTAGTCTATACTTCAACCCCCCATAGATGATAACTTGATAAAAATACCATTAAAGATCCTGATAAATGAATTCTATGATGAAAACGTTAAAAATCGCTTACAAAGTTGTAGACTATTTAGAAAAATATTTAATTGCCAATGCGGAGAGGAAAATAGTACTGACTAATCAGAGACAGAAAATGAAAAAGTATTTCGTTGCCATAAATGCCGGAATAACAAATTCATTAGAATTGGTCCACTTTTTATTGATTTAAGTTGAATCTAAAACAATTAGTACATTTATTTCTGCATTGGATAATGGAAAGTAAAATAATACAGAGTGTTCTGGATAGGTATGTCAATAGTTAGTGCGGTTCAGTAGTATCATTACTATCACAAAGTATGTTCCGAAGTTATGATACCTATAGCACTAACACAGTAGAACGGGTAAATTTGTTGAGGTTGATGAATCAGCTATCAGAACAAGGAAATACTACTAAGGAAAAAGTAGAGAAATCGACTGGATAAGTACTCTGTTTCTCTAGTACGGCAATTTTTCGGGATTGGGGACAGATTTCTTGAAATGGCGATTTCGAATATGTTCCAGATTGCAAAGCAAGGAAACTAATACCCTTTATTAAAAAAATTTGCTCTTTTGGGAACTACTATTTATTCCTAGAAGATATGAGTATTAATGTAGAGTCATCGTCCACAAATGACAATTCGTGGATCCTAAAACTAGGATACTTACAATGGGAAATAGTTTTAAGGTGATTAATAAATATTTGCATGTTTATCATCACGTCACCAAACGGGAAATCCAAAATATGTTCTGTAAAGGGATTCATCCATATAGCTGAAGTGCGACTCTCTTCCGGAGTCGAAATGAAGTCGTAAATAATTCTTCAGCCGGCTCTACATAAATTCTGTAATGTTAGTGAGTATGGTTATAAACAGTTTCCATCCACAAGCGAAATTTCGTGAATCCTACTTCTGAGATATAGGATTGTTTGTATTTCTTTTGCTGTTGTCGTTAATTCTTTTATTGACCCACAAATAATTGCTTTACTTTATTTCAATCCGCAATCAGAAGATGAGAAAAGGGAATCAATGTATCCTCTTTATAATGACTTAAAAAACTAACATGATTTTCTATATTAATTGCGGGACCATAACGTATCGTTAATAATCAATCGCAATATTTACGTAACCAGGGGATATTTACACTACAAATATGAATAACACGCTGATAAATTATTTACAACAATTTAGGAATAGGACAAGACGACAGCGGTTCATAAGTCACATGAAAGCTTATGATTTAAAGTATGTACAAATCTCACAAAAAGTTTTAAATCAACACAATGAAAATGTAAATACTAATCTACCGAAAATGTAACTTGCAAAGTTTATCATTCTCTCCACAATTAATCGTTACTTTTTATACACCTTAAAAGTTCGTTGTATATATAGTTTTCTCTTTCATACTTTTCCTTTTTCTGTCAAACTGTTTTTTAGTTCAAATTTAAATAAACCATGTTCACAAATACTACTTAGTCGATTAAGTGGTATATTGGAGACAGCTATACGCGATACTAATGCACAATATGAGCAACCGGAAATTCTTCAACGCTTAGATGTTCGTTTACTGGATATATCAACAGGTTAGTTAGTTTAAACAAAGTTCTTCATGTCTATATATCCAGATATCCTTTGTTGTAATTTTATTCGTTTATTATTATTAACTTTACCAGCTATACATTTGTGTAACTGACTTTGGGCCACAGTGTAAGCTTGATGGCAAACATTACTACCCGGCTGCTCAAGTAGAACGAGGCGGAGTCGGGCTCGAACCTACGACCTAGTGGCTTAACGCCTGCTTTATTCACTACTTTTTTGTTACTTCTTCCAAGTCATTTCATTGGACTTTTATGATATCAAACAATTGATTAATAGTTTTCTAGTTTACCGGAACCCGAACGCTAACGATTTCATAAGTTGATTGTGTTCGGTCACTTTGTTTGTAGTCCATTCTATACATCAAAGTACTTTTATTTGTTATTTTCCTTGTCGGAGTACGTCCAACAATCTACAACATAGCAGCTTCTATCTCTGCACCTAACTAAATTGAAATAAATTGTAATCTATTGTCTATCACCATCAGGATAAAATTTCCTTTACAATTTTTCGATAATACAAAACACATCAATTAGTATCTAACATGGAGATTAAAAGTCAAACTTTATCAGTTACCTTCTTTTGGCTACCATCTTGATAATTTCTTCTTCTGATCTGTTGATATGAAGTGTGTGACAACTTCGACCAATACATATCCGTTATTGGCCCTGAATTATCTCTAACTGACTGACTGAACTAGTCTCGACTGTGAATTTATATTACGAAAGTATACATAATCGTTATTAGCCTGTTACTAATTTCTTTTGATTATTATTTATTAGTGGTAGTGGTGTCTAGCGGTGGTGCTTTCAATAGTCTGACTGTCTAATTGGTCACTTTTACACGCGATGCTTATGAAAGTTCATTAGCTAGTTTAGTGAACATTAGGCGTAGGCGAGATATCGGCTTACCAACCAAAGACAAGTTTACTTTGCAACAGTTTGTTTCGTTCTACTTTATCGATGTGAAACATAGTGATTAAAAGTAGAGGATATCCGTAGGTTACTAGTGTTCAAGTATAGGTGCCATTGCAGCATTGCTCGTGTATTTCGGGACCACCAAGTAGAACAATGCTGAGATTAAGCATAGGATACTAGGTAAATATCAGAAGTTGACTAATAAGGTAGTACATCTTCACCAACTGAGTTAGTCGAGATATGTATTACGTATTCCCAAACCTCGCCTACCTAAACGGGCAATATTGTCTGGTGTACGGAGGGGTAGGTTGAAAGCAAGCTAGGTCAAAATGCAATGTCTAATTCACTAGAAAAAAGTATAACCACCCTGTTAGTGTTATTCATTGAAATGAATTGGACCATAACGTCTTGATTAAACTTGGTACCAGTCCATAGAATCATTTACAATTGAAGTAAGCCACGTTAATTGGTGTATGATACCAGGTTGGGGTCTGTGTGATCATCGTAATCAATGATGGAAGACTTTAGATGAAATTGCTCAGGATTGTTTGCGATTACGGAAGTACATTCACTCCTTGTCTTACTTTAGAACTTGAGTACCAAAATGTCCTTATGCCTTTTGTCCTGTTTTCTATACCTAATCTTTTTTACTACTATTCCTAATACTTTGAGGTTTTTTCTGAAATTTTTTTATCTTGGTGTGCTAATGTAATATGACAGCTTGAACCTATAAACATACTTTTCCGTTTCTACATTGAATGTGACTGGTTGATTTAATGAAGCAATTTGTATTTGGACACTTATATCAACACTTTGTTGATGAAATAATTTCAGTAACGGGAATTAAATGAGTTCTTTTGTCGCAATAAGTTAGTAAACATTAAATTTTTAATGATGGGTGACAAGGATATCTTGGTCACCTGCTACTTCTTATTTAAATCCTTAGCTATGTGTATATGTTTCCAAATGTTGATGTTCTCACGTAGACTCAATCACAATGCTTATCACTTTAAACTCCAGAGAGAGACATCTCTGATCAAATACTAGTGGCTTCCAAGTTTTTTCGAAGGCCACATTTGTTTTTCATAAAGTAGGATGAAACGAACTAGAACACAATATACTCGTTCTTGAGTTTATAGATAGAAATCTCTTTTACGCCATTGTTAACGAATGTCCCATAGAGCGTAAATTACACATAGATTTATCGCGTTCGTTAAAAAAATCAACATCTCTTTTTGCTCATACTGATTTTGTCTCAATGTATTACAATCATTTTTATTTGTTTGAAATAGGTCAAGATACTGGATGGGATATATTTTCGTTGGATTATCATGTCGATGGTCCATTGGCTACAATATTTACTGATAATTGTCGTTTTATGTATTTATTTTCATTTAATTTTCTTTGGCGTGCTAAACGTATGGAATTTACATTAAGCAATTTATGGAAACAACAATTATGTGCAACACGTTTAGGTTATGGTCTACAAATTGATTTATCATTAGTATTACATTTATTACAATTATTCGGTGCAGAAATACGACATTTTATTCAACAGCTACAATATTATATTAATTTTGAAGTGAGTTCATTCATATCATGTTACATGTATATTTTACTACGATGAGAGGTTTGTGTAGATTATTGAATTGTATTATTTTACATCACTGTGTAGTGATCTCAATTAGAGATCCATTAAAAAACTAAAAGCAATGGATAGCTATTTAGCCTTAGTATGGAACGTAGCAGCTGGCATTCATAACACTATTAGAGGTCAAATAGTACACTTTTGGGTTTCGTGTTGAACATAGTTTTTAGACTACTGAATCCGCACCCATTGGTTTATATTTCTGGTTTCCAGTGACTGTCTAGTTAAGGTCAGTCTGTGATAAAAACTATAACATTCAAAACTCCTCATGAACTCTCTAAAGTTAAGATAATCATGTGCTCGTCAGTACCTAGTTCACTGGAGTTCTAGTGGTGATCTTTACTAAACTATGTCTCTTATTGATAACTTCTCATAAAAGTGAATTATTTGCGATGGTTCCCGTGCATGAAGTGAAATGTAAAATAAATCCACAAGCCATTAGACTAGGTTTCCTTTTCTAGTAAACTGAAAGGGTTATTTTTAAAACGTTAGATGTAGAAATAAACGTGATTAGTTTTTATAACCGACTGAAGAATATAAGTTTTGTCGATCACTCATTTGCTAATTAGTTTAACACTGACTGTTAAGCTTAGCTTGAATTCCGGTATATCAGTGATTTGTCGAAATGTAATTACATAACTCACTAGCGAAAATTATATCCAGCTTCTCAGTGTTATTCATTAAAACGAATCGAACTATAACACCTTGAATAATTTGTATTTAGTATGTCGATCAGCTGCATGTCACACTGGGGCATATTCTCTTTGGTCAGTGAATATACATATACGCATCCATAGTCCGTCTGCTCTTCATTTAGACATGTGATGATATGCTCAGTGAAATCGAAGTTGTGGAGCAAAACGTTTGTTTCTGAATATCTGCATTCTAAGTATACAGATCATTGTTCCAATTCACTGAGTTGTTCCTTAATCACGATACCTCATAGTCTTCTGTATATCTTCAAGCGACATGCTAGTTAAAATCTGTTGTTATATATAAATGACAATGATCCAAAACCCATTGAAGACTTTCTTTATTTAACCTGATTGAACTTGGCTGATACGTATATATATTAGTGCAGCGATGGTTTTTTGTGTTAAAACGCTCATTTTCCTAGCATTAGATGGGACGTGCAAATTTTGTTTCATATACTTTAGGTAGCCGAGTGATATTTATTAACCAGGATAGTGTATTTACGGTTTTGATTCAATTCCCAAAATGCGTAAATCTGTATTTAGCAAATAATTTGCATTACACATTAATCTAATTAGTAGAATGATACTTAGTTCATATGAATTTTCTACTTTATATAACAGCCGTGCTTATACATTAAGTCGTTGTTTTCATTCATCATTATGTGAAGGCAGTTAGATTGCATCAAGACATATGAAAATAGTAAATCAAAAAAAGTCAATTGAGTGATATGCCTTTTATCGTATTGTAACTCATCAATTACATATTTATTTACTCTACTGTCATTCATATATTATATCATGGATAATGGTATTACGTAGTGACTTTCCAAACCAAAGTAGTGAAACTTCATCAGTTGAGATGGCTGGGACACTTGTTATGTATGCCCAACTACCGACTGCCTCGACGTGCGATGTTCAGTGGTATAGGAGTAGTTTGGAAGAAAGCTAGGGACGGCCAAACCAAAACATGGCACAAGTCCATGAAGTCACTGACAAGTGGACTGAGTCATGTTGGTAGGTGTAGACTATCTGGTTGGGGACCGCGAGATGGTAGCAGCCGATGGTTAGAGACCCTGAATGACATGGCTGGAAATCGTTTGCAATGGCGCAGGTGCATCCACTCTTTGTGTTCTCCCAAATTTTGATCTCCTTATTCCTCCTTGTCTCTTTTTTTTCTCTTCCCAGATTTACTTCACTGTATTATACTCTTTAAATAACATCTCCAAACACTAATCTTCCCGATTACTGCTTATACTCTTATTACGTCTATCACTATGGGATTTGAATCGACAACTGCATCTCTGTGCTGGTGTGATATGGCAACTCGAACTGATGTACGTACGTACGAAGTTCCACGTTGTTACTGACTGACTGACTCCCGATCGAAGCTGCTACCTTGATGCGGTGGTCGGGCTTGCCTATCGTGATGACCCAACCGAGCTATATTGGCTGGAACATATGTTCCTGTAGGTTCTACCATGCCAGGCAGGTCGATTGGAGAACGGTAAGACCAAAAGCAGCAACTCAAGGTCTAAGGGCGAAGTCGTACTGCTGACTGTAGAGAGGTGTGATAGCAGTAAGGTGTTTCCCTCGGACAACCAGCATCTGCAGCGTTGCTGCCTTCTCACAAGGAAGAAGGGGGTTAGAAAAGGTCGACCCTAAAAATGTCACACCTCACCTTACCTCACAGATTTCCATCTCCGGCGGTAAGGCCCTTTGAAGAACAGAGCTAGCACGTCAAAAACCTCCCACGAAAAGGCCGTGCGCGACCGGCCTCAAGCAGTTGTCCCTTGGGCTCTGCGGTCACGCTCCCAGGTCGTTAAGGCCAAAATTAATCCAACTTCTTTTTCAGGTTCCTCAAGAAATACCCTTCCACGGTGTGGGCAGCCGGGAAGTGATATCAGCCCTCATACCCGTGACAGCACAAGAGACCAAGGTGGTCACATTCAAATCTTTCCTACACCTTCTAATACCTCTCTTATCTCCTCGACTAACCCTCCCCACGTCTCTTTATCACCTCGCACCGCTAGGGCAAACGATTCGAGTACGTGGAACGCCATTCCTGGTCTCCTGAAACCACGCTCTAAACTACACGTAGGAGCTTTTAACGTCCGAACACTTTGCCAAATAGGACAGCAGGCTTCCTTAGCTAAAACTTTAGAATCTCGCGCCATCGATGTGTGCTGCGTCTCCGAAACGCGCATACAGGATCCAAGTAGCGTCATTCATTTGACCTCACCATACCAAAATAAAGAACCGACTCGATTTACGCTTCGTGTATCTGGAAGCCCTGATTCTGCTTCCCGTTGCCTCGCCGGCGTAGGTATAGCATTGAGTCCTAGGGCAGAACTAGCTCTCTTAGAGTGGATCCCAGTAGACAGTCGTTTGTGCGCTGAACGGAACAGTAAGAATCCGGAAAGATAGGGACACTCGTCGTTGCCTCTTCGTCGTCTCTGCCTATTCTCCCACTGACTGCAGCTCAGATGATGTAAAAGATGAGTTTTACAGAAAGCTTTCGGACCTTCTCCGAAAAGCTAAGCGCTCGGATGTAGTAATAGTGGCCGGTGACTTTAATGCTCAAGTAGGTAAACTAAGCGATAGGGAAAGACACCTAGGTGGATCTTATGGTGTCGTGGCTCAAAGAACAGATAATGGCGACCGTCTGTTGCAGCTATGCTCAGATAACCGCCTGTTCCTTGCAGATACTAACTTTAAACATAAGGAAAAACATCTTTTAACATGGAGACCCCTAATTCGTCCCAACGTTGGACCCAAATAGATCACATCGCTATCAGCCACCGATGGAGGGGCTCGATAGAAGACTGTCGCCCATTCTGGAGCACATGCCTAGATTCAGATCATGCTCTAGTGCGAGCGCGTATTTGCTTGCGTCTTACTGGACGTAGGAAAGACGCTGCAAGGAAACCTCTTAGGGGCCTACTTAATGATAGTCAAGCTGAGAGTATATTTCAGGAACAACTAGGAAAATAGTTAGGCAGCCATGTATGTGATGCCCACCCCGAGGCAGCATGGAATGATATCCGAAAAGCTGTGGAAACAGCAGTGATATCTGCTAGTAAGGTAAACCAGAAGGTTAGGGAGCAACACTGGATCTCAGCAGCATCTATCTCACTGATAGATGCTCGGAAACTCATTCCACCTGGCTCTGAACATAATGAAGAGCGGAGTCAGCTTAAGCGCAAGCTGACAAGAAGCCTACGCAATGATCGCGAACAGTGGTGGGTGGCGAAAGCAAGAGAGATGGAAAAGGCAGCGGCAATAGGTAATAGCAGACAATTGTTCAGACTCGTTAAGGAAACCGGAATTAGGAACCCGACCGTTAGCGAAACAATCTCAGAGAATGATGGACATATTATTCATTCTCAATCCAGGAGATTGGATCGATGGGCAGAACACTTTAGGGATCAGTTCAACTGGCCTTCAGCCACACTTCGGTTTCCCACGATCTCTAGTCAACCTGAATGGCAAGTTAATGTAGGTCCTCCGTCCCTTTACGAAGTTGAAAAAGCCATAGGAAATCTGAAACGAGGGAGAGCAGCAGGCCCTGACAGGCTTACTCCTGAGATTTTTAAGGATGGTGGTCCAGTATTAGCAATGAGATTAACCGAGGTCTTAGGTAGAATCTGGAAACTGGACGTAATCCCATCTGACTGGTCTCAATCACTGATTGTGCCAGTCTATAAGAAAGGACAAAAGTCCTCTTGTGACAATCACAGAGGAATGAGTTTGACTAATATAGTGTCTAAAATATTAGCTTCAATAATACTTCGACGCCTAACTAAAGCTCGTGAAGAGCAGACTAGAGAAAATCAGGCTGGTTTTCGACCTGGACGTGGTTGTATAGACCAGATATTCACACTACGTCAGGTTCTAGAACACAGACACACATTCAGACGCCCCACAATGGTAGTATTTCTCGACCTTAAGGCGGCATTCGACTCTGTTGATCGTGAGGTTCTATGGCAGTGTTTGTCACTGAAAGGAGTACCAAAGAAGTACATTAACCTTATAAAGGCTCTCTACTCGAACACAACTGGTAGAGTGAGAGCTTATGGCGAACTGTCATCAGAATTGATTACCTCAAGTGGTGTTCGTCAGGGCTGTCCACTCTCCCCATTCTTGTTCAACTTTGTGGTCGACGTACTTTTAGAGATAACACTCTCCTCATCTAAATTTCCAGGGGTTGAACTTCTACCAGGAGATTCACTTGTTGACTTGGAATATGCAGATGACATAGTTTTATTTGGTGAAGACGCTGGCAAAATGCAGAGTCTTCTGACCACTCTAAGCAACAGTGCAAGCATGTTCGGGATGCGATTCTCTCCCTCGAAATGCAAAATGTTGCTTCAGGATTGGGTTACATCGACACCCGAACTAGTGATAGGGAGTGAAGTAGTTGAGTGTGTCGACCGCTTCACTTATCTTGAAAGTCTCATCAGCCCTTGTGGTCTGGTGTGTGACGAAATCTCAGCACGGATACAGAAGGCTCGACTAGCTTTTGCCAACTTGCGTCATTTATGGCGTAGGCGAAATATCCGTCTATCAACCAAAGGACGTGTTTACTGCGCAGCAGTTCGTTCCTTCCTACTTTATGGCAGTGAAACATGGCCGGTAAGAGTAGAGGATATCCGTAGGCTACTAGTATTTGATCATAGGTGTCTTCGAAACATTGCTCGTATATCATGGGACCATCGAGTAAGTAACACAGTTGTTAGGAAACGGGTACTAGGTAAGGATGGCAAATCAATTGATGAAGTAGTGAAACTTCATCAGTTGAGATGGATGGGTCATGTGTTACGTATGCCCAACTACCGACTGCCTCGACGTGCGATGTTCAGTGGTATAGGAGTAGTTTGGAAGAAAGCTAGGGACGGCCAAACCAAAACATGGCACAAGTCCATGAAGTCACTGACAAGTGGACTGAGTCATGTTGGTAGGTGTAGACTACCTGGTTGGGGACCGCGAGATGATAGCAACCGATGGTTAGAGACCCTGATTGACATGGCTGAAAATCGTTTGCAATGGCGCAGGTGCATCCACTCTTTGTGTTCTCCCAAATTTTGATCTCCTTATTCCTCCTTGTCTCTTTTTTTCCTCTTTCCAAATTTATTTCACTGTATTATACTCTTTAAATAACATCTCCAAACACTAATCTTCCCGATTACTGCTTATACTCTTATTACGTCTATCACTATGGGATTTGAATCGACAACTGCATCTCTGTGCTGGTGTGATATGGCAACTCGAACTGATGTACGTACGTACGAAGTTCCACGTTGTTACTGACTGACTGACTGAAACAGGGTTCAAAACTCTAACCTTTTTGGTTGAAAGTCAATTTCTTTAATTACTAAAACGCCAATCCACAATACAACATAAACCACTTGGCTATTTTAATGTTATACATTTGTATTTTATATATATATATATATATATATATATATACACCGATTACACTGTATATTTGTTTTAATGAACATAATTAAGGTTTTAGAATGTGCATGGGAAAATCTTGTCAAACAAGTACATTCCGCTCAAGATTTAAGTGACGTTATTAAAGCCCATCAAGCGTTCTTATCAAATGTATTTACAAGATGTCTATTAGATGCTGAGTCACGTCAACTTCTTGGTCAGTTACGAGCGATATTTAATTCAATCTTAGATTATGCTCAGTTACATCAAGATTTTAATATAACTGCCATGCATGAGAATGGTATACGTGAAAAATATGCATCTGAAGTTAGTTTGAATAATTTGTATTAATTTTTATGCACTAGTGCTTATATTAGTTGTTAACCATTTTACTAGAGAACAATTAATAATTCAACATAGTTGAACCCTAAATTTATTGTCCGAGCACAAAGTCGTAACGCCGTTTTGGTTCCTGCAGCAAATGGAGGGAGTCGAAAAGCATCGACCTTAAAAAATCGTATATCCCATCTTAGCTATGGTTATAAAACCGTATAAATACATAGCTAATATATCGAAAATTACTCAAAAAGACTTCATATTACTGGGATCAAACGACTGATCACTGCGGTCATTCTTCCTGTTTGAGGAGACCACCCTAAACCTAGTTTTCTTTTCATGTCCCTCAACAAGAAATATCTTCCCGCTGTCTAGGTAACTGGGGTGTTGCAATCGCCCTCACACCTCTAACGACACTTGAGATCACCTCAATCATAAAATATTGGATGATTTATTAGTTCCTAAGAGATTTGACAATATGTTTTTTGAATGCACTATTTGTTCACAGTTGAACAACCGAATGAACAATTCTGAAATGAAACATCGGGTACTAGGTCAAAAGGCTATAAAATTTCATCGACTGATAGTATGTGGATTGTTGACTAACATAGAAAGAATAGACAGTTTGGACAACAGTTAGAAGCGGGATGATCAAGACATAACTTCAATCCACGAAATTATAAGTTTCGTGTCTCAGCGATTTCTTTAGGTGGACACTCTTGCAATAATCGAACTCATCGGTTTTAGATGTTGCGTAACATAGTGCACATTTGCTTGCTTTGATCTTTTTTATATAGTTCCTATGAATGATAAGTTGGTGTGTTATCCCATAATTAGATATTCATTCCAATCCATATTGATTTCTTCTTTGTGGCTCTCATCTTGTGAACTCTCTCTCTATATGCTGATGTAAGGTTTGACTGCCTGGACTGCATTACACATTCATGCCAAATCCTACGTTGAGGATGACTGACGGTAAACGAAACGGCAAACTGTTTTGTACTGTCCACTCTTCATTTATTCACTAAGTGAATTTAATTGAAATGTTAACTCAAATTCATACGAAAACCTTCAACTTATTAATTATACATTTAAGTAATGATAACAATAGATATTATATTTATTTTTATAAATATTCTATCATTATTCAACAATCAAAAATAGGTACAACGTGCTGAACGGACTGGTCATTGGGGTACTGATCGATTACGAGAAGAACAAGAGTCATTTAGACGTAAAGAGTTTGTCGATAGTAAACTTGCTCATTTACAAGCTCGAATTCGTATTCAAGCTGCTGCATATCGTGTAAGTCTAACAATTTATTCAAGTCTTATTTTACTAGATAGTCCTTATGAATCATACATACCACAATGTTCTGACTTCACAAACATAATAAAGCACCAAAAATGTATCAAACATTTTTTTTGCAAAGATATCCAAAACGTTACGGTTATTTTAAGATTTTTGAATTTAAATACACACTTTTACTCGCCTTTAATCTGTATATGTATATTACGCTGCACAACTTTAACTCTTCCATCATTGGCTAATTCGTCTTATTACACGTTGATTTTTCTGGTGTTTTCTAGAGTTATTTTAAAACTACATATATCGAATGAGTCTTACGAGTAAAAAGTTTTCCCATCCACTGAGTTGGTTAAGATTGTCTAGTCACTAATAGCTGGTTAGGAAAAAGCCAGAGACAAACACATCAAAGGTGGTATCCGTCTTTTTGATTCGTTGACTGTTTATGTTGGAATAAACAGTCCCTCTGGTGTGTGGGTTCACATGCTAATCTTAACTTATGATTGAATATATATATATCGGTATTAGTAGAACATTAGTCCGTTCGGTTTTTGTTTTATTATCCTACCAATTTCCAATGCCATTTCATACTCTACCTTCACATACTTCATGTTTGCATCTTTTAAATTCAGTCAGTGGTCTCGAGTGCTGTTAGAGGTATGAGGGCGGTTATCACTTCCCGGTTGCCCACACCGAGGAAGGGTTCTTCTGGAGGTACCTGAAAAGGAAATTGGATTAGAGGTGGTCTCAGTGACCTGAGAGCGTGACCGCAGTGCCCAAGGGACAACTGCTTGAGGCCGGTCGCGCACGGCCTTTTCGTGGGAGGTTTTTGACGTGCTAGCTCTGTTCTTCAAAGGGCCTTACCGCCGGAGACGGAAATCCGTGAGGTAAGGTGAGGTGTGACATTTTTAGGGTCGACCTTTTCTAACCCCACCCCTCCTTGTGGGAAGGCAGCATCGCTGTCATGCTGGTTGTCTGAAGGAAACACCTTACTGCTGTCACACCTCTCTACAGTCAGCAGTACGACTTCGCCTTCGGACCTTGAGTTTGTTGCTTTTCGTCTTACCGCTCTTCAACCGACCTGTCTGACATGGTAGGACCTTGAGGAACGGTTGTTCCAGCCAGTATAGCTCGGTTGCTTCATCACGATAGCCAAGCCCGACCACCACATCAAGGTAGCAACAACTGTCGGACATCTTTTAAATTATTCTTACCAATACTTGATTTCTTTGATCCTTGTCTATTTCTTCCCACGCTTCTATCTCACTATTCATATATAAGTATGTCTAATTATGAGGTGACGTTTAGTGATGTAGAAGAGGTTGAAAGATGTCTAAACGCTATCAGATGACGATATAGTATAAGTCTATTAAGTCAGTGACTGTTGGTTTGAGCTATGTTGATAGATTTAAGCTACTTGGTTAGAGTTCACACGATGACCGGACCCAGTGGTTGGAGACGATGGATGACATAATTCGAAATCAGTCACAATGGCACAGATGCATTTACTCATTGACTTACTCTACATCTAAACTTGTCCTAATTGTTCGTGTACACGTTTTCTTTCTGTCTTTTGAACCAGACTCATAATGTCCTCAGTCTTTTACATTGTCCGTTAGTTTTCTTTATAAATCTTGATAGTGTAGTGAGACAATGGAGTTGAATTGAACAATGTGATTTATTCTCGTTATACATATCGAAGAATCTAATTATTATCATTCCTACTACGTTGTTTCGATTTATCCACCATTCATCCTGTTAATTTCCTCTCGTTGTGCTAATATGGTAGGGCGACTTAGGCTAACGTTCTTATTTTCCAAGCTCTGTTTAGTCAATAACGACTTACATATGCCAGTACTTATAACTTTCCAATTGAGTTATATTTTAGTTTATGTTGTTATAGTGATAATCTGTGTTTTCAATTAATACATTTATGTTAATTGTGTCCATAGTCACCTGTCTTACTTCTCTATTAAGGAATTTTTATATATTTCCTTTGTTTTTCAGGCTAATCTTATCAAGTTCATCGATATGTTGTCAAATCATACAGATCCTAGTTTACGTTTATTAGCAGAACATATAAATTTCAATGGACATTATTGTACTTCAACACCTGGTTCATCTTGTACCACTAGTGGATCAATAACATCCGGTTATCCTTCACTGATACATCATCAAAAATATCAATCAACACATCATCAACAACAACGCATACAATCACTTTCATCAACACCACCGCCTCTGCCGTCGTCATCAACTCAACCTACATCACAACACGAAGAACAAAACAAGACTAAATACAGTAATATAATCATCTTAAAAAGTGCATTACCATATTCTGGTTCTGTAACACCAAGTTCACCATCATCATCATTAACAATTGGTTCAAAACAAACAGAATCCGGTGTATCACATTTAAGTGATTTAGAATGTAGAAAAAATTCCAGTGCATCTGATGAATATAGAGAATTCACTTTACATCCGAAATAGACAAAAAAAAGATAATTGAACAAGAAAAACAAAACTATGTAGATCTGAGCCATTTACTATTCCTATTGTTTATTATTATTATTATTATTATTATTATTATTATTATTATTATTATTATTATTATTATGTAATGTAACTACATTTTTATTCTATCCTTATTTCCATTTTCCTCCTCTTTATGAACTTGCTCAAACCTAACAAAATATATCATTGATGTTAATGATATATATTTGCTCATTGTTACCATAATAGTTTTATTTTACAATTCCATACATATGTATATATCTATATGTATATACATGTTTCCCCCTATATGTGTATAATTGTTTGTTCGTGTAGATCAATATTTGCATCTCTTTCTTCTTTTGTCCTTCTCAATAATTCCATCCAATATAGATGGTTGTTCTCTATGTCTTTATTTAATTTATTTAAATATTTGTTTGACTAATTATGTCAATTAACAAGTATTATTTTAAAATAAATAATTAAAGTCATAGAGTACCGCTTCATTATCAGTTAGATATTACGTGTAGTTAGTCAACAACAACGAAAAAAGAAAAAAAAAAGGGGGCAACCGATTTTTATTCATTTCCAATGGTTTTATTGTCTTACATAATTGGTTTTGTTTTGAATTCTTTCCGTCATATTAGATGTTCGTTAAAATAATTCTATCCGTTAAAATTAATAATGAATAAAATTGATAATTCTTGCAAATTGAACGCTATATTCGTTTCCTAAGCTATTCTGCAACTCCCAAGCTAGAACTATACAGCGACCTGAACAACGAGAGAGAAGACTCAAAGTATGCGAGAAGTACTTTACTCCTAAGTTCATTTTAACATAGAAAATATAGGGTTTTTATAATATTTCTAAATGTCCTTGGGTTGCTCGACGATTCTGGAATGCTACTAAACATAGTAGCAGTATAGCAATCAACCAATCAGAACCTCTACATGTGACGTTTCACTTCCTTGATGATTTTGTCTAAAACTTCAAGTGGACGCTGATTGGATGGAATGCTTTTTAGTGTTTCCTGATCCTTGCTTGTCATTTGCAAGAAATTTCCTGGAACACTCCAACAAAAATATATCTTCATATTATTAGACTATAATTGAAATGTCTTATTAGGTTGTAATTTTTAATTGTTAAGCTGTTTGTGGTTTGAATAATGTATGTTTGTTTTTAAAATGTAATGTGTTTGTGTTTTGTTCGATTGTTTTTGGTGATAATTTTTAAAAAGTTAATTATTATCTACTAATGACTGTTACTTATTAACATGGGGTATAGGTTGCTGACTAAAATTCTCTAAACAACTTTGTCCTGAACTCTCTTTTTTAATTGTTGCCATGTAACTAATTATTCTTTTGATATCTACTTCCAGTTCCTGATGCTATGTGTTTTTTGGTCTGTATCTTTTCTTTTAAAATTGAAGATTCTACGTTGAGGCTTGCTTTACGATGTTCTAGTGTGTTGCATTTACAATTGGAGTAGTAGTTAATCACTATCATAATAAGCTATGAGTCTAACCTTCTCTGTACTCTTGAACTAGTTAAAATTGGGTTCATGGAAGTTATTATTGATTGAAGGTTTGATATGTTGTGTTATTGGTTACATTGGTCTCATTAAAAAATTATGATATTGTGTATCCCATATTAAATAGTGAATTCTTTACGTTACCGAGTGAATTAATATATAATAACAACTAAATGTTTACATTAGACCAGTACAAACATGTAACAAATAATGATCGGTTTAGTAACGTTACTTCAGCTAAACACAATTTCTGTCGAGATTTTATCTGTACAATTTTCGCGATATCAAAACTGTCATCTTTCGTCATTGTATAATAATACAATGTAAATTCTGCTAACTTGTATTACTATATACTAAATATGAAAGCCACTTATTGTTTTCATAATCCTGGTTAATCCAAAAGACAAATTTCCATTCAGAAGATTTATTTAGAGAAGCCAAAGTAGATTGATTCAAATATGCATGAATTGTGTGTAAAACATTTTACGTTAGTAATAATGCACAAGAATAGAAAAATATTCAACAAAGAAAAAGTAATCTGATCCATGCTAAATTTTTGAGCGAGAAAAAAGGAAATTTAAACCTAAAGAATGTTAGTAAGGGAATAGTTTTGAAGAAAATTTAAACATCTCTAACGCAATAAAGACGTTGATGTATAAACTGTACACCGTAAATAGTTCTCGTTTCATGGCCTTAGAGTTTAAATGTCATTAATCTTAGAAAATGTTTCATGATGAGAAGTTGTACAAGTGAGATATAAATTAGTCACTATGTAATCCGCTAGATTTACCTGGGACGTGTAAATACTCAACGTACATATTCTTTTATCAACACTAAATTTTACAATAACTATTTGGCCTAGTTCATTTTAACTAGGTATCCAATCTACCATGTGTTCTTGATTTATTTAAGAGAACACATTAAATAAGCACAAGTCAACTGTTACGCAAGCTAGTTCCACAATGCCGATTGAATAATCAATGCTAGCCACCTTTGACCTGAAGGAATTGCTGCTGGCAAGTCGGCATTCAGCAGCTGGGTTTTTTTTAAGGTTAGATTACATTCACCATCACAGATTATTTTACTTATGATTTAGTGTTTTTCACAGGAGCGATGCAAAATATGAAATGGACAGTAGAATAACACATAACTCTATACTAAGTATATATTCTAACAAATAGCAAATGTTTTTAAAAATAGACTTATTAGTCGTTGTAAACAAAGCATCTATATAGAATACACCGTATAAAGTAATTAAACATGAAAACAACGTGACAAGGTCAAAACAGCACATTAAGATGCCTTACTATCTAAGACGTGATTGAAAGTATAACTCATACTATTTATTAATAATAAGTATTATCACATAAAAAGTGATCTTCTTGGATTACAAAATTAAGTTTCGTAATAAGGTATGGATAATTTGCGAAAAAAAAGAATATGATCGTAAAAAAGCAGATTAGTACAATATATTAGTTATACAAAATTAATGATGAGTGGTATGATTTTAAAACTAAAGGGTGTTGTGATCGATTATTTATCAAACTGTAGAATCTGGAATATCGATTTATATCTCGTCACGTGTTTGTGCTTTTGTCGAAAGGTAATACTTGGTTTGTTTTTTTAATTCATATATGTTAATGATTTCGAAGATAATTTAATATAATTCAGAACACTAACCGATCTAAATCAGACAACTAATGAAAACCTGGAAGTACTAAACAATTGGTTCACTCTTGTAAGGGACTCATTCAGAATTGCGCATCCATGACTATGCTGTCAGGAATCGAACTTACTTTATGGTCTCGCGTGCGAACTCTTAACCTTGATACTACTGTTTTGATTGGTGAGTAGCTCTGAGTAGAAATTTCAGATGTTTTGATGAGTAGCCGTGACCAGTGGAGTTCAACTATGTAGAGTATGAGGAAGGTACTCATTGAAGACAGTGGAAGTTAACCGTTCAATATCGTGGATTGGTTGGACTTAGACCTTTACACCATTGGATTATGGTCTACTAGTCCTGAAGTTAAGCGTTCATGTGTGAGACAAAACGTCATGGGTTTAATCCCTGGTAACGGGGTAATGAATACACACTGCCGAGGAGTTCATTACAAAAACGAAATAGATGTCTAGTGTTTTCAGTAGTTTTCTAGCGTATGCTCGTCTTTTCAATAAGGTTCAACATTCTCCATAACCCCATAATGGTGTTAATTGAATAGACAAACAGTACCCTTTTACTTTAAATAGCAATCTTTTAAGTTGTACATCTAGTTCTTCATTTAATATGTAGGTAATAGGTCATTCCATGTGATCAGGGTGTTCAGTGTTAATTAGAACCTAATAGTATTTCGGTGTTGAATAGTGGGCATTAGCATTTTCCGCCTATTCGCTGGTTAGTGTATGCTAAACCTGTCCTATGAATATAACTAATTATGATCTGATTAATTCAGAATACGAGAAGTCAACTTCGATGGCTAATAATATAGAAAAATTTAGATGGACATTTGTTCCCTGATCTAGTCAGTTTAGTCGTATAGCTTTCATTGTCTTTGTAGACAGTATCATCAGCACACACTTCATATAGAAGTGAGCTATTCGAATTTCTCTTATATGACTGACAGTTCGTTCTCTCGTTTTGAATTAAATTAATTACTGTTGATACTTGTTATGTCGTTGTCTGAGTATTCATTTTGATTGCCCTCCCACTCCACCCTACTTTCTACCCTATGGTTGTTTACAACTTTTCTAATTGGACGGTAAATTGAATCGCTCTCGGTGTGTTTAGTGATTGTTTATTTGCCCGAGTGTCAAGTATAAAAGATTCTCTCAGATTTTGTACTTCGTATCTCCATAATCCTAACATTTTCATATGAACAAACCTGAATTGGGCTACTGATGATGGTGTCTAGGGAGAAAACTTCATGAATTCACCATCTACTTCAAAAAATGTAACTCCAGCAAAACTATTTTCTTGAGCTGGAAATCTAAACCATCTCAATTTAGAAACAGTGTAATAAAGAATAGTTTTCAGCAGTGCCTCCGTTATTCATTACTTCCTGTTAATCGACTTCGGTGTAACAGCCTTTGATGATATTATACCATTTAAATATTTAATAGTCACAAATAAATATGTGGTCTGTAGACGGTTATTTCTGCATTATATAACTTAATCAGGGAGATATATTATAAGATGTTTGTGAACTGTAATAGATACACACAGAGTTATTACTGGAATTAACAGTAAATGTTTACACATCTGAGGTTCGTTGGACATAACGATACACTAATGAATAAAATAAATAGTTAAAATACTACCATAATTAGTATCGAATCAAACGAAAATTTAACACACATTCTATTTGTCATGAATTCAGCTTCTATATGCCCATTTATAGGATCATTTAATTATTGACGCTAATAATACTGATAACCCTAGCTTAACTGACGACCATCAACCTCTGGATATCTTAGTGCTGATTAGTTCACGCAGATTCTTCTACGAACCAGTCAGAAATGAATATTGTAATTCGATTTATTTCCTGTTATTTCTGTATTATTCTAAATCAAAACTCGTATGACATGCATAACTTGCAAGGCCACAGCTCACCACCAGCAGGAAACCATGACCTATTCATATTCATTTGATTTGTGATACAAAACAGTATAATACGTGCATAGATAGTTAACGGTACTTTATTAGCGTTAAAATATGTACGAAAGCTTACAATTAGAAAAAGCGTATACTAAAATATTTAATACATGTACAATAAGAATAGATAAAAAATATTTCTAAGAATAGTTCCATAAGTTTCACCTTTATCCATTATTTACTCACTAACAAAATCTTCACCTTAAAACTAATATGAAATGGAGACCGAAACATTTGATATCAGTAATGAGCACAATACTACTAAAGCAATGATGTACAACTGAATGCCTCATTATTTTCGTTTTCAATCCATTGGTGATATACAACATGACCTTAATCTGGCATCATCATTGAATAACCGGTTTTCTTAATTGAACACAGGTTACAGCTTAGCCACACAGTATCGATTAGCAGGTCCTCCATATTAGTGTTACTATACCTCCATATTATTGTTTTTTATAGACTATGTTGAAATACGCTAAAGTTGATGTAAGGTGATTGGAAGTAATAGGGAGAAAACCTTATCAGCCTCTTTCGAAACAATTCATCAATTACGTCGCTTGCTGTAAAACCGAGTGAATCGAGATCGAATCCACTGATATCACTCATCGGCTATGACTTACAGATCAACCAATGTATATACTAGCCTTATTTTGATAATTTCCTAGTTTCCTTCTTCATCAATACAACACTAATGAAAGAAATCAATTAATCTAAAGAGACCAAACCAACAAAAAAAATCAAACCCGATCATTTGAAACGTCATGAAGGTATTACTTTTGGCCGTGATAATGGTCCGAAAAGTGTGTATATTTTGGCAGATGTGAATCTATACTTGGGGCACAAGCGACAGTACAAAAGCAACGTAGTAAACGAAAACTCAGGTGATGAAAACCAATTTATTGTTTAATGCAAAACCACACAGTGACTTAGTAAATATGAAAATCATACATTAAATGCATCATTTGCACATCTTCTTGAGTTGTCCTTTACATACTCGATTGTTCCTCTAATGCTGTTGTCTTTTCAATTGCTCTCTGATTTTCTTCCTGTTCGCTCCATTTCAATCACAATGATATTACAGATTAGAGTAGTGATAATAATGGGGCAAACGGTGACGTCTGAGACCATCATATGAAGGATTACTATTTATATTTTCATCGTGGAATTGAGTATTTGGACTGTTGCATTTCTATATTCTCATATTCCTAAGCTTTCGTTTGATCGATAAATCTTTGTCATATCTTAATGTTCCAAATTTATTATTAGTTAATTATTCATGTGTCACTTATGACTACCTTTAGTGCATATTATAAATTTCTGATGTTGTTGTGTGGTCAGAAATTCCAAGGAATTTGTTGTATGAGTTTTAAGTAATAATCGAATTGAATGTAATCGAGAACTGATCTACCCTCTGATTCGTCAACGGAGCTCGGGGACCGGTAAGGGTAAACGTCTTCGTTATTGTTCATTGATCGGTGTGTCAATAATTGGTAAATAGAATACAGATGCTACTGGCAGCATAGGTGAACTAATCAACAATGTGATTAGAGAGAGAAGTAAAAAATTGCTTTCTTATCTTTACTGCCCGATCACATGGGACCCAAAACAAGTAAACCAAAGAAAATAATAGGTTATTTTATTCTAAGATAACACAAGCTTAAATAGTGAAACGGAAACAATCCGTTTCCGGATCAGCATTAACCGAAGAATCACTGAAAATTAAGTTTGTGGGTGACTAACTTTAAGACGGGTTCCCAAAAGTTTTAACTGATATAGCTCACCAATTTCAAGTTTGATACAAGTTTCGTCGAAGGTGTTAGACTATAATCGATGTACATTACATTCTCATTCATTGAATATTTCAAGATCAAGTACTTAACACATATTAATAATAAAACATACAAATCGATTGTTGTCGTCCCTGGTATATGTCTTAATTAAATACAATTCATTTGACTTTCGCTTGGTCTGTTTCGATTTATTGATTGTTTGTAATGGAATATAATCAACGGAGATACAAATGTAACTTTCATTCAGTGTTAGTGTATTTTCACCTGATATTTTTAAGCTTCTAGAATAAGGTTAAACACATACTATAGATAAGAAAAGCTGTGTAATTCATCCTAGTGTGCCTGACGCTGAGGAAAGTTTGTTTAACATCTGATACAGTCCTACGTTTATAGCCTCTAGAAAAGAAACCCAGATCACCGCCTTCACGTCAAAGGAAGTGTTTTGTGAAGGGTTGAAAAGCGGACATCTGGAACTTGAATGGAGTAAATGGATATGAATAGTGCATCAAGGATAATCGGAAAATTCTGATTACAAACCAATGATGTGGATGCATTTTCGAACTTTTTCATCTCATTTTGCTATACTGTTTTGTGTATTACACATTGAAAATATCGTATAAGAAACTAGGAGGAAAACAGTAGTGCAATACATCCTGTTTACTTTTAAAGTTACTTCAGTCTACATCGATTTTCAATAAAAAAAAAGATTTCAAGTGGAATTGAAAGCCATCTTCATTGATAATAAGAATCATAAACTCGCTAGTGGAAGCTGAGGTAAATTTCCCAATATTTATGTTGGAATTCGTGTTAACAGTTGTGACGACGGACCACGGGTGAACTCGAGGAAGTTGTAGGAGGCTCAGAAGGAGCCGAAGATATTCCATCAAATCACCTTTCGGAAGAATGTTCTAGAATTCCTACGTGTAGCTTCCCGATTAGATAATGCTAATAACCCCCTGTATGCTGACTGGTGAACTGTAATGATGATTTTGTTCTTACTAAAAACTATAAATACCTGACAATTTTGTACTACAATTGACACTATCTGGGAATATTATTCCTTTAATTAGTCTTTTGTCTTCTCATTGCGACCTGGAAGGGTTCTGGCGTTCTAGTGCTCGCGTTATACGCGGTATGTCAAGAACAACCTTCTAGATATAACAACAATAGATTTAACTAAATCAGTGGAGGTCAGAGTCACTTCTTAATGATGTATAGAATAATGTTAGTATTAAACGATGAATTAGGCGAAATTGCGAACATAAAACACTGAATTCTAAATTGTTAGGTTTAATGCTATTAACGTTCATTAAAACATCTATAAGTTATAGGATCCAATCTCTTCAGAAGTTACAAGTGTGTATTATTGTTGAAAAGTTAAATCCACTGAAGCTAAACATGTCTAAAAGTTACTAGTATAGGGGTTGTGGGGATTATTAAGTTTCTGATTGAGATCATGAACCGATTGATGTTAGACCACCACCTTTGGAAACCTGGAAGCACTGGACGGCCGTTTCGTCCTATTGTGGAACTCCTCAGCAGTGTGCATCCACGATCCCACTGGCGGGATTCGAACCCAGAGCCTTCAATCCCGCGCGCGAACGTTTAACCTACTGGACCACTGAGCTGGCATCCAATGATGATAGTGTCTAACATCAAACAATCCACGAAATTACGCGACCAACTTCCATTGTACTGAGGTAGATACCTGTCTCCACCCGACATGGATTAGCTCCACTGGTCACATGTGCTCACTAGAACTCGGAGAATCCCCTCACGAAGCTAGTTACTAGTATAGGGGTTGTGGTCTCAATCAAAAATGTCTAAAAGTGTTGTTGGACATTCAAAATAATATTCCAGTTGATCACAATACATAGTCAAAATGATCTATAAATTAGATAATCTTATTACTATATTTAAATGAAGTAACCGTCTTTTATTAGGTGATTGAATAATCAAACAATCAATTCATTTTATTTTTCATAGCAAACATTAGTATTAATCAGTCAAATTATATGATATAATAAAGTATATACTACTGAAAAGAAACATAACATGAAAATTACACATAATGAATATTAGTATGTTTAATTGCTTACTTGTTGATATAAGTAATTTACACTTCTTCAATACACACATTCATAGTATAAATGTGTCAATAATTCATTGACCAATTTAAGAAAACATAATTGAACATTGAATATGTAATCCAAGACAAAGTATAACATTATGTAACTAAATAAAAACAGGAAACAACAATCAAGTGCATAATAGTAATTTAATTAAAAGGTAAAACAAAAACAATTGTTTTTCTAAAATAAAACAAATTGAGAAAGAAAAGATGAGATAGAAAACAGAGTACAATTTCTTGTATAACATTTAACCAACCCATGCTTAGATATTAAAAAAAAGAAAAGAAAAGAAAAGAATTGACGAAACAATGAAATAAAATCGAAAAAAAAGAACGAGAAGAAACAGATCATTTGGCAAGACACATTGTTATCTGTCACTATCTTTCTGAGAACACAGTAACAATATCATTGCATCATCAACATTATCATCACCAAAGGTGATAACACAATGTGAAAATGATAAAAGACAAATGTAATTAAAATATACAATAAGAAAACAGAAAGAGGGGAAACTTTAAAAACAAAAAAAAAGAAACCATAGTGAATTTTTTCTTCTAATAAAAATACTAAAAAATACCAAGTGTATTCTCTTTATCTATTTGTAAAAATAGAATTATTTCTAGATTTGTTACTCTATAATACACTGGACAAATAAGTAGAATTTACACAAGAGACAAAAACATACAGAATACATGTAAAGTGATATCTTATTTGCACTTTTACCTGTATATATATATATATATATATATATATATATATATATATATATATATATATATATATATATAACAGAGGTAAAGAAGGACATAATTTTAAAAAGTGAAGCTGTAATTTCTAGTTTTGCAACATTTTCATTTTAATACAACATTGTCATCATCATAATGATAATGATGTTTATTATTTGATCCAATCAATTGTGAACAAGTGAAAAGAGAAGATTTACATCATTGTGATTAGTTATTGATTTGTTTCATGAGAGAAACTTGAAGATTTGAAAAACAAATTGTAAAATACATTATTATCATTCTTAACACACAACCATTATTCCTACTTTTATGAATGATATAACACAACAGTAGGATTTTCTAATTATACTCAGAAGAATCTTGTTCAGAATAAAATTTGATTTTTAATAGTTATTGTTATTGATGCTGTTATTAATCTTGGCTTTGTTGCTGCACGGGAAACATAAGACGTTTTGAACGCATATAGCTGATCATTGGTAAACGATCTAAGGTGGAACGAACAGATTCACTTAATTTAGAACGTTTATTGATTTCTAACAATTTCAAATCAGCTTCTACTAATAATGAGGGTGGTTTTATTGTTGTTATCGGTGGAGGAATAGTGAAAATTGATAGTTCAGCTTCCAAATCTATGGGATAAAAATAAGAATAAAGGTATTTTGAATAGAACTGGATAAATTCTACAAACATTCGCATCACTATGAAGTTTGTACAAGATATCATATCATAGATAGCAATAATGACATCAAGTAAATACTGCGTAAAGAAAAATGACTACTAGAGAATTATTCTTTTATCAAATATGTAGTGATGTATTGGTTCAGGCAGTTAGGTTTCAATCATTAAACCATAGGTTCAAAACCCGCCAAATTCGATTTCATTGCTGTGCTGGATTCAAATGGAGTTATGTGTCATTTGTGTACGCTTCACCTCCCGGTATTATTCTTATTGTACAGAGGTAACTCAGTGATTAAAGCATTTGACATCCAGCCACTAAGTTGCAGGTTCCAATTCCGCTTCATTCTACTTTAGCCTGGGGAACTGAGTAGTATCATTACCCCTCCATATATATAAACAAACACACTTAGAGTGTAGCTTGAAGTCGAATATACGGATCTGTATCTGGTAAATAAGTTAACAAGTAAATAAAAGTATCACTAGTCCTTACAAAAACAGTGTGCCTAAAAGTGAAATAAACAAAAACTGTATTTAGTAAATACGTTATATTGCTGTAATTACTACTATTCAACACTAGAAAAATATATGGGATAATCATTACTATCTTGAGAATCTGTTATAACGTTCGGCTTTTCTACACTAGATTCCCTCCCAGTGTCTATTCTACAGGACTCCAACACAATTCAGATCAAGAACACATGATTAGCCTGACTAGAACGTAAATATATTTTCACACCAAAAACTGACAACAATCAACAATCAATAATAAGGATAGGAGAATATATAACTCAAGAAGGAACGAATTGAGCGAAGAAATTTCTTTTCAATTAGTTTTTCATCATGGCTCTACACTAACATATGATTTACAATAATGATATAATACTCATCGAGTGGATACGTTACGTAATAATTACATAATGACATTTCAATTAACATTGAGTAATTGGAAGAAAGAGGATTATTAATAATGAAAATAATTATTAAATCAAGAAGTTGCTACGTTGCGTAATATAAGAAAAAGAGAAGGAACAGAATTTTATAACGGATGGTCAATAGAATAGTAGCTATGTAAGAATCAAGAGATGAATGTTTAGTTATAAAGTTCAAAAACAACAAACAAAATTACAAAAAAAATTTCTTTTTAAAAAAAATTAAGTGGAAGAAGTATGAAAAATAGTTCTGTTGCAGGAAATCTTATACCGATGGCCAAGGCAGCGAAAGTGGTTGTACAAATCTCTTTTGAATGCAAAGGTCAGGTTTGTGAACATGGATTGCGATGGCTTCCGCAATGTGCACAAGGCGCACTCGTAAACCATGTGGCAAATTCGATGGGATATTGTAAATAACCTTAAAAGTTTTATTCAATTCAACGTGATGACCTGTGTCAACCAAGTGAGAGAGAATAGAACTTTTAATCACCTTTACCTGTCCTTTCCTTAAACCCGATGGATGATGTTCTGTAATACTATGACGAACTTGCCGAATTGTACGCCCTATATAACTGGCTCCACAGGAGCAGTTGAACCGATAGATACACATGGATTTGGCGAATTCAGGCAGTCTGTCTTTATTGGCCGTTCTTATTTTGGGGTAGTTGTAGAAGATAGCATTTAATCTGGTTGTATTAAATGTTTTTTGTACAGCCCTTCTTAGTTTCTGAGTCACGATTTCTTCAGTGGTGTCATTTATGAATTGTAATTTTATGAACAGGACTTTCTTGGGGACGGTAGGTATCTTTGCCCTTTTTTTCATCGCCATCATGTGTTAGTCGATGAATTTCCTAGGGTACCCATTCGTACTAAGTAAGTCCCGAATATTAACCAATTCATCTTCAATGGTGTCTTCCGAGCAAATCATTCTGCCATGATGAGTCAAGATCTTTATTAAGTTCCTTTTGTGTCTGATTGGAACTGCACTATAGAAATGAGTGTATTGTCCTGTTGCAGACTTTCTGTGTACCCCTCTTTTTAAAGTTCCGTCTGTTCTTCTAGTTAGTTGGACATCTAGAAATGATATGCTATTGTTCTGTTCATCTTCTGATGTAAAATTAATTGATGTATGGACGTTATTAAATATATTAAGTAGGTTGTCCTTATCATGTTCTTTTTCTAATACTATGAAAGTATCGTCTATATAGTGATAATAAGTTGTTAAATGGTTGTGCTTTTAGGTTGTCCATTTTCCAGTTTTACAAGGAAAATATCCGCCAGTACAGGGTCCAATTGTGTACCATGGCAACTCCATCTAGTTGTCTATAGTATACGTTGTCAAATCTGAATTTGGCATTCATTGTGCATTTAAGAATTAACCGTTTTATTGCGGATGCGGGAATCGGGGTTTCTATGCCCTTCATTGTTAGTTCATTGCAAATAAAACCTACCGTCCCAAGTAGTGGAATGTTAATGAGTGAGGATGATACATCAAGTGATATGAAGTCATTCTTGACTGATAGATTTTTTATGTTCTCAACAAACTCAAAGGAATACTTGACACTAGGCTTGACAACTTCTTTGTGTAATGGTTTAAGAATTTGCACCAACCATTTCGCTATAGTATGATACGCTGAGTTATTCATGTCTAAAACTGTCGAAGGGGCAAGCCGCTTTTGTGTATTTTTGGCAGGCCACATATAACTCATCTAACGCCTGTCAGACTATCTACAGGTCTGACTAAACAAACAACCAATCATTATCATTCTCGCCCACACATCAGAATCATAAGTAAAACTTTCAACAGTACCTTATAATTCGTTACACAAAGAGAATTTGGCTAAGGTCAAAAAGTAGTTAGTTTCCAACTTTCAGCGATAGTTCTGAATTACAACTAGTCAAAATAACTCAACATTCGTGAACTATAAATCATATTACAGGTTTAAGCGCTAGTAATACAATGCGGATGCTTAAATTTAGTAGTTCGAGTAGGGTCAGAATTTACAACCTAGCAGCTAAAACTCCAGCACTCTAATCGATAAGCCACAACTCCAGATAATTTTGTGACAAAAGTTAACAAATAGTAGAAAGATTACGGTGGACAAAATTAAACCACCAACTGTTTGTTTGAATAGTTCGCTTGAAGTGTTACTCACTACACTTAACAATATTTGAACAGAATTCATAATTGACAATTTACACCCCAAATGCCATGGTACGATCGACAGAGGAGAGTTTGTTCTATCGCTTGAAATGCTCTCATATGGCCATGCGTATACATCCACTCCATGAAAGTCTTGTCCACTATTTTCTCGCAGCAAGGGTGTTGTTCACGAAACTGAAATGACGAGAAACAAACGTGAAGCGCTTAAACTGGGTCCGTGGGTCATCCATGCCCACTTAGAAGAGCGAGAAATCACTGATCCCAAACCAATGGTGCACATCGGCTCCAGGATCATGAAGGAAGGATTAGATTTCTAGATCAAAAGCTCGAGGAGTGTCCCTCTATGAAAACCACCTGCTTCGGTTTCGGCACCTGGGCAGTATCCCAGCTCACGCAAGAATTTAACGACTTATTGAGTAGTATATATATATATATATATATATATATATATATATATATATATATATATATATATATATATATATATATATATATAAAGTAAAGATTTCTTATGATCCTCTCCACTCCACACTTCAGGATACTTTGTACGGTTACCATTTTACGACTAGACTATGATATGAAGATCACTAATTTAGTACACGTAATAAGTAAACATTTTAACGCAGTTTGTTTTTATTTAACAAAATAAAAGTTCACTTCTTAACTTCAATTAAAGGAATAACATTTCAAGTTTTTTCTGCAATCATCTCCCTTTACAAACACCTTAATGAAATTGATCATATTATGAGTGAATACGGTGAATATGAATGTCAAATGTATTTAATTTTTTAGACAGATAGAAAAATAGACTATTATTTTCTTTGATATAATGAAAAATATGAGAATACTGTATATCTAGACAAGAGTTCAGACAGTTTAGTTACGAAATTCGGAAAAAAACTGTAATCAATGTTTACAGACCTTCTTTTATACACAGAAACGAGAATAGAATCATACAGTTTTTATTTTAGAAACTTGACAATCTATGTTTCATATCAGGATTCTCTTTTAAAACACGACATAAGCCATCGGTTGAGTACCACAATGGTAATGTCTGTGACAATGGATGCTAAGTAACTATGGTTTCAAATTACACTAGCAATGTCATTCCCTTAACTATTGCACAAAGCATATATTAAAAAGCGTTAGCTAGAATGAAAACTAGGCCCAGAGCTTACTTCTAACTGTCTTCAGCTGCCCGATATGCTAAATATGATAAGCCCTTCTAGAATAGTGTCCATATTGTAAATTGATCGATAGGATTTAGTCAACACTAAAAGAATACATAAATATGACACAGCTTACTGCTCAGCAAACAATCAGCTTGAAGTAAATAAGGAACCCAAAACGAAGTGCTTTTTTATACACTAGTTTATAATCCAAACACATTGCATGAAGGCTACCCATGTGTTTAAATCTTGGTTAACGATACATAACTTATTTATTTAAAAGCTGAAAATACAGACTACTAAGATATGATTCTATTACCGAACATAGTTGGGAGATCCAAACTCTAGATTATCAAATACATACCTAGTTGATGGAGTTTTGTAGAGATTGGTTTAATTTGTAGGTTACATTTTTCACAAATTGACCCCAGTTGGGGTGCCACTGAGAACTGGGGAGCACTTGTTAGGTGTTTTGTGCCAGTATGGGACTTCTCGATAGTGCGCAGTCATGACACCACCAGGAACTAAATCAAAGATTTTCAGATCTTGCTGTGAACGGTTAACTTTTAGAACTAATGGGTCGGCACTTAATGATACAATTTTAACCTAAACCAGTTTGTGATGTGGCGCGACGATTATTCAGTGCCAACGGTGACGACTAGTGTACCACCAACATAACTGGACTTAACTAATCACAACGTTGATTTAGAACTTCAGAAACATCTTGAAGTCAACGGTGAGCTACTAGGACAGAACAGCTGTCGAGTACTCTTCAGTTTTCAATGATAACCCAACCTACATATATACATTTGACAAATAATACAACAAAATTACCAGTACTTAACGATAAGACATTCTTACGAAAAAAGACTACCTGATAATTCAGAATGTTTAGCCTTCCCATTTGTGTGAAGATTAGGTTTATTTTTAGTTTCGCGTGTTTCAAAAAAGTCCAAATCCAGAACTTGATTTATTTTACCTAAAATATGAGAAAGAATAGGATTAATAAATATCTACGAAATGATGGAACGCTCAGTTTTATCTATCGGTTTTCTAAAAAAAGTCATTTTAAAACATCGGAAGACTTAAACAGATTACAATGTATAATTGATTAGCTAGTGGAATGCATAATTCATTTGTTAAACTTACACTTCTGTTATAATAATATAAATATATGTAGTGTTGAAAGAAAACGGTTTGCTCATTTCAACCTTGTTAGTACCATAAGTACATGGTCTATGCAATAGTACAACATTTTAGGGTATGATCTAACCAATAGGGTAAAAATGTGCTGAGCATAATTCCCGTTAGTAATCATTCGGAGTTTATAAAGTAATCCAAAAATTCTCAATGTGATTGATACAATCGATTAGTATAGAGATTGAAATGAACTCCGATCGACAGTATTTAGATACTTGTTAAGGAGATCGTCAAATCTAACTTCAATATACATAGGCTCTATGATAAAGAGAAACATGATGTTCTCCCGACTAATGTAACTCATTTACAGTATACAAATTCGTGTAATCGTCTTTGAGGAACATTTCATATATGAGGGCGGAGACACTATCTGGCTCCCCAAACTGCAGAAACCGGAGTAAGGTACGAGCTAGTTACCTAGTAATTTAAAGGTAAACATTGTTTAACTATTAAGTATGTGATAAGATAATATGAAGCATCACAAATTAATAATTTCAGTTGGTTACTGAAATTCTTTACCAAATATTTGGTAGTTGATTAGGTTTGCTGACATAGAAGTTGGAAGAAAGCAAATGGCGGCTAAACAAAGAGTAACATCAGTCCATAAAAGCCAGTGAGTGTTGAAATGAGACATATTGGTAGATTCAGATTACCTGGTTGAGGTCAACACAATTATTTTAACCAATAGTTGAAGACATTGAATGAGATGGGTCAAAAGTGATCATAATGGTGCAGATCCATTTACTCCTTATTTTACCTTATATCCTGAGTTTTGACACTATCCTACATTTTTTTCATTCAACGAATCTATTCTTTATTGTCAAATCATATTATCTATGCCTAATCTTTTAGACTGCCACTGATAGTACTACTAATTCTGCTGAATTGGCATTTATCTTGATAGCTTCATCTCGCTGTGCTAATATGGTGTGGGAATTTGAACCAAAGCACAAAAGTCTCAGGCTCTATGTTGCCTACGACTGACCGATTTCAAAGAAATTGAAGATGGATTAAAATTTGAGAATTGTAGTGGACTATAGAACATATTAAAACGATATTATTCACAGGACGATTTCCTAGTCCTTAATATTAAGGAAAAAATTAATAATGAAATTACTTACTGTCTGTATCGTTGCAATTAATATTATGCGTTAAACTATTAGATGGAGATTTGTCGTTGAAATCATCTGTCGGCAACAAAACATTTGCATGATTTTCTTGACTAGTTGAACTGTCATTTAATGTGATATTCTTATGCAAATCCTGACTATTCAACCGAACTGGTTCCAGTAGACGAAGTTGACTAGCGAATGCAGGAATCTGTTGTTTTTTTTTAAAATAGAACATTAAATGATATTAGTAATATTTATAAACTAAATATAATTTGAGTGCTTGGCCTGAGACCCGAAGGTTCTGCCTTCTATCCCTAGAGATGAACTGGATGAAAATTTCTGAGAAGTCCTATATTTGGCCAAAACACCTCTTCAATCATCTATGGTTTTTAGTCATGCTCCAATTGAGATGAGTTTATGATTATTACATTCTATAGATTAGATACAATTTGTTAATAATGCCAACTAATCTGAAATATTTAGTAGTAAAAGTATTCAGTTTTTCTAGATGAAATAAATTACAAGAAAACAAACATTGAAATTCTACGAAATTTTATCACATAACTTAGAAAATAAATAGTTTTAATTATTTGTGATTTTATAGGAGAAAGATTCATTACGTTTATTATTTATTTATTTTAACACATAAATATTAGTACAAGAGGGCACCAAATATATATGCGCCACACAAAACAATGGGAATTTGAAGAGGAGAAGGAAAAAAGGTGAGGAGCGTAAAAAGAAGCGAATGTCCGGCGCTTTAGCCGGACCCAAAACCAACGGTGTACATGGGCTCCAGTATCCTGTGGGAACAAATGGTGTATGAACCAATTTCTTGGTCACCCGGCTACCATGGGACTGCATCTCCTCACGATGCTCCACTGCCTTGTGGGTCAGACCTTTAAGTCAAAGGCTCGGGGTGTAGCCCCCTAAGAAAACCACCTGCTTCGGTCTGGGCACCCAGGCAGGATCACAGTCCATACACAAAAAATGATGAACTGTCTAAAAATGAGGTTCATTACGACAAAAACGTTATGACTTTTATGTCACATTAATAGGATAACTCATATCAATGATTTGATACAACTTAAAATCAACCTGAATAAATATATACACATGAACATATCATTGAATAATTTCAATGGTTAAACAGACTATCCTATTTCGGCATTATATTCCATTTAGTGAATTTAAATATATTTCATTCATTATAATATTTTAAAATACAATCACATAAGAATTAGATGTGTCATCCTTCACCAATCGAGAATTGTTTTACAAAAATGTACTCGGAGAAAAAAAATAATTTACTAGCCAAACAAGTTATATCCATGAGATAATATCAAGTAAACCAAATCATGTCTGTTATTTAAGAAGCAAGTTTTTTTTACTACAGGGTACTACAGAAAGTAAATATTGAAAGGTATATCTTCTAAAAGTAGGTTCTCGACATTTTTAACACTTCCGATATCTTTTTTTTTCTTAAATTTAAATAGAAGTCATGGTTGAATCACACTGTCAGACGATTAGATTAGAGCTCGGTCAACAGAATTCGACTAGCAGTAACGTTTAAGGGAAAATGATATTAGTGACTATTAAATGATCAATTACAATAAACATTTCAGTCGTAAAGAAAGTAAGTAGCTGTCTAAATAGCTTAGTGAGGCAGCCAAACGAAGATGTGTGATCAAACTATAAAGACACTGACATTTGGTTCGGGCTATGATGATATATGTAAGCCACTTGATTCAAGTTCTCACGATGATCGGAACCAGTGGTTGGAGACGATGGATGACATAATTCGAAGTCAGTCACAATGGCACAGATGCATTTACTCATTGACTTACTCTACAGCTGAACTTGTCCTAATTGTTCATGCGCACTTTTTCTTTCTGTCTTTTGAACCAGATTCTTAATGCTCTGTATTTTTCATTGTCCACTAGTTTCCTTTATAAATCTTGGTAGTGTAGTGAGACAATGGAGTTGAATTGAACAATGTGATTTATTCTCGTTATACATATCGAACAGTCTAACCATTATCATTACTACTACGTTGTTTCGATTTATCCATCATTTATCCTGTTAATTTCCTCTCGTTGTGCTAATATGGTAGGGCGACTTAGTCTAACGTTCATATGTGTCAGACTCTATATTGATTGCGACTGAGTGACCAATAGTTCGGTGGGAAAGTCTCTGACTGCGGCATTAGGTAGCCACGTATTCAGATCCCAAATGAGGCAATAATTCATTTAAGATCACAGGTACACCCTGATGACAAGCACTAAATAGCTTTAAATCTAGTTTCAAAGGTTCCTGTCGATTGGCTCAGACAACCCAACAACAGGAATAATTCTATTTACGTTCTTTTATAAGAATGAATTCAGTCAGTAACCTATGATTGCATTGTACTCGTTTATTCATTTGAACCAGAGGTTAAAGCACTACACTGTTCTTTCAAAATTCGCAAATTTATCACATAAAGAACCATCCAGCAACATCATGCAAAGCAAGATTTCATTGTTCACAAAAAATGTAGATAATAAGTTTAAGCCAACATTTCTAAACATGCACTGAAATTTATTGATGACTATGAAATTATAAATAACAGGAGTGAATCTAGAATAAACAGACTATGATTAATAACAGGATCCAAGGGACGCATGTTTCCTTCTAGTTGGAACTCGCCAACTGAATGTACTTGTAATATATTAGTATTGAAATTTGCACTAAGACTTAAGTCCATTACACTTCAATTCAAACTCCAACGCATTATTCACTAAGTTATAGAGTTCAAATAGCCACTACATTGTCCAACAACTATGATAGTTAGATCATTATTAGTAGAGGTTCGAATTATCCCTCCTGTATTGAAATTCAGGGCTACAACTTGATCAGTTAGACTCTTTCTAAATAAGAATATAATAAGAATATTGAAATACAAAAGCACTAATTGAAACTAGTTACATTATCTAACATTTCATAGTGATATAAACTATGTAAATGTGTGAATTTTCTCAGTAAATAATAGTAATTATATTCTTTTAAGTTTCTTTCTATTCTTCATTAAAACCTGTTAAGTTGCTAAGGAATAACAAATTAAGTAACATGTAATGAATGTTTAATCATTGACCAAATATTATTATTTCACTATTTGTTTTAATGATTATTGATTGATGGTAATTTTTTGAAGTTTTCATTTTATTACTGATAACAAGTAGAATTTTACAGAAATCGATTTTTAGTCAATAAATTGGTAAAAATTAATGTCATAAATAAAAATTTTACCCGTATAATATAATGGTCAACTGATTAGAATAGTTTTTTTGAGAAATGAAGTATAGTCAATTTAATGAAATAAGAAGTAATTTAATTGAAAATATCATAATACTGAATATAAGACATTCATCACAATTGATTGATCACTGGATGGTGATCAATCAATTTTGATTACATCTCAGTCCTACAGGAGGTCGGTCACGGTCCGGATAGCCCAATGGTAACGTCTCTAACTGTGAAGCTGGGTGACATGGGATCGAACACATCAAGGAGCACCAGTTCCCTCAAAATTACAGGTACACCTTGCTGATGAGTGCCAAATAGAACGAAACCCGGGTTCAGGGTTTCCTGTTGACTACCTCCGACCACCATCTTATAAGATATTCATCTATGAAGGCTTTTGTTCAGTCTACGCTGTCAAACAAGATGATTAACCTAATCAGAAAAGGAAGGTTTTGGAATATCAGGGAAAATTTGTAATTCCAGTGGATATATATAGTGATGTATTCAATGAGTCTAATTATTTGGTTGTGAAGCATTAATTATCGTTTCGGGTACAATTAGCGGTGACTTTAAATAGAAGTCAGTACTTTAGCATTATTTTAAAAGGGATACATTTTGATAACCCAGGTGATAGTTCATCGTCCTATAAAGGCTTTGTTATCTCCACGTGCATTTGTATCGCCCACTGAATCTCGTTAGATTGAACCTTACAGTTACGCACTCAAAAACATATATTAAAATGAAGGTATCTGCAAGCAAAAATTCAACTAGGATAATGGCGAAATTTTAAACCGACGAATGTCTGGGAATGGTGAAGGATTTCTTATTATACCAAAATATAATATTGAATAAAGCCATTAATAATAATAATAATAATAATAATAATAATAATAATAATAATAATAATAATAATAATAATAATAATAATAATAATAATAATAATAATAATAATAATAATAATAATAATAATAATAATAATAATAATAATAATAATAATAATAATAATAATAATAATAATAATAATAATAATAATAATAATAATAATAATAATAATAATAATAATAATAATAATAATAATAATAATAATAATAATAATAATAATAATAATAATAATAATAATAATAATAATAATAATAATAATAATAATAATAATAATAATAATAATAATAATAATAATAATAATAATAATAATAATAATAATAATAATAATAATAATAATAATAATAATAATAATAATAATAATAATAATAATAATAATAATAATAATAATAATAATAATAATAATAATAATAATAATAATAATAATAATAATAATAATAATAATAATAATAATAATAATAATAATAATAATAATAATAATAATAATAATAATAATAATAATAATAATAATAATAATAATAATAATAATAATAATAATAATAATAATAATAATAATAATAATAATAATAATAATAATAATAATAATAATAATAATAATAATAATAATAATAATAATAATAATAATAATAATAATAATAATAATAATAATAATAATAATAATAATAATAATAATAATAATAATAATAATAATAATAATAATAATAATAATAATAATAATAATAATAATAATAATAATAATAATAATAATAATAATAATAATAATAATAATAATAATAATAATAATAATAATAATAATAATAATAATAATAATAATAATAATAATAATAATAATAATAATAATAATAATAATAATAATAATAATAATAATAATAATAATAATAATAATAATAATAATAATAATAATAATAATAATAATAATAATAATAATAATAATAATAATAATAATAATAATAATAATAATAATAATAATAATAATAATAATAATAGTCAATTTTCAGTCAACATATATATTGGTATAATTCTAATGGATGACGATCAGGTCAATCATTCATGTGATTAGAAGAGGTTAACTAAACCTAAAAGCCAATGGGAGTATAAATGAAGGTTTTGCAAAAACAATTATTTTTTGGGTCATTAGAACACATTGATTAAACACTGATAGAATGTGTGAAGATTATATTTGAAATAATCTCAGCGATTGAAATTTAAACCGTTCCAACGTTTCGTTCAACAAACACGTCGGGACTTCCTCAAGGTAATAACAGAAATCAAGAAATATATAGCGTTCAACAATCAAATCACATCATAAGTACATAAACGTTGCGGAGGCTCTTCACTCGAACACTACCAGTCGAGTCAGAGCTCATGGCGAACCGTCAACTGATTTTACAACTTTCATTTTTGTTCGATTCCATCATAGACCTGCTGCTAGAAATAACGTCCTTGTCGACTGAATTCTCAGGAATTGGTCACCCACCAGGAGGTCCACTTATTGTCTTAGAATACGCGGAAGACATAACCCTGTTTAGTGAGGACGCTGATAAAATCACATCACATATAATGACTTCTCTATACTCGACGCCCAATTTTTTTCAAACTGTTCGTTCTAATATTGACGAATATTTGTATAAACTGGTGGAATAATTCTTCAAAGCTGACTTCGATTTGAGGTAGTCGCTGATTATGTTGACCAGAACAAAAATGAAGACTTTGAAAATTCACCACGTAATACCAAGTAAGTGAAGGTTATCGAGTTTCCTAACAGGTTTCATCTTATTTCTTGTTTAACTTCATATTGAAAAACAATCAACACTAAGCTTCGAGATGTTCTAAGGAACTACTAAGAGCAGTCGGATAACTGTATATTATTAATGCGGACTCTTTTTTATTATATGTTAAATGAAGTCATATTAGTGTTTTTTCCATATATGTGAGCATTTAAATGCCCTGATACAACCAAATATGAAAGTTCGTTCTCGAAATCCAACGAGTATTTTAAGCATTCATACATACATACGTCAAATTCTCATTTAGAACAAATTAATAAATAGCAGTTGCCAACAACTGCATAGCTTCAGCTAACCAATTCTTAGGAAATATATGAACAACGATTTTCTCTCTTTCTATTTCTTATTCTGACGTAAAACAGTATATCACATTGAAGTAAGAAGCATATGCAACATAATCTCAATACGTTCTACAAACATTAACTTCACCTTTTCTTCCTGATAATATACTAAGCGGTACCTCGAACGTCATTGCAGAACTTTTGCATCACATAAATCATTTTGAAAATAAAACACAATATTAGACAAGAAATCAATAATATGGAGAAGATAGTGAATATTTCTTACTGCATGTTGGGGATTCACATTAATAGCATTCAAATATGTCATGAAAATGGGAGATTTCCACCATTGTTGATTTATTTCAGGAAGTCGATCAGGATTGCATAGCCGACTCCAGATACTTGAAAAAAAGATTGAAATAAAGTAGTTAAGACTCTTTAACATTTTTTCATTTTAAAAAACATGAATTTTATAGCGTATACGACCTGTAACTAGGCTAACAGATTTGTAGATGATCAGTTAAGTTTATATTATTATTATTATTGTTATTAAGGAATCGTATTCTCTCGTTGTCGATATTCAGGGCTGAAAATTGACCAATCTATGTTACCATCTGTGTATTCTGTGTGATAGGCCTCGATATAGTCCTTTACAAGTCTGACGGATTTCGACTAGTGGTGGGATACAGGATCCATGTTTCGTCCTACTTGAGATTAGTAATCTGAATGAACCTGCATCTCGTTGTTGGTGTTCATATTGGGTCTTGAACCTAGGACGCTTGACTATAAACCCTATGGAGCTACTGCGTATATAGGGTTCTAATGTGAATATCAACACTGTGATGCAATTAAACCCACTTGAAGAGTCCAAAATAAGACGAAACAAACATCCTCCATTTATCCTCTAGCCACAATTCACCTATTCTGCAGATCGAATGAGTTGTTTGTGAGGATTTGTTGATGCAGGGCTCTAAAAAACTATTGTTATTATTATATTAGATTTTACATTTACTTCAGCAAAAAAAGAGCCAGGTATATGTTTATTACAAAGATTTTATCAGTAAATTAAAAATGTTACATGAGATTAATATACTACTCACTGACCAACAACAGATATTCAGTATGGAGTGTTTGTTTGTGACTTTAGGGATACCACAGAAAGGCTTGAATTGAAGTAGGTAGAGAACAGAATTAAAATCTGCAACCTAGTTAATCAGTTAATCATGATCAACTCAAAGCATAACAAGTTTATGGAATGGGCCAAGTAACCATACCGCATTAACATTACGAGATGAAATTAACACGATGAACAGTTAGGGAGTCAAAGTCATGTAATAGTAATGATAATGAAAAAGACTGAACATTGGGAATATGATAAGGAAAGACGGAATGACTAGGTATGTATGAAGAAGTACGAAAACTCGAGATCTAAAGAAGGATAAAGTGAATGAATCTCGATCATTGTGACCGATTTTCAGCCATATTACACAATGTCCGCAACCACTCATCGCAATTATCGTCAGACCCCAATCGGGCAGTCCATATCCACCATGTTAGCTATTGAATGTTAGAAACTCTAAACTCCAAATCATAGTTCCACACGTACCATACTATGATATCAGAAGTAAGCTAAAATATTAAGCTAGATTTTAATATTGTTATGAACATCAACATACTAGAATGTCTGTAAATCTAACTTAATACGACCTAATTCGAAAACAAATATGCATCCTAAATTTTAAGATTAACCTATAAAAAACCAATGATTTTTAATATTAGTGAAAATAAGAAGCAAATAAAAGGTAAAGTTAAAAGCAACAATGTGAAAGTCTAGAAAAACTAATTCATGAGCAAATATTATTTTTTTTTTACATTGGCAGTACGTTTTTATCATGCACCGATTCACATATATTGTGAATGGATGTTCGGAATGAAAAAGTAGGTTACACTAATTTAACACATGGAATAATCGTCTATTTGGAAATAATTAACTATGAATTAATCCATTTAAACAATACACTTTAGAAATCAGAGAATATTCAACAAGTCGATATGAAGCAGAATTTTTCAGGTGTGAAAAGTTGTACTTACTGAAAGCTATTTATTAATTATTTGTGAGTTACAGAAGAAAATGTTGCACCTTTAAGGGGGCTAAGATATTTACAATTTCTTTTTAATTTATATAAATGATATTTGAGGTTGCTTTTGTATGGGTAAGCCTCTTCTATATGCAGATGGTCTTAAAGTAGTGTATTCATTTTCTCCTCATGAGCTGAACAATATGCAAAATTGTACCAAGTAGCCAAGCGGTGCTCAAGATGGGAATTGGAGCTTAACATGGCTAAATGTGGATGGATATTCTTCGGTAATATATTACTCATCTTACCACGAATGGTAAGGCGTTATTTAGGTAACATAGAGTAGTGGACTTAGGTACTCCCACAATTTGGTCCTTCACAGAACAGGTCTCGAAACAGACCTCCAAGTTCCAACGTCTTATGGGTTGCATAATTCGTAACCTCTATAACAACGACTCATGTATTTTGATGCAAAAGTATGGGCTCGACCACTCCTATAAGACTGAACATTTATTTTTAGTAGTGTTTGAATAAAGGATAAATTAAAGTTGGAATTCGTTCAGAGACAATTTAAACTTTGAATTCTTGGGACTGACTGTACCTTAAATTATAAGTCTAGATGTAATAAACTTGGACTCGACTCTTTATGGAAGAGGAGACTTAAACTAAATCTAATCTTCTTCTTCAAAATACTTAATAAACTATATTTTACATCCGATGAAGCAATTCAAAATGCAGAAATTCCTAGCTACAGCATCCGTAACTCATCATTACTCAAACAATAACATTCCAAATATTCTCTCTGTACGAATTAATTTACAAGCGAATTTTCCAGACTATGGAATAATCTAGCACAATCTGTCTGTGAGGAAAAAAAACACCCACATCCTTTGACCGTCACATTGTTGCTTACTTCTCCTCTAAAAATGCTTTGAATGTTCTCATGTCTGTAAGTATATCATATTCCACAAAACAGATTATAGATACTTTCAGTGTCCAATCGTTTTTATTACCGGACCCACTAAGTAAACCTTCCTACATGCTGTTACTTTACATTAATATTATTACTGGTAACCCTAAATAACCTGAATAGTACTTAACACGAATGGTATGTTATAAAACAATCTGGTACACGTATTACGGTAGACCTGATCGATCTATCGTTGCAGTTATTGCTTTTGTTGTCCCACGCTCTTTGCTTCTGTTTTATTTTCCCTAGTTGTAGATGATTATGATCAATTTGTTATGGCGCGGGAAACGACCTTAAATACACTGTTCATACACCAATAAAATATCCACTTAAAGAGAAGTAAAATTTCACAACTGATGCCTTTCATTGCTGTAATATATGTGGAAAATGTACTACCTAAACGATTTTTTGAACTAGAGCACTTCAAATAATCTAATACCATATATCTATCCTCTACATTTTATATTATTATCGATATCAAGCCGATAATACCTGTAAACTGGCATGAATTCTGTTATTATTTTCAGAATATATTATTATTATATTTACTAAACAAACTCGAATATGCAAATATACTTATATACAATCATATTAATCAGAAAAGTACTTATAATAAATACCGTTTATTAACTTTGCTTGATTCAGAGTCTAGCGAAGTCGAAACTTTATTTGATGATGTATGAACAGATTTATTGATATTTGTGTAAAGTCGACTGATTTTAAGAGTTTCTATTGACGGATTTAAATTTTCATCAGTCTGGTGATTGAAATGAAGTCCAAAAGCTTTATCCAATGATGGCTCCAATTTCTGTAATAAGCGTTCCTATAGGACATAAAAACAAATATATGCTAACAGATGCACATATCAAATTTCAAGGCAAATTATTTAGCAAATAAATCATACACAGAGTATGATTTAGTTTGAACGGCAGTTAGTAGGAAATTCAATTATTGACTTAGAATACGCAAATGATACCTCTCGTAGCTAGTCACTAGTGAACACATGATAATTATCGGTAAATATCAGAGTTCTAGTAAGAAGCCGTGACCAATGGAGTCCAAACATGTCGAATGTGAGGCAGTTACCTACCAAAAACAATGGAAGACGGTCGAACGATTTCGTGGATTGATTTAAGTTAGACGCTAACACCGGTTAATGTCAACTCAGTGGTCTAGAGCCCGACCGTTGGTGTTTCCTCTAGACAGCCAGCATAACAGCGATGTTGCCTTCCCACACTTCGTCTTATCCCGTGGATTTTCGTCTGGGACGGTAAAGTTCCAACAAGTATTGAGCTAACATGGAAAATGCTCACAAAAAGGTCGAATGGAACCGGCTTCAAGCTATTGTCCCTTGGGCACTGTGACCACGCTCTCAGGTCAGTAAAACCAACCCTAACCGAATTTTCTTTCCAGTTACTTCTAGAAGAACCCTTCCACCATATGGGCAGCCAGGGAGTGGAAACCACCCTCATACCTCTAACAGCATTCAAGTGGTCTGGAGGTCAAGCGTTTACGTGGAGCGAAGGTCGTGGACCCGAGTCACGCGAGCGGAATCGTGGTTGTGCGTTGCTGATGACTCTCACACAAGGACGAAACAGCCATTCAGTGCTCCCAGGTTTCCAATGGTAATGTGACATTGATCGATTCATAACTTAGATGAAATCCAAACTTCCACAACCCCTTACTGACAAGCTATTAACAGTTGGACTGAGTAATGTTAGTAGGTGTAGACTACCTGGTTTGAGTCCACGTGATTATCATAACCAGTGGTTAGAGACTGTGAGTGACATGGCTTAAAATCATCTACAACGGAACAGGTGCATTCATTCTTAGTATTCCCTCAAATTCTGAGATTCTAAATTTCTTATGACGTATTTCTTTATTTCGCTAACTTCACCTCGAACCGTATCTTCCGTGCCTAATATTTCCTATTAACACTCATATTATTACTATTTCTACTACTCAGGGATTCGGTTTGACAATTTCATGTCTGTGTGTTAATGGGGTATGATAGCTTGAACCGATGTACATATGTACCACGTCATATGTTGCGACTAACTGAGTGACTAAATTAATGAAAATTAAAAATTCATTGACAATGTTTACAGACTCTTCAGGTTCTCATAAAGTTATTTGATCAAATGATGTACATGTGACTATTACGTATGACCCATCCAATGATTATTTTCAACGTTGCGACTTAATACTATTTCTAAATCCTTCATTATGACACTAACTTAGGATCTTTATTCATGTCAAATTATTCTTTAATATTACTGCTCATCATCTATTTTAAAAGTGAGCATGCTCTGACAATGAAGGTTCCTTTTGAAAACTTTGTATACAGTTTCTAACTGTAACATTTATGAGATAACAAGGATTTAAATCTATCAGCCGTGAGACAGAATCCGACAATTTTATTATTTGAAAGCTTGAGATTTGACCCCAGTAGAATCAAGGTTTATGTACTATAACAGTTTGATTAAAAGTCAACTACAGGATTTCTGATTCAAGTCCGAATGAAACAAACCTAGGAACAGAACTTCATGAATATGCTACTAAGAATGGGTTTTCTACTTTATCAAAACTAGCAGTTGCTTGAAACACCATTTTAATATTTATTTAAACGCAAATCTTGGTACAAAAGAGTACCAAAATATGTATCCCCCACACAGCTAAAATGAGATTGCGAATAGGTAGAGAAAGGAAGATGAGGTGAGCATTAATTTACATTTAGAAACGGAAAAACAATCCTCACTAATATTAGCTTTTTAATGAATACATACATCATTTTAGGTTTTAGAATTACATACCAAAATACTAGGAGTAGGTGCTTGTTTGCCTTTTAGAGGTTCAACGTTATTCAGAATATTTACAGTAGTTGTGGCGGCAGAAACAATGTTTGGTGTAAAATTAGTGTAGTCTCCAAAGTCTTCATTATCATCTGATTCCAAAGAATTCCGAGATGTTATAGAAGGCTTATCATCTATTACGTCAACTACGTTTTTATGTACTTCGGGTGAAAATATAGCCCAATCTTCATCAACCGGACCATCACTCACAAAATCAGCAAATTCCTCCACAAAGTTTTCATCAGTATGGGAGTCTTTAGATAAATCTGACGTCAGAGTTTGTGCTGAATACTTCTGAGGAAGAGGAGATGAAGGATTGTTATGTTTGTTATTTATTTCCATCACATTTGACGTATCTGTATGGTCTATATTGGTAGGTGCATTATGTACCATGTCAATATCCGACTCGGTTAATTCTAGATTGGTTATATATGCAGTTTCTTTTTGTGATAACTGTGGACAGGGCTTTATGGGATTTAAGGATTCATTCTTACAAGCAGCAACAACAACTGAGTTTATATATGCACCGAGATCATGATACTTTTGACTATCAGGAATATCATACGGAATTTCTACCGACTCTGAACTAGATATACTACCAGTGGGGGAATATATTTCTGCATAACCATTGGATATTCCATTTTCATTTACATGTGATAAGTCAGAGTTCTCGATATTATTGAAGTAATTAGCTGGATATGATAATTTGAGATCCACATTGTCATCTAATTGTAAAATAATGGATTTAATTATTGGAAAGTTAGCACAACCAACCCTTATATTCATCATCTAATACAATGCAGTTCTGTTTAGAAGTTTCCATAATTATAGTGTAATACTCTTGTGGTTTCTTGCATCACTAAACAATCAATAGAAAATGTTTTAAAATAGGTAAGACCATGAGCAAAAAAATACTTTTTTAAAAAGTCGGTAAACAACTTTTGAGATTAGGAGGCCACATATCTCATTTGGTATTATTTTTTGAAACTTCATAAATGTATTCATTTATCATTTTCTTACATAATTAAATTTGCTTACCTCAACCTCTTATTGAACGCGTTATATTTGAAAATGGGAATAATTTTTGTCTCAAAGCCTTTAAACGCAAAAGAAGCATATTTTAATGAAACTATCTGAAAGCAGTAGAATATTTGGATCTTCGGAATCACAATCTTGAATAGTATTTAAGCCCGATTATTAGAATTTTACTGGGAATCAGTATTTGACCAATACGATCATAACCGCAATTTTGTTAATACAATCAAAAAGCAGGTTTGTTTGACGCACAAAATGAAATACATCAAGTAACAATACGAGGAAGGCATGTTCACTGTGCAGAACCAAGATAAAAATAAGTGACTAGAAATAGAGAAGACGGCTCCAGAACAAGGAACCATCTTGATGTGTAGACAATAGAAAAAATACTAAACCTCAAAGTGCGAAAGATTGAACACATATTTTCCATTGTGATCGATCCTGAAACATATTACTCAACTTTTCCAAACACTTATTATTTATTTATTTGAACACATGAATATTGGTACAAGAGAGCACCAATATATATGCGCCACACAAAACAATGAGAATTCGAAGAGAAATAGAAAAAAAAGCTAAGGAGCGCAAAAAAAAGAGAACAATAACGAAGAGATTGGTGTAAGGTAGTGTGGTAGTAATGAGGGAACGGAAAGGTATAATCAGAAGAAATCTTTCAGGTAAGGGAGACACAACCACTTTTTATGAAGAAAGTAAAAGAAGGTTACAGAAGGATCGCCACTGGCTTCTATTCTGAGCCATACCTGATAACGTCTCTAGCCACTGTGTAGCACCATCTCTCAGACCCCAACCAGGGAGTCGTGAAGGACCAACACAAGCCAGTCCTTTGCAGCTTTCTTTCATGCCACGACACCATGTCATGCACTGACCACCTCTCCGCTTCTTCCAACCAGTCCCAGAGTCGGCAAATAATGCACGACGTGGAATTCTCTGGGACGACATTCGGAGAACATGTCCAAGCCACCGAAGTCGGTGTTTCAAGATGGTGACACCAAACACTGGTTGCTGTTATCGCGCGAACCCTAGCCAGGACCCACGAATATCGTTCAGACCAATAGTCAATAACTTTGTGGACTGGTACCGTGGTTTGACACCTCTAGCTTCTCTTTAAACTATTCCTAATCTAGCGAGCATTACGCATCGAAGGGGGTGGTTAAATATACGTGATACACCTCAATTCACCAGGTGTGACGAAACTTACGCAATAATTGAAATGAAAAAAGCAGTTAGATACCTTATAATCAATCTAAATATTAACACAAACCTGTTCTGGAACAGTTTTAGGTTTTAAGAGAAAACTACCCCAAAAACTCTCGAATTATTATACAAAGTATTTCAAACACTAAATTTGATCAGCTTCTCCATCAAACAAGGTAGTGTTGTCTGTATACTGGAAGTTAGCCAGTGAGTTTCCTCGAAAGAGGAACGATCCATGAAGAATAAGGTGAACTCGACACAACTGGATCTGAGACATTTTTAGAGCAGTAGTTCTGGGAAGTAGTATTTCATAAAATCATTTAGTCCATTTAGACCTTTACGTTCAAAGTTTGACATAAACATATAAATCGTCGAGGCAATTCTCTTCGCTGAACTACCTTTATACATACCCGACTGTAGCTGCTAGCTTGACGTGGTGATCGAGCTTGCCTATCGTGATGACCCAACCGAGCTATATTGGCTGGAGCATATGTTCCTGTAGGTTCTACTATGCCAGACAGGTCAATTGGAGAACGGTAAGACTAAAAGCAGCAACTCAATGTCTGAGGGCGAAGTTGTACTGCTGACTGTAGAGAGTTGTGACAACAGTAAGGTGCTTCCCTCCAGCAACCACCATCTGCAGAGATGCTGCCTTCTCACAAGGAATGGAGGAGTTAGAAAGGGTCGACCCTAAAAATGTCTTACCACACCTTACCTCACGGATTTCCGTCTCCGGCTGTAGGGCCCTTTGAAGAACGGAGCTAACACATTGAAAACCTCCCACGAAAGGGCCGCGTGCGACCGGCCTCAAGCAGTTGTCCCTTGGGCTCTGAGGTCACGCTTTTAGGTTGTTAAGACCAACACTAATCTAACTTCCTTTTCAGGTTCCTCAAGAAATACCCTTCCACGGTGTGGGCAGCCAGAAATTGACATCAGCCCTCATATCTGTAACAGCACGAGACCAAGCTGATCACAATCAAATCCTCCCTACACCTCTTAATGACTCTGTTGTATCCATGACTAACCCTTCTCACGTCCTTTTATCACTTCGCACCGCTAGGGAAAACGATTCAAGTACGCGGAACGTTATTCATGGTCTCCTGAAACCACGCTCTAAACTTCATGTTGGAGCTTATAACGTCCGAACACTCAGTCAGTCAGTCAGTAACAACGTTGAACTTCGTACGTACGTACATCAGTTCGAGTTGCCACACCACCACGTCCGAACACTGTGCCAGATGGTATAGCAGGCTTCCTTAGCTAGGACGTTAGAATCCCACGCCACCGATGTATGCTGCGTCTCCGAAACGCACATACAGGATCCGAGTAGCGTCATTCATTTGACCTTACCATATCAAAATAAGGAACCATCTCGATTAACGCTTCGTGTATCTGGAAGCCCTGATGCTGCTTCTCGTAGGTATAGCATTGATTTCTAGGGCAGAATTAGCTTTCCTTGACTGGATCCCAGTAGACAGCCCGAATAAACAGTACAGTAAAGACTCTGAAAGATAGGGAAACTCGTCGTTGCCTTTTCGTCGTCTCTGCCTACTCTCCCACTGGCTGCAGCTCAGATGAGCTAAAAGATGAGTTTTACAGAAAGCTTTCTGACCCCCCGCAAAAAATTTGGCGCTCTGATGTAGTGATAGTGGCTGGTGACGTTTTCGTTCAAACAGGTAAACTAAGTGAAAAGGAAAGACACCTGGATGGAACTTATGGTGTCATGGCTCAAAGAACAGATAATGGCGGCCGTCTGTTGTAGCTATGTTCAGATAACCGACTGTTTCTAGCAAACACTAACTTTAAGCATAAGGAAAAACATATTTTGACATGGCAACCCCCTAATTCGTCCCAGCGTTGGACCCAAATAGATCACATCGCTATCAGCCACCGATGGAGGGGCTCAATAGAAGACTGTCGCTCGTTCTGGAGCACATGCTTAGACTCAGATCATGCTCTAGTACGAGCGCATATTTGTCTGCGTCTTACTGGACATAAGAAAGACGCTGCAAGGAAACCTCTTAGAGTCCTACTTAATGATAGCCAAGCTAAGAATATATTTTAGGAACAACTAAAAAGCAGGTAGGCAGCCGTGTAAGTGGTGCCCACCTCGAGACAGCTTGGAATGATATCCGAAAAGCTGTGAAAACAGCAGTGACATCTGCTAGTACGGTAAACCGTAAGGTTAGGGTGGAACACTGGATCTCAGCAGCATCTACCACACTGATAGATGCTCGAAAACTCATCCCACCTGGCTCCGAACATGACGAAGAGCGGAATCAACTTGAGCGCAGACTGATAAGAAGCCTACGCAATGATCGTGAACAATGGTGGGTAGCGAAAGCAAGAGAGATGGAAAAGGCAGTGGCAATAGGTAACAACAGACAACTGTCCGGACTTAATAAGGAAATCAGTATTAGGAATCCAATTGTTAGCGAAACTATCTCGGAAAAAGATGGAAATATTATTCATTCTCAATCCAGGAGATTGGATCGACGGGTATCACATTTAAGGGATCAGTTCAACCGGCCTTCAGCTACACTTTGGTTTCCCATGATCTGCAGTCAACCTGAATGGCAATTTAATGTAGGTCCTCCGACTCTTTACGAAGCTGAAAAAGCTATAGGAAATCCGAAGCGAGGGAGAGCAGCAGGCCCTGACAGGTTTACCCGTGAGATTTTTAAGGATGGCGGTTCAGTATTAACAGTGAGATTGACTGAGGCCTTAGGCGGAATCTGGGAACTGAACGTAATCTCATCTGACTGATCTCAATCACAGACTGTGCCAGTCTATATGGGAAAAAAGTCCTCTTGTGACAATCACAGAGGAATCAGTCTGACTAATACAGTGTCCAGGAGATGAACTTTTACCGGGAGATTCACTTGTTGACTTGGAATACGCCGATGACACAGTTCTGTTTGGTGAAGGCACTGACAAAATGCAGTCTTTCAACCACCATAAGCAACAATGCAAGCGTGTTCGAGATGCGATTCTCCCCTTCAAAATGCAAAATGTTGCTTCAGGATTGGGTTGCATCGGCTTCTGAACTAATGATAGGGAGTGACGTAGTTGAGTGTGTCGACCGCTTCACTTATCTTGGCAGTCTCATCAGTCTTTGTAGTCTGGTATTTGGCGAAATCCCAGCATGGACACACAAGGCTCGACTAGATTTTGTCAACTTGCGTCATTTATGGCATAGGCAAGATATCCGTCTATCAACCAAAAGACGGGTTTACTGCGTAGCAGTACGTTCCGTTCTACTTTATGGCAGTGAAACATGGCCGGTAATAGTAGAGGATATTCGTAGGTTACTATTATTCAATCATAGGTGTCTTCCAAGCACTGCTCGTATATCTTGAGACCACCGAGTCAGCAATACAGTCGTTAGGAAACGCGTACTACGTAAGGATGGCAAATCAATTGAAGTAGTGAAGCTTCATCAGTTGAGATGGCTGGGACATGTGTTACATATGCCCAACCACCGACGAGCGATGTTCCACAGTGCAGGAGTAGGTTGATCCCAGGATATACAAGCAATGCTTCGAAGACACCTATGAGTTGTGACACTACACCAGTATATTAAAAAGTCAAAAACATGAGTGGAAACGACAGACCAATAGTGGAGTCGGATGTTACGGTGAAGTTATATACGAAAACATACCGATGCTCTGAGGCTATTTTGGAATTAGAACTAGTAGAAGAATGATATGTAAAGGTTTATAATGAGCTTAGTATATATCGTACCATGCAGTTTTATCGGTCATAGTTAGCTAGTGAAATTTCGCCAAAGACATAAGCATATCTGGTAAATACTAACCTGGATCACATAAATTCTCGAGAAGATACCCGGATATTTAAGAAATTTTACGATGCACAACAACAGTTCACAAATCAGCCTTCCTTAAGGATGAACCATAATCTGCAATATATTCGTGGGAAAAGTGCAATTTACACTTTTCGGGGGCTCACTAGAGCAAGGCTTTGCGATAGAACCATCTTTTTCTTTCGAATGGCTGCATACGGAACTGAGGCCTCAGTTTAACGAGTTTATGCATCTAGTAGCAACGGGTGACCAACATTTTGGAGGTAGGAACAAACTAGTGAAAATCCAGTTGAGACAAAATCTTGTAAAGTTGAATCTACGCGAACTGTTAGTGATGGGAGCGATAGGGCCATCAAATATTAGCATAATTTGCAATGGCTAAGTATTACCACATATGTGGTCTGTGGCTATACAACCACTTCTCCTTTTACCCAAAAAAATGTTTACATGAAAATGATAGATGACGTAAAATGTGAAGCATTTATTATTACCTGTAGCATCAACACAAAGAACAAACTTTCTAATTTCTTTAAACAGATATGCCAAACGAACAGACTGTGCCTCTAGTAACGCAAACAACAATAATTGCGGCTTTCAATACCCAATATCTTTAATTGTTTTCCGATCTAGGTTTATGCTTTGAGAACAGAATCTAAGAAGTTTTCTGAAAAATTTGCAAAGCTTTTTTAAAGCCAACTGACTTCAAAAGTTTTCTTGAACCAGTCAAGTATTCGGCAGTCGAAATATTTTATGAAAGGCAGACTCGTCAGTCTCAGGACAATGAGGTTGGTTGAGTTAGAGGCTCTTACGTCATCAAATATTTGTTTTAATGACCACTATAAGATCACGAAAAGGTTATTGGGGTGACAAACATTAGTCCGAATTAGATAAAGTTAGAAGATAGGACAAATAAGTGTAAATGTTCGGAAAAATCCAAAAATGTTGTGTCGAACTAATATAAACAGATTGATTTTGTGCGCTCTATTCTTCATGTCATCGAACGTTTCACGATCTTTGGTATCGTCTATTGCAGGTGGTTTGTCACTCAGTTGCATTGGTTCCAATGAATTCGATAGTTGATTTGGAGTCAATTTTTCTTGGTCATGTGACAGAATTAACACTAAAAACACTGTGGTTAAATATACTGTTTACACCTCCTTTTACATTAGTGAATAACTTTCAACATCTTTCGCCTTTATGATCCTTAAACCTGTCTGTCACAAAATAATATTGTTGATTTAAAAAATTGCATAGTTGGTTATTTTTATTGTTTAAAGTGGATATAAAAGCTAATAATTTGCTCAGTGATTAACTTTTTTAAAGCAGCGAGCCTTGATTGCAGCTAAAGACAATCAGCTTCTCCAGTTTCTATACTTATACATACATGGGCTAAAAGAAAATGTATAAATTGAAATATCGAACAAACATTTTGATGACACAAACCAATTACCACCTCATTATCTGTGGTCATACCCTCGGAAATCTTCGTTGGGGCTCCATAAACAAAAAACAGTTATTCTACTGTTAGTCATACAAGAGCACATACTCTGAAGTAGTTATATTACTCGAACCAGCAGGTATCACATTGTGGCGGTAAATAAATCCCAAAAATCTATAGCTCTGTAAGCATTCGGCATTGGGTGCTGACCACATTAGTTTTAATGGACTCACCTGGCTGAAGGTGCTCGGTCATGTATCCGCATCAGATCACGAGTAAGAACGCCGTGCTCAACTTCCCCTGAAATCGCCAGCCAGTCTAGATCAGTCGATTCTCGATATAATCGATATTCTATCAAATAAATCTTCTGACATTTGATTTGACTAGGTGTTACTGGTTAAAGCGTTGTCAAACTCCAAATACATGCGGCATCTTCATTGGTGAGCCCAGAGTGATCTGGTACACCAATTCGCAAACTGTAAGTCTGTTCTTTTTTCGAAGTTCATAAATTATTGCTTTATTTTAATTTTCATACATTGTGAAATTTTTTCAGTGTTTTTGTGTATATATATTTTTTCCTCTTTCATTCTCGTGCCTGATATTTCACCATGATGGAACAGACACCCAAGGTACTCAAGTGAAAGACTATGCCCCCATCTTAATTTCTATTAATGCTTTTCTGGCCAAACAACATCGAAGCCTGGTTCTGCTACGCAGAAACCGATTTCTGCGAGCACGGCGTGAACGAGACACGTGCACAATTCCTCGCAGTAGTCAAGGCACTACTGCGCGATTTCAGTAGGTACGTTACACCTATTAACTTTACTGGTGATGTTTCGGAACCCCACAAATCACTTAAACGCGGAGATCCATCCGATCGACAAAGTTTATACCAACTCCCTAATAATATCAATCTGCAACACGGTTCAGAGACACACATGTTGTTAAGAATGAGAGAAGTAATTGGTCAAAGAACTTTCGACGATAGCCTATTTAGACAACATTTCTAGTTTGAACTTCCTCAACAGAAGCAAGCTGTGCTGGTCTCGTTTCAAAAAAACGCCGTAGACGAGCTGGCTGCATCTACCGACCACATCCTTGAAAACACGAAATCTTCTAATGCCAAGGTTTTTTCACTCAAAGAAAAACCTCAAGCAACATAGAATGACATTACGGGATTATGTCATACGCTGACACGTTACCTTTGATCTCGTAATGACCGTGAGTGTTCACAAACCCCGCGAAGAAATACTTCACGTAAGCGATGTCTCTAGACCACGAGACACAGATAACCACGATTGCTGCTGGTACCATAATCAGTACGGAAAATCTTCTCGAAACTGCAGAAAACCCTGCAATTTTCCGAATGTCAAACCGACCGACACGAAATAGTTTTCGGGAAACTTCCCAGCCGGCACGCGTTAACGGCAACTGTGGACGACAAACACAGCCGTCTGTTACACGTCACAGATGTGATTGCGAAAATTCGCTACCTCGTCAATACTGGCGCAGATGTTAGCGTTCTTCCAGCGAATCCTGACGACCGACTGCACCAACTGGTTTCAAATTCACAGGCGGTAAACGGAAAGCCTATCGCTGTGTATATCGTAAAAGGTACGTTTACCCTAAACTGGTTTTACGCAAACTCATTCACTATATTTTCTTTGTTGCAGATGTTTCTTCGCTAATCATTGTTATAGACCTGCTACAACACCACAATCTACTCATCGATACGCGCAAACGGAGCCTAGTAGACGGAAACACTAATGTATCTGTTTGCGTAACTTCTTTTTCCGGTTGCAGATTATCTCCAGGCACAGTCAGGCACACGATAGATCCATTCTATCAACGATTACTCAATAAGTACTCTGGGATATGTCAACCGCAACCGACATTGTCGTGTGTAACCAGCAATGTTACACATCACGTCACGACTGTAGGACCACCTGTATTCTGAAAAATGATACGACTAGCTCCCGAAAATCTGAGGTTGATCAAAAACGAATTAGATCATATGATAGATTGAGGAATCACTCGGTCATCAAGCAGCCCATTGGCATCTCCATTACATATAGGCCCTAAAATGCACAGCGTCGATTGGTGTCCAACTAGCGACCATCCTCAGCTGAATGAGTAGACCATTCCTGATTGTTGCCCATCGACTAACATTCATGATTTGATAGATACCTTAAAAGGAACGACTTTTTTGAGCATCAACTTGGATAAACCATATTAGCGTGTTCTCAAGGCTGCTGGTGACATTCCGAAAACCACTAACATCTATCCTTTCGGTCTATACGAGATTTCACGCATGCCTTTCAGGTTAGGAAATGCAACGCAAACCTTCCAACGGTTCATTAAAGACATTTTTTGAGGTCTCAACTTAGTACATGCGTAGTGCTTGGTTGCAAGTCCGGACAGAGAGTGTCATCACCAACATCTGAGACTTGTATTTGAACGACTACAAAAGCACGGAATTACTGTAAACATTCAGAAATGCCAAATCAGAACTGGCTCCCTAAATTCCCTCGTACACACTATTGATGCTCAAGGCAACCTATGAAAAGCAAAGCGGCTCGCATTCTGGATTACCCAGAACCAACCACAATCAAGCAATTACGCACGTTTAATGGACTAGTATGTTTCTATGGATGATTCGTGCCAAACTGCGTGTCCCTTATGAAGCCCCCCATCGACCAACTTCGTGGAAATGCGTACCGTGCCCCAGATCACCTTGACAAAAATTTCCGCCTTCACACAGCTATCACATCTCAGTAGATAAACCAGTACAGATTTCATGTTGAATGGAAACCATCTTGTTAGTGTCGTATTTTTCGTAACTATTATCTGAGTTCTAAGTAAATTATGCTTTCAGTCAACATGAATACATCTCACTAAGAAGAAAGCTCTAAAAAATAACTTGACACCCATTTAGCTACTTGTGTTTTGTCGTCCTTAGCTTAGGACAGCGGCTGATTATATGCACGTGTAAGAAGAGACATTTCCACACCTTTTATCCGGCATAATACACGTCTTTCAACTTTTCTATATTATTTTGCATATCATCACTTCTATTACTGTCAGGACTATCATCTTATTATTATTATTATTATTATTATTATTATCATCGTTGATATGTCATGGCTCTTTTGCTCCTTGTTACATCCTCATATTTGTTTGTTCTTACGTTCTTGTTTCACTCTATTTAACTTATTCACATACCCTTATTTTTTCATTTCTCTTCTTCCTTAAATTTCAATGTTCAGCTTTCATAATGAAATATCTAGTCTCATGGTCTCCAACTGAATGGCTGATGATTTCAGAAACCCAATCGCTCTTGCATTTCAGGGAGAACAACATAGGGCAGTGTTATAACCTGTGACGGCCGATCAGAGAGCAGTGACTTATCGATCGGAACAAAGACGCCTAAACACGGGCGAGCAGCGTAGAGTCCTGATTGGCCCTGCTTCTCGCCTAACCCAGCCAGTTAAGTCAAGAACACAAGTTTCAGCCTCTGCAATATGAATCGTTACGTTTCAAACATACTCTGTTTATATGCCAATCAGGCAGACCACATCGTACCATAAAATAGAAAATAATATTTGTACAATATTTGACCAACAGAAAAACGACACGTGAAATAAATATTGACCAATGGGAAAATGATACCATTTCAAGTCCAAGTATAGCATTAGACTTAACAGGATAATTTTTGGGAAGTTTTTCTGAATATCGCAACAGGCAGTCACACCAGAAATGTTCTTAACTCACTCAAAGACGTACGCACGGAGTCATCTTGAAGTCCAGAAGATCGTTTCATCCCTTCTTTTCAAAACAGATATAAATCTCTTGAATCGAATACATAGGTGGGCAACCAAATGTACGATAGGTCTGAAACATAAATCTTGCGATGACAGACCCCAGCACTTGGGATTATTCTCGCTGAGCTATCGCGGAATCCGAAATGGTATGATAATGGCATACTTGTTAAATGAACCAAGTCACCCCAACAAGAAATTATTACCAAAATATCAGATGGATTTTGTGGATATTATAGTAATTTCAATGGTGAAGATCATCAACACGCTCATCGAGGAAACCCACAAGAGCTTGCACATAAAAGAGCGAACATCCGGGCACGACTTCATTTTTTGTCACTAATTGTTGCTTCCATTTGAAACGCTATCCCAGTTGCAGTGACCACAACCACCTCACCGGATAACTTCAAGAGGAGACCTGAACAATACGTACTCACTCGTAGACTACCATCCCAATATTGAACCGCATGCGCCTGATGCATGTCTCATAATTTACCACGGTTATCATTAAAGAATACTAATAAATGCTTCCCGTCTAGCCTATAATCCTCTGTGTTTCTCCTCTTAGTCTTTCAACCTGATCTCATGTTGTCTGTATCACCAATTAATTAATATATTTATTCCTCGAAACACCCGTCTTCTATTAGTATTGGAATTTTCCGTTTCGTATTTCCTACCTTGTAACCAACCAACCTCCCGCATGGTAGTGCGATGGCAGTTGATAATCAGAAACCCTATTACCCTGAAACATACGCACTCACATGAGTTACACATACAAATCCACAAAAAACAGACAAACTAGCCAGAATTAGCGCAGTTGAGCTGTTAAACTACCAGCTACTGGACATTTCCAAATCCATGAAACCTAATGGAAACAACAAAAACAGTTCAAGGAATCTGTCAGTTTATACAAGCTCATAACAAAAATATTGGATTCCATGGATCGATAAACAAACCCGAAAGCTGCTGAGGTACAGGAAACGGTTTGATGACCTTTGTCAACAGACAACAAATCATTTAGTTACGAGTATCGAAAAATCCAGGACATATGCAAAAGGAACATAGCTACACGACAAAACACCTACAAAATACAGTTAATATGTTTATATTTGACTGAAGGAGCTGCTTCTCAATTGATCAGTAACTCCTGACACAGTATTAGTGCACATCGAATACGGCAACAGTTACTAGTATAGGGTAAACCGTACATCAACTTCACGGGTGCAGGAACAAAAAGACTTAGGGTTGATAACGATTCACGGCTTAAAAGCAACTGTCCGTCATTATCATCAACGGTGGCAGGCCATTTGAAAATTCGGGCTACCCGTTCCTCCCATCGGAGTGTTTCGACAAGTTATCTTTATTTTATTTTCACATATTATCATGTCTATTAATTGCATAACCAATTCAGGCGCATATATGACGACCTATCACCTTTCAAGGTACAAAAAGTACAATCAGAGACATCGTGATGACTAACAATATGTATTGAAATAAATGAACGACAATCAAATGTTGATTCTCGAACTGCCAAACTCTAACTGCCGGTTACTAATTTGCAAGGTGAACTATCTTTTATTTCTTCTAAGTCAGAACATATATCGTAATTGTGGTGTAATCACAAGCCAAGAATCTCTGCTAAATGATCTAAAAGATGACGATTAGTATCAATGAGAAAATGTTTGTAAATGTAATCAATCTATGTCAGCATGTTTTAAGCTTACAAACGACCGTCGACTACTCAACTTGACGTTGCGAACCAAAACACTTGAATAAATGTTTGCCTTAACAACATTTACGTAACTTCAACTGCACATCATCTGCGGTGTGTTTTCGCCTGTGACTTCCTTGAATTTGCCGATACTGAGTTCAATACTACATTTCCAGTTATATGTAGTGATTTTATTTCATGTGACTGTAGCTTTCTTTTGTCACTAGGTCACCAATGTGTAGTAGATTCTCCCACTTGTTTGGATGCCCATTTAGACGTCGTTCTCATTAATGATTTGGGTACATATGTGTGCCGTAAACGTGCTCCATTGTCTAGCTCGGATCACTGTACATTTTGTGTCCTATCTAATATATATGGAAATCATGGGAATAGTGCACTCTTACATTAAACAAAGGAAGTCAAACACAGGAGTTACTCAGATGAAAATACTCAAAACATGAAAGACGTATTTCATACGACTCAATGGGAGTTATTTGCAAATAACTCACTTGAAAACACCGTTTGTTATCTTAATTCCTGTTTTAATGTTTGTTGTTCCACTGAAGCTAATTTTGTAAGTTTTGACTGACTTGCATTTCTACAACTAAAACGATTACGGGAGCGAGGGTAAAGAATGATTGTACAAGGAGAAGGACTCCACAAAAGTTCGAAAACTAAATGGTTTAATAAACTTAGAAATTAGAAGTCTAAAACTGATGTTTGTTGAAGAATTATTATCCTGTAAAAACTCTTCACGTATTTGGGAATCATTTAAAAAACGTACGTGCGAAAGATTGGGAGCGATAACTAGCCGAATGTTTATGACTTAAATATGTCTCTTATACGTCAGTCATTCGATGTCATGCTTCCTATATCCACAGGTTTTATGAGTCGTTATGTTTTAGTTTCCACTGAAACACATATTTGAAAATATCTCCAGTCACGTAACTCGCTAAAAATTTTAAGACTAGTATCATTAATAAATCCTTCTCAACCAACCTCATACCGAAAACGTGGAGAAGGTTAACGATAATCCCGATGCACATGAAAGCATCTGGCGATTAGAATGTGAAGTGTAGACCCACTGCAATAACTTCAAATTTTCTCAAAACAATGTATAAAGTGTTTATACTCCAAAAATTATTGGCACTTACTGCTCTAAAAGTGCACATGGATTCTGATGAGGTCACTTAAAGATGCAAAAGAAGCACCTCAGGTGCTCCTGTTGTTCTGAATCAAAATATTATGTTGAGGTGGAAAAGGGTAGTAATTACTCTCAAAGCGCTCATCTGGAAAATGATTCTATCTTTCATTCTAACCCACTAATAATAATCATAAGCACTGGAGCAGTCGCCAAAAAGTTTTAAGCGTTACGGCCACTTCGATGAGTATTCAAATGCTTTGAAGAATATATGTTTTGGATTTTGTACTCTGCCTGTGTGCGACGACACTAGCAGTGCTGATAGTTGTCCTATCAAGGATGCTGACGCACTTAAGTGTTCAATGCTAAAAACATTCTGACCGCTTCAAATTATCGTGGAACGCGAGGTGATCTTGTACTGGTATTTCGTTTATTTAAATAACGATTTTGGTGTTTGGATGTCTTATTATTGCGCTACTTGCGGAACTTATCATATCTAAGGTCACATCAAGAAAGTCCGAAAACCGTGAACTAATATATTTCTAATGGGATTTCGTTTTTCTCATCGAGCGGTCAATGACTGAAAAGTCTTACCAGAACAAATGGTTTCAGTCCAATCAGGTTAATTTTCAGGTGGAGACTGAACCTTCTATGATACTTACAAGTATTTGAATTAAGTTGCTAACTAAGAATTCGCGAGATAATGCAATTTAAGCCAGAAGTAAACGAACACAACTGAACGCGTCATATTTTGAATTTGCAAATAGCGCGCAATCGCGTTGAAAGGAATCATCAGTTAGCAAAAACACCACATCTCAACTGCAACACAAGTTGCTAGGATGAATACAGACCCTTCCTTAAAACCGAATACTGAGGACTGAAAACAAAAGCCGCTAATTGTAAACAGTGAAGGTCATCGTCGCTGCGTTGACAAATGAGTCCGCTTTGTTACCTTTTTGTAGTATCTGCTTCTGTACTCCTTACTTTAGGAGATGCAGAGATGTTTGGGGCACCCAGAAAACTGCAACCGAACGAGGCGACCATAGAAAAATTTAATCATGAGTTGGTCAAGGTAGCCCATAAATTCAACTCCGAGCATGGAAACAGCAGTCTTCATATCATAACTAAGTTGGTAAACGTGACCTCCCAGGTGAGGTTCTGTCTTTACAAGTTATCATTTTTACAGGTCGTTCAGGGCATTTTATATACATTTTACGTTAAGTTTTCCCCTACATCGTGCACAACTTTTGCCAATGACAACACTCGTAAGATAATTAACACCTTTTACTAATATGTGCATCTTAGATGTTTTAGGCGATATTTTTCGTAATCAGAATTCTTGTGACGTAACTGGTGGAGAGGTATTTTCATTTATGTTAATTCTGTTTATTTTCTACTCAGAGTAAGATTTGCAAGGTCACTGTATGGCAAAGACCATGGCTCCAATCTGATGCTTCTGAGATAATTAAAATAGTTAATTGTTCTACGGATACGATTTGATCTGCTCTCGTTCTATGCTATGCCATAAATTCATGCAATGGTGGGGATTTAGATTTTAACATTTGATTATTCGTATACCGCAAAGTTTGCTTCATTCGCCATGCGTGTATTTGGTTCATTAGTTAATTAGATTTGAATTTCACGGAAATAACCTGACTTCATACTCTTCATTTCTGGCGATTCATTATTGAACCTAGTAGTCGCATTTGATTTTGTTTGCAGTAATATATTCTAGTAAAGTAAATATGATTTCATGAGGCTAATATTTTTCCGGCAGTTTACTTCTAATTTCATATTTGGGGACTACTGACAAACAATCCCTATCTCTGGCATTTAAAAACTATTCTTATTAGTTTCTTTTAGCTGCTCTTATAACTTATTCATACATGGGATTTAATTTTAATTTCGGTGTTATAATTGTTGTACGTGTTTTAAACCGTGAAAACTTGTTAATACTGAATGATAAACTTAAAACTAGATTTTGCCGTGCTTCATTTGTGTTTCGGTTAATAAAGGTTTTCTCATATTCAAATGTTGTAAGTTGGTTTTAATTTTGTCTTTTTAGTTCGGTATGTAATCAGAGCTTATATTTTATTTTCAACAAAAATAATAGGCGTAGGAAATCTACGTCATAATCTTAAGAGACATGTATATTCACTAAATCTACTTTTACATTCACCCTCAAATTCAAAACTTACACAACTTTGTGTTCTTTTGATCTTCCTGATGTATTTGTGCAGGTTATATAAACGAGATGAAAAATGACTCATCCCGTCTTATACTGCTTGTCACTACTATTCCATATGTTTTAATCACTTCTTTTAGATTCATTTCTACTGAACATCATTTTCGAAAATATTAGCTTATAAAGATCAGATGATTTAACTGTCGTTCATGATGTGGTCGTTTCAGCGTCAAACAATCTGAAACCACTTACAATGTGAATTGAAAGACATAATGCCCATAACTGAAGTTATGAATCTAGATCAAGTGAATTAACTGACTAGTGTGTAATACTTGCAAAGTTACTGTTCATCGTGATGTATGATGTTTACTGAAGTAGGATTATATTCGGGAAAGCCGAATATGACAGCGTAAACACTTCGCATTATTCCGAGTCTTCAGGAAAGTAAAGTTAGTATTAAAAGATTACAGATGGAATGCTTAGAACCGACCGTAGTAGGTTGAATGCATTAATTCATCATATTGTATTGAATTTCTCGTTACTTGTCATTTACCTTTAACTTGTTGCTTCTATGCTACTAAACTTGCTCTGTAGTAAACTATGATAGCTTGAAGAGATGTGCTCTGTTATTTGGCTTAGTTTTCATGTTTTCACACTTGAACTGTCCTGTGCAGTTAGATGTGAGAATAATAAGGATTTGGAAAAATTGTAAAGTGTATGGCTCAGTTCGAAAGGCAAGCTTTTGAAATCTAAGAGTTGGTTCGTTAAGGTTATGTGTTTGTCTTTTTTACTAAGATTGATGAGATCTATGGAAACCCAGTAGAAGTGGGATTTATACCAATTTTTATTTCTTTGTATTCGTAATTGGTATTCTTAAATATGACAAGTAAGTTTTGGCCTCATTATTACCTCTATTATTCAGGTTATTTCAAATTAGGGTCATGTTTAGTGGGCTAAAGTTTAAACTACATACTTGCACTTAGAAAGGGCTATATAACTCAGGCATCCTCAAGTAAGACAAGATAGTAAAGTGAAATATCAACTCTTTTGAATTTTTTATCTGTTAATATACTCACCTGTTGCCGTAAAGTTATTAAGTCTCAATATATTTTGCGCTATAAGGTTACGTTCTACTATTCAAAGTACTTAGTATAATTTGATATATAGTAGGATAAATCTGAGTACGGTTGGAACCAAACTGCTAAAGTTCTTTTACTTTATACGTATAACGTATGGGAAGTTTGAATTTCAAGAGATACACTTTTTAGCTTTTTAGTATCCAGAATAGCCAATATCAAAGATAGAAATAATGAACTGGGAATTACCTTATGAGAATTTGATGGGGTTTTAGGGTCTTTGGACATGCATATTTACTCCGTGGAAAGTATGATCTACGTTATCATACAGTGAAATAGGTTTGATTTCAAGTACTTAATACAAAACTGCTCACTAGTTCCTTTCCAAAAAGATTGATAACATATACCCTATCTTTAAACCCTTCACGATCAACCCACACAAATTTGTTACAGTTCTTACATAAAGATAACCTGAATGGAAACTTGAGTGAGAAAAGATGTGGACAAAGCTCCAAAGGTTTAGTTGTTGATTAAATCTACGAAAGATAAAACCAATCGAATATTTTAAATGAAAACATTTTATCGCTAAAAGGAGTCAGACAAGATAATAAATTTGCAAAATATGCAAAAATACGGATTGTCGAAAAAATCTGAAACCAAATAAAAATAGTTACATGGGTAGTAGTGTGCAAATGTTGTATATCTCAGTGTCCAACATATCCAAAAGTTTCTATACACTAAAAATTACGTCCAAAATTAGTATTATGAGTAAATGTCTCGAAAATACATCTATCAGACAAATGTTTAGGGCACCGCCTTCTAATATAACAGGTTCGTCATAAGCCTAGTAAGTGGGCAGCAATACTAGAGAACACACAGCGAACAGAATCACGTGTATTTTATAAACCACAGTCAGTGAACAATGTATATTTACACCAGTAAGTTGACATTGTGATCTAGACAGACTGTTGTATCATCAGTAATTGACAATCAACAACTTAAATGAAACTATGAGAAATATAAATAGTAGGAAACATAGTTCCAGTCTTATTATACCATCTCTACATAGTAAGGAAACTGTGTCCAAAAGTTATTCTGAAGTAATACTGATGCGAAGTATTTAGAATCCTTCATAAAATATTTGATTGTCATGTGATTTAATTTTTCTTCCTGCTATATTTTACATTTTTATTTCATGCCAGCTGGAATCCGTCTTTCCTTATTTTGTCACGTAGTTTCTATTTCTGTTTATAATTTAATATGTCACTTTGTGTTAATCTGTCAGTGTGGCCAAAAATTCTACCAAATTTAGAAAAAAATGTAAAAAACCTATTCTCTAAAGTAACTTTTTAAAGTTTACGAGTTCGATCAACGCTAAGGGACTAAATAAGTGACATTGGTTACTACTCAATTATCAGTCATTTGTAAAAATCCCAGTCCGACTGTAGGTTAGTCAGAAAGTGGATGGCTTTTTGGTGATGTTTTGAACTGTGAAGCTGGGTTGCGAGGGTTCGGATCCTACGGGGGAGCGTTACTTCCTTCAAGACTGTAGATACATGCTACTGAAGAGTTCCATATAACACGTGACCTAGGTCAACTAGGTTTTTCTGCCAAATACCATCCAACTACCCAAAAAATTATGAGATGTCGAACATTTACGTTTCTACTCTTTGGGATATTACAATTATTTCTTGAGTTCTAAAAACCAGTTTATCACTATATATATATATATATATATATATATATATATATATATATATATATATATATATATATATATATATATGGGAAACACCTTAATATTATCATTAGGACGCAAGTATTTTTAAGCATGGTCAGATAGAGGCTATCAGTGGAATCGAGTCGTTTCGTCTTTGAGACTCATCAGTTGGAAACACCTGAATCCTAGAGTTGGCGATCACGCTGGGATTCTTGAACGTCTTATATCATTCGATACTTATGTTATAATTCACTGTCTGATGACACATGTCTTTATTAGTGTGGTGCTAAACTGCACTCGGGTAGATCAGATAGACGTGCGCATTCATTGTATTTCTGAGTATTAAGTAATCACCACGTTTAAAACATGCATTTGTATTTCCTGATAAGGATAATGCTTATGCTTGGAAACTATGTTATTAATTGTACTTTTGGATCATTGGTAATGTTGGTACAACTAAGTAGAAGTGTCACAAGTTTTAACACTTCCATCAGGTATATTCTACGATAAGGTGTTTGAAAAAGTATTGATAAATGGTATCAATAAAATATCTATATGGACGAATATATTTTCTGTTTTTTTTAGAAGCGTATTTATATTTAATGGAAACTTGACTGATATGATAGCTTTTAACTAATAAGAAAGTGAACAATCTGTAAAAATACTTTGCTATATTATATTGTTTTATTATGTGGTCCGCTGTACGATGATTTCAAGTTAAATACAAATTAATCCTCGAAATAAATAATTAACAATCGATAAAGACCAACAGAAATTTTCGGTAAAAGGTATGGGACTACAATAAACACTGAAGGGTAATTGATAAAATATGGCCTTTTAGAAGGTGACGTCAATTATGAATCTTGTAAGGGTTATAAGTTCTTGATAGGTTAAGTCCTATGTAAATTGATTAATTTCAAGAATGGGATACTTAAATGTAGTGCCTGAAGTTATTCTTTTAATTTAGTCCCAATGAAATAGACAATAATTATGCAAGTGACTTATCGGAAGCTTGACATCATTCGAATCATTGTTATAAATTTGTTTGATTGTTGATCCATGTCCATCTAAGTGTACACTCAGACTTGGTAATACGTCTACAAGTTACACCACCAATTTCAACGAACTCAACTCTATCAAAATCGTCCTCCTGAACCACAACTCTTCGTCATCTCGGTTACATTTTTAAGATGTAGTAGGTAGTTGAAGATTCATCCTTCATATTTCTACTAGTATTCATATCAATGTCATTATTGTTGTAGCTGAAATGTGATTTATATAATTTACCATTTTAGCTAGATTGCGTTTCTTAATGTCGTACACACTACAAAACACAGTGTTCGACTATTTATAAAAATGCATCTGTCGTTATCGGAGGTTTTGCGCTATAGGAGTTTCAGTAAGTCAACTAAATATCCCGTTTGTTCAAATACTTATTATTGTAGTGAGAAATGATCATTCAGTAAACTGACTTTTAGAAAATCTTGAAGTGTTTGAATAAATTTTGTTTTCTTAATACTATAAAAGTGTAGTTTCTCGGCTTTTTTTTAGAAACGTAAGTCATACATCCGTTTTTAGCACGGACCAAGTAGATTGGTTTTATACGTGCTCCAAAATTCACTGTCATTTCAACACACTGACATCAGTATTCTCGGTTATAGACCTGCTGTGTCAAATATTGTAAGTGGTCTAAAATTACTCGAATACGATTTACGAATAAGTGAGATCATTTCGTAATTCTACACTTTATTAACCGATGATTGAACTGTGACAATCATGGTATTGATATAATTGTCACTTGGATTGATTTCGCTTGTTATTCTTTCTTTTAACACTTTCTAATGTATAACATGTATTTGCTTTATGACAGAACATTAGAAGTCCTGTTTTTTTCCTTTTTAAATATCATCCTTAAACCAATTTTCTAAATTTATCTAATTCACATTTCAAAACTTTGAGAACTTGAACAGTAAAGCGGAGGATTAGGCTTACCGCACATTTGACTGTTCATGTTTTCCTGAATGTCAAATTTTCACTCAAACTTTTGATCAGAAAACCTTATTTCAAATTGAATTATTCTGCCTTATAGTTACCACTCAATTAAAATTGCATGAGTTTTACCTTTTATCATTCGTTTGTAATTAACTCGGATTGAAAAAAGATGAATTTTTATGTATGGTTTCTCAGCTTATACTTACTGTTTTCTCTTTTCTGTTGCCTTCTAGAAATTGTATATATTTCTTTTAATTAACATCGAATATTTTAGTTATCGCAAACACAGTTCATAAATGGTCAGTAAGTAACAAGACATTTTCTGTATACATTCTAGTAAAACATTTACACAACATCCGATTATCAGTCAACCTCTTAAATATTCAACTTGAATAACTAATCTGACTATTTTTCCTTGACGTCAAACAGTTGTTGATAAATATGTTTATAAAATATATGAAGTTTGGATTCATACGTCCTAACCACTGATAAAACGTGATCGTTTATTTTAAATAAGGTGACCATTGAATTGTTTGTTTATTATTACTGTCGTTCATAAACTTTATTATCACTAAATATCACACTATATTTTTAAGGTTACTTGTGTCACATATAATCCACTTTATTTTGGTAAAAAAAACTCATTGAATAATGTGATCATATAGAAATGATCAGATTTTAATAATTATATCATAAAGGAAGCTGTTTATTTTAATAATAAAACTGTCTAATATGGAATCATCTCTAAAATTAATGAATAGTTAGCGTTGAATGTGAATCGATTGAAATTGGCCATTAACATAATTGGATACCGGCTTAGTGGTCTAGAGATTAAGTGTTCGTGCTCGATGCTAAAGGTCGCAGGACCGAGTTTCACGTGCGGAATTGTGTATGCGCACCGCTGAAGAGTCCCATACTAGGACGGAACGGCTACTAAATATTCTCACTGGTGGTCTAGCTTGGATTGACTCATGAATTCAACATTGAAAATGAATGACACAAATGTCGGAAAGTCAATTAAAAAAGCATCATAATCTCCTTTCACTTCAATGCATGTGATTAGCTCGATACTTCCAGTGATCTTTAGAGTGAGGGATGAAAAGCCTTATCATGTATATTAATTTCGCGAACCGAAGCAATGCAATTTAACTGATAGTATCATCCAACAATATGCTTATCCTAAGAGATCCTGTTTGGTTATCAATCCTGAGCAGTTGTTAAGAGTTAATTAAGTGGATACTAAGATAAGTGCTTAGTAGCATGAAGCATAGGTTCAAGGATTTGTGTCAACCATTTCCGACCAATTGAATGAAAACGGTGTGCATATTGCTGAGTCACTTTGAGCAATAACCATACAGAGACTTGGTCGACAGAGTCAGATTAGAACCAGATAAACATTACACTAGTTAGTGCTAAATGATCGATCAGTGCACTTAATTCACTGGATTGATATGTAAAAGTTGATGTATCCTTTGCTCTCGCTGCATATGGTTGTTTTGAATCGTATTTATAACATCAACGGGCTGCAAAAGAACAACCTATTAAATTCTCGCTTGCTAATCGCTTGTCAGAAATCAAGTGCAATACATAGAGATCCTGAAATTTATGACTTGGTATCGTCTGCAAAAGTTATTGTTCAAGTCCTTCCCTTTACTATGAGCTTAATTTATTTTCAATTGTTGATTTGTTGTTTTTCTTTTCATAAATAAGTCCGTCAGCGAAATGACAGTATATTACTTTGTTTTATTAGTATTATTATTTCAGAAGTTGTTTTCTATCCAGGCTTTTTCTACTAGTACTCAAACATCTCATTCACTTCAACTTAATGAATGGTCACAAATCCCCTGCTACGGTCGAGGGTAGGGAGAGTTCGTTCTCCTTCTCGAAATGCCCTCACATGGTCACGGGTATACAGCCCCTTCCAAGGAATTTCTACTCACTACTTTCTCGCAGCATTCCTGTTGTTCACGAAATTGAGAGGACGAAAAGCGAATGTCAGGCGCAATGACAAGGTTAGTGGATATGAAGGATCGACCTAGAGGGAGTTGGAAAACCCTGATTCAAAACCATTGGTGCACATGGGCTCTAGGATCCTGAGGGAGCAATTGGCGTATGAACCAATCGTTAGTCACCGGCTACTATGTGACAGCATCTTCTAACGTTGCTCCACTGCCTTGTGGATTAGACCCGTAGGTCAAAGGCTCGGGGTGTGGTCCTCTGAAAAAACCGCCTGTTTAATTTTAGGCGTCTGGACAGTGTTCCAGTCCTCACACAAATAGAATGGTGAAGTGTGGCGCACTTATATTTGGTGCTTTAATGTACCAATGTTTATATGTTTAAAAAATCAATAAATAAATACATAGTGACTACGTTCACTTACATATATATGTATATACTCATATTCTTTTCAAAAAGATTATGTACTCAAATTCCATATATACCATTTATCAATGTTAAAAGTGAACCTGTTGAAAAGAATCCCTTTTCTAAATAAATTACTTTAAAACTTAATCAGTATGTCCAGAAAAGTAAAGTATTTGATATTGAAATGAACTTTTATCTAAGCAGTCGAAAGGTAACTAATGATCTAGGTTTCGTGCTACTTTTCATTTTTCACCAAGGTATAAATGCAATTCACAGGGAACTAGTGCATTTTTGCTGATTCGATCCTGTATCACTAGCTTTGACAATCTGTCTAGGCTATCTTCTAGTATGATTGAGAATATTTAAAAATGACTGGTCGCTGAGGAGTCAACAATCAGAAAACTTATCTAATTTTCCATAAAATGTTGAAAATGCTCGATCAGTTCAGTTAATTGTACACCCGTTTTGATAAACTTGGTATATTTACTTTCAAATTGCTCATTACCTAGTTTATTAATAAAAAGAACTATGTATTTTCACCTACGAAACCAGTATTATCTTCCATTCAAATTGGTGTGTTACTTAAGGGTTATTGATGGCTGACCAGTGACTAATGTCTTGTTTATGACTCGACAAGCCAACCTAGCCCACACGATGTCGAATAACTTACCTTGGTGTTCGCATTGCAACTTGATCGATAGAATCCGAACAACACTATAAGGAATAGACAAACAAAACATTGGTCACCACTGAGTTATCAATCAGTTTTAAATGAAGTTCAATCGTTGCATTATTTTAAGATCATTTTCAACAAGAAAAGACACTGACAACCATGGACTACTCCCTCATTTTTAGTTAAGGACTTCCAAGCACTAAATTAAATTTAGAAAACATATATATACTACTGATACATGACAATAAGTAGAATGTCACTCTTAAATTAGTTCGTCTGAAATAAAGAAATGCACGAGTTCAATTATTTCTATTTCTTCATCTATATGATACATATTGATAGTATGGAAATCAGATAAAGACAAATCAGATCTGAGATTCTCTAAAGTTACGTTTTAAAAGTATATCATAGATCCAAGATATTTATCCATTTTACATTACTTTGGTCAACTATAGGACTTGGTATTTGAAACAATTCCCGATAAAGTTGTCAAAAAGTGATTTGATTTGACATTTATTTACTGGATAATATTTTTTGCCAAGGTATTCATGTGAATTAATAAAATGTAACTTATTTACTAAGTGGACTTTGGCTTGAGAACATTGTATTCTGTAACTATACAACTAATGTCTTTTTGTCGAAACAAATCTGGACCAATTATACAATATTGTCTTAATTATTCGGACAACCAGTTGTCTTCATTAATGCATAATTATCTCATCCATATCAAATTCTTAGTATTGGACTTAATTATTTCAGAAATGAAATATAATAGATCATATCACACACATGTTTATATTCTATGTCACTTCTGATTGAAACAAACGGTTTGATTGTGTTTATTCCTCTTTTGATAAAGAATTCGATTTCAACTGGAAGTATAATTTTTTTCCCATAATAAATGTTGTGCGTAACATTTTTTCCAAAAATATCTTCCCCATTAAAGTTGAATCTCCGGATAGTGATACTGAAAACAGTTGCTTTTCGACCAAAGATGAACAGATAAAGAAAAAGTATGCTTGCACATTTCCTGGTTGTGAGAAAATATATTTAAGATCAAGCCATCTAAAAGATCATTATCGAATTCATACTGGAGTCTGTTCAAATCAAATAATAGCAAATTCATATGATTGTGTAGAGAGTGACCACAGTTTTCCAAAAGAAATGGGACGAACTGCGATGAGAGAAATCAATAACATAGAATCAAACATGAGAATTGAGAGTGCTGTTCAAAATTATGAACACAATATTCCTTACCCCACTAACTATTCATGCATCCCATCTCCGTCGCCAATTGTTATAACTTGTGAAGCTGTGTGCCCTGTTTATTGTATGACGCAACGACACCGCAGCGAATTATCGATCGAACACGTGGCTCATAAAACACGTGCGAGCGGCCTAGAGTCCTGATTGATCCTGCTTTCCGCCTAGCCCAGCAAGTTGATTCCAGAACACCACTCTCAGCCTCTGCAATATGAATCATTTATTTCAAACATACTCGGTTTATATATTAATCAAACAGACCACAACGTACCATAAAATAGAAAATAACATTTGTACAAGAATTAGCCAAATGTGGCTGTGAATGAGGGAGATAGTAGTTAATAAACAGGCCATAACTCAAGAATGGCAAATCCTATAGTAATAGTCTATGGGTCAAATCAAAGCTTATAATAAGAGCGATATGAATATGAACAGTTTAGTTACATAACAATTACACGATAAAAATATTCTCATAGTATTGGCCCATAAAAGGATCTCAAGAATTACCATTAATTATTCTTATCGGGATATAACAAACCCCATATAGGAGATGCAATTGGTATTCTGGTTCTGTAAATTAGCCAATAAAATACCATTGTCAATTAACCATTTTTCTTTGTTTCACAATATCGCCGAGAGAAGATTAGTCTATTGTCAATAATAATGAAAAATCACTTGAAAGTATAATTCTGCTGTGAATAACTTTTTATCCTGACAGTATCTTAACTAAATATCCTCTAGTATTAGTCTCCAAGTATTTATATTATTTAGCAATCATAATTAGCAGATATTTGTTACTGATCAGTCTAGCTTATGACTAAGGCAACTATTGGTACCGACAACCGATATACTTAGCAGCGTTAGATGAGTCACATACTTTTTCGAAGGCATAAGTTAGGTGGGATTAAAGTGTATGTTGGAGCTACTAGGAATAATTGAATATCCAGACGAATCTGGATTGGATCAGTTGTCATCAATGACACTGAATAGTCTTCGCGATATATATATTCTTTATTCATTAAAATTTGAATTTTACCACTGGACACTCTGGTTCTAGTAGTTAAGCGTTTGTCGAGAGCTCTGAAGGTTGAGGTGCCGTGTGTGCACTTCTGAGAAGTCCTATACCAGGACGAAATGGCTTTTCAGTCCCCTCTTATTATTCCTATGACTAAAACTCAAATCAGTCTGTCATGAATACAATTTATGATAAGACAGACTTTGTGAATTTATTTACAACATTACTTCTCATTGAATTCAATGTACGGAAAGATTGTACAAGGAATTCATGTGTATTTTATGAAGTATTGAGTAATATTCATACAATTATGGGACAACTACATCATAACTTTTGTATGTAGTAAGTTTTACAAAATATTTACATATCTGTTGAAGGGTTTTAAACATTTTACTTGTTTATAGCCTTCACTTAAGATAGAATTTACACACGTTACACTATTTATAGCAATATTGGATAGAGAAAGCTAAATATTCGCGCGCAATCTAAGCTGTTACCTATATTGAAATATCTTATATGAATCAATACAATACATATAATCAGCTGCTCTATGAGATATGTATACAATTACTTACGTATACGCTTTTTGTGGGGCCCGTAATTTTGTCGTCGTTTAGATCGAACAATGTTGTCGAAGGGGCTCCCCACTTTGGTGGCCCGTTGATCTGACTTCAATTAGATCGTAATGAATGTATGCTGTCGCCTATCCTCGTATATAATCATCGACTTAAATCGCGTTAGTCAATAACGGGATTAAGTAAGTCAAATAGCGAGAACGGACTTTTGAATACATATATTTTGTAGATGAAGCGAAATGAATAGAGAGAAGAGAAATGACGCGCGGTGGAGATGGCTGGTAAGCCAACTCCCTTTTAGTCAAGCACTAACCAATATTTATAGTATCACAAAGATAGATTACAGACATGTGATGAGTAATGGGATAAGAAGTGTACATACACATATGCGCTCATATAAAAACAGTGAAGATTGATAAGCGAATAAATAACAAGGTCAGAATGTGACTCAAGTAGAATGAATAAAATGGGCTATCCGAAAGCTAGGAGAAGGTATATGCGCTTAACATAGTAACTGACACAACACGCTAGTTGTTCTATCCGTAAAAATAATGTCGTTTAGCTTAACAAACAGTTGAAGAATATATGGAACTCAAAACAACTTTCAACCAATATCAAAGTAAGAATCTTCAATACGAATGTCAAGGCAGTTCTACTGTACGGAGCTGAAACTTGGAGAACTACCACAACCATCATCAAGATTGTGCAAATATTTATAAACAGTTGTCTACGCAAGATACTCAACATCCATTGACCGGATACCATCAGCAATAGCCGTATGTGGTAGAGAACAAACCAGCTTCCAGCTGAAGAGGAAATTAGGAAAAGACGATGGAAATGGATAGGACATACATTACGCAAATCGTCAAACTGCATCACGAGGCAAGCCCTAACTTGGAATCCTGAAGGGGAGCGGAAAAGAGGAAGGCTAAGGAACACATTACGTCGGGAAATAAAAGCAGATATGGAAAGGATGAATAACAACTGGAAGGAGCTGGAAAGGATTGCCCAGGACAGGGTTAGATGGCGAATGCTGGTGAGCGGCCTATGTTCCTTCACGAGGAGAAACAGGCGTAAGTAAGTAAGTAAGTAAGCTTAACAAACTGACCCTCTACACTCGATTTCTCAATCATGGTAAATTAATTGTGGCTAAAAGAGTAGTCTCTAAGTGCGCCAGATGTTACTGGATTACAATCACATATTATTTGATTAGGCAAGGTGGTTGAAAAATGATAACTACGATCACACTCAAACTTTTTTGACATCAAATATTGGTATCGGTTGGAGAGCTACTGAAAATCAAAGGATACTATGCAATTGTGTCGTCCTAGTTTGAGATTTTTCAAAAGTGCTTACTTTAAGCGTAAAACAGAGATCAAATTAAAAAATTCAGTCCGTATTATAACTTTATACTACTGAAACTGGATCCAGCAGTTCACATGAATAATATTTGTCTCACACCTGACATGTTTGATTGAATTCATAACTTCTTCAACTAATATTAGTTCGCTATAAAGACCCAACCTAGAAATGACATATTTACACGAATTTAAATTGCTTCATCTTCAAACTCAACCATTTATTTCCAAAGCAACAGAGATATTTTGGTGATGGATTTCAGTAACTGTTTTGCTGACACCAGATTACAAGATCACCCTTCTATGGTGTCCTTTACCATGCCTATCGATAATTATTGGTGAAGTATACCGATAAAATCTCACAAAGGCATTTTATTCTGGAGCTTTATATCTTTACCTCGCAAACAGTAGATGTTACGGCTGATATGCTTTCATATATGATTGTTGTATTTTTAAAGACAAGATGAAAAGGAACGTTTTGTTTCTAGAACAATAAACACTCGTTTTATCTGAAATAATTCATGCAACTTTTCTCAAGAGAAATCAAAGACTGAAATGAATCGGTTTTTAAAGCATACAGTTTTATACGATCTGATGATTGATTTAAACGTAAATAGTAAATATTTAACTCAATAAAACAAAGCAACCAACTTATTGTGGATTAGTTTACCTTCAGAAATACTCTCAAATACAATCTGAACATACGATTTTAAAAAAAAAATGAAAATGGGAATTTTATCATGCATATCTACAATAAGTAGATTAGAGGTTTTGAAAAACTTTACTTACGTACATACACTTGTTACCCTCAATAGGGCATAAGTCGCTGACCAGTATTCTCCAACTCACTCTGTCCTGGGCCTTCCTTTCTAGTTCTATCCAATTGTTGTTCATTCTTCTCTTGAAAAACCTAGATAAAGTATTTTCTTATTTCATGTACCACACATATTAAGTTACATGTTCCAATATGTGAAAATATAAGTAAAGTGCTTGAATTCAAACAAAGGCATTACAAAAAGGGAATCAATGAAGAACGATACAATAGGGACCACAGGAAGAAAATTTATGGTTGACATAAGAGATTTTGTCTGTTAATTACAATAATTTTGAAGGGTTTTCTACTTCTTAAGAAGTTTACACAAACTGTCAGATATTGGATACCTTGGGTTTTTTTTGGTTATTTCAACTCCATTCAAGTTAACAGTTTTTTCAAACAGAAAGCGCTCACATGATAGTGTTACGCTGGGAAAAAATCTGAATTGGTGCAGATTTAAAATAACTTACATCGTATCTCTGACACCTCAATTTTCCAAGGATTTTGACGAAAGACATTAAAGCGCATCTATTGCTTTCCATTTTCTATGTTTCGCAAATTTAAAGCCGGACAAATTAGATTGAATAATTCGATTTCAAATTTAATCCAAGCAACCTATGTTAGCGAAGTCAAAACATTGAGGTTTGATTGACTATTAGCCTTCATAACTAATGGAAGTATTCAGAAAATTAGATCAAACAACTTAAGGAATCCAGTTTATACTTTAGAGTTAAACTAGGCATTAGTTCATACTATTCGATAAAAAATTCTTGAATTCAGAGGGGAGATTGTGTTAAGCATTTCTACAGTATTGTCAGTTTTAACACTGAATGTTCAGAAGATTTTTGTTTCACGTTAGCATTTTTGAGAAAAAAGACTCTAACTTTAGTATAATAGATAAACACATCAGGTCAGTCGTAGTTAGTCAGGTTCAGAAATAGTTTAAACCAATTGTATACGTAATAATTTTCGGCATAAATACTGTTATTAAACATAATTGCTTAACGAAAGTTGAGTAGTCTGGTAGTCTCAAGTAACTGATTGCAATTATATCCGAAATTGTAATGCCAAATTCAGGTAATAAGATACACCTAGATTGCTATTTGATAAAAATGCATAGATTTTAATAAATGACAGATCTTGAAAATTTCGCAGATTGATTTATGACTAACCCTTAACTTTCGTTTCTCATAAATCTGGTCTTTTACAATTTCATTTCAAAATTGATAGATTAAAGATCTAAAGACCCTAAAAAACATTTGATCCCACTATCACTATTCGGACAAACCATTGAATGAAAATTCTCTGAATTTGTCCTCCCTCCCCCCACTGACCCAGCTGCTGCATATATTGGCTTCCGATATCCAGCATACTACTAAATCATTGAAATACAATTAGAATTCACTATAACATGAATCCAATCTTTTCCATTCAAATGCACTTGAGTAGCTTAGCAACATATGTTTTATCCTAACAAACTAACAACCGACTACCCACTCAAAATATACTCTTCCCCAGTTCACCAACCCGAAAACAACAGAATTTAAATAAGTTCTTTGTTATATTACAGAAAATCCAGTACCACAATAGGCTATAAATAATGACTCTTGCTAAATACACATCTAAGACATCTGAGGTACTGTGTAGAGTAACAGACTGACATTTGATACACTGTGATCCATCAATGGCAAAAGATATTGCAACGGTTAATAAATCAAATGTGAGCCTACAGTTAAGACAGTATAAGCATATCATGTACCAACTGTTTGTTAAATGCACATGAAAAATATACAAACTGATTCCTTGAAAGATAGTTTCTAATTGTTCGTATGTTCATTTCTGTCCCCATTCCCAACACAATCCAGTTTAGCTTACAAGAAATTAGTCATGATATCCTCATATTTCATGGTTTTTCATCAGCTACTTACAACGAAATATGTATTAGACTTCTATATATATAGTTATTATTGATAAGCTTCGTCATTCCAATTATTTACATTCAATTATGTCAACTGTTCCACACTATTTATTATCTCAGTGTAGAATTCTAATACATATTTGGTTGTAAGCAGCTGATGAGAAACCACGAAATATAATGAATCCATATTATTCTGCATCAATGTTCGCTCTGGCTTTATTTAAATTCATGAAGGGAACTAGTCGCACTATATCCTTACTCTGATAAATACTTTAACTAATTTCGATCTGTAATTCTGTACCACGATAATTTCCAGAGAAACTTTGTTAGGACTCATCAATTTCAGATGTTATGTGTTTGTTACAGTTTTCAGTAGAATTTGATAAACCTATGTCATTTCATATTATTGATGTATCTTAGTAAACTAAAGATCAATTAAACAGTTCTTTGAAATGTTCCATACATCATTACAGACCTTAATTTTGATTAATGAATTTCCCCATAAGGAATTTCAATAAACTTACATTTATTCATTTCATTTATAGGCTTATGTAACTATTCAATACCGCCTATGATCATTATTTATCAACAAAATGATCGTATTTAATTATCCACAATTCGTCAACAGTTAATCAAATTCATCTGACCTGAAGATCAGTGGAGAAAATTTGTAGCTAAGGCCGGTAATTTCGTTGAAATTTCATTATCCTAACCTGGAAAATTATTATTATAGTTCGCTTCTATTTGAAGCTTGTATTAATGATTTTTTCTTTAAAAGACAATATGAATTCTTCACCATTAAACCAATTAGCAAAGTAAACGTCTTTTCAGTAAAATTACCTAATTTCGTTATTCGTTACATTGTGTTTTCCAACTCACCCGTTTTTTCCGAAAAAAAAATTATTGATTATCCGAAAATATTCCGATTATCAATAGGAGGGTTGAAATGATCAAACGGTGTATTCGTTATTTTCTTCACTTAGTGATTGTATATACAGTCATTATAATTAATATGTAAGGATATCACATGAAACTATGCACTAAACAGAAAAATGTAAACCTATGCTAAAATGGATCACATGAAGAGTGTGTGATAAAAAGAAATTTACGAGTCTGTGAATCAGAATGATGGTTATGTTCAGGAAAAAAAATTAATGAAGAATTAAATATGCAAGAAAATTAATAAAGAGACTTAGTATTATCATGAATAATCAGTGATTTCTATATTTGAAACAAATAATTTCAGTTTTCAGATTTAACTAAACTAAACATGTAATTGGAAAATTTGGGCAGTCTGATGGGGATGATCAGTGGAATACAGGACGTGTGTCCGGTTCAACTTAAGACTTGTCATCTGGATGTCGCTTTGTCTCAATGTTCGTGTTCATATGGGGACTTACACCCACTATCTTTCACTCCAAACACCTAACATAGTGTCCACTCAGCTATCGAGTCCAGGAATAAATGGCATATGAATCTATTGTAGTCATCAGCTACCACAGAGTCGCGTTTCCTGACGTTGCTCCACTGCCTCGTACATTAGACTTCAGGAACTTGCGAAATGCTGCCCTAAAACAACCACCTGTTTTGGTTTGAGTGCTTGAGTAGTGTCCCAGCTTAGATTATCGTTAGTTAATAGATTTATTGATAACACAGTGGACACGATAATGTAAATAAGACAGAAGAGATTGGTTCCATAGCCAGTTAATTTGAGACTAAATCGCAAACATCTACCGAAAAGCTTTAATATTCAAATATTTCTAAGAGATTCTCAAGGTGTTGTCTAAGTAGAAACTGCTACATCCAAAGTTCTTCATAAAGATTTCCGGTCTGAACAAGTAATATGGGATTAACTTGGCCCATGTACTTGGAAAAGCAATTCATTTGTATGACTTACATCTTTTTCTCTAGATGATCTTATCATGTCCATAACAGTTCACCACTCTTCAACTAGTATTAATGTTAGCAGGTTTTCTTTCACTGATAGCTATTATAAATGATCAATAACTTACCAGTTTTATTCAAACATGTAGTTACGCTTTTTCTCATAGACCCTAAATCAGTCGAGTAACGTGGCTGAGGATTAATCGCAGTGATGTAGCTGCATCTCTCATTCTTTTACTAAATATTCAGTTTTATTATTAACTCTCCATTCTCCTACTTTTTTCCCTTGTGAATAGCATTTCTGAAAACATTAAACTAACTAAGGAATTAGAATCAGTTGACCACAAACTAGCATTTCTAGATTGTCTGGTCGACACAATAATAAGTTAAAAATAAATGTTTACAGAAAATCAACACATTCCGAGAGATACTTGGATTTTAATTCAGCCCATTCACATAGCACGAAAATTAATGTGGCAAAATATCTAATGAACAGAAGTACTAAGATTGTTACAGACAAGTAAGACCAACGAACCGAATTAAATAAAGTATTTTCTACTCTTATGGATAACAACTACCCGAAAAGGTTTTTAAAGAAGATTATTAAAAATGAAAGAAAAATGGAACTAGAAAGTATACGAAAAGAATGGAAGTACACCGTAGTCATACCTTACCGTAGTGAAACATCAGAAGAAATCAAACGGATTCTGAACAAACATGATATAAGAGTGTATTTTAGAGCGAATAACACATTAAGATCGACATTAGTGAAAGTTAAGGACAAGTTAACAAAGGAAGAACAACAGAACATTGTGTATGAGATTCACTGTCATGACTGTAATGCTACCTATGTTGGAGAAACACCCAGGCAATTGAATGTAAGATTGAAGGAACACAAACAATGCTTGAAAAATGTTCCAAAATCCTCCGTTAATTTAAAGAAACTTGAAAATAAGTCAGCGATAGCGTTACATGCGTTAGAAACAGGACACAAGATTAATTTTGAAGGGACCAAAATAATTCAGAAAGGTTTTAACAGCCATAAAGAAAAATTGACAGCAGAAGCGCTGCATATACGGGCGAACAAGAACAGCCTGAACCGAAAAGATGGTATTCAACTAGCAACTACCTGGCAAATTTCGTTTGACAAGTAAATTTGAAACCTATCTCTTGTTTAAACCTGTTTTTATATCACATGCATCGTTATTATTTTTGAAAGAATTCAATGAGTTTTTTAAACAATACAATTAATGTATACGAATATTCGTCAAGATTAGAACGAATAGTTTGACAGTAATTGAGCGCCGAGTATAGAGTCATTATATGTGAAAATTATATTTGAAATATACAATTAATGTTTTGACATGTACATCGATGTTTCATTATCAATTTTTCATCCTTGAACTTTATTTATTCCTTCATATCAATCTCTCACACATACATACATACATACATACCTACACACTCACACACATACGATTTGTTACTCAGTTAAGTATTTCCATGTAGTTGAATTTTTCACATGATTTGTAGTTAACTGACTCATTTGATCCTATTTTACAAAAAATTCAACATCCAAATATGATTAGTTTAACACAGTATAATCCGGATTGTTAAAAAGATATATATTTCTTTGATTTTAATTATTACCCTGAAGAAGTCCAGACAAGTTAGCTGGACGAAACGTTGAAATCAGTTAAATTTCAATCGCTGAGAATATTTCAAATATAATGACTTCTCTATACTCGGCTCCCAATTTCTGTCAAACTCTTCGTTCTAATCTTGACGAATATTCGTATAATTTATGGCTCATGGTTAGATTACTGATACAGTTATAATTAATTATCATCCTTTGGTTCTCAACTCATAAACAATTACTATCTCTTAGTTCACTGATCGGAGGTGTGACAACTTGGACCAGTACACTTATTAGTAGTGGGTTCTGTGGAAGTGACTGACTGATCATAGGTTGGTTGAGTCAATAAATTTGAAATTAGAATAACTAATTCACAAATGGATAATTTATTTATCCAAACAGTATTCACTAGATCTTCTTAAAATAGAATAAAAACGGTCAAAAATCGAATCCAGATAAACTTTAACAACTCTAATCCATTATAAATCTTAGAAAGTATCAGTATCTATGTTGCCGCACTCACTATGCATTAAATAAGGGAACTAAACCACGTGAATTGCTAATGAAACTTGAGAACTAAAGGGGAATTCATTAAATGTTGAGCACTTTTTGTGGAAATAAAATATCGAGGTAAAAGGCTCTTTCCTGATAGATTATTATCCCAGTGAGAGCCATGAAGACTGGAAACAATGATGCAAGGCCAGTACCACCAATGATTTCCCTTATTGATGTAAACATTGAACGCATGTGATATTTTTCGCGTTTTCGTCACTGAGTTATCGTCTAGATGATTGTCGATTAAATGAACACAATATAGTCTATGAAAACTACTACAGTAAAACACATGGGTTTAGATAATTAATGTTGGTGAGCCTAGTTTCTGGGAACATTGGAATATACTATGAACGACAGAAGCGAAGATGGGACAATTGAACTTCCACAAATTGGAAGTATTTCGAAACAGATAGGATCAACACACCCAAAATTATGTCAAAGAAACTTTTATGGCATCCATTTGCCCACTTACTGAGGAGACTGCATATACTACTGACTAATGTGTGACCCAGCATCCTTATACATTATTACCATGAACGTTTTGTTACAGGTAAGAAAAATTAGGGGATGATAAGCATAGTTCAATTTCAACTAATCAATATCGATTATTAACCCACTCTAATTTTATTAAGGGTAAAACCTGACCGATTAAAATGTCACTTTGCTGAACAGTAACAGAATAATCTAAATTATGTATCTTCAAAACTTTCTGGGTATGAAAGATAGCAAGTTACACTAGAATGATCAGAAAAACAATTCTGAAATTTTTGTAATTGAGTCTGGGGATTTAGACATTTTTAGCTATGAATTATCAACGGTGCTTAGATTACAATTGCTCCCTATATATGGATTACTCGGTGGAATTTCACAAAATAAACAACCAAAAATAATCACAAACAATCGCTTTTTTAAACGGAATAAACAAATAAAGAACCTATTTCTTACTTAGATACCATCAATGTAAAACAGATAACATTTGCGATGCATTTAATTTTATCTCTGCATAAAGAAAACACCGTTAATGTGTTTGTTTGAATTTTATATTTAAGAAAATTGTGACCTAAAGCACTGAGCATAATGTTTCTAAAAATAATTAATACAAAATGTTTATGAGATTACTGAAATTAGAAAGGCAGTTGTCCAAAATAGATTATTCTCCCCTTCCCATCCACCATCAAAAATAAAAAGAAACTAATAGTGGGTGTTTTACAGAGATTCGTAGTGGAGTTTATTCATTAATGAAAAAAATGTCAGATGATGAGAGAAGTGGAGGTTTAAAATAAATCAGGATCTGAAAAAAAGTATTTTCAACAAAATAATACGGAATTAAATTGAGATTCTGTTAGGAATGAGATAAATTGTTTTTAGATGAAAAAAGGAACACATATACGCACACTCCCTAGTAGATCAACGCTGACGTAGCAACAGTATTAATGCCACAAGTACCATCACCTCGATACACACGGAAGTAACCCTGAAAGTTAAAGTAAACGAAAATATACATACACAAAATAGTGTACATGAGATTTATGTATATTTTGATCTAAAAAAGAATTTTTACACAAATTTAGAAGATTATCAGATGCATTACAAAAATAATTCAAGTAGTGTGAGCTAATTATCAACAACGTATAGTTTAAACATGAATCTATTATGTTATTGTAAATTATTGACCATGTAAAGTTTTATTCTGTTGGCTCTTAATCAGAGATATTGTGTAAAAGCACCATCAAATTGAGGTAGGTAGTTTAGAATTTTAATTTTCAACTTGATGATTGAAAGTTAGATGATTCAATCATTAGGGCATACGAATCTACAGAAACGTTCTTGGCAATTTAAAAAAAACACATTGAAAAACAATGATCACTCATTAAGTATTGTAGTGAGACTATCCTTTAGTAACAGGATGAAAATAACATTTTTCAGTGCTATTCATTGGCATAATATGTTTTATATGAGCATTTTACATATGTACTTCAACAGAATTCCACGTCAAGTCGAAGTTTACAAACTGTAATGAGTGATTCAAAATAACGGTTTATATTACAACTTTAATCGTATCGACGAATTAACATAACTTAAGAAATATCAAAAGGTTTCATTTTATGTGCTGATTTGAATATTTTTACACATAAATAAGTACAACCAGGTGCAATAACTACTGAAATATGATAGGATCATCAGTACAGGCTGATGTATAATTGATCAGTATAAATTCATCTTGGATGGAAGAAACAGAGGGAGACTTCTTTTCAAATACTCGATATAAAAAGTCCAGTTTCTTTGACATTTTTAATAGGAAATATGATGGTTTCCTCAGTGCGATAACCGACATTAAGGTAAGATATGCTACACAGATTTGTCTGTTAATAAGACGAGAGAATGGCTCGACAAACAGTAAAGGTGGTTAATATTTATCTGAAATAATGAACCTATTTAGCTGAGAAAGTTCGTCGAAAAGTAAAGATTGTAGTGTCGGGGATATATCAAGTCCATATACCTTATTCTAGCTACTGGACAGGCCAATTTATCTGTTCTTGTTGAGTTACGTTTTGACCTTGATAATTATTCGCTTATCGACCTTGACTGTTTTTATATGAGCGTATGAGTGGTGTGCACTTTTTATCGCATTACTCATCACATGTCTGTAGCTTATTTTCGTGTGACTATAAATATTGATTAACGCTTGACTAAACTGAGTTGGCTCACATGCCTTCTCCACTGCACGTCATTTCGCTTCGCTCTCTTTTCTTCATTCCCTGACTGCCTGTTCAAATGAATGAGTGAGTGAAATATACATATTCAAAATCCATTCTCGTATTTGACTTATTTAATTCCGTCCAATGAACTAACGTGATCTAAGTCGATAATTATATACGAGGATTGACGATATATATATCTCAATAGCAATCGGAAACGATCTCACTGGAGTCATATTACGGACCACTAAAGTATATATAGGTTTTTATTAATGGTTGTGGGGTTATTTAGCCAGGATAGTCTTAATTGTTTTCTATGTTTAATCTCTTGATTCAAGAGATCGCCTATATTGCATTGCCATCTCTTGGTGTCCGACTTATATAGGATTGTAGCTTTGTTAGCAGTTTGTATGATTACTCTTTCTACCTGACTTAGAGTATATCCATTTTGAAGTAAATTATTTAGCATATTTGGGTAGTCTGTGGTCAAGGCGTGTATCGCCTTACGTTGTCTTCGTTTGGATTTCTTATTAGTGTTAGGAGTCTGATTACTATTTAAGTAATTTAGCTTAAGTATGGTTGTGATCATGTAATAATCGGAGTTAGCCTCCATAGAACGACTGTTGTTTATGTCAGAGACCATTAACTTGGAGTTATTTTCTGTTAATACCAAATCTATCATATATTCAGTCTGAGTTTTAGGGTGTACCCAGGTGGAAGTCTTGTGTGCTGGTTCAGTAAGGATTGGTTATTAATGACGAAGCCAACACCAGTGTTACGGTAACCGTTGATGTCAGGATTAGCGACCGTACCACGTTGAAAGCACCGGTTTTTCGTCCGATGTCAAGATTGGAGTTAAAGAAGGTAGTGTTTTTGTCTTATTTGATGGTTTTGGAGACCATCCTAGTTTTCGTAATCACTGCTATGTGGTACTTGCGTTCGATGATTTGTTCTACAATCTGTTGGAGTTTGCACTCTTGTAGGCAACCTTGGACATTCCATAAACTAAGTTTGAGTTTTTGGTGGTTTTATGCATTTTCTTGTCTTTTTTTGAACAAGTAGCAATTGTGCTATGATTCTTTGTAGTTTTCGTAATCAGTTGTGGGTATAAGCGGAGTGGATGATTAGGAAGTTCTCTGCCATCCGGTTTGCCGCTCACCCCATATCTTGTCACCCACAACACAATTTACCTAAAACTGAAACTAAAACCCCAATAAATAAAAATAAGTCCATAAATAATGTAAATAAATGCCCGCATCCTGGCTGCAATAAAAGCCTACCAACTAAGAAAGGCATAATCAATCACTTCTATGTAGTACATAGGTAGTCAGCAATCACCGAACATGAAGTAAAATCAAAGACAAGAAACCTGCAAAGACAACTATTGAGCCCCGGTAGGTGTACCGTGATTCGATGTAGCCTCTTCTCCAGCTGAAGAAGACATCAATATTTATAATCACACAAAAATAAACTACAGACATGTGATGAATAAGATAAAAAGTGTACACACACACGCTAATATAAAAAGTCAAGGTTGATAAGCTAATAATTAACAAGGTCAAAACGTGACTCAACAAGAACGGATAAATTGGCCTGTCCAGTAGCTAGAATAATATATATGGACTTTACATATCAACCGACAGTACAAAACTAGTTGATTTAATGTAATTTAAGTAGTAAATAATTTCAGTAAGACGCTTTATATCAGTTATGCAAGGGAAAAAACTTACTTTTTCACCCCATTCAACACCCCAACTGTTTTTTACAATCCAGAATGGCTCATTTTCTTCGGAAACTCCATAGCCAACAAGTAAAACCGCATGATCAAGCAGATACTTTGAACAGAAGATCCACCATGGATGACTAATTCCATGTCGATAAAACTAAATTGAGTTGTGGTAGATAAAATAAACATCATAGGAATCAAAAGCCTAAAATCCATTTACAATAATTGTAGTGTACAGTTGTTGAAACTTACTAGAAGTTGAAAACCATAATACATCAGTTGTTTTGTACTTAAATTCTACTTCTTACAATTCTGAGTAAGCCCAGTTACCTGTTGATTGAATGTAATTATATTCAGTCAGCTACAACGTAGGACCAGGCACATATATGCATCGGTCCAGGTTGCCATACCTCATTAGCACAGCAAGATGAACACCGGATTCACAGGAGTGGTTAGGTAAAAGGTGGTAATATATAGGAGAAAGATTGCATATAACGATACAGTACAGGAAGAAAGAATTAGTTAGTAGAAAGAGAGATATGAAGTGATTTTAATCTCTTAGTTTAAGGGAAGACAGGGAGTGTATACACCGACGCCATTGTGATCGATTCTGAGCCATGTCACCAAGAGTCTCCAACCATCGGTTACGATAGTCGTTCTGACTTCAACCAAGTAGTCTGCATCTACCAACATGGCTCAGACTAGAGGTTAGTGACTTCAAGCACTGATGCCACGTTTTGGTTTGGCCGCCCCTAATTCTCTTCCAACCATCTCTAACACCCGTTAGCATTGCACGTCGTGGTAATCGGTGTTCAGGCATACGTAACACGTGGCCCAACCATCTCAGTCGATGAAGATTAGCAACCTCATCAACTGATTTACCATCATTACCTAATACCCTGAGTCTAACCTCACTATTACTTACCCGGTGATCCCAACAGACGCCAGCAATATTTCTAAGGCATCTGTGGTCAAATACTAGTAGCTTACGGGTGTCTTCTACTCTTAAAGGCCATGTTTCGCTGCCGTAAATTAGAACAGAACGGACTGCGGTGCAGTATACTCGTCCTTTAATTGATAGACGGATATCTCGCCTTCGCCAAAGGTGACGTAAGTTGGCAAAAGCCAAACGAGCTTTTCGAATCCATGCTGAGATTTCGTCTGATACCAGCCCATTAGGGCTGATCAAACTTCCAAGATAAGTGAAGTTGTCAACTCGTTCGACTACTTCACTCCCTATCCTTAGTTCAGGTGTTGACGCAGGCCAGTCCTGAAGCAACAACTTGCATTTAGAGGGAGAGAAGCGCATTCCAAACATTCTGGCACTGTTGTTTAGTGCTATCAAAAGACTGCATTTTATCAGCGTCTTCACCAAACAGGAATATATCATCTGCGTATTCTAAGTCCATAAGTGGACCTCCTGGAAGGAGATCAATGCCCGAGAATTCAGTCGACGAGAATGTTATTTCCATCAATAGGTCTATGATGAAGTTAAACAGAAATGGAGAAAGTGGACAGCCTTGACGGACACCACCTGAGGTTGCAAAAGTAGACGACAGTTCGCCATAAGCTCTGACTCGACTAGTAGTGTTCGAGTAAAGAGCCTTTACAAGGTTTATGTGCTTCTGGGGTACGCCTTTTAATGACAGACACTGCCACAGAATCTCGCGGTCTACCGAGTCAAATGCTGCTTTTAAGTCAAGAAAGACCACCATTGTCGGACGTCGATAAGTATGCCTGTGTTGTAGAACCTGACGGGTGGTGAATATGTGGTCGATGCAGCCACGACCAGGTCTGAAGCCAGCTTGGTTCTCTCGTGTTTGCAGTTCATGAGTCTTAGTTAGGCTAGTATTTTAGATACTATATCAGTTAAACTAACCCCTCTGTGGTTGTCACAAGATGATTTTGACCCTTTCTTATATATTGAGACGATAAGTGATTGCGACCAGTCAGATGGAATAACGTTTAACTCCCAGATCTTAGCTAAAATATTAGTTAACCTAATCGCTAAAATTGGACCACCATCCTTAAAGACTTCTGGAGCCAATCCATCTGGACCAGCTGCCCTTCCTCGTTTCAGATTAACTATAGCCTTTTGAACTTCAGCAAGAGTTGGGGGACCTACTTCAATGTTCCATTCACACTGTCTGGGAATGGAGGGCAGTTGTAGAGTCGCTGAAGGCCAGCTGAACTGCTCCCTAAAGTGTTCCCCCCATCGTTCTAAACGTCTGGACTGGGAGTAGATGAGAGTATCGTTTTTTTCCGATATAATCTCACTTACACTTGACTTATTAATTCCAGTTTCTTTTATTAGTCTATAAAGCTGTCTTGTGTTCCCTATAGTCGCCGCCTTTTCCATCTCTTTTGCTTTCGTTGCCCACCACTGCTCACGGTCGTTTCTTAGACTTTTTCTTAACCTAGATCTGATTTGTTGTCGCTCTTCATCATGTTCGGAACCTGATGGGACGAGTTTGCGAGAATCCATCAGTGTGATAGACTTTGAAGAAATCCACTGGTTCTTTGTAACTCATTGGTTTAAGTCACTAATAGATTTCATTGCTGTTTCCACAGCTGTTTGTATATCTTTCCAAGCAGCATCTGGGTCAGCCTCGTTTTCAGAACTACCTAAGTGTGACCTCAGTTTTTCCTGGAACCTACTTTTGGTTTTCTCGTTACTCAACTCAGTTCTAATTGGTCTTTTTAATGTGGCTTTTTTGTGCCCAGTGAGGCGCAAGCAGATGCGTGCCCGTATTAGGGCATGGTCGGAGTCCAAGCAGGTACTCCAGAATGAGCGACAATCTTCCACCGACACTCTCCAACGATGACTGATGGCAATATGGTCTATTTGAGTCCATCGTTGGTTTGGTGTAGGGGGTCGCCATGTTAGACGATGTCTTTCCTTATGCTTAAAATTTGTGTTTGCTAAAAATAAACGATTGTCTGAGCATAGTTGCAGCAGACGATCACCATTATCTGTTCGTTGTGCCGGTATACTAAAATACCCATCTAAATGCCTTTCTGTTTGGTTTAAACTACTTATCTGGGCATTAAAGTCACCTGCTACGAGTACTATGTCTGAACGTTTAGCTTTCTGAAGAAGTTCAGATAGCTTTCTGTAAAATTCATCTTTCATTTTATCTGAGCTGCAGTCGGTGGGAGCGTAGGCAGAAACGACAAAAAGGCAACGACGTGTGTCCCTATCCTTCCGAGTTCTTACGGAGCCATTTAGCCGAACAGCACATAGACGACTGTTGACGGGGATCCACTCTAACAGTGCTTGTTCCGCCCTCATGCTTAGTGCTATGCCTACACCTGCCAGTCCACGAGAACTGGCCATCGGGACCCCAGATACATGGAGGGCGTATCTCGTTGGCTCTCCGTTTTGCCGAGGTGAGATCAAGTGAATGACCACACTGGGATCCTGTATGCGTGTTTCGGAAACACAGCATAGATCAATGGTACGAGATTCTAGGGTTCTAGCCAAGGAAGCCTGCTAACCGATTTGACATAGGGTGCGTACATTGAAGGCTCCAATGTGTAGTTTGGAGCAGGGTTTCAGTAGACCTGGGACAGTGTTTTGAGCACTAGAATTGTTGGCTATGGTGACACTTGAGGGGGAAGCCGAAAAAAGAAGTTTAGAGTTTGAAGTTGATGTAGGAGGAATAATAGGAATTGAAGAGGGAGGTTGATTATGAATACAGTGGTCTTGAGTGCTGTTAGAGGTATGAGGGCGGTTATCACTTCCCGGTTGCCCACACCGTGGAAGGGTTCTTCTGGAGGTACCTGAAAAGGAAATTGGATTAACAGTGGATTAATAGCGTGACCGTTGTGTCCAAGGGACAACTGCTTGAGGTCGATCACACACAATTTTTCTGTGAGTAATTTTTGTGTTAGCTCCGTACTTGTTGAGACCTTACCTCCGGAGACGGATATCCGTGGGATAAGGCGAGATGTGAATTGTTAGGGTCGACCTTTTCTAACCCCACCCCTCCTTGTGGGAAGGCAGCATCGCTGTCATGCTGGTTGTCTGAAGGAAACACCTTACTGCTGTCACACCTCTGTACAGTCAGCAGTACGACTTCGCCTTCAGACCTTGGGTTTGTTGCTTTTAGTCTTACCGCTCTTCAACCGACCTTTCTGACGTGGTAGGACCTTGAGGAACAGTTGTTCCAGTCAGTATAGCTCGGTTGCTTCATCACGATAGGCAAGCCCGACCACTACGTCAAGGTAGCAACAACGGTCGGGATGTAATTATATTATTCATGTTATACAAACCATTTAGCAGTGTGAATCAAAATATGTATCGGGAAAATGTCTGCCCGTACTATTGATTTCTCTCATGTTCTATGGCCCGTCAAATACCACGTGACGAAATCGCTGATCGGAATACTGTCCTTGTCCCTGCGCTAAGTCAGTGACAATGTTATGTTTGAAGCGATTACGAATTCACCTAGTCTGTGAACTGAACAAGGACTCTGTGACCGAAGACCAATAAGCTAGTTATTCAGATGCGTCCCAGCTCTGCTAACTGGAGACAGAAGTTCATATTTGAAACGGGGAAATACATTCCGCAAGCAGCCAGAAGCACGAGCAACCACGACCAGTCTAGTTCGAAATACACTCTTTATATATTGGTTTGTACACCCATTTTTGACTAATAATCAGAATAAATCACATATATGAAAAATACTTCATACAAGAATATCATATATTATACAGAATAAAATGTCATAGGGGGGAACGAAACAAATACTATACCGAGTGATCATCAAATTGAATTAAACGGAATTAATATTGAATAGAAATCATAATGAGTAATCAATCTAATTTGACTTTTCATCTCGTCATAACAAAATCAACCAGCATTAGCAGCCTTGAGTGAACCCTGAGTACTTATCGGTCCTCCGTATAGTAGCTTTTCGCCTATCCCTCCCCGTTCAGTCCAGGACGCAAATATCAGCCTCCGCTATATGAACCGTATATTTCAGACATACGTCGTCTATATACAAGCACAGCAGGTCGCACCACACAATAAAATGAAAAATAAGGATTATACACGATCAAGTCAAAAGTGGCTGTGGGTGTGAAATTTATTTCTCATTCGGATACGATTTATAGTATAAATATTTCTTATTGTATAGGATGCTGGTTCTTAACGAAAATATCCTAAGTAAAAGTAAGAACACATCATACTAGTCTACATTGTTTAGAATCAGTCAAGATTTGGTGAAACCCGAGGTTTCATAACACCGTAACTTCGTTACTTACTTACGCCTGTTACTCCTAATGGAGCATAGGACGCCGACCAGCATTCTCCAACCCTCTCTGCCCTGGGCCTTCTTTTGTAATTCCATCCAATTCTTGTTCATTTTTCTCATGTCTATCTCCATTTCCCAGCGTAATGTGTTCTTTGGTCTTCCTCTTTTCCTTTAGCCTTAAGGATTCCATGTGAGGGCTTGTCTTGTGACGCAGTTGGGTGCTTTTCTCAATGTGTCCTATCCACTTTCAGCGCTTATCCCTAATTTCTTCCTCCGTTGGGATCTGGTTTGTTCTTTCCCACAGTTGGTGGTTGCTAATAGTGTCCGGCCAACGGATCCGAAGTACTTTACGTAGACAACTGTTTATAAACACCGTAACTTCGTACTGATGATTTATTCTTACAGCAATTTTGGAACCCTTATTCAACTCTTGAAAATATTGTCGATATCGTATTGATGAGCGTCACTATCCACACAACATAAAACGGTTGTGAATAAGCCGTGACTAGCATTTGACTATATATATTCATAAAGCTGTAAAGTAGGGTTGCGTGGATTAATAAAACCAGTGTCTGAGCTTACTTTTAAGGGACTGAATTATTGAGGTTATTCAAAATTACTAGCACTTGGTGAGTTATACATAATAACAAAGTTATGATCAACAACTCATAACAACTTCACTACTTAACCAAGTACAACTAACGGCTAAAAAAAATTTAACATTTTTTGTACACTAATAAATTCTATTTCCAAATCTGTTGATGAATTATATGTTTGAAAGAACAATATAGTAGAAAATATGGTGTATATATAAAGAAAACCAAAATATAATTTGAGGACTATACCTGTAAAAGCATCGCATTCATACCAACACTAATCGCTGAATTATGATAAAGCCATGCAGCAAGTTCTGTTTCATCTTGAGTTAAATTTACTGAACTATTAATGTAAGCTGCAACATTATCAGCTTTCAAATGACATTTCTCATTTTTAGCATCATAAGGATAATTATCTTCAAGCATTAAACCACCCATTTTTATGATTGATTCATAGGCATTCGATGGAAGACCACCATTACAACCATCATCTAAACCGTCACAGTCAACAAGTTGCTGTAATTAGCATGAATTATTGAGAATAAAATATTACAATTAACTAGAAGCTAGTTGTAAGAAGTACAATTATAGTCAGAAAATATGAATACACTCTTTAATTGAATCGTATTTGATCCAATATCATTATTCTTATTGACGACGGTATGCTGAACATTTTCAGTACCAATTAATTTATCCGTCAACACGAGGATTTCGTAGGTCACTGATTATCCATATGCAAGGATGCGTACTAGACTATCAACTACAATTATTATATGAGCATTGGTGATACTGCTAAGTCGCAAAAATCACGATGTAAGTAGGATATCTTTATCCGTATACACATTATTTTCCAATTTACTGTTTACAGGAGCCTTATGTTCAAACTATCAAAACATATATACAATGTTCAGAGGTGAATTTCGAACTTAAATATCTAGATCTTACTTTTAGGTTCATGTTGTTCCCATAGCTTTAAACTAAGCATACCAAGATTAAGTGAACGACACGAATTGTAGGTTTATTTAAAAGGTTAAACATGAAGAATACTAGAAGTGGTAGTAACTTACAAGATAGGTTTATCGGACAATTTCACTCAATGAGGTAGTGGCTGGAAAATTCATAACCTAAACACTTGAACTATATACAAAATAGAATGTAGCGTTGCTGTGCTTCTTTAACACACTTTATAACTGGTCAAACCATAATGAAACACGTACACAGTATTGTAACAATAAGGTTACTTGAGCTACAAATCAACCCACCTTCAAGAAAGTCTATACGAAGAGAGTTATGCACAAAACAACCTATATATTATATATATAGGTTTTAATCAACATTTTTATTTCTACCTTTCTTTTACTGAATGCAAAACACTGGTACACGTTTCACTTACATGAATTTGTAAACTCAATATTACGATACGTTTAAAACTACTGCTTACGTCTCCATTGAGAATTTTAGTATAACCTTTTGTAAATACGTTTATTTGATACGGCAAACAGTAACAAAGTGTTTTTTGCTGAATGATATTTCTCTCCATTTCGAGAAATTCGACACAACTTAATTACTGAATACAACTCTATGTTTGCGACTGGTTCGTACTGTTTGCGTGATGAATGATGATCCTAGTCGGTTGCCCAAGCCAAAGTAGGTAGGGAGAGATTAGAATATAATATGAAACATTATCTAATTTAAATTTCTGAATGTACACATTGATGAATAGGAAATAGACTGACCTGCTCACTTAATGATAATAACTTTCCAGTTTTGCGGAACCACTGACTCTCAACATTACCAGTGGTTGAGAACGCCCAACAAGAGCCACACATTCCTTGATTTTTTACTTCAGTTACAGCGCCTTTTTCTCTCCAATCGAAGTTTTTTGGTATATTCTTAACCTCCTTTTCCAGAGAAATTGGTGTATTATTTGTACTAGACGACACTACCCAGGAAGCAGTTAGATGAGTGCGTGCGAATTCATCAGCTAATGATAATTACGATTACTAGGAAATGTATACTAACTTGTCAAGTCTGAATAAGGTGTCACTCCATAAATGGCTGAACCTCTTTCAAATACCTGATACAATTGAGCTTTCAAGATATTCGATTTGAAGATATTAAACCTAATCTCGTCTTCTAAGCAGAAAGGTATTAATTTCCAAATTTTATATGAAATTACCTGTCTCATGATACTGTTTTCTATATGTTAACTTAAATTGTGCATATTTCTCCTCCACGTTTGCAGGCAACTTAAAGCCTAAGTACTGAAAAATAAAGCATAGAAGTAAAAAAGAAATAAGGTTTTTATCCGTCGAAGTACTAACCAACAGAAAAACAAGGAACATTGTGATGTAATCGACATTCCTTCTCTACTTTTTACCAGTTTGGCTAGAGAAAATTAACCGCTTGCTAAACTCCTGATACTAATAACCAATGACTACGTGATTGATGTTTTGGTATGCCGCCCACACTGAATGCATTTAATTAAGGCACTCTCATGGCTCAGAAGTAAGACGGTTTATTTAACTCCTGTGGATCCGTCCCTGGAATCGGTCCTTAAACATAGACTGTCTAACACTAGACAAAATAGACGTAATCGAACGTACCTACTCAAATACTTACCTACCCCTGTTACCCCTCGTGGAGGAGCATAGGTCGTCCACAAACATTCTCCATCCAACTCTGTCCTAGTCAATCCTTTCTAGTTGTTTGCAATCGCTATTCGTCCTTCAGATGCTTGCTTCCGATTCCCAACGCAATGTGTTCGTTGGCCTGCCCCTTTTACGTTTACCTTCAGAATACCAAGTTAGCGCTTGCCTCGTGATGCAGATTGCTGATTTCCGTAATGTATGCAATATCCACTTTCAGCGTCTTTTCCTAATTTCCTCTTCAGATGGAAGCTGGTTTGTTCTCTCTCACAGTAGGCTGTTGCTGGTGATATTCAGTCAGCAGATATTCAATATCTTGAGTAGACAACCGTTTATGAATACTTGCATTATTGTGGCGATGGTTGGGTATTTTTCGAAGTTTCAGCTCCGTACAGAAGAACTGTCTTGACGTTCGTATTGAAGATTCTCACTTTGGCATTGATTGACAGTTGTTTTGAGTTTTATATATTCTTCAACTGTAGGAGTGCTGTCCTTACTTTGCCAATCCTTGCCTTTACGTCTGCATCGGACTGTACACGTTCATCGATGTTGCTGTTCAGGTACGTGGAAGATTCCACATCTTCTAGAGCTTCTCCATCAAGTGTGAATTGGTTTGTGTTCTCCGTGTTGTATTTGAGAACCTTGCTTTTTCCATTGTGTATGTTTAGGCCTACTGATGCGGAGGCTGATGCTACACCAGTTGTCTTAATTTGCATTTGTTTGTGTGTATGGGATAGAAGAGCCAGGTCATCTGTGAAGTCCAAATCGTCTAGTTGCATGCAAGCTGTCTATTTTATTCTCTGCTTCCCGTCAGATGCTGAGGTCTTCATAATCCGGTCGACCATCAGAGGAAATAGAAAGGCAGAGAGAGTAAGCAGCCTTGTCGACCTATAGAACATATATCTGATATTTGAAATGGTGTGACTGATAGTGCGTTTAATTCATTTGGCTGAATTATCTGAAATTATGAAAAATCCGAGGAACAGATCACCTCTATATGTTTGATAAGGTGTAATTACTATGAATTATCTGCAGAATAAAAACAATTCTATTATGCACACTGCCGAGGAGACTCATACTAGGACAAAACGACCGTCCAGTACTTCCAGGTTCTCCATGGTGGTCCAGCTTTAATTGACACATGAATCCAACTATTAGATATTTCATAATTATATTGTCTATCATAAAGTAATTTTATAAGAATAAAAAGCCGTCGAAATATATGTTGGTGTGTTGATGTCGACAATACTACTAAGTGACAAAATTTGATACAAATACATTCTATTCAGTGAAATGAAAAGTTGATGACGCAAAGTAAACGAAGTTCACTGAATACGTTGTTGACATGTTTATATGCTTGGCGTTAAGCCAGAAGTTTTATGAGGACTAGTAAGACTTCGAAGGTGTCTAAACCAATGACAGGAAAGTAAGTGAACAAACAACCTAGTGGTTAAATTTAAAGTTGTTTAACTACTATGTTCCTGTACCAATATTTATCTGAATTTTCTTGGTATGTATGTTATCTAGATCATACGAGGTACTTTCTATGAGTAGATACAATACCATCTAACTACTTGGAAAATAGTGGTTTACGGGAGAAATAAACGGAGAAATATTTAATATTCGTTGAGCAATTAAAAATTTTATCAGCATGAGACATACAGTCAATCCTCGGTAGGACTATATTTTATGGACGACCTTTAAACGAATTTTTCAGTGACCTTGAAACTATTAGCCAATCAGAAGAGAGCTAGTATAAAGTGAAAACATTATAAAAAGCTTATGAATTACAGCGGATATTCTTCTTTTACATGATTTAAAAACTTGTTAAGGTTAGATAAAGGTTCAGATGTCCTGAAATCATAGTGCATGGGGTTAGGGTTAAGATTAGGGTTAGGGTAAGGGTTCAGGGTTTAGGGTTAGGTTAAGGTTATGGATAGAGTTTAGGGTTAGGGTGCATATCTGCGAAAGCCGCAGCCAATGTTACTGGTGACTTCATAATCCAATTTGCAACAATTATCATGATTTGCCTTAGTCTGAGTCGTGATCGAGCGAAGAAAGTGCCAGCTCGAGCAGATTTTATCTTCTAACATATAGTACAACGAAATCTAATGTCATCACGGTAGTCTGCACATCGTGCTGCAGTCAATTGATTGCCAGTCACAGATACAGGAACTTCTTAATAGTCCCATCTGTTGTAGTCGCTTCTGATTGGCTCGTCTATAAATTAGTCTTACCCAATACTCTATCTCTGATTATCGTTACACAAAAGATGCTTTTACTAATTATTACACTTTCGACACACATTAGCAAAAGTTGGTAAACCTTCCGGTTTATAAAAAGTTGGGCGCTGATGTGTAGCATAAAAGCTTGATTCAATATAAAATTCGTAACACACATATGCTGGTTTCTTTCATATAAACCCCACGTGGAATATACAACTTGATTTGGATAGTCTGGTTTTTTCGCGGCAAACTATTGATATCACTTGTCTTACTGTCGCTCAGAAACGCAAATTACATAAACACACCACCTACAACGAGTTACTATAGTAACTCGCGTATACGCTAATGACAAGTTTGCTTATCGTGAATAAAGCAGTTTCAAAAGATTATATTGCTAGGGACTTTCAGATGTATTTCTGGCATGCCATGAATATTGAGATATAAAACCAAACCTCAGAAAACATGAATTTAACAAATAATTACCTCGAGGTTTACAGGCATTCTCGGGACAGCAGATCGACAACCTTCAAGGTACAACGTGCTATCATCATACAGTAGACCCTTTCGAAAGCTTAAAACGAAATTGCATTGTTGATACTAAACGTATTAGAGCACTTATTCAAGTTCAACATACTCCATATACTTTCAACGAGCAAGGTCCCAAGTGCGCAATAGATATATATTCCGTTTGGTATTTGGGGCAAATAGTGGGGGCCAACAAAACAGAGAAACGATATCTATAACCCCTTGTATTCTGTGAGAAAAATGAGATATTTAAATTCGAGGATACAGTTTGTAATGTCTGGTTAGCGTCAAATGCCACATATCTGTAGGGCTCGCTTGAATATTGGTTATAAAACGTCACCAACGTAGGAATTACACGTCCTAGGGGTGCATCACTCAATTCGCCTTCGAAGTGTTCATTGTAATAAAGCAGGTCATCTTTTCCACCAATCAAAAGTGCTAACAAAACAGAGAGAGAAATCATACCAGACTACATAAGACGATCCAATGGAACGGACCCACTGACCTTGTCAGAGGTCGAAGTTCGAACTAAGATTTTCAACTACGATTGATTATTCAGATTCAGATTTGTGCAGTAAGGACAGAAGGCCTACGGCCTATGTTATTCCTTTTCTAGTATGCTTCTGTGAGTGTCCAGTCTTCTCTTGAAAGAGTCAATTGAAGGTGCGGACACCACTGCTTCAGGCAGCAGGTTCCAAGTATTGACGACTCGGTGTGAAAACCTGTATGTCACGGGTATTTTGTTCGTTCTTGGCTTTTCTACTCGCCTGCTATGTCCTTTGAGGTGTCCCGATCTAGTGGGAAGAAAGAGAGAGAATAAGTTAGGTCCGAAATCATTTCTCAGTATTCTGTACATCAAAATTAGATCTCCCCTTAGTCTGCGATAGGACAGAGTAAAGAGGTCCAGTTTTTCAAGTTGCTCTTTGTATGATAAACCCCGGAGTTCCGGAATCGGGCGCTAATTAAAACTTAAGCCACCTTGGGTTCGAATAGGTGAATTTTGTGTTTTTTCGATATTGAATTGTCAGGGTTTGCAAGTAGTTCTTAGTTAAAAGGAGTTACATATTCTTCAGTCTTCAATAGTTTTGACAGATCTCTCGACTTATATTAAACACTGCAGTACGCATCACTGTGAACATCGATCCGATCTCGCTTTTGACGTAACAACAGAAGGTGCTGATATTACGTGTTAGAGAACTCTCGTAACACTATTCTATGTTAGAAATGAAACGCCAGAGATAGACGATTTGTTTTCGGTTTCAGAACACTGATAGAATGCCTCCTCAAACGATTAGTCCTAGACGGAGGGAAACGACAAAACATAATAATGCCAAATTCATCGTTTAATATACGGTTTTTAATGTCAAATCACCCCGTACCTGAGGCAGAATGACGGAAACAGGTTAAGTCCTCTTGGTCTGTCTTTACAGGACAGGTTAGTAAGGTTATTCACCCTTGTTCCAGCACATCCGCTCCATGACTGAAACAGAGAGTTGCCGCTTGAAACCCGTATTCTGAATCCGGCCTCACAGACGTCGTGCATAGTAGCTTAGACATCACTGCGTCCAAGCGACGTAATGACTCACAAATAGCCTATAGGATCCCAAGGCATTTGTTAGCGACAGATTTACAATTACTTGTAGTTCTTAGGTTGTTAGTTACTATGACTCCCAAACCTTTATAATCCATTGCTTTGTGCAGTACCGTCTTACTTATTGTATAATTATATAGATCGTCACAGTACTTTTGTGGAGATAGGCACGACAAACTTATTTTGTAAATCGATTTCGACATTGTTTACATTTATTTTGTTAATTCTCATAGCTTTTACATGAACCACAACTGTTCGTAAAAGTTGTTTAAAGTTGCATGACCCTGAATTCTTCCGTTTCCGTTTTGAACTCCTCATGGAATGACGCACTCTGCTAACCGCTCGTAAATACACTGCTACACACGCGTCTCTCGTTCTCAATTGTCTGTGGTCATGATACATGAGCTCTAAAATATCTACTATCTACATGTATAGACTACAGCTCAATTTCCATTATGTACTACATCTGGCTAGATCACTGGAGTCACAGCAATTACCTATAATTGTGGATTATGGTACCAAATGCAGCTTGAACACGCCAAAGCTTCCCGATTAAAGCAACACCCCATAACTTTTGTTTGTGGTTATAAATTATAATTGATATATTACAACTTTTACTTTTGGACCTAACAACTTTAGTGTCATTTTCGAATTAACATAAATTTCGGTCCATCACATTTATCTAGTGAGCCCAGTGTTACGGGAGAGCTGGAGAAATTTGGCTGATTATAACCTTTATATTAAATATTCTTGATTTCACAGTGTTTTTCGATGTATTTGTTTTACTCAACTTCTGAATTTGTTTATTTATATCATTATTTTAGGACATTTGGGTTTCTCTTTGTCTTTGGTTTGGTATTTGGAAGTTCTTGCTCCGGGAACCTTCAGAATTGAAGAACGACATTTGGGTCGACTATTTGTAAATTGCGAATATACTTTAGTACCTAAGTTGGAGTTTGGTCCTATTGTTAATTTGGGTCCGTAAGTTGCGAATAGATCGATATACCGTAATTCAATGACGAGAACGAGCAAAAACTTGGACGTAACACCTCAGATCAAACAATCCGTTCTCGGAGCAGAGTTTCTCAGCGCTTACGAAATGTTAGTGGATATGAATGAAATGAAGCTGGTCGACAAGAATACCCTCTTCATGTAAATGGTACAATCACCACCAACTGTGATATTCAGAGTGTCCGTGTAGTTGGTATTTCATTTACACGAAACATCAAGGAAGAGGACCAAGGATTTTACTTCTGATGACTTCATTTTTAACGGATTCTCATATTTGTAAGGCTCCGTTTACCCATATCTTTTGCCTCCTTTCAATGAGAAAGTCATTTATCTAGTTTGTAATTTTCTACTGTGCTCTAAAACTTCCCGGTTTTAACTTAAGGCCCAGGTAAGGGGCCTTTTCAAATGTTCTGCTTTGATCGATGAAAATTACACATACCGGAAAATTATTATTTTTCTTCACTATCAAATCCTCTCATGCAATGAAATTTGCCAAACTAGAAAGGTTTTTCCTTGGACCTTGTCTAAAAGATTATTCTCTTCTCTCTCCACACAATGTTATAAGTCCTAAATGTGAACGAAGAAACGGTATAATCGTTGTTAGCTAACGGAGGGAGAACATTTAGATAGTCGATGTCTTCGGTTACTTGAGTAACTACTCGGTCCAACGAAGATCTTTGGTTTTAACTCAGAGGTGCGGATCCAGATACATGCTCTACTAAAGCCTGGTTCGTCAGAGTGAAAAGAATTTCCAGGTATTACAGTGGATATATGTACCCAACTAACATCAAGGGCATGGAAATCTTACAATATCACTCACCTATTGCTTTAATTGTATGTCTGAGTGAAATATTCAAATAGGAAGATTAAGGTACGATAGATGACACCGAATTAAAATGAACAAACTTTGAAAGTGAGTTCGTGGCTTATGACCTCACTAGTTCCACTGTCATGAGATTTACAAATAAAAGAACAGACATATATATTATTAGTTTTTTGTAAAAAGACACTGCTTCCTCCTCGGTCTCCATTCCTATAATTTCTTAAACCTATTTCACCTCCCCACACAGCTCCCAAACAATTACTAAGAAATCATGCGAAATGTACTAGATTTGGGTGCCGTGAAAATAAAAATTTCATAAACTTCTTCATTAGAACAACCATCAAAATAGAAAATTGATCCTTGAATTGCAGAAACAAGCCTTCGAGATTAATTTTGGTGATCAACTGCACGTGTAACTGCGTGACCAGTTGATTAATATTCAAAACTTCAGAATGGAATATATTTAGAAACCCAAAGGTTCATCCTTATGTATTAAAACAGAATGTTATAACTATAAGGCCGTGAATGAGCTTGATTTTCAGTCATTGCAAACTTTTATTACTTTGATTAGTCGTCTTGATAAACTGCATTCTCAGGGTCGTTCAAGCTCGCATTTTTTTGACAATGGTCCCTACCCGTAGAAATGTGAAAAGCGAACACAGGATTGCAAAGCAGGCTTCAGAGGTGATCAAATTTTTGATAAATGTTCACCCTGTAGTTTACTTACGTAATTCATGTGTCTTTTGTCATGCCAAATGCTTAAGTGTGGTCAAATGGGACACATTCGATCGGTCTGTAGAATTACTGTTTATTTTGCTACTAGTGATGGCAAACGCTGTAGTTCTAATTTTACTAAATTGGGTGTCTATGATGATCATTTATCTTTATCCACAATTCTGAAGGGTGATTTTTATATTCAGAAGCGGAAGGAAAAGTCAAGTTTGAGACAATTGGTTAACATTTTGCAAATGAAGTATCTACTTTATGGTTCTCAGATTGTACTAAGACGTCCTGCATTTTTGTGTACAAATACATTCGATCGTCCACAATTGTGTCCTCGTCCACCACATTACTAATACAACTCTGTTGTTCAGTATGAGAGTTGGCACACTTTGTGGGGATTGCATTGCGACAAGCAGTTGGTGGTCGAAAGTAAGTGGAACTGTAAAGATTATGATCTACTTCGTTATTAGTATCGCTCTAGTAATAGACTTAATCCTAAAATTGTAGATTTGTCATAATGTAACTGCCTAATCTATAAGATCTTACGTGGAGGTCACATTATTATATATACCATTTCATCGCATCGTAACAATCATCAATATATGATGAAGAACACACTTAGGCTAGATATACAACAATATATTTAATATGAATAAATGGTTTAAAACAACACTCAAGAGTGACCACGCCTGCAAGGCCGAAACATGCCATCCGATGAATTCGAATTAAACGAATTATTTCTTCTCGTCTTCTCCATCGTTGGGTTATTCTCCGCGTTAAATTTTGGATATCTATTTTCTCAGTTGTCTCGTTTTCGGTTTTGATGATTGTGTGATGAGCGTCCAACGCCACTACAGAACTAAATTCCAAAGCAGTCAGTCGTACACATCCGCTTTAACGTACTATTTCATGCTTCTTGGTAGTGACCTCAGATAATTCCTGGTGGCATAAGTGATGATGCAGGACGAAGTTATGTGTTACATATGTGTTTTCGATAGTATGCCATATGAGTGCTGAAAAAAAGAGAGAAAGAGTAAAAGAAGCGGGACAGACAATGTCCATGGTCAGTGAAGTTTAATCGTTTGCGATGGAATAATTAAGGTATAAATACTTAGACTCATTCTCTTTTAAAAGGTTACTAAGCAAGTATATTCCATCAGAGTAAATAAAACAAGACAAAGCACGGCATTGTATGAATACAGAATTATGCAAATGGAAGTGGTTTAAAAGGAGTGAACGTTCGGAATTGTGTTTTAAATTTAGTAAGTAAAACGCAATGTTTGAATACCAACCGGCTCTCTTTTCGTCAAGATTATTATTGTTTGTTTTTATTGTCATCACTTTTGCGGAGTTGAGTGAACTCTTATTTCGTGTCATTGTCTCAGTATAGGGGATTATTGGACGCAAACCATTCCCACTGGGATGGTAATTCTTCATAAATGCCCTATGAATTTTTAGCTGCTGCAACAGAACCGTCCTCACACACACATAAACATAATTATTCACTAAGGGGGGATTTTGGCCGCATCTCCTTAGTATTTTCTTACATATCTTTTTATTGTCTTCGACCTCACAGACTAGATAGCTGATTTTATTAAACATAGGGCAGGCAATATTTCAGCTGACGTTTTCTTCTTACGACAACATACATACACTCTATGCATATGCCTACATAAGCCTGAGGACTGCTGCAATACTTTTACACATGCACACACATGACTTGACACGGTGCAGTTGCGTGAGCCTTGGGTTGGAACCCGAGTTAGTCAAGAATACAACAGAGCGAGTGGTCACTCCGACCTGCGTTGAACACCTAAATTGACTAGCCATGGTGCCTCTGCCAATCATTATCGCCGCAAGGAAACCTTAGATAGTATTTCTCTGCCCTGAAGACAAGACTGCTAAAAAATATGGCTACTGTGGATTAACAATGAACTCCTGTTTGTTGAGACAAACGCTCACGAGGGTGGAGGCTGAAGATATGCTTAGTATGCTTCATGATTATGCCACTGATGTGTATTTGCTTGTCTGAGATTTTAAGTTTTGCACTAGATGGTATTCAGTCTTACTTCCGACTCATTTATTATGGCAAAAACGACATTTATCGGTTGAAGAGGTTATTCAAGAGAAGTAAACATTTATGTGGATCAAATTTGGTGGCAGCTGAGCATGAATAAGAGGAGTGTTTTCCAGACTGGGCACAGGGGAGCATACATACTGACTTGCTGGCATTCACTCCTTCGGCTGCTTATCACTGGAGAGACTTTTGAGAGGACATGATGCATGCTGCTCACAAGGCTCAAATGCCTTCGTGAAATAACAGTTCTAAGATGATGGATGGCTTGGAATTTTCACGATGGAAGCTGAACGTATCGTTAACAATCATCACCTGGCTCCTGCTACGGAAGACCAGAACGACCCCGAGGAGAAAACATCGGACGAGCTGTTGATGTGGACAGAGAAGGTACCAGGGGAGGAGTACCCCGGAAGCAGTGGTTCAGAGAATATTTTTCATCGTTGCAACTAAGATGCAAATGGCACTCAGTTAGAAGGAATTATAAAAGAAGGCTACTTTGTAGTGATGTGTTTTGGTTTCCGCAGGGGAAATAAATGGTCATTAAATCTAGTGCAGGTAGCAATAACTGGTAAAGAAGGCAAGTGTGGTCTGTGATCGGAAAGGGAATTTTTGTAATTGACATTAGAAGGCTGTCTTTATGAGGCAGTAGAAAATAGGTCGTTACTCCGGTCCCTAGGTTTACTGTCGTAAGTTTTGAGAAAGGGTTACTTTTGATTGCATTCGATGCATATTATCCCCCGTAAAAGAATCAACATCCTTTTGGTCAGAACTGTCACAACAGGAATTAAAAGTATTTAAATCAATTATAACTGTCATATTGAACATTATTGTCCTCACCGTGTTCTAGGCATACTCGTTTTACTCACACTTTGAACTTGTTCACTCATCTAAATGAAGTGTTTAAAATGTAACCTAAAGGGTTTGCCATTGTTTACTTTGTTATCCATCAGAATATATAACTAAAGTGCCGTTATCACCACAAACAAAAAGGGTTTAACCTTCCTTAAAAACCATAGGGTATATGTAGTGGCACTGGACACTAATAAAACAATCATCAAAGTGAACACGAGACAATGGTTGAAATAGATGTACATCGTATAACGCGGAGAATAACCCAACTATGAAGAACGTGGGAACAAGGAATTGGGTTAATTCGAGTTGATAGTATGGCATGGCCAGGACTTGCAGGCGTGGTCCCTTTTGAATGTTACCTTTTCGTGTCTCTAGGTAAACCTCGTGCTAGTGGTAGAAGAAACCAGACAAGTAGTGAATAGGTCTTTATTTAGATCTTCGCGCAGTCACAGTGGCGTGTGGGATTATCTGTTGAGACAAACAAAGCCTCTCAACATTCAATATATGATAATAGGAAATACAACGACTATACAAAATAAGGAAGTGAATGAATACTTGAACTATGCTGTTTTGACATATGCTTAGTTGTTTGAGGTGAACTCTTAACCAGTCAGTCTAAGCTGTTACGTTAGCTTCCCCCTAGGATCGACTTCCGTAGGAACGTCGGTTCGACTAACCTGTCTATCAAAAACACCTTAGTTCTGTTTTCTTAGCCCAAGGGGAAATTATCAACTCGCTCACTGTTTGACTTCCAATCAATTACAACTAACTGCTTCGGCAATCGCCGATAGTCCATGAATATCTGTTCATTTGCTCGCCAAATAAGTCCATCTAAACCAACTGGATCTTAATAATCATCATAGTTCTTACATCATTATAAACTTTGTGCTTGTTTTTCCTTTTATCCACCACCAAGGTGGGTCACTAAAGGTCTGAAGTTTGGCTGACATCAGGCAAGAATATTGCCGGTTTCTCAACGAATGAGAACTCGATGCCTAAGTCTCTCAGAACAACTGTTTTTAAAGACTCTAAGTTGTCAAAATATTTCAGTCATGAAAATCCAACGACTGTATTTACTGAATTTCGCCAAATTAGTTGCGGCAGCTTTGGAGCACTTTACTATGCTCGGAATCGTATAACAAGTGAGGTCGTAGCTATCAAAGAACTAGAGGTTGACATTAAACGTAAGAAGTCAGAAGAAGAGTGGAGTGACGTCGTTAAAGAGATAAAATTTCTTTCTCACGTTGCACACAAAAACTGTGTATTGCCTAAAGGATGCTTCATGAAAGAGCAAACTCCATGGTTAATCATGGAATACTTCATTGGCTCACTTGCAGATGTTTAAGAAGTACACAAAAACCACGTCGAGAAGATGAAATCGCCTGTATCGTTCAGGAAGTACTAACTGGTTTTGACTACTTGCACTCTGAGAAAAGAATTCATCGAGACATCAAAGCAGCTAATATTTTACTTACGGACTCTGGTGGCGTAAAGATTGATGATTTCGGATCAGCTAGTTTTGTGAGTCCGGCCAGTAGTTTCGTGGGAACACCATTTTGGATTGCTCCTTTAAGAATTACTTGTATTGAAATGGCTGAGTTGGAACCTCCTTACTTCAGCGCTACCAATCCTATGGCAGCGTTATATCAAATTGCTTCAAATGATGCCCCACGCTGGTGGGAGGTAACTAGTCCGATGAATTTCAGGATTTTGTACGGTTTGTTCTCCAAAAGGTATGAATGAAAGACCGTCTTGTTCCCAAGCCATGAGACACCCCTTCTTGGCTAGTGTGTTTCGTTTTTCCCATATTCTTCCAGAGTTAATTCAGCGAACTAAAGCAGCTGTAGCTGTTCAAGAAAATCAGATTAGTCAAAAATGAAAAGATTCTCTATGAAAGTAATTTTAGTCACTCTCCATCTTCGGTCGTACTTAACAGGAATCAGGAGAGCCCAACGTCAAGGAAATCTGGGTTTGTATATGATGACTCTAGTGCAGACCTAGAGGCTTCTGCAAGAAATTCCTACAAACCAAACCTCGTCTCTGGAATACTAAGGCAATCTCACAAAGGATTAAACATTGGTGGATCTGAGTGCAGTTTGCGACGGCACGATTTACGGAAGGCATCTCTTCAAACTCAGCAGCGTGATTCTAACAAATGTATTGATGAGGAAACCAGTCATGATACTAGTTCGATAAACGATTAGGTCGAATATCTTGTAAGTGATAGTTGTTCGAACAAAGTGGGTAGCGCTAGCAGTGATCTGTTCGATAGCTGCAGTAGTCCTGGTCAGAAACATGTGTATAACCCCCCAAACACTTTGTATATGGAATTTCAAATGAAAACTCACCATCTCGCACATTCGATCTGGCTAGTGGACATAGTGGTTTATTCGATTTTAATGGAACACAACCTTCACCTCTGCCTAATCGATCGACCTCACACGGACTAAGCGAAGGGGATTGTAGTATAACTCAACATCCTCAAAATCCGCGTCTTGTCCAAATCAACAGTCATTTATACGCTAATATGGAGTCCAGTAACGACGGTCATGTGTATCATTCAATCTCAGTTGATTCTAACAATGAATTGAGGTACCACGGCACAATCGCTGAAACTGTGGGTTCTTCTGTTACCCCGACAAAGACAGATATAATTAACGGAGAAACTTAAAGCTTTAGTCGGTTCTCGACTACTTCTGATAATGATCCGGTCATGGTCACTGAAACCTCCCGTATAGCTTCTGTTGAAACAATCTCTCCAGCAGACACGTCATCTTCTGTTGGCCATTTCGCAACACTAAAAACTACACAGATGATGAGAGGCCTGTCTTTAGAACCAGATGCTTCAAATTCACCTACCGCTGTCGCCTTTGGCTTCACGCAACAGAGTTATGAGAGAGGGATGGCTAACTGGCGTGATCAAATGAATGAACTTGAACGACTTCGAAATCAATATAATAAACACCTAAAACGAGTTGAAGATAAAAATAAGATCTAGGAGGAATCACTCAAATCATGACTGAATCGTGACTATGAAGCAACAAAGTTAGCAACCAGAAAAGAGTTCATAAGATGAGAAGAAATCCATACCGCTAAAATTGAAAAAGGGCGCAAAAGAGCGATGTCACTTGAATAAAAACCAGACGAGTTGTGAATAGGTCTTTATTTAGATCTTCGCGCAGTCACAGTGGCGTGTGGGATTATCTGTTGAGACAAACAAAGCCTCTCAACATTCAATATATGATAATAGGAAATACAACGACTATACAAAATAAGGAAGTGAATGAATACTTGAACTATGCTGTTTTGACATATGCTTAGTTGTTTGAGGTGAACTCTTAACCAGTCAGTCTAAGCTGTTACGTTAGCTTCCCCTAGGATCGACTTCCGTAGGAACGTCGGTTCGACTAACCTGTCTATCAAAAACACCTTAGTTCTGTTTTCTTAGCCCAAGGGGAAATTATCAACTCGCTCACTGTTTGACTTCCAATCAATTACAACTAACTGCTTCGGCAATCGCCGATAGTCCATGAATATCTGTTCATTTGCTCGCCAAATAAGTCCATCTAAACCAACTGGATCTTAATAATCATCATAGTTCTTACATCATTATAAACTTTGTGCTTGTTTTTCCTTTTATCCACCACCAAGGTGGGTCACTAAAGGTCTGAAGTTTGGCTGACATCAGGCAAGAATATTGCCGGTTTCTCAACGAATGAGAACTCGATGCCTAAGTCTCTCAGAACAACTGTTTTTAAAGACTCTAAGTTGTCAAAATATTTCAGTCATGAAAATCCAACGACTGTATTTACTGAATTTCGCCAAATTAGTTGCGGCAGCTTTGGAGCACTTTACTATGCTCGGAATCGTATAACAAGTGAGGTCGTAGCTATCAAAGAACTAGGGGTTGACATTAAACGTAAGAAGTCAGAAGAAGAGTGGAGTGACGTCGTTAAAGAGATAAAATTTCTTTCTCACGTTGCACACAAAAACTGTGTATTGCCTAAAGGATGCTTCATGAAAGAGCAAACTCCATGGTTAATCATGGAATACTTCATTGGCTCACTTGCAGATGTTTAAGAAGTACACAAAAACCACGTCGAGAAGATGAAATCGCCTGTATCGTTCAGGAAGTACTAACTGGTTTTGACTACTTGCACTCTGAGAAAAGAATTCATCGAGACATCAAAGCAGCTAATATTTTACTTACGGACTCTGGTGGCGTAAAGATTGATGATTTCGGATCAGCTAGTTTTGTGAGTCCGGCCAGTAGTTTCGTGGGAACACCATTTTGGATTGCTCCTTTAAGAATTACTTGTATTGAAATGGCTGAGTTGGAACCTCCTTACTTCAGCGCTACCAATCCTATGGCAGCGTTATATCAAATTGCTTCAAATGATGCCCCACGCTGGTGGGAGGTAACTAGTCCGATGAATTTCAGGATTTTGTACGGTTTGTTCTCCAAAAAGGTATGAATGAAAGACCGTCTTGTTCCCAAGCCATGAGACACCCCTTCTTGGCTAGTGTGTTTCGTTTTTCCCATATTCTTCCAGAGTTAATTCAGCGAACTAAAGCAGCTGTAGCTGTTCAAGAAAATCAGATTAGTCAAAAATGAAAAAGATTCTCTATGAAAGTAATTTTAGTCACTCTCCATCTTCGGTCGTACTTAACAGGAATCAGGAGAGCCCAACGTCAAGGAAATCTGGGTTTGTATATGATGACTCTAGTGCAGACCTAGAGGCTTCTGCAAGAAATTCCTACAAACCAAACCTCGTCTCTGGAATACTAAGGCAATCTCACAAAGGATTAAACATTGGTGGATCTGAGTGCAGTTTGCGACGGCACGATTTACGGAAGGCATCTCTTCAAACTCAGCAGCGTGATTCTAACAAATGTATTGATGAGGAAACCAGTCATGATACTAGTTCGATAAACGATTAGGTCGAATATCTTGTAAGTGATAGTTGTTCGAACAAAGTGGGTAGCGCTAGCAGTGATCTGTTCGATAGCTGCAGTAGTCCTGGTCAGAAACATGTGTATAACCCCCCAAACACTTTGTATATGGAATTTCAAATGAAAACTCACCATCTCGCACATTCGATCTGGCTAGTGGACATAGTGGTTTATTCGATTTTAATGGAACACAACCTTCACCTCTGCCTAATCGATCGACCTCACACGGACTAAGCGAAGGGGATTGTAGTATAACTCAACATCCTCAAAATCCGCGTCTTGTCCAAATCAACAGTCATTTATACGCTAATATGGAGTCCAGTAACGACGGTCATGTGTATCATTCAATCTCAGTTGATTCTAACAATGAATTGAGGTACCACGGCACAATCGCTGAAACTGTGGGTTCTTCTGTTACCCCGACAAAGACAGATATAATTAACGGAGAAACTTAAAGCTTTAGTCGGTTCTCGACTACTTCTGATAATGATCCGGTCATGGTCACTGAAACCTCCCGTATAGCTTCTGTTGAAACAATCTCTCCAGCAGACACGTCATCTTCTGTTGGCCATTTCGCAACACTAAAAACTACACAGATGATGAGAGGCCTGTCTTTAGAACCAGATGCTTCAAATTCACCTACCGCTGTCGCCTTTGGCTTCACGCAACAGAGTTATGAGAGAGGGATGGCTAACTGGCGTGATCAAATGAATGAACTTGAACGACTTCGAAATCAATATAATAAACACCTAAAACGAGTTGAAGATAAAAATAAGATCTAGGAGGAATCACTCAAATCATGACTGAATCGTGACTATGAAGCAACAAAGTTAGCAACCAGAAAAGAGTTCATAAGATGAGAAGAAATCCATACCGCTAAAATTGAAAAAGGGCGCAAAAGAGCGATGTCACTTGAATAAAAAACCAGACGAGTTGTGAATAGGTCTTTATTTAGATCTTCGCGCAGTCACAGTGGCGTGTGGGATTATCTGTTGAGACAAACAAAGCCTCTCAACATTCAATATATGATAATAGGAAATACAACGACTATACAAAATAAGGAAGTGAATGAATACTTGAACTATGCTGTTTTGACATATGCTTAGTTGTTTGAGGTGAACTCTTAACCAGTCAGTCTAAGCTGTTACGTTAGCTTCCCCTAGGATCGACTTCCGTAGGAACGTCGGTTCGACTAACCTGTCTATCAAAAACACCTTAGTTCTGTTTTCTTAGCCCAAGGGGAAATTATCAACTCGCTCACTGTTTGACTTCCAATCAATTACAACTAACTGCTTCGGCAATCGCCGATAGTCCATGAATATCTGTTCATTTGCTCGCCAAATAAGTCCATCTAAACCAACTGGATCTTAATAATCATCATAGTTCTTACATCATTATAAACTTTGTGCTTGTTTTTCCTTTTATCCACCACCAAGGTGGGTCACTAAAGGTCTGAAGTTTGGCTGACATCAGGCAAGAATATTGCCGGTTTCTCAACGAATGAGAACTCGATGCCTAAGTCTCTCAGAACAACTGTTTTTAAAGACTCTAAGTTGTCAAAATATTTCAGTCATGAAAATCCAACGACTGTATTTACTGAATTTCGCCAAATTAGTTGCGGCAGCTTTGGAGCACTTTACTATGCTCGGAATCGTATAACAAGTGAGGTCGTAGCTATCAAAGAACTAGAGGTTGACATTAAACGTAAGAAGTCAGAAGAAGAGTGGAGTGACGTCGTTAAAGAGATAAAATTTCTTTCTCACGTTGCACACAAAAACTGTGTATTGCCTAAAGGATGCTTCATGAAAGAGCAAACTCCATGGTTAATCATGGAATACTTCATTGGCTCACTTGCAGATGTTTAAGAAGTACACAAAAAACCACGTCGAGAAGATGAAATCGCCTGTATCGTTCAGGAAGTACTAACTGGTTTTGACTACTTGCACTCTGAGAAAAGAATTCATCGAGACATCAAAGCAGCTAATATTTTACTTACGGACTCTGGTGGCGTAAAGATTGATGATTTCGGATCAGCTAGTTTTGTGAGTCCGGCCAGTAGTTTCGTGGGAACACCATTTTGGATTGCTCCTTTAAGAATTACTTGTATTGAAATGGCTGAGTTGGAACCTCCTTACTTCAGCGCTACCAATCCTATGGCAGCGTTATATCAAATTGCTTCAAATGATGCCCCACGCTGGTGGGAGGTAACTAGTCCGATGAATTTCAGGATTTTGTACGGTTTGTTCTCCAAAAGGTATGAATGAAAGACCGTCTTGTTCCCAAGCCATGAGACACCCCTTCTTGGCTAGTGTGTTTCGTTTTTCCCATATTCTTCCAGAGTTAATTCAGCGAACTAAAGCAGCTGTAGCTGTTCAAGAAAATCAGATTAGTCAAAAATGAAAAAGATTCTCTATGAAAGTAATTTTAGTCACTCTCCATCTTCGGTCGTACTTAACAGGAATCAGGAGAGCCCAACGTCAAGGAAATCTGGGTTTGTATATGATGACTCTAGTGCAGACCTAGAGGCTTCTGCAAGAAATTCCTACAAACCAAACCTCGTCTCTGGAATACTAAGGCAATCTCACAAAGGATTAAACATTGGTGGATCTGAGTGCAGTTTGCGACGGCACGATTTACGGAAGGCATCTCTTCAAACTCAGCAGCGTGATTCTAACAAATGTATTGATGAGGAAACCAGTCATGATACTAGTTCGATAAACGATTAGGTCGAATATCTTGTAAGTGATAGTTGTTCGAACAAAGTGGGTAGCGCTAGCAGTGATCTGTTCGATAGCTGCAGTAGTCCTGGTCAGAAACATGTGTATAACCCCCAAACACTTTGTATATGGAATTTCAAATGAAAACTCACCATCTCGCACATTCGATCTGGCTAGTGGACATAGTGGTTTATTCGATTTTAATGGAACACAACCTTCACCTCTGCCTAATCGATCGACCTCACACGGACTAAGCGAAGGGGATTGTAGTATAACTCAACATCCTCAAAATCCGCGTCTTGTCCAAATCAACAGTCATTTATACGCTAATATGGAGTCCAGTAACGACGGTCATGTGTATCATTCAATCTCAGTTGATTCTAACAATGAATTGAGGTACCACGGCACAATCGCTGAAACTGTGGGTTCTTCTGTTACCCCGACAAAGACAGATATAATTAACGGAGAAACTTAAAGCTTTAGTCGGTTCTCGACTACTTCTGATAATGATCCGGTCATGGTCACTGAAACCTCCCGTATAGCTTCTGTTGAAACAATCTCTCCAGCAGACACGTCATCTTCTGTTGGCCATTTCGCAACACTAAAAACTACACAGATGATGAGAGGCCTGTCTTTAGAACCAGATGCTTCAAATTCACCTACCGCTGTCGCCTTTGGCTTCACGCAACAGAGTTATGAGAGAGGGATGGCTAACTGGCGTGATCAAATGAATGAACTTGAACGACTTCGAAATCAATATAATAAACACCTAAAACGAGTTGAAGATAAAAATAAGATCTAGGAGGAATCACTCAAATCATGACTGAATCGTGACTATGAAGCAACAAAGTTAGCAACCAGAAAAGAGTTCATAAGATGAGAAGAAATCCATACCGCTAAAATTGAAAAAGGGCGCAAAAGAGCGATGTCACTTGAATAAAAAACCAGACGAGTTGTGAATAGGTCTTTATTTAGATCTTCGCGCAGTCACAGTGGCGTGTGGGATTATCTGTTGAGACAAACAAAGCCTCTCAACATTCAATATATGATAATAGGAAATACAACGACTATACAAAATAAGGAAGTGAATGAATACTTGAACTATGCTGTTTTGACATATGCTTAGTTGTTTGAGGTGAACTCTTAACCAGTCAGTCTAAGCTGTTACGTTAGCTTCCCCTAGGATCGACTTCCGTAGGAACGTCGGTTCGACTAACCTGTCTATCAAAAACACCTTAGTTCTGTTTTCTTAGCCCAAGGGGAAATTATCAACTCGCTCACTGTTTGACTTCCAATCAATTACAACTAACTGCTTCGGCAATCGCCGATAGTCCATGAATATCTGTTCATTTGCTCGCCAAATAAGTCCATCTAAACCAACTGGATCTTAATAATCATCATAGTTCTTACATCATTATAAACTTTGTGCTTGTTTTTCCTTTTATCCACCACCAAGGTGGGTCACTAAAGGTCTGAAGTTTGGCTGACATCAGGCAAGAATATTGCCGGTTTCTCAACGAATGAGAACTCGATGCCTAAGTCTCTCAGAACAACTGTTTTTAAAGACTCTAAGTTGTCAAAATATTTCAGTCATGAAAATCCAACGACTGTATTTACTGAATTTCGCCAAATTAGTTGCGGCAGCTTTGGAGCACTTTACTATGCTCGGAATCGTATAACAAGTGAGGTCGTAGCTATCAAAGAACTAGAGGTTGACATTAAACGTAAGAAGTCAGAAGAAGAGTGGAGTGACGTCGTTAAAGAGATAAAATTTCTTTCTCACGTTGCACACAAAAACTGTGTATTGCCTAAAGGATGCTTCATGAAAGAGCAAACTCCATGGTTAATCATGGAATACTTCATTGGCTCACTTGCAGATGTTTAAGAAGTACACAAAAACCACGTCGAGAAGATGAAATCGCCTGTATCGTTCAGGAAGTACTAACTGGTTTTGACTACTTGCACTCTGAGAAAAGAATTCATCGAGACATCAAAGCAGCTAATATTTTACTTACGGACTCTGGTGGCGTAAAGATTGATGATTTCGGATCAGCTAGTTTTGTGAGTCCGGCCAGTAGTTTCGTGGGAACACCATTTTGGATTGCTCCTTTAAGAATTACTTGTATTGAAATGGCTGAGTTGGAACCTCCTTACTTCAGCGCTACCAATCCTATGGCAGCGTTATATCAAATTGCTTCAAATGATGCCCCACGCTGGTGGGAGGTAACTAGTCCGATGAATTTCAGGATTTTGTACGGTTTGTTCTCCAAAAGGTATGAATGAAAGACCGTCTTGTTCCCAAGCCATGAGACACCCCTTCTTGGCTAGTGTGTTTCGTTTTTCCCATATTCTTCCAGAGTTAATTCAGCGAACTAAAGCAGCTGTAGCTGTTCAAGAAAATCAGATTAGTCAAAAATGAAAAAGATTCTCTATGAAAGTAATTTTAGTCACTCTCCATCTTCGGTCGTACTTAACAGGAATCAGGAGAGCCCAACGTCAAGGAAATCTGGGTTTGTATATGATGACTCTAGTGCAGACCTAGAGGCTTCTGCAAGAAATTCCTACAAACCAAACCTCGTCTCTGGAATACTAAGGCAATCTCACAAAGGATTAAACATTGGTGGATCTGAGTGCAGTTTGCGACGGCACGATTTACGGAAGGCATCTCTTCAAACTCAGCAGCGTGATTCTAACAAATGTATTGATGAGGAAACCAGTCATGATACTAGTTCGATAAACGATTAGGTCGAATATCTTGTAAGTGATAGTTGTTCGAACAAAGTGGGTAGCGCTAGCAGTGATCTGTTCGATAGCTGCAGTAGTCCTGGTCAGAAACATGTGTATAACCCCCAAACACTTTGTATATGGAATTTCAAATGAAAACTCACCATCTCGCACATTCGATCTGGCTAGTGGACATAGTGGTTTATTCGATTTTAATGGAACACAACCTTCACCTCTGCCTAATCGATCGACCTCACACGGACTAAGCGAAGGGGATTGTAGTATAACTCAACATCCTCAAAATCCGCGTCTTGTCCAAATCAACAGTCATTTATACGCTAATATGGAGTCCAGTAACGACGGTCATGTGTATCATTCAATCTCAGTTGATTCTAACAATGAATTGAGGTACCACGGCACAATCGCTGAAACTGTGGGTTCTTCTGTTACCCCGACAAAGACAGATATAATTAACGGAGAAACTTAAAGCTTTAGTCGGTTCTCGACTACTTCTGATAATGATCCGGTCATGGTCACTGAAACCTCCCGTATAGCTTCTGTTGAAACAATCTCTCCAGCAGACACGTCATCTTCTGTTGGCCATTTCGCAACACTAAAAACTACACAGATGATGAGAGGCCTGTCTTTAGAACCAGATGCTTCAAATTCACCTACCGCTGTCGCCTTTGGCTTCACGCAACAGAGTTATGAGAGAGGGATGGCTAACTGGCGTGATCAAATGAATGAACTTGAACGACTTCGAAATCAATATAATAAACACCTAAAACGAGTTGAAGATAAAAATAAGATCTAGGAGGAATCACTCAAATCATGACTGAATCGTGACTATGAAGCAACAAAGTTAGCAACCAGAAAAGAGTTCATAAGATGAGAAGAAATCCATACCGCTAAAATTGAAAAAGGGCGCAAAAGAGCGATGTCACTTGAATAAAAAACCAGACGAGTTGTGAATAGGTCTTTATTTAGATCTTCGCGCAGTCACAGTGGCGTGTGGGATTATCTGTTGAGACAAACAAAGCCTCTCAACATTCAATATATGATAATAGGAAATACAACGACTATACAAAATAAGGAAGTGAATGAATACTTGAACTATGCTGTTTTGACATATGCTTAGTTGTTTGAGGTGAACTCTTAACCAGTCAGTCTAAGCTGTTACGTTAGCTTCCCCTAGGATCGACTTCCGTAGGAACGTCGGTTCGACTAACCTGTCTATCAAAAACACCTTAGTTCTGTTTTCTTAGCCCAAGGGGAAATTATCAACTCGCTCACTGTTTGACTTCCAATCAATTACAACTAACTGCTTCGGCAATCGCCGATAGTCCATGAATATCTGTTCATTTGCTCGCCAAATAAGTCCATCTAAACCAACTGGATCTTAATAATCATCATAGTTCTTACATCATTATAAACTTTGTGCTTGTTTTTCCTTTTATCCACCACCAAGGTGGGTCACTAAAGGTCTGAAGTTTGGCTGACATCAGGCAAGAATATTGCCGGTTTCTCAACGAATGAGAACTCGATGCCTAAGTCTCTCAGAACAACTGTTTTTAAAGACTCTAAGTTGTCAAAATATTTCAGTCATGAAAATCCAACGACTGTATTTACTGAATTTCGCCAAATTAGTTGCGGCAGCTTTGGAGCACTTTACTATGCTCGGAATCGTATAACAAGTGAGGTCGTAGCTATCAAAGAACTAGGGGTTGACATTAAACGTAAGAAGTCAGAAGAAGAGTGGAGTGACGTCGTTAAAGAGATAAAATTTCTTTCTCACGTTGCACACAAAAACTGTGTATTGCCTAAAGGATGCTTCATGAAAGAGCAAACTCCATGGTTAATCATGGAATACTTCATTGGCTCACTTGCAGATGTTTAAGAAGTACACAAAAACCACGTCGAGAAGATGAAATCGCCTGTATCGTTCAGGAAGTACTAACTGGTTTTGACTACTTGCACTCTGAGAAAAGAATTCATCGAGACATCAAAGCAGCTAATATTTTACTTACGGACTCTGGTGGCGTAAAGATTGATGATTTCGGATCAGCTAGTTTTGTGAGTCCGGCCAGTAGTTTCGTGGGAACACCATTTTGGATTGCTCCTTTAAGAATTACTTGTATTGAAATGGCTGAGTTGGAACCTCCTTACTTCAGCGCTACCAATCCTATGGCAGCGTTATATCAAATTGCTTCAAATGATGCCCCACGCTGGTGGGAGGTAACTAGTCCGATGAATTTCAGGATTTTGTACGGTTTGTTCTCCAAAAGGTATGAATGAAAGACCGTCTTGTTCCCAAGCCATGAGACACCCCTTCTTGGCTAGTGTGTTTCGTTTTTCCCATATTCTTCCAGAGTTAATTCAGCGAACTAAAGCAGCTGTAGCTGTTCAAGAAAATCAGATTAGTCAAAAATGAAAAAGATTCTCTATGAAAGTAATTTTAGTCACTCTCCATCTTCGGTCGTACTTAACAGGAATCAGGAGAGCCCAACGTCAAGGAAATCTGGGTTTGTATATGATGACTCTAGTGCAGACCTAGAGGCTTCTGCAAGAAATTCCTACAAACCAAACCTCGTCTCTGGAATACTAAGGCAATCTCACAAAGGATTAAACATTGGTGGATCTGAGTGCAGTTTGCGACGGCACGATTTACGGAAGGCATCTCTTCAAACTCAGCAGCGTGATTCTAACAAATGTATTGATGAGGAAACCAGTCATGATACTAGTTCGATAAACGATTAGGTCGAATATCTTGTAAGTGATAGTTGTTCGAACAAAGTGGGTAGCGCTAGCAGTGATCTGTTCGATAGCTGCAGTAGTCCTGGTCAGAAACATGTGTATAACCCCCAAACACTTTGTATATGGAATTTCAAATGAAAACTCACCATCTCGCACATTCGATCTGGCTAGTGGACATAGTGGTTTATTCGATTTTAATGGAACACAACCTTCACCTCTGCCTAATCGATCGACCTCACACGGACTAAGCGAAGGGGATTGTAGTATAACTCAACATCCTCAAAATCCGCGTCTTGTCCAAATCAACAGTCATTTATACGCTAATATGGAGTCCAGTAACGACGGTCATGTGTATCATTCAATCTCAGTTGATTCTAACAATGAATTGAGGTACCACGGCACAATCGCTGAAACTGTGGGTTCTTCTGTTACCCCGACAAAGACAGATATAATTAACGGAGAAACTTAAAGCTTTAGTCGGTTCTCGACTACTTCTGATAATGATCCGGTCATGGTCACTGAAACCTCCCGTATAGCTTCTGTTGAAACAATCTCTCCAGCAGACACGTCATCTTCTGTTGGCCATTTCGCAACACTAAAAACTACACAGATGATGAGAGGCCTGTCTTTAGAACCAGATGCTTCAAATTCACCTACCGCTGTCGCCTTTGGCTTCACGCAACAGAGTTATGAGAGAGGGATGGCTAACTGGCGTGATCAAATGAATGAACTTGAACGACTTCGAAATCAATATAATAAACACCTAAAACGAGTTGAAGATAAAAATAAGATCTAGGAGGAATCACTCAAATCATGACTGAATCGTGACTATGAAGCAACAAAGTTAGCAACCAGAAAAGAGTTCATAAGATGAGAAGAAATCCATGCCGCTAAAATTGAAAAAGGGCGCAAAAGAGCGATGTCACTTGAATAAAAACCAGACGAGTTGTGAATAGGTCTTTATTTAGATCTTCGCGCAGTCACAGTGGCGTGTGGGATTATCTGTTGAGACAAACAAAGCCTCTCAACATTCAATATATGATAATAGGAAATACAACGACTATACAAAATAAGGAAGTGAATGAATACTTGAACTATGCTGTTTTGACATATGCTTAGTTGTTTGAGGTGAACTCTTAACCAGTCAGTCTAAGCTGTTACGTTAGCTTCCCCTAGGATCGACTTCCGTAGGAACGTCGGTTCGACTAACCTGTCTATCAAAAACACCTTAGTTCTGTTTTCTTAGCCCAAGGGGAAATTATCAACTCGCTCACTGTTTGACTTCCAATCAATTACAACTAACTGCTTCGGCAATCGCCGATAGTCCATGAATATCTGTTCATTTGCTCGCCAAATAAGTCCATCTAAACCAACTGGATCTTAATAATCATCATAGTTCTTACATCATTATAAACTTTGTGCTTGTTTTTCCTTTTATCCACCACCAAGGTGGGTCACTAAAGGTCTGAAGTTTGGCTGACATCAGGCAAGAATATTGCCGGTTTCTCAACGAATGAGAACTCGATGCCTAAGTCTCTCAGAACAACTGTTTTTAAAGACTCTAAGTTGTCAAAATATTTCAGTCATGAAAATCCAACGACTGTATTTACTGAATTTCGCCAAATTAGTTGCGGCAGCTTTGGAGCACTTTACTATGCTCGGAATCGTATAACAAGTGAGGTCGTAGCTATCAAAGAACTAGGGGTTGACATTAAACGTAAGAAGTCAGAAGAAGAGTGGAGTGACGTCGTTAAAGAGATAAAATTTCTTTCTCACGTTGCACACAAAAACTGTGTATTGCCTAAAGGATGCTTCATGAAAGAGCAAACTCCATGGTTAATCATGGAATACTTCATTGGCTCACTTGCAGATGTTTAAGAAGTACACAAAAAACCACGTCGAGAAGATGAAATCGCCTGTATCGTTCAGGAAGTACTAACTGGTTTTGACTACTTGCACTCTGAGAAAAGAATTCATCGAGACATCAAAGCAGCTAATATTTTACTTACGGACTCTGGTGGCGTAAAGATTGATGATTTCGGATCAGCTAGTTTTGTGAGTCCGGCCAGTAGTTTCGTGGGAACACCATTTTGGATTGCTCCTTTAAGAATTACTTGTATTGAAATGGCTGAGTTGGAACCTCCTTACTTCAGCGCTACCAATCCTATGGCAGCGTTATATCAAATTGCTTCAAATGATGCCCCACGCTGGTGGGAGGTAACTAGTCCGATGAATTTCAGGATTTTGTACGGTTTGTTCTCCAAAAAGGTATGAATGAAAGACCGTCTTGTTCCCAAGCCATGAGACACCCCTTCTTGGCTAGTGTGTTTCGTTTTTCCCATATTCTTCCAGAGTTAATTCAGCGAACTAAAGCAGCTGTAGCTGTTCAAGAAAATCAGATTAGTCAAAAATGAAAAAGATTCTCTATGAAAGTAATTTTAGTCACTCTCCATCTTCGGTCGTACTTAACAGGAATCAGGAGAGCCCAACGTCAAGGAAATCTGGGTTTGTATATGATGACTCTAGTGCAGACCTAGAGGCTTCTGCAAGAAATTCCTACAAACCAAACCTCGTCTCTGGAATACTAAGGCAATCTCACAAAGGATTAAACATTGGTGGATCTGAGTGCAGTTTGCGACGGCACGATTTACGGAAGGCATCTCTTCAAACTCAGCAGCGTGATTCTAACAAATGTATTGATGAGGAAACCAGTCATGATACTAGTTCGATAAACGATTAGGTCGAATATCTTGTAAGTGATAGTTGTTCGAACAAAGTGGGTAGCGCTAGCAGTGATCTGTTCGATAGCTGCAGTAGTCCTGGTCAGAAACATGTGTATAACCCCCAAACACTTTGTATATGGAATTTCAAATGAAAACTCACCATCTCGCACATTCGATCTGGCTAGTGGACATAGTGGTTTATTCGATTTTAATGGAACACAACCTTCACCTCTGCCTAATCGATCGACCTCACACGGACTAAGCGAAGGGGATTGTAGTATAACTCAACATCCTCAAAATCCGCGTCTTGTCCAAATCAACAGTCATTTATACGCTAATATGGAGTCCAGTAACGACGGTCATGTGTATCATTCAATCTCAGTTGATTCTAACAATGAATTGAGGTACCACGGCACAATCGCTGAAACTGTGGGTTCTTCTGTTACCCCGACAAAGACAGATATAATTAACGGAGAAACTTAAAGCTTTAGTCGGTTCTCGACTACTTCTGATAATGATCCGGTCATGGTCACTGAAACCTCCCGTATAGCTTCTGTTGAAACAATCTCTCCAGCAGACACGTCATCTTCTGTTGGCCATTTCGCAACACTAAAAACTACACAGATGATGAGAGGCCTGTCTTTAGAACCAGATGCTTCAAATTCACCTACCGCTGTCGCCTTTGGCTTCACGCAACAGAGTTATGAGAGAGGGATGGCTAACTGGCGTGATCAAATGAATGAACTTGAACGACTTCGAAATCAATATAATAAACACCTAAAACGAGTTGAAGATAAAAATAAGATCTAGGAGGAATCACTCAAATCATGACTGAATCGTGACTATGAAGCAACAAAGTTAGCAACCAGAAAAGAGTTCATAAGATGAGAAGAAATCCATGCCGCTAAAATTGAAAAAGGGCGCAAAAGAGCGATGTCACTTGAATAAAAAAACCAGACGAGTTGTGAATAGGTCTTTATTTAGATCTTCGCGCAGTCACAGTGGCGTGTGGGATTATCTGTTGAGACAAACAAAGCCTCTCAACATTCAATATATGATAATAGGAAATACAACGACTATACAAAATAAGGAAGTGAATGAATACTTGAACTATGCTGTTTTGACATATGCTTAGTTGTTTGAGGTGAACTCTTAACTAGTCGACCTAAGCTGTTAGGACCTTACATCTTTACTCGTATAAAATACATGGTAGTATCTCTAGTCTAGGCTTGTTCGTCATCATATATTGATGATTGTTACGATGCAATCAATTGGTGTACACGATGATGTGACTACCTCGTAAGATCTTATAGATTATGTAGTGATACCATTACAAATCTACAATTTTAGGATTAGGTCCATTATTACAGCGGTACTAATATTGAAGTAGACCATGATTCTACATAGATGCCAATTTCAGAGTTCACAGAAGAACGCTAAAAAAGGATAACTCAAGTGGCATAAAGCTTGGGATTCTTGACTATTTGCCAAGTTTAGTTACTATCTATTCGTCATTTTTTCGGGTCTCTGATATGAGGTCTCTACTAAAACACTGTTGAACAAAAACGTTCGTGCTTCACTCTCCTTCAAAAGAATACAAGTTGCATTGTTATTTTCGACATTTGTACTATTAGTGCTTTCACAGGACAAAAGATTCAACCAAGCACTCTGAATAACGTGGACTTTGTGACAAGATCGATTTCAATATATCTAGTAATAACCCAAATCATAGGGGGACTCATCCAAGTAATCCACCTAGCTAAGTGTAAAGATGTCACGAAATGTTAATAAATTTGATGAAGTTCAAAGATGCCTAGATTGGATCGAGGATACATTCAATGAAGCTGATATATGTGACGGTCAGTTGCCTTCTGTGGCGATTAAAGTCTTGTCCTCCTTTTATCTACACAAAGAATTGGCTTGGTAAGATCCTTTTTTGTTCCCTCAAAGTGAAACGAAACGAGGCTGGTCTGTTCACCAGCTAAAGCAAACCTGAGTAGTCGATCGTCTCATGATGTAAGCAAAGAGTCATTTCATTGTCGTTTTACTCTACTGGTGCATTCCGAATGGTATAACCCTCAGTGTCCAGACATGCTAATGCACGAGCTTCTTGTATACAAGCCCCGAATTGCTTTATTTGTGAGAACACTAGGAATGAAGAATGTTTACTGGAAAAAATCAATCAGCAATCATTTATACACATAAATATGTCTACTGTTTTGAAATAAATCACATATTGGTCAACCACGTGCACTTGTCATTCAAAGTTTTGATTCGCGTGATATGGTGTCATTTGGTTGACACACTGCATCACAACAAATCAATGGAAATGGGTGAGCGAATCTGTAACGACCGTTATTTTAGTTTTGTTGATTTATTTGGTTGAAAAAGTCCTTCGGTTTACAGAACACTGTAAAACGTCCGTGACTGGTTTTTGAGACGGAGGAATGCTTGAATGGATAGTATGCAATGGCTTATGGATTAGCAGCAACTGCCGAACGGCCCGAATTAAATAATATGCAAATCAAGCGTACGAGTTTCCACCAAAGTCGTTAGTGGATTTGTAGCGGTGTCTGTCCTTAACCACATGATCTTTGAAGCCAAGCATATAACTATTGACAAAGTTTGCATTCAATTTGTAACACTTAGAGGTTGAAAAATGATGAAGTCTGGAACCGAAAATCTAAAGGAGATGGTTCATCCCGGTGGGCCTACTAAATCTGTGTAACTCATATCTTTGCATTAAATATACTACTTTATCCTCGGACAGAGCATGTTCAGAAGTACCAAAGATCATAGTGCTGATTATCACAACAGGGCTAGTTAGTATAAAAAGTGATGTGACCTCCATACTAGATCTTATAGACTAGGTAGTCAAATCATGACTAATCCACGAATTTCAGATTAGGTCTGTTATTGTGGTAACAAACACAAACCCCACATAATTCCACAGATTCAGAAGGCTTCAATTTCGCCTCGTTGCAATGATTATTATGTAGTACTGCTCGGCTTTATTGACGTTCTGAAATTTATGCTAGTGGATGTTAATACGGTCAAACAGGGTGCAACAGTGACAATAAAACTATAGCCATCAACTCGATAGGTTGGCTGGAATCGCTATTGGAGTAAATATTACTGTCAGATGTGTGTACATTCTCGTCTCAGTGAGCCTCTAACTAGCTGCGACTGTCCAAATACAGGTACTGATCCGACCAATCAATCAATAACTTCAAACCACAAGACGCTTCTCTCTTGATGCTCTTACTGCTTATTCTATCACTTTGAGATACGTAACAAACCAAACAAAACGCAGTCGTGAACCGATTGTTTTAAAAGTAACTTAGGTGTAGTTTTTAGTTAACCATATATCATACACGATCACAAGACAATTTTAGGTGATTATATTGGGCGACCATATGTAAGTGAGATTCGTTTCTGGTCTTTTATTTCACATGAAGATTTCGCTAAGACTTCGTCCATTTCATGGGGGTCTGTCTATTCTCTACATAGTTTAGTTACTTTCCTTGTTGGTAGGTTTCTTGTTCTTAACCATACTTTTCTCCTGCTTGTAAGGGTACTTCAAGAGCCTTCTAATTATAATACTCTCTTTGATGTTTTTGTACCATGCCCAAATGTACTTGAGTCATACTATGATGCCTCGATATGTCGTCCCGAAGCTTCATAACCGTGTCTGACACCAAGAGAGTTTCTGAGTGCATTGTTGGCGGCAAGAAATCAGCTGGAAGCCATACACCCCTCTCTGTCCACAGCAACTGAGGTGTATGTCCAGTGGACGTATGGACGTTACCGCGATATGTTAGTAAACATGTTTATGGCAAATTCCTGTGATCTAGCTTCTTCCTGAATAACAAATGCTTTTGGTAGCGTTTTGAGTGTTCAATTGGGTCGTTCAACAAACCTGTTGCTTTCTAAATGGTAGGCAATTTTTCGTGTATTGCGAATTCCCAGCACGGCATGAGTTTTGAAAAAAGTATGTTTTCAAAGTTGGTACCTCTATCTGAATGTAAGTGAACTGAGGTACCCAGATGAGCAATCCATATTTAAAATACCATTTTAGCTACTTTCTTGGTGAATCGCCCCACACCACTTTATTAATTGATCAGCCTTAACTAAATTACACTTATTTCCTCTGTTGATTTCCCATAACGGCTTAATAATGTAAATCCCCACCATCTTGTCTGGGTAACCTGGTTTCATGTTTACAAATAGTACAGGCCGGCTGCCTTTGGGATTCTTAGTCGTTTGACAGATTATGATGTGGAAAGTCATAAAGCTCAAAGAGAACCCAAAATAACTAATAAGAATCCAAGTCATTGGAGAAAGAGACTAACGAAAGTGACCATAGGTTCAGTCTGTCGTGACGAGACACTGTATAAGTTCGCGGCCGCAAGCGAGACAAAAGACCTGCGTCATTTGGGACCACTATCACCCAGACCCTCAATCTTATGGGGAATAATTAGAAGTTAGATGCAGGACATAGTAGTTCGGAATGTAATCATATCTCTTACCGTTTAAGAGCAGCCAAGTACTGAAACGACCAGAAAAAACAGATACTAACAGAAACTTGTCTTGAATCCTCCAAGAGAATTTTGGTGGATTCTCAAGAATTCAGAACAGGATCTTATGTTCTCATACAGTTATTTGCTTTAATCCATACTTGTCACCAACAATCCCAGAAAAATTCACAGTAGCAACTGCCATCGATTGGTAAGACTACCAATAAACGCTGCTTAACATCATGATCCAAACAAAGAAACTGAAACGCATGTGTTAGTTTGCAGCAAAGATATTGATTATTGTCAATTTACTTTCACGGTTTGATTGTTTGGCCTCTGCGACCTTGGAGTCCACATACTGGCTGTTTGGTAAGTGTTTTGGGTCAAAATATCTACGTCTAGTTTTGGTCAACAAAATGTTTTGACCCGAGGATTTTCTATTGCTGATTATTATTTATCACTTTCCTTACTAAATTTAAGTGCATTTTGTGCGCTTCCTGCGTCATCGACTTGGATATAATAATCTAAATATTTCATCCAAATACTAAAAAGACCTAGTTTGCAATTCATTTACATAAGGTAAGAAGAGAAGATGTGCCTTGGGGAACTCTACTTTCTACAGGTCCCCACAATGAGAGAGCTCCAGTTACACATACCCCTTGTCTCCTGTCAAGGAGAAAGTCGCTTCAGTTTCAGTTTCAGTTTGGGAAGGACAGGAGGCTCGATGGCCTATGTTAGTCCTGGCAATAGTGGTCTCTCAGTTGATCCAACTTTCTTTTGAAACAGTCGACGGATGGAGCCTCAACCACGTGCTGAGGTAATGAGTTCCACTCGTTGATGATTCGATGGGAAAGTCGATAGTCAGCTGACAAGTAATTTGTTCTCGGCTTGTGAACTTTTTTGAAGTGTCCTCGTAAATTCTCTGTTTTGGAAGACAAGAAAAATAAGGGCATGTTAGGTGCAAATTTATCACTAAGCAATTTGTAGACTGTAATCAAGTCGCCTCTAGTTCTGCGATATGACAACGGGAAAAGGTTCAGCTTGGCCAGTCGAGATTCATACGGAAGCTTCGCTATTCCGGGAACCAGCTTAGTGGCCGTTCTCTGAACCTTTTCCAGAAGCTCACTGTCTTTTTTTAAGCAGGGGCTAGCCGCTTGTATGCAGTACTCAAGTTTAGGACGTACGAACACTGTATATAAGGTCAAAAACGTCTTAGCGTCGACATGACTAAAAGCCCTACGTATTGACCATAACGTTCTAAAACTTTTGGCGGCTATTGCACGGCAGTGTGCAGTAGTCTTTAAGTCTTGACTAACGATAACTCCTAAGTCATTATATGTCTGGACGACAGGTAGCTCAGTGTTATTCATCGTGTATGCATCTGTACCTTGATGACCGATATGCATCACAACACACTTGGAAGTATTTATCGGCAACTGCCAGGCTTCAGACCATTCAGATAATCTCTTCAGGTCATTTTGAAGTTCTAAGCTATCACTCTTACATCGTATCGTTTTCCATATCTTGACATCGTCAGCATATAGCAAGACCCGATGATGATAGGAGACAAGGAAGGTCATTTACATACAAGAGGAATAGCACTGGCCCCAAAACTGTACCCTGGGGCACTCCACTAAGCACAGTTTCCCAGCTAGATAACTTTGAGTTCACCCTTACTCTTTGTTGCCGCCCAACTAAGAAGTCTTTTATCCACATAAATAGATTGCCTCCAATCCCGACTTTTCTTAACTTATATAACAGCCGGTTGTGCGGAACTTTATCAAAAGCTTTACTGAAATCAATGAAGGCGACGTCTACAGGTAGCTTTTGGTCCTTAAGAGCGCACCAGCTTTCACGAGCCACTAATAAGTTAGTGAGACAAGAGTAACCTATTCTGAAACCGTGCTGCTTCTCCGAGAGGATCCGGTTTTTATCGAGATACTTAAACAGCTCCTTCCGAATAATCTTTTCTAAGATTTTAACAACCACACTAGTTAGGCTAACGGGGTGGTAGTTCTCAGGTTTGTGTTTCGTGCCTGTTTTGAAGACAGGACTTACTATGGCGTTTTTCCAATCTTTCGGTAAGCGACCCTGCGTAACGGATAGGTTAAAGCATGTACTTAAAGGGCTTGCAACGAAGTTAGATAATTCTTTCAGTAGCCTAGGATGTAATTCATCGGGCCCCGTGGATTTACCTATGTCATGCTTATTTAGCAGACCAAAGACATCGAGTTCTTTAATGGTCACGCTATCCAGTGTATGTGTGGGGGGATCTGTATACGCTGACGAGAAGGGCGCTTCTATGGTATACACGTTGCTAAAGTAGTTATCCAGTCTTTGACCTTATAGTGGATTCCAAAACTTTCCAGTTCTAATTTAAGAAACGAATTGAAGACCTTATCAAAGGCTTTTCTTAGGTCTATGCAAATCACATCTACAGAAGTGTTTCTATCTTTTACCGCGGCCGAATCTTCTCTCGCAATGAGCGGATTTGTCAAACATGTCATGGCTTCCCGAAAACTATCTTGTTCCACAGATAAAAGATTATGTCCTTCTACATAGTTTGTAACAGCCATCCGAACAATCTTTTCCATTAGTTTTACAACTGCATTGGTTAGACTAACGGGTCGGTAGTTAGTAACTGAATCTCTACTCCCCGCCTTATACACCAGACTAATTATTGCGTCTTTCCAGTCTCTTGGCATTCTGGACTGCCGCAGAGGCATATCAAACAGTATGACTATAATTTCAGCAATTACATTCGACAATGGCTTTCATAATCCTATGGTGAATGTCGTCAGAACTACTGGGTTTGTCAGGTTTCAGATGTTGAAGTAGTCTTAAGACGGTGCATTTCTCAATAACTACAAGATCTATCAACAAGCCGCCAAAGTCACACTTAATCCTTGGTCGTTCTTCATCAATGATAGAAAACACTTAAAATATTCCGATAAAGCTTCAGCTTTTTCGACCTCATCTCTTGTCAACATTAACGGATTTGTTTGTACCAAAAGTGATGGGATTCCATCACTTTTTTGAGTTCACTTCTTTGTATACGAGAATAACCGTTTTGGAATATTTTTAAAATTCCTAAGCAATTGTTTTTCGTGACAGTCTAGTCTTGATAATAATCGCTTTACAAGCATTTCTAGTCTTACAATAACTGGATCTATACTGTTGTCAGTAGAGATGAATATATTCTAAAGCTTTTTCCTACGTCCAATAAGTTTCTTGACTTTTTTAGTTATTCATGGTGGACTGTTATTCGGTCTACGTAGTACCAGGTATGGTGTAAACGAGGACGTAACTGAATTAAACGTGCCTTTAAATATAGACCATGCTTCTTCAACTGATAAGCTGGTATCTACTGACCAATCTGTCTTAGCAGCGCACTCATGAATACCTGATATGTTAGCTCTCAAATGCCCTGGTACGGCCAAGTGTGGGGAGAGTCCGCTCTCCCTCTCGAAATGCTCCCACATGGCCACGTGCACACAACCACTGCCAGGGAAGTCCTACTCACTGCCTCCTCGTGGCGGGGGTGTTGTTTACAAAATTGAGAGGACAAAAAGCGAATGTCCGGCGCTTTAACCGGGTTGGTGGACACGGAGGATCTACCTTGGAGAGTTGGAAAACTCTGATTCTAAACTAATAGTACTCATACGCTCCAGGATTCTGAGGTAGCGAATGAAGTATGCCTTCGAAACATTGCTTGTACATCTTGGGATCACCGAGTAAGTAACGCAGTTGTTAGGAAACGGGTACCAGGTAAGGGTGGCAAATCAATTGATGAAGTAGTGAAACTTCATCAGTTGAGATGGCTGGGACACGTGTTACGTATGCCCAACCACCGACTGCCCCGACGTGCGATGTTTTCTGGTATAGGAGTAGGCTGGAAGGAAGCTAGGGGCGGCCAGACCAAAACGTGGCACAAATCCATGAAGTCACTGACGAGTGGACTGAGCCATGTTGGTAGGTGTAGACTACCTGGTTGGAATCCGCGAGGTGATAGCGACCAATGGTTAGAGACTTTGAATGACATGGCTCAAAATCGTTTGCAATGGCGCAGGTGCATCCACTCTTTGTGTTCCCCCAAATTCTAATCTTCTGAATTCTTCAGGTCGTTTATTTTCTTTCCAAATTTATTTCACTGGATTATACTACTTGAATAAGATCTTCAAACCCTAATCTTTCCGATTACTGCTTATACTCTTACTACCTCTACCACTACAGAATTTGAGTCGACAACTGCATCTCTGTGCTAATGTGGTATGGCAACTCGAACTGATGTACGTACGTACCAAGTTCCACGTTGTTACTGACTGACTGACTATTGTTGGCCACCGACAATCATGAGATTGCATCTCCTAAAGTTGCTCCACTGCCTTGTGGATTGGATCTTTAGGTCGAAGGCTTCGAGTGTGGCCGTCTAAGAAAACAACCTGCTTCGGTTTGGGCACCCGGGAAGTATCACAGCCCACACACAAGTCAAGTGACTTGTGTAGCGCATATGTATTCAGTGCCGCCTTGTACCAATATTTATGTGTTCAACTAAATAAATAAATGATAAAATAGCTCTCCATACATTTGGGTGAGGCTGAACCTGATCGTACATCGTGTCACTAGCTCTAACTCTATCTTCAACATGTAAATACTAATTAAAAGTATGGCAACTTGGACCGATTCATACATGTGCCTGATCCTACGTTGTAGATGACTGACTGACTGAACATCTTAAAAGTCTTTGACTTGTGATAACGTTCATGGTGATGTTTATGTTGATCGACAAACACTAGTAACTTTAATTTTTTATTACTTCCATAAAAGTTGGCTACTTAAGTCTTTTATTTTTGCTTCAGGTTTTTTTCGGTTCACTGAAGCGATAGAGAGTTTATGCAACGCTAGTTTCGGATACACCTTGATATTTCCTGTTGATGATTCGTGCCATACTTATTATTAATAACCATGGAAAACCAAGATTAATAAAGTTTTATGAGCACTATGTATGTTTAAATTGTTGTTTACTGTATCTCAATCACAGAGTGAAGATGAACAACAGAAAATTGTCAAAGAAGTTTTTCATTTGGTCTCTAGAAGAGATGATGATGTTTGTAATTTTTTAGAAGGTGGCACGTAAGATACCCTGTTTTTGTATATTGGTCTTTTACAGACTAGTCGGTGGACAAGATTATAGATTAATTTATCGTCATTATGCAACATTGTATTTTGTATTTTGTGTTGATTCATCTGAAAGTGAACTTGGCATATTGGATTTAATTCAAGTATTTGTTGAAGCATTAGATAAATGTTTTGAGAATGTTTGTGAACTTGATTTAATTTTTCATGTAGATAAGGTAATTTGTTGTTTTAAAAAAAGTTTTTAATCTTTTTGTATAGGTACACTACATACTAAATGAACTTGTATTAGGTGGAATGGTATTAGAAACTCATATTAATGAAATTACTCATAGATATGAAGAACAACAAAAACTAGAGAAACAAGAGGCAAGTTCAATTTATTATTGTAACTATTGATATAATAAAGAAGGGATTAAAGTTCCAAACTAATTAAGGAATATTTTATAAGTTAGAAAATGATAAAAGATGAAATTCGTAAATAGACTATGTACTAGTGATATTTCTAGACAAGGAATTTTTTCGCCTTAAGATATATGCGTATAGATGAATTCATTCCAGTCATTTTATTATTTAATCTTTAAAAGGTCAAGCTCAGAAATATTCTAATAATTTACTATCAGAATGAATAAGTGGGATTATTTATTTATTTTAACACATAGATATTGGTACAAGGAGGCACCAAATAGATATGCGCCACACAGATCTCATTTGATATGTGTGGGGGCTATAATACTGCCCGAGTGCCCAAACCGAAGCAGGTGGTTTTCTTAGGGGGCCACACCCGGAGCCTTCGACCTGAAGGTCTGGTCCACAAGGCAGTGGAGCAACATAAGGCGATGCAGTCCCATGGTAGTCAGTGACCAACGATTGGTTCATACGCCATTTGTTCCTTCAGGATACTGGAGCCAATGTGCATCATTGGTTTGGAATCAGGGTTTTCCAACTGCCCTAGGTGGACTCTCCATGTCCACCAACCCGGTTAAAGCGCCAGACACTCGCTTTTCGTTCTCTCAATTTCGTAAACAACGCCCGTGGTACGAGAAGGCAGTGAGTAGGACTTCCCTGGCAGAGGCTATATACACGTGACCATGTGAGAGCATTTCTAGAAGAGCAGACTCTCCCCACTCTTGGCCGTACCAGGTCCCCAAATGCCCTGGTGCCCCCAAATAGGTGGGGCAATGAACTCTAGAAATTTAACAGCATTTCCGTAGGTCTTCATTAATTTAACAGTCACTGTCAATCCGATAACAGTGTCTAAGTACAAAATGATTAATAGTCGTGAAGTTTTAGACGGGCAGAAGATGGTTATGAAGTAAAACGATTGAAAATGAAAGGTCCTGAGCATCATCTAGACTAGAATCATTAATTAAATCAACCTGGGTGAGAATTTAAATAATTGAGTTAAATTTAGTCGCTTTATATCAGTGCTGAACTTTGAATGATCAAGTTTATATTCAACATAACTCATTTCACTATAATCTCAGAGAAATGAACCTAATCTTAATGGTATCTAAAACACTGAGTTAACCACCCGGATAGCAATCATTGTTTAGTGGTAAAATATGTAACAGCATCATGCTCAAGCTCAAGGCCGAGAAGTCTTCAAGTAAGAAATCTATATCGGCACGTATTTCAGAACTGTTTCCAAATGTTATCGAAAATAAAACAGATCGAATTAAGAGATTGGGCAATTGAATAAGGTGGTTTTACGACCTTGTTTTGGCTAAAGTATATTTTCATAGATCTTTCTAAACGTTGATCGAGAGACTGTACTTACGTCTACGTATCGAAGTATATTGTAGCAGTTTAACTGTCAAACTGTTCGCCTTTAAGTTTACCATCCTACTAAATACAAGTAGTTTAGGGGATTCAGTTGTATAGAGATAGCATGCTTGGGATAACTAGAAACCGTCGTTGTCCATTGCACATCTTCCCTAAAGTTTTAAACATTACACTACTGACGTGTAACTTTTCTCGCACCGTAATTGTTTCTGTTTTTATAAATAAAAAATATATTTGTAATATCTCATTTTGATATTACAAATATATTATTTATTTATAACAATCTGCACAATGCTCAATTTGTTTCTGTTTTTATTCATATCTATGCTTCTGTTGGTTTTCGCTTTGCTTACGGTGACTTGCGACCGTTGACTTGCATGGGAGTCTTTACGTTATGGCGTTTTGTGGCCCATCTGACTCCATAATTTATTGGTCCCCATTATTAATTTCCTATATAATAATTTAGCTAATGCCATTTGAATAAAGATGATATTAATGCCAAATACAAATGTAACGGGGAGATTGTATTTCAAGAAAACGTATTAGGAGACAGGCAGGAAATGATCGCGCGAATACGTCTTTGGGATTGGCAATACTAACCAATGCACGTACATAGTTCATATGAATAAACGAAAATAGAGTAGCATACCTACAGAAAATGTACGTGAGTAAAAGGTGACGATAATATGTGTACGAGTACGTACCATAGAAGTAATAAGGATCTGTCGGTCACATTGTAGTGAACAAAAACACCAGTTGGGACAATCGAATGTATTTGACGTTAAATTACAGAGCATCTCAATAAAATCTGAGAACCATGTAATAAATTGTTAATTTGCAAAATATCAACCCATCATCTCAAAATTGACTGTTCCTGTTGCAAACATCAAACCATTGTCTCAAATTTCATTGTTCATACGTTTTCATACTAATTGCGTTCCGTTCCCGTTCTTTCCTCATCGACCTTCTACTGAAATACATTTATACCTGACCACCGTTATATACTACTTGTGTGGATATAAGTAACCCATACCACAACATAAGTATTCCGTTTTATTTCAATGGACACAAGAGCCTATGTCAAATTGTTATCTCACTTTGTGATATGGTTATGGATTTAACTAAGTGCTTATTATGTCCTAAGTATACAATAGTTCGCTACAAATGAATCATTCTGTTTCATAATCCGATTGCAGCTAGTTTGTTTTATATCCAAAAGAGTTTTGGGTGAAATTTGAAGTGAAATTATGAACGCTATGCACACTAATTTAAAAAAAAAAAACGAATTTAAGCACTAATTTCTTTCTATGTGCCGATTGTATCATTCATAAAACATGAACTTATATGTGATCAACCTGTTTCTACCTTTTTTGTTAAAAAATGTTAGTCTGGATTATCCGGAGCGCCAGCTCGGGCTGTTTCAGCAATGCGTGATTTAAATCTTCATCAGAAATTCAAGGAGATACGTTTTCCAGATTTACAATCATTGCAAAACAGACTATCACGTTGACATTTTTTTGTATATGTGCTTATTCTTTGTTTCGTTTTATCTGTTTGTTATGTATTACCTAATAATTTCATATATAACTACAAAATTATCTATTTGTTTCTTGTTTAAAATGCTTTTTTTATTTCCGAAATTATATTTACTGATCTCCGTGTATCTGTTCATTCAAATTTTCTGTCGGGATCATTGGAGTATGCTGTACTTAATGGGTGTTGTTTTTCCAGAACTATTGAATTTTATTTTCATAGTATGATATTATGTGGTTAAAGGGAAACTCTGGATGTAGATTTCGTGATAGTTGGTATTTGTCAACTAGATCTGTCTGTATATCTTAAGAGAATTAACATTATAAATGAACTTCACTTAATTAACGGAGTAATATCAAATAATTCATTTATTTCAGTAAGCCTATTGCTTCCAAAATGTCTGACTAAGTTAGATTAAGTAATAAATGTTAGTAGGCCCTGAAGTGCTATCAAGTAAATGTTACTGAATAGTACTTATCAATTTCATAGTTTTATACTGGATGGAGGTATGTAATTCTGGAGTCACAAAGTCAATTTCTGAGAGCAACCATATAGAAAAATGGAACTCGTGTACTAAGTGATGTTTGAATGAAAGAAAGTCTGTTCTACTTGTGAGGTCCTGTTCATTTTTTAGTGAAAACATACCTTTTGAAAGTCTATACGTAATTATACAAGATGTTTTACTGATTTGAGGATAATACTTAAATAAAAACATTTCTAAAACACATTAACGAAGAATATTCTTCAGGTTCTACAATTATATTAAGTTACTAATCAAAAAAATGGCCAGGTTCAAGGTAAAATGCATCGTTTAGAATTATAGCGTGTAAATTCAAGACTTTATAATATAAAATAAAATCGTTAATGATGGGGGTTTTTCAGCGATTAAAATAGGATCAACCCATTGAGTTGAAGGCACTCAATGAAGTTCCGAAGTATAGCGCAGAGTTCAAGAAAGCTAAAACGTCGTTGGAATTTATTGGGAACTCTATTGAATCACGTCATAATCCAAAACTCTTCTGTAGAAGATACTATTGCCGTAATCAAGTTCATCAAAACAAAAAAGCATTGGATTATTATCCATTAAACCAATTTGATCTATTAAATACTGACTTGGAGTTCGAAGTAAAGATTGCTCACAGGAAACTTACTGTTGATAAATTAACAGAAGACATTGAGTTACAAAGATAACTAAACAAAGATCAGTGAAGAGACGTATCCAACTTTTCAAAAGCATAGAAAATCAACCAGTTCAAAATAAATCTCCGATTGAACTTATAATTTATGTTCATAATTTTTCCGGCAACTAATTAAATAAAGGAAAAATGGGATCATTATCACTAGATCTAAAATTGTGATGGACGAAACTGCATAATTAAATAAAGACATCCAATTTAAAATCTATTTCCGACCTCCGATTATGGTCTTGGGCGTTTTAGATTATTTCTGGTTGATTACTGCTGTCAATTTCAGAATAGCAGATATAACTACAGAACCATTTTAACTAAAAAGCACAAAGCTATTCGTGAACTTAATAATGACGAAAATTCAATGATTACGAAACCTGATAATGAAACGGGGACTGTCCTGTTCAACCACACAGACTACATCAACAAGGTGAATAACATCTTGACTGGTCATTTAAAATTCCAAAATCTGAATGACTAGAAGGATGCAATAATAAGATAGAGAATGAACAGACTAGATATTTAGGAAACCTCAGGGATCAACAGGTAATTCTATCAAACGAAACAACGACGTTGATACCCAAATTATACCGACCGCCAAAGCTACACAAACCGGATATCTCATTGAGACTGATTTTAGACATTTACAATTCCCGTTAGCATACTGTAGTACAGTGGCTAGTAACCACTTTAAAACCACTCCACAAACATACAGTGAGGCATAGTATTAAGGATGTGTTCCAGTTCGTCGACAAGGTCAAAAACGTAAACACCAAAGGACAAATGATGATGTCCTTAACTTAACATCATTGTTTAAAAATGTTCCACTCAGGGAGAGTGTTGAATATATGTGTGAATGACTTAGAGAACAAGAAAGAAAGACTATATACCCGGTGGACTTCTTTTTGGAATTATTACTGAAATGTACTATGAACGTAAACTTCAAATTCATTGATGAAATATATGGACAAATAGATGGTGTTACAATGTCTTCGCCCCTAGGTTCCATACGGCTGAGATTTTATTCCACTAAACTAGAAAACGGTCAATTGGCACAGCATATTGACAAGTTTTCATTTAACTGTCGATATATATGCGATACGTTCAACTATCATACTGACCGAACAAAGACACTCAAGCAATTTAAAGAAGTTCATCCGTCTATCGTATTCACATATGATGAAGGAAATAGAGGTAGAATAGCTTTTGTCGATGTTTTACTTGCAAGGAGGATAGATTAGTCACTGAGAAGGGACTTAAAACAGAAAACTAATTGGACTGGTCAATATACAAAAGTATTTTAATTTTGTTCCTTAACAGTAAAAAGGAACTTGATTAAGACTTTTCATTATCGAATTAAGACTGTATGGTTCCTAGATGCGGTTAAAGAAGAAAAATGTCATTGCGTACTGATCTGAAAGAAAATGGATATCCGAAAAAGCTTATGAATAAACATTCAGCCATGATAAGAGAGCGTTAAGAAGATATAACTGGTAGCATAAACCCTCTGTATATATGCCTACAATCTAGAGACGAAGCACCCCGCGAAATGTTAATACTAAAGTAATTCAAGGCACATTCAATGCATGTAAACTATAATTAATGTTTTCCCTACGTTCGATGGTCACTACAAGATTCATAGATAAATTAATTAGACTAGCCACCTCTTTCTGTATCTATCAATCCAACTGCTCTTGCGTAGCAAGTTATATTGGAAGGTGTTATAGGAATCTGTATTTTCGTGCCTGTTAGCACCTCACAGTGTGGTTAAGCAAAGGTATAATTAAAAATATTAACAGCTGGGTTTTAGCTTATTTAATACAAACTGGCCATACAGCCAACATGGCGCAATCATGTACAATAACATATTGTGTGAACAGTGATCTGCCTAAATCCTTCAGATTTATAATCTTTCAGATGTCTGAAGCAATAACTATTTGGATCAGAACTTTTGAGCTTTGTGTCTAGAAGTAAGTTCAATCGCTCCTATTATGTTGGCCAACTTCTAGCCTAATTATTCAATCATTATGATGATATGGTGATATAATTTAATTAATTTTCATACAACCTTCCTCACTGCATTTTCGTAGACTAAACATATTCACACATATTGTTATCGTTATTGTTATCATTACTATTATAATACTTGTAAACGTTTTAAGAAATTTACCCAACATCCAACCCTATTTACTAGTTCGTACATAATTCATAATACTCTAAATATTACATAATTTCTAATTTGTAATTACAATATTATCTCTCATAACCCATGTTAACCGTATTTATTCTGATTATAATCCTCTCTATTTCGTTTAACGTATAAACTTATTCAAGTCAACACTTCAAATGAGTCATTTATATTACAAACAAATCTGAATTCATATGCTATCACTTTAAACGTTGTATTTCGCTTTAAACCTAACCGTATTTCGGATTATTAAGTTAGACACATAATTGTAGAACCTGAAGGGAGTTTGCTGAAAAGAATATTCTTCGATTATATATCTGTGTTTTAGTATGGTGCAAATTTTTCAGTGATTAAAAACATTCCTACCGGTTTAGACTACTCACAAGTAGTCAAGACAGAATGTGTATTTTATTTGGGTTACTTTACACTTCGTAATTATGTGGAAAATCGTTTAGATTGGAAAATTCATGATTATTTGTGTAAAATGGTTGATACTAAAATCATTATCTAGACTTATCACAAAGTAGGTGAAAGATAGTGAATCAATCATTCTACAAGCTATTGCCTTCTCATTTCACTCCCCGTTAAATTGATGCGGATTTATGACGTTCCAGTGAGCATTTTATGAAATGGACAACTCAATTAATAAATTTACGGCTTACTGACAAAATGGGTGCAGTTAAACAGTATATAGGAATAAGTTTGTATAACCAAATTTACGGAAGTCAGTTTATACTTTTATCTCTCTTATCCACTTTAGCACTGATTGCTAGAAATTTTTATTGTTTCTCTTATACATGGATGTTTACGAGTTAAACAATACTCGTTAATTCGCTTGATACTATGTTTATTGTTCGCATCATTTGGATCTTTTGTGGCAAATCAACTATTTCGGAAACACTTTGTCTGGGCTTCTGTGTATCCTGCACCGTTGACAGAATAACTTGTTGAAGGTTATTTAATCAAAACGTACAAGAAGATTGAAACGTAACCTTCTTGTATTGAGTATAATCAATTTTTTTCTTGTCACTGACGAGCGTTAGATGGTAAATGTTTGAAAATAAGTGATGAATAAACACTCGGCTCGTCATAATTTGGACTCCTTCTTCAATACCACATGGAGCTGAACTCAGAACCTCAAGATTTTACAAAGAGTGAGTCACAGAATACGCTGGTCAAAATTTAATTAGTTCATAGTAATACGCGACCACAAATTAGTGCCATCAGTAATATTCGTTCTGTTACTAAAAAAAATACTCAATTAGACTGAAGCTGTTAAATGCTTCCTAATTTTCAGTAGTTCTCCAGCTGACTATAGTCTGTGATACAAAAATTATTTTGAAGTTGGACTAATCATCATAAACCAACTAAACTATCATCTTAAATTTGGCAACTGATTAAACAGAATGCAAACATTTACAATTATTTAAAAATGTCCTAAAAAACGACAAAATAGAATCTGAAGAAGATATTCAGTCAGTTGCTGAATAATGGTTATTCGGAATATTAGGACAACTGGGACTTATCTTATATAGAACTTTTTTCTGCAGACACAGACAGTCATACGAATAAAAAAGTACAAAGATGATTCACTGTAAATACATTATTTTTTGTATTATTTATGTAGTTTAGCCATTATATGATGTCCGTGTTGATATAGAAATAAAGTATTTGTGCATTAGTCTATGGATATGAAAAGATTTAACAAACAGATATGATTCGAAACCGGACTCTAAATTAGATGATTTGAGAGGTCTTTGAACATGCGAAGATGCAGTAGCTGGCATGAAATTATAAAATTCATATTTTCTAACATTTTATTATAACCAAATATTTAACAAAGAAGAATAATTTTCAAGTCACTGGAGCTAAAGGGATAACAGGTTGAGCTTGAAGCGAAAGGTACTGGGGTTGAATATCTGTGAGAACATTAACAGTGTGATGCAGGCACATCAGCTAACCAGTCCTAAATGGGAAGAAACAAACGTCCTACATTCTACTGATAGCTATTAACCAACTTAATTTAGATTCATGTTACTTTTTTCTAAGTACACTCACTTAATAGAAAATCAAGTGGAATACCTTCGAAAACAATTAGCTGTTCATATCTGGAAAGAAGTGTCTATCTATCTTCCAAAAATTCACAGACAATATGAATGGGTTTTTATGATTGTACATGTGGTTAAGAAAAAAAGATAACTGTGACCAGTCATTTAGTGGAACAAAAGCCCACATTCACTCTTCAGATGCCTGAAGAGAAATAACATAATTTCATTTTCGATTGGATTTGTTTTATATTTATATGTTTAGGTGAAAAGAAAGCTGACTATCTCAGTTTACCTAACAACAGTATATCAGCATTACTCTGTTAAAAGTACCTTAATTATAAATTTGCATTCTAAGCTATTGGTAATTGAAATAGGTACCTTTCCACCCTAATTTTGGGCTCATACTATGTATTGAATAATATATTCGGCTGTTGAACTAAAATAAATTATTCAGTCATCATCTCATAGTAACTTTAGGTTATAGCAAAATTGGATTGTGGTAAGTGATAGAATCGAGGAAGCTATTTTTGTCATATTTAATTACATTCCATCCTTAATATTCACTCTGGCAATCGAAATCAGTACTTTGAATGTCGATAGATTACTCACTTAGCTGCGGAGTTTAGAAAATAATTAGTTTATGCAGCAGGTATAAAGTTATATGTGAAGGTTTCAGTTTTCGCTCTATTTATATTATGTAATGCATTTGATCGGGACAAGCATATGTCATTTGAGACCGTTCAAACAAAGTCCTTAATACTGTCAACGGAAAAGCTCAAACCATCACACAAAATATTAGGTCCATCGTAAATGTATATGAGTAGTTGTACTATTTCTGAATAATAATTTTTCACATTTAATGGGCATATTTTTTTAAAATATTCTTGTGACTCAGTGAAATATAAGATAATGAGAGTAGCGATTATATTCGTTGTTAATAAGTACATTGTCAGTGCATACTATTCACCATTATCATACACATCTATCAGGTAGTTACAAGTGGATAATCATTTCGTTAGAGAATTTACTCAAGATTTATGATTGAGCGTCAAGTAACTCAGAACACAAATCTAAACCCTCTTATTAATTACACTTAGTTACCTAATAGTAAGAAAAATGTAAAGACATATAAAGACTACACACTATGTTTTCGTTTCATAATGATTTAAAAGCACAAATCAAGTGAAGTCTTCCAAGTATTCACTAAAGCATATGATAATGATAATCTATAAGGCTTTCTAACAGTTAATCAGTTCAATAGTGTAAAACAATCCATTTTCTCCAAATAGAACATCTTAAAACGATTAAAAAAGAGAAGAGATTCAGAGACAATTTTATTTACAAAATAATGGTATTTAAAATCAATCGACCAAATCGATTCACTATCCATAACATAAACTTGATTATATAAAAAAAGTACACTTAAAAAAGACAGAACACAATGAAAAAAAAGTCATGAGAAGAAGATGAAGAAGAAGAAGAAGAAGAAGAAAGGTAGGCGAGGTTGCAGTGAATATTTCCTTTTTGTTACCAACTGGGTGTGGTTAACTGTATACACACAAAAATGTAAAAAAAAAAAACGCTATGCGTTGAATAATATACATTTTAAAGTGTTAAAAGCTCTTGTTTATTTTAAATTATGCAAATCATGTAATCATAAAGAAATGAATAGTGAATTCAAACAATTGATGATTTGTCATAGTTTCTAATTGAATCATTAGCAAGTTTCATAAAATAATAATGAATTCATATACAGATTAATATTGACTTTCTAAAATAGAGTATTCCACCTTTTATAATATTTTTTTAAAGTAAGGAATAACATATTTTCTGGAAAAATGGAATTTAATTGAAGGATAAGAATCCAAGGAAACATAAATACACTCTGTTTATTTTGATTAGATCAAAAATAATAAACAGAAATGGTTGCATCAATCTAATTCAATAGTTTAATAAAGAAACGTTTTTTTTATTTTATTTTCTTTTTAAAAAATAAATAAAAATTCAGTGATTTCATTCATCTATTTGTTGATCAGTTATTGATTCATAATGATCATGATCGGATTCAACTAATCTAAATGTTTCTAAAAATTCATTGAAATCAATTAAACCATCTTTATTAATATCAATTGAACGTGCCATATCCATTACTATTTGTTCATCGATTTTTGTCCATTTAGGTAAACGTAAACAAGCTTGTTTAAATTCATTTAATGAGATTCGACCTATATATGTTTGTGTATTAGAAAATAAAGCATCAATTCAACTAATTATCTAAAATGAGATCATGAATTAATCTGAGTTAGATAATCACGGAAAATCTAAAAGTAATGAATGGAACTCTTCGGTACTGGGTCTTCACGAATTGGGCTCACACAATTAAGTTCAAATCAACTTGCAGTTAGCTTTGCCGAATATGAGGAAGTTACCCAATGAAGGTAGTGATAGATAGTCGCTCAATATGGTGAACTGATGAAAGTTAGGCTTGTACAATATTGGATGCTGGCTCATTGGTCTAGAGGTTGAGAGTTCGGGTGCAAGGTAAAAGATGTTGGGTTCGAATCCCGGTTGCCGGGTTGTAGCTGCGCTCTGTCAGATTTCCATGCTACGAATAAACGATTATTTAGTGCCTCCAGGCTTTCATTGGTACTCTTACTTATGTCTGTTCGTGATCTCAGTAAAATTTAATAGTTTCCATAACCCTTTACTGTTAAAGATAATGAGTTAAAAGTATGTTATCGTAAAGTACTGACTGATAAAAACGTGTAGTTTTGATTGTCTTATCACTTGTGAATTGGAGAGTATATGAAGAGAGCTTTCAATTTTACCGTCCAGGGTCTTGTCTTATTAAGGATTTACGAAAAATGTAAGTTTTACATTGGATTTTTCTACGGATGAATTAAGATGGACCAGAATTTATTACTTTATGACCATTTTTATCGAGTGTTCATGTCAGTTCTGATTTAGTATATGTCTTAGATCAAACAGGAATTATGTTAATAAGTGTTTAACCCATTCAGTAATAAATTAAAGCAAATAATCATTTTTGTCAATTTTGAGTTCACTAAACTGAATGATTCAGTTGCAGATATCTTCATATTGTTCATGAACAACATCAAATCCTACTTCAAATAGAAATAAGTACCTTAAAATTATTCCAGGAATGCTGAGTCAGATAATTTTTACGATCCAACTGACCATCCTACCTAATGTCGATTTTCTGAAATTCCGATAAGAATCATGAAATATCTCAGAGTCAATATTGCTCACGAATTAATATAATATCTTGGACACATTTAATCAGGGCCAATAGACATAATAAAGACAGAAGATGAATCCAATACCATCTAAAGATCTTAACAGGGTTGGTGGGCTTGTGTCTGATGGAAACTCGGCTCGGTTGGCTCTACCAACTTGCGTCATCTGTGATGCAGGGGAGTTATCCATTTATAAACCAAAAGATAAGTTTTCTGATTTATATATATGAAGCACGAACATTAAGAATCAAGGATATTCATGGGTTACTAGTGATCGATCATAGATGTCATTGAAGCATCGTTTGTTCACTGTAGATTTGTTGATTCATTTATTATCGGATGTATACATATTTCAAAATGTAGTATATCTTATGAAGTTAACTTACCTGAATTATCTTTATCCATTGCTCTAAAGATTCCTTCAAGTACATCACGAAATTTATACATTTCTTCAGTGACTGAAGGTGGCACCTTGTTTCATTTGTAAATAAACAGTATTTTTTTTAATAAAATTGATTAAACAAGAAATTTCAAAACTTATGCACACACTAAAAAAATTGTTTACCAACTAACAGACAATTTAAAGTTTATCTGTGTCGAAAAATAACTGAGTATGGAAGTTAAAATGATAAATAAATAGTGAAATTAACTATAATATCTAAAATTATAAAAAGGGCTACAATGCAACAGATTATTTACTTCATATTGAATTCCAAGTTACTTTTCCTTCCTTGACTCAATAAATACACTTACAAAGTAGATAACTACATTGACTGATCATTGAGCAGTAACTAATCTCTATGTGTTGACCGAATTCTATTGATTAGGTTTTAATATGGCTACTAATCTAAGTGACTCAATGCCAGATGTTCTTTATTCTTCCTGTTCGATGGTTGAACATCAAACCTTGTTTACTGCAAGTTCCTATTTGAGTTGAATAGGAGTTAACAGTAGAGTTCAGAATGCAGGTTTTTATTCTATTTACGATCCATCATTCAGATGCATCAAGGTTAGAAAAAATTGGTAATTAAATGAAAATATCGAAGATGTATATATGCCAATAGAGACTAATCAATCACAGTCTTTAACATCAACACCAGGAAAACAACAAAAATTACAGATAGTTTATTACGGGTATATATCATTACCATGAAGATCGACTGCAAGAATGTAATGGCAACTACCTTTTATCTTTAAAGTTACTATGAAATTAGAGTGTTGGCAGCGACCAATCTAAGACAGATGCAAACTATAAACCGAGTCAACCTCTACAAAATTCTTTTGACTAAGATATATTAGCAAGCTCACCAGTGACATATTGCCAGATGTTTCTGACGTTAAGTAAGAAGTTGTAGCTGGTGGATTTCAGACAAGTTGAGGGTAAAACAGATGTTTCTTATGGCATAGAATGATTGTCGTATCATTTAGTTGATTGGTTAAGGTCGTTATTGTAACAGAATGCTTCCAATGCTTAACCATTCATCATGGGACTTGAAGGTCCCCTGGTTGACCGTAGTTGTGCACAACTAAGACGTCTTATGCTCGTATCAAATAGCCATCAGATATTTACTGGTATTTGATTCTATCCCAACTGAGATCAATCTGTGACTTACAAATATATTTATATATAATAATTCCATTAACAGAGTTCACACTAATTTCGTATTTACCATGAGTTCAATGGAAATAAACGCATTATACTATGTGATTAGAAATATAAAATTTTACGAACTAGAAAGCTATTCAATCCAGAATCCATTCTTATCAAAACATGGAGATTCTAAGGTTAGATACAGCATTGATAAGTGAAGATTATTCGATATGTTTTCGGCTTATAGGTAGTCTTAATGAGATATACTTTATTATTTCCCTGTTTCAAAATAGCAGCCGGTTAGATACCCTAGTGTGTACAAAGAATGACATGGTGGAGAAGATTTGTAGCTCAGATGGATAATTTTGATGGAGTTTTATTCTCTGAGCTAAATGGTTTGGTTGTAGAGCTTTCATTGTTATTCTCGACATCATCAGTACAGTTTTGAGTTTAATTGCCTTTTAAGAATTACTGAGCATAGAAAATAAATGGTTTTAAGATAATAACATTTCAGGCATTTGAACAGAAATATAGATGAACACAAGGTATTCTAAAATTCATCAACAAACGCAAGTGAATACAACTAGTGTAGCAACAGCCATTACAGCAGTCGGTCTCAGTGCGGAAACGTTCACCTACCTGGGCAGCATTATCGATAAACAAGGAGGATCACTTGCAGACGTAAAGGCAAGGATTGGTAAAGCAAGGGAAACTTTTTTACAATCGAAAAACATATGGAACTCAAAGCAACTGTCAGAGAAAATCAAAGTCAAAATCTTCAATACGAACCTCAAGACAGTTCTACTGTACGTAGCTGAAACTTGGAGAACTACTAAAATCATCATCAAAAATGTACAAATAATTATAAACAGTTGTCTACTCAATATACTGAATTTCTGTTGGCCGGATACCATCAGTAACAGCCTACTGTGGGAGAGAACAAACCAGCTCCCATCTGGAGAAGGAATTAGGAAAAAACATTGGAAGTGGATAAGACATATACTGGGTAATTCATCAAACGGCATCACGAAGCAAATGCTAACTTGGAATCTTGAAGGGAAACAAAAATGAGAAGGACAAAAAAAAATATTGCTTCGGGAATTGGAAGTATATATCAAAAGACTGAATAGTAACCGGAGACAACTGGAAGAGAATGGTCAGGACAGCGTTCGACTGAGAATACTGGTGAGGGGCCTATGCTCTTCCACGAGGTGTAACAGACATAAGTAAGTTAGTAACATAATGTTAAAAAATATTTATCTATAATGTTACCTTTGATGGGGTATTATAAGTAGTAAGTTTTTGAAATGTTGTTAAATATTCTACTTGATTTGGTATTTTAGATGTAACAACTAAACGTGGTTGAAGTGTACTCCATGGTAACTTTAAATCTAACACTTTTTCCATTGCTTTACACCATTCTAATTTAGAAATTCTGCCTAAAATTTAATAAACACAAATAATATAAGGGAAAATTTGTTTTCTTTTATTGAAATAAAATTCTATTAGTTATTTTGTGATCAAAATTCTACAAATCTATTTTAAGACAGTTTAATTCTAATAGTTGAGATCATGTGCGTTGTGGTCTGGTTAGTCGTCTTTTTATTCATATATCCTTTTAAACTAGTCTGAAATCGGGAATAGATCGCGTAGTGTTCCAGTTGACTTGTCTTCTCTTTCTCGCGTGCTTGTCAGCCAATCAGGTGGTAGGATAGTATTCGTCTCTTTACACTAAACAGTTGGTGTCACTTCGAACTCATGCATACTAGCCACAAGGTTAAGCCAGTCAGCTTAACGCATCAAGATCTTAATCTAGATTAGACAAGTTATCCTTCACAAAAGTTGGTAGACAGATCAGGGACGTAACAGTAACATTAATAAAACATTTTCATTGTAAACAATTCATTCAGTATCATAAGATGTGACATTTTGATTATAATACAGAAATTTCGTTTGTTTTTTGATTTGTGTATGGATTAGTTATAGCTGTGTCGTAGATCAATCATCATGAACTGATGTCAAGATCTTAATAAGTTTTTTTTTTCTTTTTGCCCAACATATTTATGAAGTATGTATGGTGGAACAGTAAAAGAATATTAATCTAGCACTCTTGATGATGAGTTATCTGAAGATTGTACGAACTGAATTAGTGTTAATACAGCCAGTTAGATATGTAACTGTTTTGTGGTCGAATTCATCAACAACATTTCAAAACATTGTTTCATCAATAAAGTGTACGTTATCATCGAGAGATTAACGTTCAAATAAAATAAAGATTCATTAAAACATTGTTTAACTACTTGTTTTATTTTTCAGTAGTCCCTTTGGTAATTGTTTATGATGCAATAAATTTTGATGAAACAATCAAGCATAACATATGATTCAAGATGACGGTGGATTTTTTTTATATAAATTAGACACTGATTTCTTTCATCTACTTTAAAATAATGGATTCCTTAAAATTTACAAGATTAACTTATTATTAGTTTGGGATATTGTGGTGCGTGCTACTTATGTCGACATAAGTAATATATAACGTCAATCAGAAATGGAATGCCTAACAAAAGAAGGTTGAGAAGATCGAATAAAAGAGAATGGAAACAGAGAGTAATTTGCATGGAAATAAAGGAACAGTAAAGGACATTTTGCAAATGCAGGATTGAAAGTATGTTTTTGACATTTAACCAATAGTGTTTTTGTTCATCACAAAATATGCTTTATTTCGTCTTAGTTAGATTTCTGGAGATGTTTGTTCATTATGGAAGTAGCTCTTATCACGAATTGAAATCAACTTAAGAACTATCAGTGATGAAAGTTACTTAAAAAGTGGCTACAACAGTCTATGAACTTTATTAATTATCATGTGACTATTAACGAATAGCTTTGAAATTGGATTCTAAAGTTTTAAAGGAAAATCATGACCACCGTAATCAATTAATGAAATAATGAAGAACCAAAATATAAAATTACGTTGAATGTTCATAGGAATTTGTTACAAATTGATTAAAATCGAAATTGTGGACAATTAAATTCCAACACAGTTTATATTGAGGATATAATGCTTGTTAAAAGTTCTGAAGAATTCAAGCTTGATCAAGCTCTAAAAATGTTATGATAGTACTATATTAGAACTAAACAACTGTTCTTTATCCCCTCAATTTTGAATGAATTATTAGTTAAAATTAATTAATCATGAAAATTATCTTTGAAATTTATATCATTAAATCAAATATTTCAAAATGTCATTAGTTTAGTATAAGGGGGTTCGTGGAATTGTTTGAATTTTAAAGCTTACCACACAGATTGAAACTAGTCAGCTAACCTTTGAAAGGGAAGAAACATTGCTTAGATACTCAGTACCAGTATGATCCTCCTGAATAATGTGTACTTACTATTCAATTAGGGATCATATATAGGAACCTTAATTTATCGATCGTAATAATAATAATAATAACAATGGCATATATGTTAATATGAGAAATAAACATTACCAGTATTTGTAGGATCGAGTGATTGAAATTCTCTTTTCAATTCTGTTGAATAAGCAACGATTTTGTTTTTTAAATCCGTTAATGCTGATTCTTCAGCCCAACTAACTCTATTTGAAAAAAAGTAATGAAAAGCAAACAAAAAACTCCCTATGTTTATATGTATTTAAGCGAAACTATTCATTTTTAGATATCACTTGTTTATAAACAATAATTTTAAAAAAATATAATATTAAAAATTACTAAAAACAATGGGTTAGTTACAAAAGTTATTAATGTTTCCTCCAATTATTCTGTGATAACGGGAAATATGTTATAAGCGGAGATGGATAGCAGCTAACAGTGGAATCCATGAAGGGTGTTTTGACATATTTGGGACTCGTCAACTGGATATACCTACATCCTAGAGTTGGTGCTCATTCCGAGATTCGAACCCGATACTATTCGATCCAAACGTTATCGCGTTATCCACTTAGCTACTGAGTCTAGATAGTCACTAGCTTGTGCAATGGGGTGAAGTTTAATTCATTTTTACATTGGTTGTTTGAATAAGAGACTGATCGATTTCAGTTTTAAATATCAGTGGGATGATTCGAAATAAAACCTTTCTGATTACTTTCTTCACTTTTATAGAAGATTATTATGAGGTAAAGATGAATTATAATTCTAGTAATAATAAATGTCAGAAAACATAATAACTAATACCGTACAATGTTCAAACAATCAAATCCAATGATCAATCATGTAGATTTAATTTGGATGTAGAGTTAAATATATTTTAAAGTGGGAAAGTGAAATTCGACAAGGGATCGAAAAAAACTTTACTATTTGTTAAAATTTGTTTGAACCTTTGAACAACTTAAAATATTAATAGTAAATGAACTATCGGTTTTGAAGTGTTCTCATGTCTTATTTATGTCTTTGGTACTTATGTTTCTGCTCAAAATATCCGTAATCATCCTCTGTACATATAGGAGTAAGAAAATATTTTTAATTATAGGTGAGAGTAGAGTACTTTAAAAACCATATATATATATATATATATATATATATATATATATATATATATATATATAACTCCTTACTTTTGTCTTAGTGTTTTGAATTTTTTCTGTCCACCAGTTACATATTGTATTATTTGTATAGAACCATCAACAGAAATTCTAGCAATGGCGCCACGATTTGAACCATCTGTATAATAGTTTGATGCTGAGAATATAGTTAATAATTGTTTATTATGTGACCATTCAAATCCTTCAGGTTTACATTCATGTGAACGAATAAGTAGGCTTAAATTATGTTTATTCAAAAATAAGTTTGTAATATCAGGACCAAATGAACACCCTAAACCACGCCTTTCATTCATTAATAATCCTGATTGTGTTTGTGGATCACTCCAAAGTAAATCTTGATACTGTAATCACAAGGTAAATGATGAAAAAAAAGTACATTCCAATTATAAGTAATTTTAGGCTAGTTAGCAGAGATGATTACATTTTGTGGTTAACATGACGCACAGACGTTACATACACAACCATTCAAACTCAAGATAAACTAGAAAACTACTTCGTCCTAGTGTGCAACTCATCAGCAGTAGTATCCACCACCCTACTCAAGACTATGAGATCTCGTGACTACCGCATAGCTTTTAACTGGTATTTAATGATTTAATCATTTAACTTCAATTGTTAACATGTGTAATGTTCAATTGGAAGAGAAACTTTTGTAACTATGATATCTTTAGCATTTTTTCTTAAAAAAACATTACAAACAGAAAATGAGATAGTGGAGAAGATTTGTAGCTTAGGTGGGTGTATTTGATGAATTTTTGTTTTCTCGGTTGGATGGTTTGGACGATGATAGCTCCACGACCAAACCATCCAGCCGAGAAAACAAAACTCCATCAAAAAACAAACAGAAAATGCATAGCTTACTCCACTTAATACAATTTATTAAATAACATTCATCCTATTCAATTACTACTGATATAAATCACAATTCACCATTATTATTTCTAAATACTTGAAATGATATTTTATAGTAGTATGAACCATAGAAAGCACAATTATTTTGTGTGAAAAAAGTTGAAAGTCAGTTGTATATATAGTGCAAATTTCGTGTAAAATTAAAATTTTTGGATTAGTAAATTTGTGGTGTATGCTGGTTATGCCGACAGATATAATACAATTGGTTGTCGTCATCTATGTTCTCGTTCATCACAACCTTGTTGAATAATTATGAATTTATTAGTTGAAATCATGAGTCAATTGAAGCTAGACCAACATGGAAAACCTGGAAACACTGAACGGCCGTTTCGTCCTATTATGGGACCCCTCAGCAGTGCACATCCATGATCCCGCCCAGGACCTATCAGTCTCGCGTGTGAGCGCTTAACCACCAGATCACTGAGCCGGCATCCAATGGAATTAATGTCTAACTTCAATTAATCCACGAAATTGAGCGACGCATCCACCATTGTCATCAGTGAGTTACTATCTCACAACTGACCCGGTTGAACTCCACTGGTCACTGCTTCTCACTAGAACTCCAGGAAATACCTCCTGATGATGATTATTATCAGAAATTATGAATTTGTGATTAACTGTTCGAATAGATAACTAGTTTTGTTTATAAAATCATTAGAGAGGAAAAATGCATCATAATTTTCTTCCCAATTTTTATTTACCTTACCTGTTTTTTACTATCACTGTTTGAGATTAATTCATCCACTGGTTTTAAAAGTGTAAGGTACTTTTGTATTTGTTTAAATATATAAAACAAAAAAGAAAGACGGGAAGAAATTAAGTAATAAATGACATTACTTTTAGTTTTTAATCTTTTTGGTACAAACCATTTATTTGATTGTCAGTCAAGGTGCTTTATTGAGGTAAGTTAGATCGATTTCGGACTTTATCTACTGTGACTAATTCTTGAACATGATTACACGACCTGAATATGATGATGATCCACTTAAGCTATATCGGGTGAAACACTTGTTCCTTTAAGCTGTACCATGGCAGACAGATTTCTTGGAGAACGGTACAGCTGAAAGCATAAGATCATTATCAGTGGGCGAAGTCGCAGTGCCGACTTTACAAATGTATGATAATAGTGAAATATTCTCAAACAACCAGTCTCTGCAGTGACGCTGCTTCGTCACAATCAAAGTAGGGGATTAGAAAAGATTGATCAGAAAAGCAACAAACCTCTGGCAGGTTTCAGGATTAACTTGTTGACAAAGTCCTTGATGTCCACTATTGACGCGATGGTGAACATATAATCTGGAAAAGGATGTTCATACTTTGCGTGCAGAGCTGATATCATCCATATTTTTAATGTAATATAAATCACCTGAGTCGCCTATATTCAGCTAACGATCAGAATCTGTAAATACGTCATGATTTTTATCTTCCAAGTCGAAAATACTTTCACAAGACTCAGAGAAACTATGGTTGCACCCACTCTTAGTGGTGAGACGTCAAGACTAGTCAAGAATTTCGTGTATCCATTTCATCGTTGATTGTGACATAGGTGACAACATCAATTCTTGCAAGAAAGGTGGTATAAAGAGTAGTGGTGGTTTGGACTAGCTTTTGCACCATCATCATGCTAGTTTAGCCACAAAACATAGGTTTTAAAACACTGAAATGATGAATCCTCTTCGATCCATTTGTAATATCTGACTTCAGAAAGCTAAGGGAATTTACAGACTTCACTTGATTATTGATGTCCCAAAAAGGATTGTCTTAATTCTTAAGCAAAGCTATCTAGTTTGTCTCAAGGCTTAGTTACATGTGCTTAAAGGATAAAGCGGAGATGATAACTCATTGTATATTTTTGTCTTAAAACCTCGTCTGCTATAAATTGGTCATAGTTTTGACATTCCGTCATCACGGATGCCATGTCACACATTATTTATAAACACAAGAGGCTGTTAAAAATCACAACGGCGATCAATTTCTGTCATGTGTATGGAAAACCTTTACATTGACGAAAATATTTCTTTTCTTTGTTCTTAACATACAAATCGTTACTTCTGATCCATTTATCATGATAATGTTCTCTATTTTTATTCAAACTATTGGCATTTTAGATTGATATCATGAATGGATCAATGTTAGACCACCACGAAAAATCTGAAAGCACTGAGTGGCCGTTTCGTCGTACTTTGGGACTCCTCATCAGTGTGCATCCACGATCTTGAACATGAGACTCGAACCCAGGACCTTCGGTCTCGCACTCGAACACTTAACCTCTAGACCATTGAGCTGGCATTCAACAGTGCTAATTTCTAACTTCCACCAATCCACGATATTGAGCGACCGTCCACCATTATCCTCAGTGAGTTACTGCCTCATAACAGATATGGTTAAACTTCATTGGTCACGACTTCTCACTCATTATTTTTAGATTTCTAATGTATCACCTATATTATAGATTATGAATAAATCAGTATGAATCCTGAACCAGTCTCACAGTGAATGAAAGTTATAATCAGAAGCCATATGTCACTTTGTATAAATTAAATGCTTCTTTCAAATTCAGAACTTGTAAAATGTAAATGTAAACTATAGAAAACGTAGACAATCGTGTAAAGTGAAGTAATACGCTTATTGCTTTTTTGTTGTTAGTTAACTTTTTCCTATAAAACTTTAGCTAATATCTAATTAGATATTATGTCATGTATACAATGGGGTGTAATGCAACAAATCTACCATACATGTTAAAAAATAAAGACAGTTTCTTGCATGTATGATACGGCAAGTTAGTAAAAATTGACGGTATTTATCAAGGAAGAGTAATAAAGTTAATACGTAATGCTTTATATATTTATATATATCTTTATGTTATTAGAATAAAGAAATTTCAACTATTGGGACACCATAGAACTGTAAACACTATAGATGAATGGAGTATTTATATTACTTATTTACCTTATTTACCAGGTATAAATTCATGTAACTGTCTTCCAACTAAATATTGTGAAGTAAATGATACTACTCGTTTGCCCAAACTGAAGTAGGCGGTGTAGAAAAGTATGAACTGACAATTAATTGACTGAAAGTTAAAAGCTTTAATCATTTAGCCATAGCTCCACTATCGAGAAAATTAGTGATACTATGATTTAACAAAGTTACTGTGTTATTAAACAAACAAACAGGTAAAAAATATCACTAAACTATTCATGAAAAACCCCATATCGATTAAAACTTCTTACTTATCTTAAACGAGAAATTACAGCCCTGGGTAAATTATTCTAGCTTCTCCATAGATAGACGATGTTATTCTTATTGGTTATCTTGTACATTTTCATATAGTTTTGTTAATTCATCATTAGTGTCTTTAAATGTCATTATAAATATGTACATAATGGTACGTATGTGCATATCTATTTACTTGTATTTTATAGATTCTTTTACAAATATTGGATCACCTATTATTCACAGATTTTAGCTGAAATACCATTTGCCATATTCATTCGCTCAGATAATCTGGTCACAAAATTGTCTGAGATATGCATATTGTAGACACAATTCGTATTGCTGTTTTTATTTCTAAGTTGTATATTTCACTAAACATCATCGTTTGTCATCAATAGATTTTATTTATAGGCTATGGAAACATTAAAACTTACTGAGAATCTGTTTAAATCTCCTAATGTGTTCAAATCAGTTTCATCTGATATACCACCATGACAGACAAAAATTTTATCGTCAATTAATGTGGCCACCGGAAGATAACGATAAAATTCTGCAAAACATTTCACTAGCATACCAGCTGAAGACTAAACAAATAGAAATAAAATATTCATATATTCAAATATATATAATACGCTCTTCATACTTTTTAATATAACAATAACCATGAATACATGCAACGAACCAATAAACGGTATAAACAAAATTCAACATCAAATTTTGCATCTTGAATTACTTACTGACTTACACCTATTACTCCTCGTGGAGGAGTATAGGCTGCCCACCAGCACTCTCCAACCAATCCTGTCCTGAGTAATCCTCCCCAGCTCTTTCCAGTTGTTATTCTTCCTTTTCATATCTAATACTACTTCCCAACGTAATGTGTTCTTTGGCCTTCCGCTTTTCCACTTCCCTTCAGGATTCCAAGTTAATACAGGCCTCGTGATGCAGTTTGGTGATTTGCGTGATGTATATCCTATCCAACTCCAGAGTCTTTCCCTAATTTCCTCTTCAGCTGGAAGCTGGTTTGTTCTCTCCCACAGTAGGTTGTTGCTGATGGTTTCCGGCCAATGAATGTTTAGTATCTTGCGTAGACAACTATTTATAAATACTTGTACTGTCTTGATGTTGGTCGTAGTAGTTATCAAAGTTTCAGCTCCGTACACTAGAACTGTCTTGACGTTCATATTGAAGATTATGACTTTGATGTTGGTTGACAGTTGTTTTGAGTTCCATATGTTCCTCAATTGTAGGAATGCGGCCCTTGCTTTGCCAATCCTCGCCTTTACGTCTGCATTTGATCCTCCTTGTTTATCAATGATGCTTCCCAGGTACGTGAAAGATTCCAGAGTTTCGCCATCACATTTGATCGTGAATAGTAATTTGCTAATATAACATAATGTACTGGATGAGTGTTTAAAGTTGAAAGACAAGTTTTAAGTTGTTATAATATTTTAAAAGACAACGAATTTGTTATAGACTTTATTTTATTTATTTATTGATGTGACTTAATTATAATAATGAAATGCATTTATTATTAATTTATACCACAAGTATATGGAACAATAGTTTTCAGCAAAATTATACGTTTAAGGATGAATTGGGGAGTTTCTCCGAAAAAAAAGATCTGAATGTGAAGTCCCTTTTTAACAAATAACTAGAGGGTTTGAATACCTCAAAAGTATTTCTTCATAAAGTACTGATAAATGTTAGAGTTTAGTAATTCTAGGGAGTTTGTTTGTTTTTCAAAGCTTTCTGATTGTAATCTTGTTAAAATATTGATGCAACATACCAGCCTGTGAGCATATATTTTCATATTCAAGGTTTATTTTTTGTTTTTCTTAATAGTTGACAATAATTTATTTGAAACTCATTAATGTTCATAAAATCATCATTTAGTATATTCGTTAGTTACACATATAACATTATAGGTGAACTTATCATTATAAGTAAAGATGGATAGTGGCTAGCAGTGGAATCCAGGACGCGTGTTTCGTCCTAGTTGGGACTTGTCAGCTAGATGTGTCTGCATCTCAGAGTTGATGTCCACTCTGGTATTACTATGGCATAAAAACGTTAAACTAGACATTGTTATTTGAGCTATTTGAAAAGAAACTTGATTAGCTATTATGTAACTGAATGATATAATATGAAATAATAATTCTGAAGATACGTATACAACAACAACAATACTAGATCAGAAATAAACTGATGTATCCAGTTTCATATATGCTTACTTTATACTTCTTTTGAATTTCCTTTATAAATCCATATCTAGAAGAGAAAAAAGAAATTGAAAATATTTAAAGATGAAAAATGTAGAGAGAGATTTCGCCGTTCTCCAGACAACAATTACAAAATCAATTCATTATCTATTTAGATCAAGATTATGATAGAAATGTGGTCTACATTTGATGTCGTAAATAGGTCCAATCTAAACAGAAAAAGTTGGATAAGGGTCTCGATAATTTCTGAATCAGTAAAGTAACTGAAGAGAATTAGTAAACGATTAGAAGCAATAAAATTCAAAATGCATATTTCATCTTTTTAGGGACTCATCAGGCAGATGCACCTCAAAAATCGGGAAAGTACAAACCCTTGCTAATAATTTTACACGCGTTAAACAAGTTATTAACTATCGAAACTCAAAAACTCAGTAGATGATGTGTTATTATTTAGAGCAAAAAATATTTTGGGTCATAGTCCTTATGTAGACATCAGCACTGAGATGCTGGCACACAACTGAAGAGACTCAGATAGAATTAAATTTCTCAAGAACTAATGACGATTATTGTGTATGTTAACCAAGTGATCTTTCTCAACTAGTAAGCGCTATTATTAAAGACCAATATTAATAACTAACAAAAGTTGAACTAAGGTTACGGAATGAATGACTAGTGAAAAAATTAAGGAGAAAATATTGAACGAACACTTGTCTACAAGTGTCAACTGACTATTTGAAACATATTTGTATTTCCATCAATAATTCAGATAAACTTGTAACTTCATGGCTCAAAGACTTTTTATCCATGTTAAATGATAATGGGAGACATGATTCCTAAACAGTCATACTACTATTATGAGCGGACTGGTCCTAATGAGATAGAGATCGTTTCTTCTTATTATGAGATCATGTAGCATGACACACCTACGAGTCGAATAGGGATCGGATCCAGGAGCTCTATACATTGGAGCAATGGGACTATCATGAAGTGGCTGAGGTTAGAAATGTGGGATTTTTGATTCTAATCAAGTGATCAAAGGATAACAAGCTCACTGAGAGACGCGAGAGTCCTAGTTTTAATCCGTGGAGAGATTGTGAGTACACGAATTTGAGTATTACACTTAAAAGTACAGAACAATTACCATATACCTTTGGTTAGCAATGGTTATTTAAGTCATGACTCAAGCAATCTTCGTATAATACTTTTAACTACCTAGTCACTGATAACGACAATTAAATAACTAAACATTTATGACTTACTGACAGTTTACATAAAGATCTTCATGGTTGCCTCTATTTATAAATACTGAAGTTGGTCGAACCAACATTAAACATAAGATAGTTAATAATGTTTCTACAGATTTTCTACCTCTATCAACAAAATCGCCATTGAATACGTAAGGATTCGTTACATCTGGCATCCCGTTCTAAAACAATATGGATATAAAGCAAACATATGTGTACATCAGACAGAGAATAAACCATGCTTCTATAGGACATTTATATATGTAATGAATACTTCTTAAGTCAATATATCAAAGAACGTTGACAGTATAAAAATCAATTTTGATAGTGGTATGAATGTGATTTGTTATGGTTTACTATTACAAAAACACGTCCAGTTCAATAATTATGAGAACTGAGTCACTTGGTAAAAGCAACTACGATATCCATAAATTGTTGAGGGTTGTTTACGGGTGTAATCAAATTAATATAAAAAATAGTGCTTTTTGAATGCTATATCAGGAAGATCATAATAAACTAATATAACACATATTGAACAACTGAAAAATTAACTTTTAAATGAAGTAGACGTTGATGATGTTGTCCAGAACAATTAAATCATCTAGGTCAGAGAATACAACGTCAAATGCATTCAAATGAGTTGAAGATCTTTATCGTCATTATATGAAAAATTAAGTTGCACATCTAAACAAAATGGAGATTTCAAAAGATCACAAATTTTATATTATATTTGATTCTACTATTCTATTGAATATAGTCCAAGTAGTCTACAGAATCCTAACTAACTATTATGACTACCTCAGTTATGATTATTTCATCTTTTCATTGATACCATTCATGAAAAAATTGACTAGAATAGATCGATATGCTTAAAGCATTAGTTACAGTGAGATTATCCACATCATACTAACTTTATATAAAATAATTTGGAGGTCACTATATTGTCCATGTAGATCACCAACAACGGTAATATGTCGAGATATTGATGTTGATGCCATTTGAATATTTGGACGTGACATGATACATTGTCTGGATTCGCATAAAACTTGAAATACATATCTTGCGTGAAGTTGCTGAAAATATTATCAGAAAAATAATTGTTTTCATAGGGGAGTAAAGGTAGATTTTTAATATTAAGGTAAAAAGTTATGGGATATTGTTAGATATTATAATATCTATGTGACTTCAGTAGTTTTTGTTCTCGGATTTGTTTCGTTTGTCATACTTAAGTTTGAAAATTGTGTAGCTAATACAACAGAGACGTAAAATACGAGGTTGTATACAGTGTTCCAAGAATATTATAAATCACATATCCTCATCATCATGAAGGTCATGCGAGTGAATGAATTGATGGATTAGAAATTAGACATCTTTGCCAAAATCAGTTTGTGTATTATTGCTTGGGTTTAAGTATAGTTCAAATAGACGATGAATAAGATAAATCAGTAAAAGACATATCGATCAACACACAAATCTATCCAGAATATGTACATTGACAGGAGTGAATAATTATGCGAAGAAAAATAGATACGACATGATTAAAAGCACAATAATACACATTTAGTAGTCACGTTTTCCTCATTGAAAAATAAATCGATTCATATAGGGGTTTGCTGAAATATATAATGACTAAATGACAGTATTGAATCGTCTCGCTTTATTTTGAACTAACCAAAGTTGAAAAATGTGAATTGCTAGATTCAAACATCAGTAATTGATAGAGCTTTATACCCATTAAAAGACCTGAAACTAATGGGTTTATTCTTGTGTAGCATTGTGGAGTGTGCCACTTATGTTGACAGATGTAAGTAGCACATAACATCAATCGAAAGTGGGATACCTGGCAGTAGAAGTTTGCGAAGATCAAGTAGAAGAGAACGGAAACAGAGAGTGATGGCTATGAAACTGAAGGAACAACAAAGTCGGAGACAAATAATAAACATTCTGCAAATGAAGTACTGAGCGTATGGTATTCACATTTTACCAAATAACTCTGTAATTTCGTATTCAAATACATTTGGTTATCCTTCATGTGTGTTCTCATTCACTACAGGACCACTAATGCGCTGGAAGCATTATATGACATAGCTATTAAATTTATCTTGTTTCTTCAAGTAACTAAAGAAATCAACTTTGTCAAATTTTAGGTAACAGATCAATGTCAAGTTTGGGATACCATTGTTTTTATTTTCGCTATTATCTAGAAGTAAATCGATCTAGGCTACTTAATATAATGTCATATAGCCATACGGTTGAACTGTTTTTAGCAATATGATATTGAATGATAATACCAATTGGATTTCATTAAAAATGATGATATTTCGCTAAATAATATAAATTAGCTTATGATGATATATTCATCATTATTATTAAAAGAAAGAAAAATACTGTTCAACGGTATTATTGAAAATGCATTGATGGATAAAAAACAAACAAATAATCCTGAAATTAGAATCTGAATAAACTATGGAAACATCTGACAGTTAGATACATATCCACTATCTCATGATTGTATATCATAAATTGATTGTACAAGTGATAGTTTTCTGTTAAAAGCTTCAAGAAGTTCACCATAGGACTAGACAATTACGAATACATGATTATTATCTGATTGTTGCATAAATTTCTGTGCATGTTGATTTTGATGTTCAGTATAACATAATTAGTGAGTCAGAAAGTATTCAAAGCAGTTCTAGTTATGACTTTTATAGAGCTTTCTAGTTGAGAATAGTTCCGGGATAAAAATTATGCATAAATTAAACATATCTCTACAAACTAGGTGATTAATAATAAATTTGTATTTACTAATTATGACAATTGAAAGCAACTCCTCAATGAAATTGTAATTCAATACTAGATAATCATTCAGTGGTTTAAACATCATGGACCTCATGAAATATGAATATCCTGGATTTTGTATTTTGTTCAGGAGACTCTGAGTGACATGACTCAGAATCGATCACAATGGCGTAGGTGTATACACTCTCTGTCTTCCCTTAAACTATGAGATTAAAATCGTTTCATATCTTTCTTTCTGTACTATATCCTTACATAAAACCTTTCTTTTATATATTACATCGTTGAGTTAACTGCTTCTATGAATCCGGTGTTTGTCTTGCTGTGCTACTGAGGTATAGCAACTTGGACCGATGCATATATGTGCCTGGTTCTACGTTGTAACTGGTTGACTTAGGATCGTTTGTGGGAACTACTGAAAAATATTTCACTAGGATATAAAATTTGTTCAGTACTCCTTGGATTCCAAGGTATTCATTTGCTGATATTATTTTTAATAAAGTTTATACTTAAATTTTCAGATGGTTGATATTATTACGAGTTACAGACTTTATTATCAAGGTACTGAATGTAAACTTCAACTATGAACTTGCTTACATTAAGCTAGAATAAATTCATCTTGAAATGTGAACCTTTGGAAACATTTTAGGTCAAGGCAATATATCAATCATACCATAATGTTTAGTTTTAAATAAAATCACTAATTTGGGTGTGAATATAATGAGAAAACGAAACAAAACAAACAAACAACCCAAATATCAATTAAAAGAGGTAATAAAAAGTTTGCTAATCTTTGATCATTACCCCTTTTTTATTCTGAATGGTTAAACCGATGTGTTGTATTTAGATACCAACTTATTCTTATAAAATCAAAAAGAAGTTTGATTAAAAAGACAACTAAATCTTTTAAATATGTGTATTTAATAAGTTACTTCTATCAAATAATTGTGATTGATTTCTTCATTATCACTACGAAAATAGAACCACAGAATGTAAAGTCAACAACTGATGATATAAATAAAGTGAATAGACTAGATCATACCTATGATATTTGTTTTCCACATGTTAGAAAACCTGGTTAACAATTTGTTTATTCGACTAGTATGTAAACATCCAAATCAATATGAATAGGTAGGTAGTAACAACTGAGACTGAGAAAATTGATGACGCGTATTTGGTACCACCAGATTCCTCAAGATTATAGGTAAATCTTGATGATAAATGTCAAATAACACAATACCGAGTTTCAGGAGTTCTTGTCACTTATCAATGAAGGTCAAAACATAGTGCGCGCTATGTTAAGTCACTTGAACTAGTAGCCATATTTCTCAGTATAGGGTTGTAAAGATTGTTAAGTTTTAATTGAGATCATAAATCGATCGATGTTAGATCACCAGTAAAATTTATTTCCAGGTTATTGTCAGTAAATTTTAATACAACAGGTTAGCATTATAAAAGTTATGTACCAGGACTCAAGTCAATATTATGACTATATGATATAACATGTACTGAAACATTTTATACCGATCTACTTAAATTGCATTTAGTTTCATAGTCTTCGTTTTTAATTTCAGTAGTATGACATTGACCACAAATTAAAAATATAAACTGAAAAGGTAATTTTTTTTTCAAAATATATTCATCAAGTAAAATGAATTACTCTGAAGAATGTCCTACTAAGAGAGGAAATTTTTCGTAGTTATCAATACTTCAATCATATAATTTGTTTACTAGTATAGGGGTTGTGGAGATCATTAAGTTTTTGATTGAGATCATGAACCGATTGATGTTAGACCACCTTCGGAAACCTGGAAGGCCTGGACGGCCATTTCGTCCTATTGTGGGACTTCTCAGCAGTGCGCATCTACGATCCCGCTCACGGGATTCTAACCCAAGGTCCCCAATCTCGCGCGCGTGAACGCTAAACCAACTGGACCACTGAGCCGGCATCCAATTGTGATAGTGTCTAACATCAACCAATCCACGAAATTGCGCGACCGAAGGCCCTGGGTTCGAATCCCTCGTGCGGGATCGTGGATGCACGCTGCTGAGGAGTCCCACAATAGGACGAAACGGCCGTCCAGTGCCTCCAGGTTTTCAATGGTGGTCTAACATCAATCGGTTCATGATCTCAATCAAAAAAACTTAGCAATCTCCACAACCCCTATACTCACAATCTAAATGTTGATGTAAATAATTGTGGTGCTAAAATAAAGGCAGAATAAATCTCTTAAAAATCAAGTGAATCGGGCCCACAATTTGATATTTTCTAGCAACAGTTATCACTATATTTTCTACCGACATAAAATAAACATTTGTAACTGTGAACTGAGTGTATTCATGCCTGATAACTCAAATGAACTATAACAACAATTCCATATTTTTTAAATATTCATTTCTAGGTACACGAAATTAGTTTAAGCCATAAGATTATCAAAATTCTAGCCAAATAAAATTGATCAAATCTATTTTCTTATTTCATTTAGTTATGTCCAAGAGTTAAAATGAAAATGAATGTTCTTGTCAATAGATTGCCGGTCTATCTCTCAAAATATACCATGGAATTCGGGAACTATAGAACTAAAAGCATGAGGTGACATTCAAATTATTTTTTTACTAAAATGTCTACATCACTCTAGGCAGATTTATGTACTTCATAATCGATTATATTAACGTATAAGCTAGAAAACATCTTAGTTTGCAAGTTTCTATATTTTATATTATGCAGAAATGAATACGTTTCTTACATCATTTGAATATCGACAATAATATAACGTTATGGTTATATGAAATGACCTTAATAAAACTTATTGAAAGGCAGGAAGTAGAAGATAACTATCGTAGTGAAAGACTCTTCAACATTGTGTATCCCCTAATTTTCTGGGGACCAAAACCAAAACATTTAATTTTCTCTGAGATTGTTTTGTTTTGAATCATTGAGTACATTCATTGATATATCAGATGGGTTTTGTGGATATTATAGTAATTTCAATGGTTAGGATTATGAGTCAATTGGAGCTAGATCATCATGGAAAACCTGGAAGCACTGGACGGCCTTTTCATCCTAGTATAGAACTCCTCAGCAGTGCCCACCCACGACCTTCCCCTCTGCAAGATTCGAACCCAGGACCTACTGGTTTTGCGCGCGAGCACTTAAACACTAGATCACTGAGCCGGCATCCAACGGTGTTAATGTCTAACTTCAACTAATCCACGAAATTGAACGACACATCCACCATTGTCTTCAATGAGTTACTATCTCACAACAGACCTTGTTCAACTCCACTGGTAATTACTTCTCACTAGAACTCCAGGATATACCTCATGAAGCCAGTCACTAGTGAGTATATGTTGATTAATATCAGATGGATTTTGTGGATATTATAGTAATTTCAATCGTTAAGATCATGAGTCAATTGAAGCTAGACCACCATGGAAATCCTGGAAGCACTGGACGGCCGTTTCTTCCTATTATGGGATATATATTTCAAACAAAGGTTAGTTTATGAAGTAAACTATCAATTTCCACAATCTCTACAAAACTCTTATCAAGTATACTACATTAATTCAAGCATATAGCCAGGAGATTTAATGTAAAAGAAAACAGTTAGATTTTAATAAATATAACCATTCAAAATAAACATTTTTTTCAAAAAAGAGATTCAAACACAAAATTTCAGCTAATTAATTGATTTAATGTTTTTCCTTTGGGGTATATATTTACTTATAATAGAGTGGAACAATTTTCCCTGGATTCAATTATCACGCAAACTACATTTTATTTTCCCTCTTATAATTTATATTTATAATAATTATGAATTCAAAAAAAGAAAAGAGAAAAATTTCGAAAAAGAATGGACAGTAATAGTTCAGATGGTATCTTAATTAGGATCACGCCTAATAAGTTAAATAGTTAACGTTTATTATTTTTATTTACATTCAATGACTGAATAGTTAAATTTATAAAGAATGTCTTTTATCTATTATGTGAATAAATAGAGATTATATTAGAAAATAGGTTTAGATTGTAGAAATGTAGTAGTGAAATTATGAATGAGAAGGTTGTCTTTTTTATTCTCAGTATTCAATATGGTTAACCTTTTTGTTTTTAATGAATAAATTCTATGAAAACTAAGAATTAGTTTTGAAATGCCTATAAATATTAATTATTATATTCATTTTTGTCAGTTCCAGTTGAACTAGTCTTTATAAATATCTCTTTTTATAATAGTTATGTGATCATTAGTGGATAGTTTTAAGATATTGTAATTATGTTAGGTAATTGAAAGTAGTCGATGAGAAACTTTTGACTTTTACTTCATGTTAGTTGGTATTTATCAATTAAGTGTATTTGAAACATTGAGAGAAATGTTACCCCCCTGGTTGATTCGAAAAACAGTTTTCTTAGCTACACAGTCTGAGATATTATTAAAGAGTTGTGAATAATCTTTTGTGGTAGAAATATTTAAAATACTTGCTCTAAGATTTATTGACTTGATTCTGTATGATGCAAGAATTACATTCGAAGTGCATAATTCATAATTCAATTCCCTTGAGATTTATTGTTCATGCTTTAGGTGTTAAATTGGTTATTTTCTGAAAGTTCATAATAAACATGAGTGTGGGTTTTTATAAACAATGTTGAACCATTTTAAAGATATGCATGACCGACCTACCTACTTTCAGTCACTTTTTGTTTAAGGCTTGAAATATTAGTTATGTGATGAATAAGAAACTTAATGATTTTATCAACATAATAGCTTCTGTCCATCACTTACAACAATTAAACATTTGAAATTCATCACCAAATCGTTTTATTAAACATGAACAGAAAATTGAAGAAAATTAAAGCAATATCATGACTGTGATCAGTCTGATATAAAAGCAATGAAAAATGAACCCTAGTTATGTAACTGGTAACTCTACAAAATCTCATGTTACCTATTAAACAACTTACAGAAATAGAAAATACCGTTTGAATCGGCTCTTTGTATACAAAAATAAAGATTTGAACTGTCTTCAAATACCTGGCTTAATGGCTCAATGAATTTCACGGTAGATATATATGACAAGAATAGTGTACTTTTACTCAGAGCTGATTAATAATAAATATAATTTTGTTATATCCCAATAAGTAGAAAAGTTGTATTTTTGGTGTTTTGTGACTTAATGTAAACCACTTCCTCAGAGTAAGTATATAACCGAAATAAATTAACGTAAGTTTATACTATTGAAACTTGTGTTAATTTATTTAGGTTATTCACTCACTTTGAAAAAAGTAGCCTATATAAAGTCACAAAACATCTGAAATACAATTTTTCTACTTATTTGAATATAACAAAAATATATTTATTACTACGTTTCTACACAATGCTCAAGTTATCTGAAACTATGAAGTCCAACCTTGGCATTGATAATTATCATAGCTGGTTATGTATTATAAATAATTATCAGCTTCATATTTGATATTAAATATACAATACTTACATATCCATTAACAAATGATTCCATCATCATGGCAACTTGATTCATATCTATGGGAAAGTACAACTTTATTCCTTGATAATTTGACGGTATTGATGGTAACCAATCACCATTCCAAATGTTTAAATCTAACGGTTCATCAATGTCTAATATCAATAAAAATTATAAATTAAGTATAATTTATCAATCGAGAAATATATCAAAATATATTCCCATACGACGTTGAATTATGATGATGACATGTTCTCTGAGGTATATTAAGTTTTCGAGGAGCTTTAAACCATCAAGTTCAATATATACAACTCCACTACTTCAGCTGTAAATCTTTACCATCATAACATTGAATTATCAATAATGATTTGATTGTAATTCCTTTGTAATAACAACTGCGTTGTAAAATTGGTTATCTGATCTCGTGTACATAGATCTAGCTTAGGTAATATTTTTTTTATAAAATTTATCTAATTATTCTGAATTTAAATAGCTGTTCTCTAAAGTTATTTTAAGTGGTAAGCTGGATACGTAGAGTAAGGAAATTTTTAGCAAAGTTTGTTAATTAGTTTAAATGAATTCAAGTGATTGTGGTTGAGGAAATGACACAAAAACTGTTATATAATGTACAAAGTTTGTGCTCAACCTCTTCTAGAATATTGCACGTTTATTCTTAGCAGTGAGCACATAAAGGATAAATTAATGCTGGAATCAGTACAGAGACGATTTAAACTTCGTATTCTTGGAGCTGATTGCACCTTAACTTATAATTCTAGATGTAATAAACTTGAGCTAGACCCTTTATGGAAGAGGAGACTCAAACTAAACTTTATCTTTTTCTTCAAACTACTTAATAAACTAACGTTTACGTTCAATCACGTGATTCAATATGCAGAAACTTCTCATTATGACATCCGTAATTCCTTCTCACTAGTGAAACAAACTTATTCTAAATCATCTCTTTATATGAATTACTTCACCTGTAAATTTTCTAGACTCTGGAATAACCTACCACAATCTATCCGCATGATAAAATCACTCCCATTATTTGTTCGCTGTATCGAAGTATACTGCTCCTCTGAAAATGCATTGAATGTTCTAGTACCTGTAAGTATATCTCATTCCACAAGTGATATTATAGGAACTTTAAATGTTTAGTCATTTTTATTAGTGTATTCCCTAAATAAAACCACCTACTTGCTGTCACTTTATGTTAACACCGTCCCTAGCAAGTTTAACTAATTTGAATAACATAAACAGTATATCACTGTGTCACATGACACACGCATTTTGGTATATTTTGGTAATTACTGCTTTGTTGTTCCGTGCTCTCTGTTTTCGTTTTAATTTCTCTAGTTATAGATAATTATCATTAATTCGATCTGGCGCACGAAATGACCTTAATTACTCCGTTCATAAATCAACAGGCTGTCCATTTAAGAAATATTAAAAATTCCCGGCTGATGCATTGGATCGCTATGATGCATATACTACTTAAACAACTACTGAATTAGTATACCTAAAACTTTCTTCTATTAGATGTTTGTTCTGTACATTTAGTGTTACTATTCCTATCACATTGATCATGCCTGTAAACTGGCGTGAATTCTGTTTTTATTATTTTCAGAATATAGATTATTAATAAAATCCAATCCACATCATAACGTAGTCACTCTCCAGTAGTCTATGCTTTTTGAGGGTTTTTTAATCTGATATCTCTGTATGTTGATAAAATGCATTCTTTAAATCTGAAGATTTATGCATCAAATTGGATGATGGCAATTATCATCTATTGTTATTATTAATCGCTTTATTTAGTATTATATGTTTAGTATATCATAGAATTCCCATTAGAATACATCATTACAAATTTATTTTAGGATTTTTTTACCCTTCGGAAGAAAATTAACAAACTTATTTTGAAGGTAAATTTTCATTTCAACAGTCAATTGAATTCAAGATTGACAGAATAAGCCGTTAGTCATATGTAAAAAAAATTCGATAAGCTTATTTCTACCTGAAGTTTATGATGAAGCGGTTGATCAGAAAGACAATGATAGCTACATGATAACATCACTCGACTCATAGAACTCAACTCCATTAAAATTGTTAAACAGGCAATGGAACATGACTACTTTAGTATATATATATATTTCACTGTTGTCAATATTGTACGTGGTTGTTATTTTGTCAAGAAAAGTGTGACAAGTATACGTATTCCAATTACACCCAGAAATTCGCAATATATGCCTAGTTTCAAAGTCATACTTAGATTAACCTTGTATGGTATGATTGCTTTTACTGATAACCGACAAATACTATTATAAAAATAAGATTTTCAAATAACAATAATAATAATATTAATGACACAATTACATTCATACAATAAAGGTAAATTGCTGTCACACTCATAATCGTTAGAATAAAAGCACCCAATGGATTTATTGTTTATATATAAAGAAAGCTAATAAATGATACAAAGCAATAATAGTTAGCTAATAAAGAATAAGAATGGAAAGTTGGATGAATTAAATAAACTACATGCATGATTGAAATGGTTTGACAACAGGTGGGTTACATAAGCAATGCTTACCAGTTTCTGGAATCGTTAAAAATCTTACATCTAAGATAATAAAAGGAAATTTTTTTCACAATCAGTTTTGTATTGTTATTGTTGTCGATTAGTTCATATAATGTTTTAAAAGATTTACTGTTTGCAATAAGTATATCTAGTATCTACACCGAACAAAAAGCCTTCGTTTTGTCTATATATATATATCAGATGGGTTTTGTGGATATTATAGTAATTTCAATGGTTAGGATTATGAGTCAATTGGAGCTAGATCATCATGGAAAACCTGGAAGCACTGGACGGCCTTTTCATCCTAGTATAGAACTCCTCAGCAGTGCCCACCCACGACCTTCCCCTCTGCAAGATTCGAACCCAGGACCTACTGGTTTTGCGCGCGAGCACTTAAACACTAGATCACTGAGCCGGCATCCAACGGTGTTAATGTCTAACTTCAACTAATCCACGAAATTGAACGACACATCCACCATTGTCTTCAATGAGTTACTATCTCACAACAGACCTTGTTCAACTCCACTGGTAATTACTTCTCACTAGAACTCCAGGATATACCTCATGAAGCCAGTCACTAGTGAGTATATGTTGATTAATATCAGATGGATTTTGTGGATATTATAGTAATTTCAATGGTTAAGACCATTATATATATATATATATATATATATATATATATATATATATATATATACTCGTGGCCGTATGAGAGCATTTCAAGCGGTAGAACAAACTTGCCTCTGTCGATCGGACCATGGCATTTGGGGGTGTAGATTATCAATTATGAATTCTATTCAAATATTGTTAAGTGTAGTGAGTTATTCATTTCCCTTCCATGATATCCTATGACCAATCAAAGTGCTTCTGTATATGTAGATGTATTTGGTGTATAATTAGACACATTTATTATCAAGCCTATAAGTATCACATTTTGTAACAAAAGATAATCCTAATACTATGTTTATTTTCAAAAGTTTGTACAATCTTATTATTAAGTTAATTATCAATAAAGATCATACTAATCTAATCTATAAGATAAACATGTAATCTGTGGTTTATTTATTTGAAACATACTTTCTATTTATAGATTCTAACATAATTATTGCTAATGCTTCATCTGTGAATAAGATTTTTACAATGTAATTCTATTATGTGATCTGTATATAATTTAACAGTACACAATGATTTATTTACTAATTAATATGAATGCACATAATTGTCACTCTGTTTGTAATCACCTTCAAGTTAATTTCGAAATAGCTTTTTAGGATTATTTTTTTACGAAAGATGAATAGTGGCTAGTTGTGGAATAAAGAATACGCGTTTTATCCTATTTGGGACTCGTCAGCCGGATGTACCTACATCCGAGAATTGATGTTCACCCTGGGACTCGAATCCAGTACCGTTTACTTCAAACGGCATCGCGTTATGCATATAGCTACTAAGTCCTGATAGCCATTAGCTTGTGCGATGGGGTGAAGTATAAATTCACTTAGTATTGTTTTACTTATATCTGCCCATTCTTATTTAGAATTGCAATTGGTCAGTTTCTTATTGATATATGTACATCTTGTGTGGATAGCCTCGATATAGCCATAAGTGATAAGCAAGGAATATTTCTGATTTTCCAACCCCGTTTAGTAAAATTACAGCAATTAATTGGCAAAGTTTCTTTTAAACCTTGTGTATAAGTGTAGACTAATAACAAGAAACATATATATGAAGGGGTTTTGTCGAGATTGTAGTAATTTCAGTAGTTGAGATCATGAGTAAACTGAAGCTAGACCATCATGGAAAATTTGGAAGCAGTGAACGGCCGTTTCGTCTGATTGTGGCCTCCTCAGCAGTGCACACCCACAACCCCGCCTCGCAGGATTCGAACCCAGGTTTTCCATGGTGGTCCAGCTTCGATTGACTCATGATCTCAACTATTGAAATATATATATTCTTTATAATACTACAAAATCAGTAGGTAAATAATGATCATCACTGATTTTTCTACATAAATCAACTCGGTTTCAATGAGTTTATGTAGATAAAGTAAATAATTTTGAAGTTTGAATTAGTGCCTTAGATTTTCTTCAATATTTCTTAGTCATTGGTTTCATAACAAATAATTTAAATAATGAGTAAATTAGAAAGAAGAAATTATATTTCAGTTATTTTTTCAATAGAATCCTTTAGAACTATCAAAGGAATTTTATCTTACCTGGACTATGTGGACAGTCAGAATTAACATCGGTGTTTGCTGTTTCTCCACTGGATGCGTGTGATATAAGATCATGAAATAGATCGTATAGCTTTACATTTTGTTTTTATGATTCATTGTAATCATGAAATGTGGGAAAAATTTAATAAAAAATAAATTTTACAAATTGAGAGTTTATTAGCAAAAATAATTAAAATTAACAAATTAATGTAATACATAAATAAATAAATGATGATGATCGTACTTCATTACAAATTGATCAAATTTTATGGTTTACATGGGGAACTGATCATATTTAGACAGCCGTTGAAAACAATGAACAGCTGTTTCTTCTTAGTATGACATTTGTCAGCTGTGCGGATCCACGACCAAACAGAGTATTGAATCCAAGGTATTTCTTTTTATCTAGCAGCAAGTCCTTAACCCTAAACTATAAAATACCAAGAGTAGTTTATTTCATTTAGTGATATACATGAAAGATGGATTTATTTCACATTGTATAATAGAATATCGAGCGTAAAAGACAAGGGATTTGAGTTTCATAAGCAGCTTACTAGGACTATACATTCTAAGCAAAGATTCATTTTGCTGCACATACGTTACATGGGATAAATAAATGGGTTATAAGTGAGATATTTGAGTTTTAATCAATCAGTCATGTGCAACATATAATCTAACATCCAAGTGCATTGAGTCAAGCTACCAAACTGTATCGGTATAGCGAGATAAGATGAACGAGATAAATTCCACAGTAGTAGAATTAATGATGGTATTAGAAAGTAGTAAAAGAGACCAGATATAAACAGTATGATTTGCGAAAAAAAGAGTGAAGTGGCAAACGAAAAATATGTTATGATATGATTTCGAAACTCAGGATCGAACGTAAGATAAGTAGTAAATGCACTTATTCAATGGTTAACAACTCTGAGCCACGTTACCCTATGTCTTCTATCACTGAATATATACTCGTTGAGTACATTATTTATAATTTAGGAAACAAGGCATAATTCTCTCCCTATGTCAATATATATATATATATATATATATATATATATATATAACGTATTGCAGCCAATTTTTGTCGGCTTTTCTCACTTATTTATGTATCGAAAGCGGAAAAGGGAACTTACAATGATTGTAATATGTCAAACATATATATTGTGGGATTCAACTGCAAACACAGAACATTGTTCAGAAATAACTTATGAAATTTATTATCATATGTCTTTACAAAACTTAATTGAAGAGAAGTAACCTTTAAAGAAACAGACCTTAGAGTGAAGAGTTTTGTTCATCATTACTTTCGATTTGGTAAATTCATATTAACTATAATAACACGGTTTACCTTTGCATGATTTTGTTCGCCTGCATACTCTAATGTCTGATAGATCATCCAAGCGCATCTTCGTTTGACTTCCAGACGTGCTTGATAACGCCGGTACCATTTTTGTATAAGAAGAGCAGCTCCTAAACCTAAAATAATGAATAATTAATTTTTTTAATTAGCTGAATACTTTCCATCACTGTCTACAAATAACTTGAATCATACCATACTACATATATTTAGTAACTTAGTGGAGTATGTAAAATTAAACTGGTAACAAGGAAAGCAACTTCAGAACACTAAAACGTGTATACTTGCACAGATAAAAATCATACAAAAATATAATCTCAGGCAACCGTATGGATTAAATCATATGTTGGGAAAAAGAAGTCGATAAAGTCATTGTATCCATCGTTCAGGATCTAGTTTACTCGTCACAAATTTACCAGGTAGTCAGCTAGGTCACTGATTCAAACGACGGTATTAGTATGTGATCGTAAGGAATAATTCATATTTGCCTACAGATTAAACGATGTGCTGCGTCATATAAGATATGTAAATAAATATTTGATCAGAATTAACTACTTATTGTTTGTAAGTGTTTCGACGAGAGAGATGTACTGTGTGTGGGTGAACTCCACCGTTTGTAGTTTGTTACCAGAACTCTAAGAACTTGTCTCAAAGTCAGGTGGGTCAGTAAGATGTTTTTGATGTGAATCAACCGAAATCATACACCAAATTAACATTTAATATCCAGCAAAACCTGTATGAATGCTAAGTTTATCATAGACTACTAAGTCATCTATAGATTTCATTTCCTCAAATAAATTTCACAGAAACGAAACAACGATTTGAACTTAACTTATATCTACGGGAAACACTTTAAATAAAATCCATCATAACTCCCTTTGTGTCATTTTATTGGCTACGTCTAAGATATATTCAGAATTCTGTTCCATAAGGTTAAAATAATTTACTCTTTGAATACAATGGTATCGTTTAATTTAATTAGGAAATAACTGGTACAGTACAGTGATCAGAAAGCTCAAGGTAATCATTAAACCAAAATAATGATGTTTAAGTAATTAAAGCTAACTTTCCAAAAGACAAACTAATTCCATCAAGGACATAATGCCTATATAAACAATCAAACGTTGATATATTCCCCATTCGTTTTACCCTACCTTTCGTCTATCAATCACCGCACATTATAATGAGAGTCTAACTGATTCTAGCTCGATTTCCAATTGCACGGTATTTGAATGACAAGAAATGTCTAAAAAAGCAAAGCTCTTCGTTAAGCTTACTAAGATTAGTAAATCAAATCAAAGTTTCCAGGGATACCAGTAACTAAAAGCTTAGAACTTCTTTCTTATTTACTAAAAATGCAAGCTGAAACCTTCTAGAATCATTGATGAATTGTGTAGCCTCCTGTATTGTCTTACATCGCATTTTATTTCATTCACTTTAGAGTTAGTTTAAAAGTTTGAACGTAAATAATTTGAAGTTTTCTAACATTTACTAAATTTAATTATTGTTAGGAAGAGGTGCAAAACGAATAATTATCAAACATCAATTGCTAAACTTGTTTGTACATTTTTAATGAATATTCATCTAACATTTGTTTCTGAATATTTTTTAAAATCTAGTTCAATGTTTTTGATTGAGATCATGAACCGATTGGTGTTAGACCACCATTGAAAACCTGGAAGCACTGGACGGCCGTTTTGGTCTACTGTGTGACTCCTCAGCAGTGCGCATCCACGATCCCGCTCAAGGGATCCGAATCCAAGGCCTTTAGTCTCGCTCGCGAACTCTTAACCTCTAGACCCTTGAGCTCGCATTCAACGGCGTTAATGTCTAACCTTGACCGAATTCAAATTATAAGCTCCATTTTGACTAATTAATTACTATCCTTTATTTGACTGTCTAATTTATAGTCGATTGACTACGGAATTTTTTTCTCTATCCATTTATATACCTAATAAAATTTATTAACTGTGATAGCTTGAACTCTTGGATACTTATATATATAATCATTGGGAATTATGATTTTTGATAATTAAATTTAAATGTGGAACTCAAAACAACTGTCAACCAACATCAAAGTCACAATCTTCGATATGAACGTCAAGACAGTTCTAGTGTACGGAGCTGAAACTTCGATAACTACTACGATCAACATCAAGACAGTACAAGTATTTATAAATAGTTGTCTACACAAGATACTAAACATTCATTGGCCGGAAACCATCAGTAACAACCTACTGTGGGAGAGAACAAACCAGCTTCCAGCTGAAGAGGAAATTAGGGAAAGACTCTGGAGTTGGATAGGATATACATCACGCAAATCACCAAACTGCATCACGAGGCCTGTATTAACTTGGAATCCTGAAGGGAAGTGGAAAAGCGGAAGGCCAAAGAACACATTACGTTGGGAAGTAGTATTAGATATGAAAAGGAAGAATAACAACTGGAAAGAGCTAGGTAGGATTGCTTAGGACAGGGTTGAGTGGAGAGTGCTGATGGGCGGTCTATGCTTCTCCACGAGGAGTAACAGGCGTAAGTAAGTAAATCTGCATGTGATCACTTATCCGAATTTCTGATATTCTAACCAATCATTTTGAAATATGATGAGTACACTGATGAAGTTGATGATTAGTTCTGGATATAAAAATAAATTAGTTCCAACAGTTTTATTGACTATTTTTCTATTTGATATTTTGACATTTTAACAGCTTTATCACTGTATAGGTATGTATAAATAATGAAGATATTTAATCTGGTGTTTTAAATCAAAATGTATAACTTTGTACCAAATCAGTTCTGTTGCTTATAGCTCACCAGCCGATTGTTTTTTACAAGCATTAAGGGGTGTTGATTTTTTTAAAACAAACTGTATATATATATATATATATATATATATATATATATATATATATATTCGATTTTTAAGCTGTCATTTAAGTAAATGATTGAAAGCAAATACATGCAATCTTATTGAGTTCTATCGAACTTTTTCTTGACTTGTTGAAAATAATGCACGTTATCGTTTGAGCATATTTAAAGTAAGCGTTTATATTCGTTAAAGTTTATTCAAGTCCAATCTTTGTATGTAATGTATTGAATTAATAAGAAAACATATAGGAACAATAAATGTGAAAAACTACCACCATACATAGAGTTATCAAGTGACGGATTTTAATATAACACATATAGTGGTTATTTTTAGAATTTAGCTTGAAACACTCCACAAGGTATGATATTTTGAAACCCGGCAGACCACATTAGATGAAGAAAGTATTATTATAAGTGTAAAGATAAATCATTTTGGACCCTGTTGTCCGCTTACTTCTATGGTTATATTTTTACTTGGCGTAAAATGGATACGGTTTGATATCACCGTCTATTTATAAATGCAACTGTTCTTGCACAGTAAATTTTCTGGAACTCACAATGAAAAGCTGTTTTAAAATGTACCAAAACATTCTACAATCTGAGTTACAAAAAGAAAATTCGGTTTTGTCCCATCATCATAGTACTGGGAACGTGAGAAATGTTGACATATTCCGTTTAGTAATTTACAAGGTACTGAAAAGTCTATTATTGTAGGCTTGTATTCTCTTACAGTGAACAGACAAAGCTACTACAATCAAAACAATGTTGCTATAGAGTGTAGGAAAGAGACATAGATAAGACAGTATTTGAACTAACAGCTTTTATCGTATCAGTTATAAAAAGATGTGTGGTCAAACGCTCTTCAGTATGGCTAGGATGTTATGTTCAAACGACAAAGCAAATGAAGAGTTGGCTATTTCGGTAAAGCATCTCATAAGAAATAGATATTCAAAGAAACTTATTACGAAGTACGGAAAATAACAACCCAAAGATAATAAATAATCGACTGTTGGAAAGGAATCTGTCTTCATCAGCCTTACCTTCAAGCGGATGAGATTTCAAGAGCAATCAATAACAGAGTCAAGGTAGGACAGAAAACAAGCTTCCCTGCTGCTCAACTGGTTTCACTATATAATATCGAGTCTTCATTATACCATTCAAAGTTAAATTAATACCCTTCCGATCTCACCTTTAACTGCTTATATAAATTTACGTGTGTCTTCAGTAGCAAATACATAGAGACGATAGAGAGAAGGGCCTCCTTGAGGCCTTCTAATTACATTCCTTGGAAGCTACGCCTGAAATGAAATGAAATCTTTACAAATGTAATTCTCAGATACCTACTGAGAGGCGTGAATGAAGTAGGTTTAAGTAATGCATTTATAACAATTAGCCGATAAAAAACATCAGTCTTACTTCGTTTTATCTTTTTATTTCAACCCTGTTCCTAATCTTTATCGCTTTTTTTAATTTCATTTTCTGATATTCATCTTCTACATAATCTTATTGATGTTTACATATTTGTGTATTTAATCATGTTGATCGTCTACTCAAACACTTATTCATTTCATTACCTGTACATAACCTCTGAATCCCTACTTTCCAGCACGTAAGTACACAACGATCTTAATTATATTTATTTATACACCTTCTCCCTATTCTTTCTATTATTATGATTTTGGTAACGTTTCGAACACAAACTGAAGTATGATCAAGATTTGTTAATAATTATGTCATTAATTGTAATTTTAGGTTGGATGAAGCTGATGAGAAACCGTGAAATGGTATAAATCTATTTTATTCTACAAATCATGTTGTTCTTGATCTGTTTAAATTTATTCAGGGACCTGGTTGTACGAAACAAATACTTTATTTGAGTTAAGTAGAAAGTAATCATAGACTGTAGGTTAAAAACGTCGTTCAGCCAATATCATTAAAAAGGATTAAGTACGATCGACTGTGATATTGATTTATTAGTTTAGTAGCTGCAATAGGAAACTGATCAGTCAGTTATATAGAACAAAAGACCTCGTTTGAATCCAACTTACCACAAATTATCTCGTTACAGCGAAATTACGTTGCAATGAAATTGATAAGATGACATGGAAGAAGTACAAGGATAATTGTAATTACAACACAATGGTTGTGATTATCTTATTACTAGTGAAGACAATATGGATTGATACTATGTGTTGACCCATCATCAATGTTCATTTCAGTTTTATTGCCTAATTCTGTTATATCTAAACTTGTTGAATCCCCATGTTGTACACCTCATAGAATATTTAATTCAGCATTCAATGTTACTGCTAGATGATAATTTTAAATTTAACATTAAATGCGTGTACTGGTGTTCAGTAATTTCGTTTTATGAAACCAACTTACAGAAATCCAATTAAATTATTATAGTAACCACGGTCTTCATCAAATAAACAGTCACCTCATCGACCTTGTATAAAATCGAAACCAGAACCATTAAATCTTGTAGCAAGCACTAAAATCTAATTATTGAAGTATTTCCCCTCCCCATAGAATTTTATTTATCATTCTTATTCATTATCGTATTCGATTAATTTTGTGTAGACTATACAATTTCGCTTATTGATCTATAATCGAATAAGATTAACATCTCAGTCACGAATGTGGTCACTTACAATTTGAATAGTTCATTTTGAAAATTTCCAACTTTAGAACTGTATAAAATATAGATTCTCTTCAAATTGTTTGTATTATACTATCAGTAAACTTAAGTTCATTGACTCAAATAGATTGTTTCCAATCATTAAACATAGAACGATGTGTACTTTTAAGTGTCAAATAATTAAATTCAATGATCACATTTCAACTTGATTGATATAACTTTATTATTACTTAAAAACTTGATAATTTAACATTAGTTGTAACATGAAATAATCTAGAATTTCGGACGAGACTATAATTTATGGCCGAACCAATCAGGTATTAAATAACAGGTCTTGGATTTTGGCGCGAAATTCTCTCATCCATTTGGCTAAATAGAGTTTTGTTATTATAGCTGATGTCAGTTCGTGATGAAAACCCTTTCATATTTATTTGACTCATCTTTATCTTCTAATACTCTTGAAGTATTCAACATGATTGTCTTAAGGATAATACTAGGGATTACAAATGTGATGGTTTTTGGTAACGGCTGGCTGTATCCAAAGATATCTAAAATGGACATATCCACTGTGGCCAGCCCAACATTCCGAGTTAATGTAGTAAGCTTTAGGGATGAAAATGTAATCTTTTATAAAAGTCGCGTCCTAGTATATATCAATTAATCATTAACCGAACAGGAAATTGACCAAATGTCCCGGAAACGATACATTCGGAAAATTTCGCAGACAACCAGATAACAACCTGGTACATATTTTAAGTGATAAAATAGATAATTTTCGAAAGTAAAGAACTAAGGATAATCACTCCACCGCAGCAGTTACAACTTCTACCAGCCAATTATAAAATTATAAACAGAAAACAGAAAGAATAGGAAAGACAAGTTACTACTTACTATACAGTTGAGAGTTTCTTTTCTCACCATTTGCTTTAGTCAATGAATGGTCATGATCAACATGATCTACATAAATGAAAACACGAAAGCGACTTATATGTATTTGTATATAGGATCTAGAAATCTTGTCTACATCGTCCTGTTTTAATTCATCAGACAATCTATTTATATGTAAGGCTTTATAAAACAAACAAAATTTCAACTCCCTGATTCCAATAAAGTTTAAAAATAGGTTATTACAGGAACTTACTCATTATCAATAAATTATTCTAAGTCGATTACTAAGCAATTGTATCAGTAATGTATCATAGTATATTGCCTAGAAAGAAAAATAAGTGTACCCTGATTGACGACATTTGTTTACAGCCTTCTACAGGTACATCTCTTATAAACTAAGACCCAAAATACTCATTTCCATCTTCATCCGTTGTGACTACTTAAAAACACTACTGCTTTTGTTTCTTTTGATTTACTTGGTTAAGCTTCATTATCTTCCCCCTATCCAAGAAGAAAATGTATCAACTAGCGTACTAAAATATTATCAAGATATTTTTCAAACATCTAAAGCTTATCGGGTTAAATCTTTAGTCCTTGACATAAAAACATAATCTGGTAGTAATTCTCAAGTGCAAACCGTAACAACAACATGAACGTTCTAAAAATTGCAGCCTGTACTTGAAAAGTCAGTCTTAATAAAAACACAATAGCTTTTAATATATATTAAACCAGTACAGAGGAGAAAGTGGTTAAAGAAGGCTTTATTACCATTGTTATAAATCTCTTTTATTACAACACAGCTATTCCTATTGCTTAGTATTCTCGGACACCGATTCACCAGACACGTCCTCAAATCAGAACACGGTTAAACAGGAAATAGATTGTATTCCAAATAACAAAGTTAGATGAAAGTAAAAAGCACAATAGGAAAAACTTTAATATATTTATAGTTTTTACATGAGAAGGTTTCTAGAGTGTTCTTCAAGTATCGACTAGCGCTGATTGGCTAATTCTTACCCAATCAGCGTGCGCTAAAGCAATCGTGCTTTGAGTGTGCTTCTATCCAATCAATGTCCCGCTAACAACCATAATAACCAGCACTCTGTATCACTAAATAAACTTTACATGACATGGTGAATATCCTTTGTCTAGGATACATTATCGCTGAGGATATTGATAAACCGAAATTTATTTTTAATAAAACGTTACGTAGCTTATGGTATACGGTATTCATTTAACGAGAAATTATTTAGTCCATAAATGCAAATTTCATTTATGCTGAAAACTTGAAAGAGGACTAGCTTGAAATTACTATTTCGTTTACGGATGTTAAAACTTTTAAAGATTTCTCTAAATGAACTGGGTATCAGCATTCATTTGATAATTTTATCATTCAAAAGTGGAATGATTTTTAAGAGCTTAACTCACCTTTACAAAATACATAAGAAAAAAAAGATTTTCACCTAATAAGACTTAAAAATTTGTGAAAACTGTCATAAAAACTCATAACTGAAAATGTAGAATTTTTTAAAATGTATCTGTTGTCAGGCGAAATTAATTTCTTTTAATGAATCTAAAAGTATCCTCTTTACTTCAGACCTATTGTAAATACTCTTGCCTTGTATTTAACATCACAGGAGATTTTTAAACATACGATTTTTCCTACTTTAATTCCGAGTTTTATTATATCATCTATTATTTATTACAATTTGATTCTATGTCAATAGGAGTAACCTGATAATAAACTAGAGATTGGATCGCTATATTGAGCAAACACTCCATGATTTCAGATTGGCGTTTTTTTTTAATAACATTTAACTATCATAAAAACAAAGAAATAGGATGGCAAATGACCAAAATCTACCATAGAGTGTATCTGAATAGTAACATCCATAAGTCCACTCGCTTTGGCAGTACATGCACTAAAATTGGAACGATACAAAGATTGGCATGGCTCCTAAGCAAGGATGACACGCAAAATCGTGAAGCGTTTCATATATTTTGTGGTTTTTCAAACAGTCAGGTCTTAGGAGCGGATGTTGCCATGGCTTGTGTGGATAGGTCGTTCTTCCTATGAGTTTTGTATGGAAATGCTCCTAGTCTAAGAAATAAATTCTGTGAAGTAGGAGCATTAGTGAACAAATCAAGATCACACATTGTAGCTGTGACGGAAACTTGGTTAGTTCACGACTTCGATATTACTCCAGAATTATCCGGATTTCACTACCAAAGAAGTGATAGACAAAGATGTAAGAAAGGGGATGGCATCTCTTATATATAGCTAATAATATAAATATCCGCTCCTTTGCTTGAGAATCCCATGATAGTGGAAGTTATGAAGTCATTAGCTCTGAACTCACTATCGGATGTTGTACATTTATACTCGATGTCATCTATCGCAACTTAATCTGCTTAGCTGATGACTTTATTTTAGGACACATTCATGTATGGTGTACAAAGAACAGATGCCTGATATTAGGAGGCTTTAATGCATCTGATATTGGTTGAACTACGATGACCAACGTAGGATCCATAAACTCCTTTGATAGTAGGTTTTTGATAACGGTATTGAAGCATAATTTACTACAGCATGTATCCAGATGCACACGTTTTGGTTAAAACCAAGTTTCTTCTTTGTTAGTCTTGGTATTCACTCATGCTGGTCTAACTATTCTTCTACCATTAGCAAACAGCAACTATGTCATTTTGTCATTCATGTTTAGAGCTTGTGACATGATAAACGATTAGGTTAAGCCTCGTCCAAATGTGTGGAGAGCTAACATACCGGCCATTCAGGTGTGCTTTGCAAAGATAGATTGGTCAGAAGATACCGACTCATCAGTTGAAGAAGCATAGTTCATATTTAAAATGAGTTCAGTTCAGTTACGTCTTCGTTTATACCATACCTGGTACTACGTAGACCGAATAACTTCTCACCATGGATAGTTAAAAATGTCAAGAAACATCTTAGATGTAAGAAAAAGCACTTGAATATATTCATCTCTACTGGCTTAGAACAGTATAGATGGACATATTGTAGGACAAGGATTGCCTATAAAGCGTTAATTATCATGACTAGACATTCATATGAAAAACAATTGGTTAGGCACTGTAAAGATAGTCCGAAACGGTTATTCTCGTATTTAAAGAGGTGAACTCAGAGAAGCGATGGAATCCTATCACTTTTGGTACAAACAAATCTGTTAATATTGACAAGAGATGATGTCGAGAAACTTAAGGCTTTATTGGAATATTTTAGTAAAGTGTTTTTTATCAGCAATGAAGAACGACCAATGAATAATTGTCAATGGGGCGGCTCGTCTATGGATCCCATAGTTATTGAGGAATGTACTGTCTTAAACCTACTTCAATATCTCAAACCTGACAAGTCCAGTAGTTCTGAGGATATTCATCCTAGAATTAGGAAAGCCCTTGTCGGATGTAATTGCTGAAATTATAGTCATACTGTTTGATATGCCTCTGCGGCAGTCCAGACTGCCAAGAGACTGGAAAGACGCAATAATTAGTCTGGTGTGTAAGGCGAGGAGTAGAGATTCAGTTACTAACTACCGACCCGTTAGTCTAACCAATGCAGTTGTAAGACTAATGGAAAAGATTGTTCGGATGGCTGTTACAAACTATGTAGAAGGACATAATCTTTTATCCATGGAACAACATGGTTTTCGGGAAGGCATATCATGTTTGACAAATCTGCTCATTACTCATTACGAACTGTAGCAAAGTCGTCCGTTCTACTCTTCACCGATGATAAAAAACTTTGGAGACTGGTACACAGTATGTCAGATAGAATAGTATTACAGAATGATCTCAATTCACCGATGGAATGGATGAGCAGGTGGTCACTAAAAGTAAAGCCTAACAAGAGTGTGGTGATGAAATTAGATAACTATGATGATTCATAGCACTACACAATACGTGAAGATGAATTATCCAAAGTAATGGACCATATAGATTTAGAAGTCGTAATAAGAAACGACCCTAAAACTACGAGCAACTTCAAGGCTGCCAAAGGCTTTAGGGTATCATGGGCCATTCGTAGGTCCTTTCAGTACTTCGTGAAGAAAATTTTAAAGTACTTTACCAGAATTTCGTGAAACCGCATGTGGAATATGGGATTCAAGCAGCGAGTCATTGTTTCAAGTATGAGGCGGATTCAGGAACGAGTCCAAAGACGAGGGAGGGAAATGGTAAAAAGTCTCTCTCGTTTATCTTATGAAGAAAGATTGAGACATCCCAAATTATTTCCGTTGTTTTGCCGTAGATTACGGAGTGATCTGATATTGGCTTATCGTATGCTGAACGATGACCATGGTACTAATGTTTTATAATTTTCTTCGGTCTATGATTTATTATTTGAGAGGACATTCGAAGAAAGTTCAAAAACCGAGATCAAATCGTCTACGTCTGAAGCTTTGTTTCTCGCACTGAGTAGTGAATCACTGGTATTCCCTACCAGAACACGTAATATCAGCACCTTCTGCTGATATATTCAAAATGAGTTTGGATCTCCACAGTGTTACAAACAGCAAGGATTAAAATAGGTCGATCGACCTCTTTTCCTTATTACTAGTGACTAAAGGTGTACAGAACGAATGTAAAAAGCTGGTTCTCGGGAATTTTGAAGAAAGAGATATATTGTTGAAAAACGCACAAAAACCCCGTGATTCAAATATTCGTATCTGACCAGATTGGCCGCTTGAGGATTAAATCAAGTGGAAGAATGCTCTTACGGAGTTGAGAACTCGCAAGTTAAATGGCAAAACTAACCTTACCATCAAGGGAATTAAGGGAATCCAATGCTTCCGAGGCCTGTATGGGTAGAATGAATGATTACCAAAACACCTTAAGTGCGTGCTACATGAACGCCCGTAGTATTAGAAATAAAACGTCCGAGCTAAGTCTGATGGTGGATGAATTAAGTCCCGATATAATTTTTGTTACAGAAACTTGGTTCACAGTGGATATAGAATGTTCTTCCATCATCGCAGGCTATATCTGTATTAGAAGTGATAGATTTTTAAGTCGCAAGGGGGGAGGCATAATGTTATACGTTAGGGATCACTTTCGTATACAATCAATCATATCGGAGGCTCATCTTAGTAGTACATGTGAGGTATCATGTTGTAAGATTAAATCTAGAAATGGGTTAGTGACTATAGGGGGAACATACCGTCGTCCGTGTTGCCTTGCTGACGACTTTATCTTAAGACACATCTGTTCTTGGAGTATGGCAGAATGTTGTCTCACCATTGGGAACTTCAGCGCACCGCACATCAACTGGACAGAGCTTACAGCTCCAGATGGAGGTTTCGATAGCGACCTTTTACCAACCGTTATTCAGTGTGCACTTGTACAATGTATCACAAAACCGACACATATTGATTTGAAACATGATCCGTCACTGCTGGACCTCGCCCTCACTCACCACTGTGAGGATGTCTCTGATATTCACCACCTTCCCTCACTAGTAAACAGTGATCACGTTGTACTTCACTTAAAGTTCAGTACACATAGTATACGATTTGTATCTGCCCCATCCCGTCTCAATATCTGGCGAGCTAATATTCCGGCAATCAGAAATTGTGTTATCTCGACTGATTGGTCGGTCGACGCGGATGGACTGATCGAAGATGAATGGAATAAGTTTAAGGCTACATTCGAGTCCGTAACGTCGCCGTTTATCTCATGGTCAGCACGTAAGCTATCACATTGCCCTCCATGGATTAATAAGGAAACCCGAAAGCTGTTAAAGCGTAGGAAACATCTCTGGGGCTTATTCTTGTTGACAGGTCATGCGTCATTTAAGCGTGAGTACCGAAATTCCGGAATATTTGTAAGAAAACCATAGCTAAATCCCGTACTACCTACGAACGAGAGTTGTCATATGATAGCCGTACTTGTCCGAAACGATTGTTTTCGTATGTTAAACAGCGAATGAAACGTAGTGATGGTATTCCCCAGTTACTGTTACACGAAAATTCAGATTTACGAGCTGAATCAGATCAAGCAAAAGCTGAGACTTTTTCAAACTATTTTAGAGAAGTCTTCTCTACGTTTATTGTAACAAATACTTGTCCCACTCACACCGAGATACCAACAATTGAATCTGTACAGGTGACTGAGGAGACTGTCCTTCCGTTGATAACTAACCTCAAACCTTGTAAGATGCCGGGCCCTGACGGGTTACATCCACAGATGCTATCATCTCTTGCGGACATTATTTCAAAGCCCTTTGCGACACTCCTCAACATGTCCCTTTCACTTGCTCAGCTTCCTATATATTGGAAAGACGCTATAGTCAGTCCTATATTTAAGGATGGTCAGAGACAGATCGTATCTAACTACCGGTCTGTCAGTCTAACTAGGATTGTCGTTAAGTTACTTGAAAAGATAATTCGGGTTAGGTTGCTAAACCACATAGATTCACACAATCTGTTAGCTTCTGAGCAACATGGATTTCGTAACAAGCGTTCATGCTTGACTAACTTAATTATTGCGAGAGAGGATTGGACAGCAGCCTTAGATAAAGGTCTGTCTGTCGATATGATATTCGTAGATTTTAGCAAAGTATTTGACAAGGTTTCACACTTAGGTCTTATGCAGAAGCTCACGAGCTTCGGAATGATAGGTGCTGTACAGGAGTGGTTAGGTAACTTCTTATGTGACCGCAGACAGAGTGTGAGTGTCAATGGGGCTCTATCCGATTGGAAGCCGGTCAAAAGTGGTGTGCCCCAAGGCACAATCTTAGGCCCTCTGCTCTTTCTTCTCTACGTTAATGAGTTACCGCTGTTGCTTAGGTCGTCGACATCATTATTTGCGGATGAGGTAAAAATCTGGAGAACGATAAAAAGTGAGGCTGATCATCTGGATCTTCAAGCTGACTTAGACGATTAAGTTAGATGGGCTCGAGGTTGGGGCTTAGAACTCAATTCTAGGAAGTGTGCTAATGCACGTCGGTCACGGTGATAGTTACCATTATACCATCGATGGCAAGTCTCTTCCATGAGTTCAAGAACATAAAGACTTAGGAGCAATAATAAGTCATGAATTAAAAGCAACTATGCATGGCAACGCAGCCGCTGTCAGAGGTTTTCGTGAGTTATGGTCACTTCGTCGAGCGTTCAAATCTTTTGACTAGGAAATGTTTCGAATTTTATATCCAACCTATGTAAGACCACATTTAGAGTACTGTATCCAAGCAGCTAGCCCATGTCTGTTAAATGATACTAACTCGCTTGAGCGTGTCCAGCGTGTGGGAACGAAATTAGTGAAGGGTCTTTCTAAACTCCCTTACGATGAGCGTTTAAAACGCCTAAACCTTTTCCCCTTGTCGTATCGTAGGACGCAAGGTAACCTTATACTGGCATTTCGTATCTTTAATTATGATTTCGGTGTTAATATATGATCTTTTTGCTCCCTCCAGCACTAATAATCTCCGAGGTCATACCAAGAAGGTTCATAAACCGCGATCCAATAAACTTAAAGTGGGGTCCCGTTTTTCTCATCGAGTAGTCAATGATTGGAACGCCTTACCCGAACAAGTGGTATCAGCCCCATCAGTGAATATTTTCAAGGAAAAAATAGACCTTCACTGGAAGTCAATTTGTCAAGATTAACACAGGTTCACCAACCTACTATCCTTATTACTGAAGACAGAAAAACATTGTAAGCTGCATTTAAACTCGTCTACTTTGATCAATTTTTTGTAACTCTTAATATTACTATTTTTTAAACGCTGTCTAGCAACACATCGTTGAAGTATAAACAGTGATCAGTGTGAACTTAAACAGCTTCTGAGGACTACGATACTGCTTCGAGTGAGATGGATGTCATTAGTTAAAATTGTAAAAGATTTCCCTTAGCAGGTGCTGAGTTTATAATTTGGTTCTAGATTATTTTGTTAGTAAACCATCAAACGTACTCGAGCTCTCAATTTCAAGGAAGCTGCTATGGTAAACTTTGGGGAAATGGCACTAAAACCCGAAAATTTCCCCAACATTCCTCTTTAAACTTGATGAGGGACATTTGACTTCGGGAAATTCCTCAAAATACCCCTGAATTTCCCCGAACTTGTGAGCTCCGGTAGTATCCTCATCTCTCAACTTAGAGAAAATTTTCGAGGAATTTTCAGAACCCCTCAAAGTCAAATGACCTTCCCCAAAATTTGGAGAAAATCCAAAAAATTGGGGAATCGCCTAAGGTTTGAAGGAAATTTTCGAGAAATATCTCGAGCTCCCAAGTTAAAAGAAACTTTGGAGGATTTCGCGGAAGTTTTGGGTTATTTTGGAGAAACTCTTGATGTCAAATGACCCTCACAAATGCTTGAGGGGATTTTGGGTAACTTTGGGGAATTCCTCGGATCTGAGGAAATTTTGAAGTTTGAGTGCAATTTTTACACAAATTTCCTCAAAATTTTCAACACCAGATTCTCCGAAATTTTCCCAAAATGTGTCAAATTTTTTCCGGAATTGGAAGATTGGGATAAGATATTTCAGATACTTTCTGTGCTATCTAAGCCCGAAAAATCGAAAAAAATTCCAGCTGTCACTTCATTGATCACCAAAACTGTTTTGTGATGTTCGTAAACCCTCCAAAGTTTCAGACGTGTGAACATATGTTCAAATATATTTTTTATCGTCAAATATTTGACGATAAAATTTACCTGAAATTTGCTTTTCTCCACAATCGACTATTTCTCTAACACTGATGGATTGAGAGCATCCCATATTCCAGACCGTTTATCTAAATAGTTCATCCATCGTTCTGTTTTCTGTGAGATTGATGTTCGTTTCCTAAGCACAATAACCGCTAATGCTTATTTGAAAAATAGACTAAACTCAACTAAGGTCATATAACCAATAACCAATATCTGTCACAGGCTTGTATAAACCAGCCTCTCAAGTAGTACTACAGTTAAGAGGTGTTCTATTTTTAGTTTGATTTGCCTAAGACGTTAGCAGCGAAGATCTCTATCATTTCTAAGTTAATGATGTCTTCGGCATTTGACTCCTCAATCGTGCAAATACCTTTGTTTATGTGCTCTCACGTTTTCATGATTCTATAGAGATAGTTGAACTTAGCTTGTATTTTGACAGTAAGCTTGGCCTGAAAACATTTACCTCTGTGAAATTCGGCTTTGCCTCCGTCCCTCAGTGCCAAGTAAGATCTGCGGCCAGATTTCTTCGAGGAGGCCTTTCACTTATTCCGGGCTCTCGGTTCGGCCTGTAGCAAACGTTCCAAGCCTCTCCTAACTAAAAATCTTCATTTTCCAGATGTGTGCTTCACTCTGATGCACATTATGTTTAGTGGAAGCCTGAGCTATGTCCTTTGCTATCTTCCAGTAATCACCCACATGACATTTTTATTCCATTTTTAATAATTTGTAACGGTACTGCATCCATTATTTTTGACGTTCTTTCCTTTCAAGCAGTTAGTGAGTGATACATTAGGAGTTTCTTTTATACTGATTGTTTTACTTCAACGTCATAAAATCAAACACCAAGCTTCAAAAAATTTTGAAATTTCAAACTGAAGTCATAAATATAGCCAATAAAAGGCGAATGGTTGCTCCACATAGTGTCGAAGAGTCTTTTGTATGTGTGATAAAAACAAGGTTCCGTAGAAGTTCTCTGCATTTATATCATCCCCTAGATCTCTTGATAATACTTTTCGGTTAATCTGACTTGAATGTATTTTCTGAGCACATCGAACCGTAAGCGACGCAGCCATGTTCGGTGAAGTCAACTGTATCTTACAGTACATGGAAGGTCAAGTCGACAGTGTGATACTGAATTACGATCCAGATGTCTCGAATCACTTAATGAAAGTGCAGTCGCCAATATCTTTTTTGTTCGAGTGATAAATAATCCAAGACCTCTAGCCTGTGTACATCTACGTTATAGCGCTTCGTCATGACTGGAGGCACATGACGATCACATAAGGTAGTAAGCATTTCTGTAAACGTATATTCTACGAACTTTGGCTCGAATATTGACCGCAGAATTAACAGCATATTGACTATCTGAGATGAGAAAATTGATATTAAGAAACACACGAAGATAGTCGATCGAATTATGAACTTTACAGTGAACAGATGGCATTACAATTGCATGTATCACTTAAAACTTTTGTAAACCTGAAACAAACGGCTTAGCCATTGGTCGACTGAATTTCTCAGTTGCGATCGCGACGAACGCCGCGTCGAATTTCAGCAATGATATCTAGATGTATAAATGGTAATCGACTGGACGACATTTTGCATATATTTTGGTGCCCACTTGTTACTAATCTCCAAGTAGCCGCTATAATGTGATTTATTGTAAGAAGAGCATGAATGGGAAATACGAAGTATTGAGTAATTTGGAGTCTTGTCCTGGATCCGTATTATAGATGTTATGTTACGATAGTGTATTCAACGTTCTAGAAGTGACCCTCGGATCATTATTTCTTTCATCTCAACTATTCGTATCAAAATTGATAGATCGATTACTACCAAGTATTATGAAGTTGTGTTGATCAAAGCTGATACTAAAATCTACGACTTCTGGAGAAAAATAAAAACGACAGCTCAAATGTAAGATTTTCTACGACATGAGAACAAAACAATGTCCCATATATATAAGCTTCTTTGACTTCGGTTAGAATTAGGTAGCCAGAATCATTAAGGTTAGGATATAGCTTTCAATCGCTCAGACATTCAAGACTGTGGTATACTGGAGTAGGAACATTAATGTCTAACAATTATAGTTCCACATTATAGGTCGATATTCAATGTAATTCCATTATCACGACTGATCTCCGGTCACTCTGTAGTGGCATTGGGCCCTAATACGAGACAATGTGTGAAATGGACACTTAATATTAAACACGGCGATAAATCAAACGATGAAGAGGGCGGGAAGAATGAATTGAATCAATGGGAGTTGATCGTATGGCATGGGTCGGCCATGCAGGCGTGGTTCCTGCTGAATGTTACCTTATATCTTTTATTCATAGTAATTATATTGTTCTGTCTCCAGCCTAAGTTTGTTCTCTATCATGTATTGGTAATTCTTACAATGTAGTGAGTTGATGTGGACGATCATGTGACCTCCATGTAAAACCTTATAGGCAGTTATATCATGACAAATCTACAATTATAGGATTAGGTCTATTACTAGAGCAGTACTAATATCATAGTAGACCATAATTCTACAACTCCATCTGTCCCTTTCTTTTCCATCTCCTTTTCTCTTCTACATGGGTTTTAAGAATATTCTTAAACATTCAAAGGTTATAATTAAGGCATAATATATTAGGACACACTTAGATAAATTATTTTTTGAGATTCGTTTTATCTCCACCACATGTATATGACCCATGCGAACTGACATATGATGATTATTCTATCAGACTAAGGGTTTTATGACATCATTCGAAACTATTATTAATGCCGTTTGTACTTATTCTGTTTTTACGCACTTATTAAATTATTTACATATTTCAGATTTCTTTCCTTCTTTCTTTCCTTTTTTATTTTAACTCAACTCAGTATCCTGTCGAATTCTAGTGAGCCTGTTTGTGTGGTGAATATTACACAACAATTACTGAAACTTGTGTACGACTAAAGAGTAGTAATAATGTTAATAATATCATCGAGTGGTGAGGCCAATAGTGTGTGGTAATTTGAATTCTGTTTCATATGACATTTATCTATGTCTAGCAAAGAAGACTGAATACAATAGAATTATAGAAGATGACCAAAGGTTCAGATATATTCCGTAAAATATAATACACCATTAATCAGTTTATTTTGATAAGATCGCCAGTGAAGAAATCTGAATCGCCATCAAATAAGTCAAGATTGGGAAAGCAGCGGAACCTGACAATATACGAGCTGAAAACCTTAAGTCAGACATAAAAGTAAAATGCAAGCATTCTCCACTTCCTATTTAGGAAGATTTCGAAGGAATAATAAGTGTCGACAGATTGGAATGAAAGACATCTCATCAAAATACAGAAGAATGAAGATCTGGTAGATGTGAGAACTATAGAACAACCACATTACTATTAGCATCAGCAAAGGCTTTCCACAGAGTGTTGCTGAACTGGATGAAAGACTGACCAGGCGCCCAACTTCGATATCAACAGGCTGGATTTCGTAAGAGTCGGTCATGCACAGACTACGAACAATCGTTGGATACTCAGTTGAGTGGAACACATCACTATCCAGAAACTTCCTTGACTATGCGGAAGCGATCAACAGTGTGGATAGGAGTAAATTATGGAAGCTTCTTCGACACTATGTTGTACTTGTGAAAATCCTCTTTATCTGGAATTCATACGAAGGACCACATTACAAAGTGGTTGTTAAGTTTTGTCGATTGGACGCTATATTCGTTCCTAAGCTATTCTGATAACCCGCACTCTAGAACTATACAGCGACCTGAACACCAGAAAGAAGATGCAAAGTATGAGAGAAACACTTTACCCCATGTTTCGTTTTGTACAGAAAACATGGGTATATATAGATGTTAACGTTTGTTAAATCAGCATCATATTTCGGCCAATCCGTTAGCGACATATGATGCTACTGGTCAATAGTAGCACACCACGTTGGAATTCTAGAATGCTCCATCATGCTTTGATTGGCTAGGACTCTTCGGCTCCTTTTGGGGCTCTGGAGGCTCCGTTGAATTTCTCGGAAGGGCGGCTCAGCATTGGTGCATGGTGAACAGCTGGCAGATACATTCCAAGCGAGGACCAGAGCTAAACAAGGCTGATTACTTTCGCTCTTTCTCTCTCTTCTGGTCGCCGACTGTATTATGAAGACCTCAACATCTGGTGGAAAGCACAGAATACAATAGACAGCTTGCATGCGATTTGATGATTTGGACTTCACAGATGACCCGGCCCTTCTATCCCATGCACACAAACGAATGCGGATAAAGACAACTAATGTGGCAGCAGCCTCTCCATCAGTAGGTCTCAGCATACACGAGGGAAAAACCAAGGTCTTCAAATGCAACATGAAAAACATTAACCTAATCACACTTAACGGTGAAACTGTGGAAGATGTGGAATTCTTCACGTACCTGGGAAGCATCATCGATGAACAAGGAGGATCAGATGAAGACGTCAATGCGAGAATTGACAAAGCAAGGACATCATTCCTACAACTGAGGAACATATGGAACTCAAAACAACTGTCAACCAATATCAAAGTCAAAACAGTTCTACTGTACGAAGCTGAAACTTGGAGAACTACCACAACCATCATCGAGAAGGTACAAGTATCTATAAATAGTTGTATACGCAACATACCATCAGCAACAACCTATTGTGCAAGAGAGCAAACCAAGTTCCAAGTGAACAGGAAATTGGGAAGAGAAGTTGGAACTGGATTGGACAAACATTACGAAAATCATCAAACTGCATCACGAGAGCTGTATTAACTTGGAATCCTGAAAGGAGACGGAAAAAAGGAAGATCGAAGAAGACACTACGTCGGGAATCGGAAGCAAACTTGAGAAGGACGGATAATGGCTGGAAAGGACGGAAGGGGGTCGCCCGTGTAGGGTTGAATGGAGAATGTTGGTAGATGGCCTACGCTCTTCCATGAGGGTAACAGGCGTGAGCATGCAAGTAGTCATCTTGTTTTAATAAGTTCGCCAGTGTAATGTATATTTACCTACTTACCCTACTTTCCTGATACTAACAAATTGATAAGCTGAGTTAAGTTATGTGCTGTTTAAGTTAGTTTACGGGCAAAGTGTAACTGAAGTATCCTTTCTTAGAAGAATTTTTTAAAAGAGGAGATCAGTGGTCTTGAATTAGTACATAAAAGTTACGTGGTGTTATTTTGCGCATCGTGAAGGCCAAGTTAATCTTAAAAAGAGCTAGGATTGCTAGCTTGGAGCCGTGACTAAAAAGAGGAAGCAACGGCTCAATAAAAAGTTTTATAATCGGGCATCTTGTGAACACAGGTCACTCAATCAAGACACTCTGCGTTCAAGGTCATCTACAAGGTAGGCAGAAGTCTTCCGAAGACAATTAGACTGCATCTTTTTTGCATTGCAGAAGCGGTAGCCATACATCTGGAAAAATGCGAATTGCGTGTGCAAAAGAGACCTCTTCTTCTACCATGATCTTAATGTATTAAAATTGTTCTCTCTTTTTCATACTCTTGTTCCTTTACAGTCATGTGCTTCACCTTCGATCTTCCTCTTAAATCTTCTACCCCCAACTGGTTTGTTTTTATTTCCACGATCATTCCGATTACATTTCATCTCTATTTAAACATTATGTCTTATCATGCTGAGCCATCCTTTCTCAATCATAATTTTCCTATCTTTTGATGAATCTTAAGCCAATAACAATCAAATGATTATTAAACTTTCCCTGTTTAAAAAAAATTTTTATACTTTTTTTTAGCGACCGAACAACCAGTATTCGATTGGAATAACGGACTGACAAACCCAAAATTTATTCGATTAGACCAAACCACGTCCCTCTGTATAGCTCACAACGCGTTTTTGAGATACTCGTATTATATTAAATCAAAACACAAACTCTGATTTAGAAAACAGAACAAATTACATCAAAAATACAAAATACCTCAAACGGTACAGCCCGTGCTATACAGTTAGAAGTTTCTCTAACTCAAAGTAGCACGTTAAACAATAAAAGAAACCATTAGTACCAGAGGGTTCGATACCTGAGAATCACACGTATCTACAATTTTGCGATTAAGTCTACTATTATAGTAGTACTAATAACGAACTAGACCATAATCCAACATCGGTGAGACCGACTAAAAAAACGCGGCCTGTTATTATTTTTCATGTTGGCTTTAACGTATTTGATTGAATTTCACTTGTGCTAGCCGATTTCTCCATTAGTCTGTTGATTACCTCTCACGCGTAAACTTGTTAAAACACCAACCACTAGCAGATGTGGCACTTGATCGACGTAAGCACACATTATCTAGCAACTAATGTAAACAAGGATTTGAAAGTTATCCTGATCTAATTCTTTATTTGGTTTTTTCATCTAATATCTTATTCAATTTAAGCTATGAACTATCCCTTAATATCCTTCCTTCTAACCACTGCCTAACTTATTTACAATTTTCCAGTTCCGCAGCCAAACAACAAAGACGATATTCCTGTAACTTAATATAAGCTCAAGCTGTAAAGCTTCTACAGTTTTAAGCTCAGACATGTATTTATCTGGATTCATGGAATTTTACTGAATCAATCGAATGATCAGTTCGACACCATGCACATCAAGGTATAAGTTGCAGTACTGTGTGTTCCATCTGATTTTTTCGGGCCCATAGTATTTGTCACAGTTGACTTTTTGTATGTTGCCATGTGATAACATCTACACGAAACCAAAAATTGATTTTTTAGCAACATAAATGGGCCCGATGCCAACAGTCACAACCTTAAATCGTACAGGTGTCCCGCTAGATTGCTCAATTGACTAATTTTAATCTGACTTTATCACAGAGATTCTTATCTTACATTTCAAAAATTTATATTCTACCGTGACATCCACTTCATGACATGGTTCTGTTTTTGGAAGACTCCAATAAAGTGCCGTCCTTAGATCTGAGGATCTGTGAAAACATCTAAGGAGCACAATTCTCTCTCTATGAATCCGAATTCTTTCTTCCGCTCCTGTTTAAAGTCAGGGATCAACTCAAAGACTGATAATGGGAAGTTAAGTACTTCATGTTACCAACATCTTCACATATTTTGCACGACTTATCAGCCTCATTGAGTAGATATCAGATGAAATCTTGGAGTGGATTGATAAAGCTCAGTTGGTTTGATGATGTCACAGGTATTCAGTGTTTGACAACGCTTCTACCAGTAACACCTTCTAATATATTTCGTTCCCACCAAGAGAAATCAAAAGACAGAGTCGAGGAGATCGGAAGAGTATATTTGGCGATGACCAATATATCGGAATTCTCTGATCTAATCTGGCTAGCGATTGCGGTTTATGTTGAGCACGGCGTTACCACACGTGATCTGGTGAGGATGCCTGACCGAGCGCCTTCAGCTAGATGAGTCCACTAAAACATATGGTCAGCATCCAATGTCGAAAACTTAGTGCTATTTATTTTGGGGATTTATTTACCGCTACAGATCACTCCCCCCCTAGTGGGGCAGTGACGACCCTAAGACGTAGCCAGCCAGAAGTTTAAACCCAACGAGTTTGTCGTTGGTAAACACTCTTCTGATAGCTTGCTAAATTTAGCAGCGTCTGGTCGTCTTTCCTTACTATATGGGACGGAGGTACAACATAGTAAAAAAAGAAAATGTACAATGAAAATTTCGGATCCTCATAAACGTCATCGTTCTTTTCCAGCCGTCCTGGAAAAGAAAAAGAAAATGTAAGTGCATGTCGAAAATACACTCGTATTTGCGTAAAAACACAATGTCAGCGGAAAAAAAATGGAAAATAAACTCATGAACACGTAATAGCGTTAAAAAAATTGTTTTTTTGTTTTGTTTTTTTAAAATAGAAATAAAAATATATAAGCATATTAAAATTGTTTTTTTTAAAAAAAATAATATAAAATGTCGAGAAGTGCCTTACGTGCAATAGTCGTTTAAATGTTCTGGAAATCTCACCCTTCTTCCAGAACGCGTCGTTTTAAGTTTATTTTCGGATACTGTCGAAGTATCATCGCGTGTGTTGGTTGTCGGATGAGGTATTATAAGTGTCGGAGTCATGTCGTTCGATTGTACCGAAGGAAAATCTACGTAGATAGGATTTCCTTCTAAATACGCTGCTTTTAAGCGATCGATGCTGATGCTATCGTTGGTTCCGTTCTTATCGACTATATAGTACTTAGATTCACGTTGAAGAACTTTGAAAGGTCCTTCGTATGCTGATTCGAATGGTCGTCGATGCGAGTCTCGACGAATGAAAACGTGTGTACTATATCGTAAGCCAGGTTGAACGAAAACATCAGTTGATTGAGGTCGAGTGAAAGCAGGTTTAACTGAACGCATTGCGTTTGTAAGCCTGTTCGTGTAGGAGGTTAGATCCATGTTCATTGAAGAGGATGAAGGATCCACGAATTCTCCTGGAAGTCGAAGTGTCGTTCCATAAACGAGTTGAGCCGCAGTATATCCAATGTCAGCTTTCACTGCATTGCGGATACCTAGTAAGACGAGTGGAAGAGCGTCGGTCCACTGTGAAACGTTTGCAGCTGATAGCGAAGCTTTCAGTTGTCGGTGAAAACGTTCTACCAACCCGTTTGCTTGTGGATGGTAGGCGGTCGTTCGGAAGCGAGTGATTCCTAAAAGTGTGGTCAGACGACGGAAAAGATCAGATTCAAACTGACGTCCGCGGTCTGTAGTGATGGTTGAAGGGCAACCGAAGTTTGCTACCCATCGTTCGACGAAGGTGCGGGCCACTGTTTCAGCAGTGATGTCCTTAATAGGTACTGCTTCTGGCCATCGAGTGAAACGGTCAACGCAGGTTAAGAGATAAGAGTATCCATTTGAATCTGGTAAAGGTCCTACCAAATCCAGATGAACATGGTCGAAACGGGCATCGGGAGTTTTAAACGAGCCTAAGGGACATTTATTGTGTCTGATAACCTTAGATTTTTGGCAGCTTACACAGGAGCGTGCCCACTCCCTCACGTCTTTATTCATTCCAGGCCAGCAAAACCTTTCTGCTATAAGCTTGATGGTTGCACGAACGCCTGGATGCGAAAGTTTGTGCAATGTGTTGAAGACATTGCGTCGATAATGTTTCGGCACGATTGGGCGATCCCTACCTGTAGATGTGTCACAAAGTAAGGTTTCTTTACCTGTTCCCATCTGTTTGATGCGTAGTTTAAGTGTTGTAGACGATAACTCGTGCTGAAGATCACTGTCTTCTTTTTGAAGCTCGGCGAGTTTAAGAAGGTCGATTCCTTGGAAACTGTTCAAGGAAGTTATACGAGATAAAGCGTCTGCAACTACATTGTTTGCTCCAGAGATGTGTTGAATATCTGAAGTAAACTGCGAAATGTAGTCCAGTTGTCGAGACTCACGGGGAGAGTACTTGTCAGAAGGAGAGCTTAACGAGAAAGTGAGCGGTTTATGGTCCGTGAAAAGAGTGAATTCACGACCTTCGATGTAGTGTTGGAAATGCCGTACAGCACAATACATAGCTAGGAGTTCCCTACCGAATGTGCTGTACCTCGATTCGGTGTCTAGCAACCTTCTAGAGAAAAATGCCAAGGGTTGCCAGGAGTTGTTAACCCATTGTTGTAAGACTCCTCCGATTGCTGAGTCGGATGCGTCTACTGCGATGCTAATGGGTGCTCGGGTGTCCTGATGTGCGAGCATTGTTGCTTTAGCAATCAGTTCCTTAACTGTGGAGAATGCTTTTCGTGCGGTGTCGTCCAAATTAATGGATTTCGCATTTCCACGAAGTTGGTCGGTCAGAGGTTTCATAAGTAATGCGCATTTGGGTATGAAACGTCTATAGAAACTTACCAGGCCGTTGAACGTGCGTAATTGCTTGACGGTGGTCGGTTCTGGGTAATCCAGAATGGCCGCCACTTTGGTCCTAAGAGGTCGAATGCCTTGAGCATCGATAGTGTGTCCCAGAAAGTCTAACGAGTCGGTTCCGAATTGGCATTTCTGAACGTTTACAGTAATGCCATGTTTTTGAAGTCGTTCGAAAACAAGATCCAGATGCTTGAGATGTGTTTCTCTGTCCGGACTTGCGATTAGACAGTCATCAACATACGCGTGTACGAAGTTGAGACCTCGAGAAACGTCGTCTATGAATCTTTGGAATGTTTGAGCAGCATTCCTTAGACCGAAAGGCATTCGCAAAAATTCATAGAGTCCGAAAGGAGTTATGATAGCTGTTTTCGGTATGTCGTCAGTAGCCATAGGTATTTGGTTATACGCTTTAACCAAGTCGATTTTCGAAAAGACAGTTGTACCTTCAAGGTAGCTGTCAAATCGTGAATGTGAGGCAACGGGTAACGATCGGGAATGGTTTTCGCGTTCAATCGCCGATAGTCACCAGTTGGACGCCAATCGTTGCTGTCCTTTTTAGGGACCATGTGCAACGGAGATGCATATGGGCTACTTGACGGTCGTATGATTCCTAAGTCCATCATGTGATCGAATTCGTTTTTCGCTAACCTTAGCTTTTCAGGAGCTAGTCGTCGTGCTTTAGAGAATACAGGTGGTCCTGTAGTCGTGATGTGATGTGTAACATTGCTGGTTACACACGGTAATCTCGGTTGCGTTTGTTGTATCCCAGGGTACTTATCGAGTAGTGGTTGATAGAGTGGGTCTATCATATGTTTAACTGTGACTGGGGATACTCTACAACCAGTAAAAGAAGTTACGCAAACGGACAAATTAGTGTTCCCGTCTACTAGCCTCCGTTTGCGCGTATCGATGATCAGATTGTGGTGTTGTAGAAGGTCCATACCAATGATTGGCATAGAAACATCTGCAACAACGAAAATCCAGTGGATGGGTTTGCGTAAACCCACGTTAAGGTAAACGTACCTTTTGCCATATGTAGCGATCGGTTTTCCGTTTGCCGCCTGTAAGTTTAGGGTCGATTCGTGTAGTCGGTCGTTAGGATTTGCTGGGAGAACGCTAACTTCTGCGCCAGTGTCGACGAGGTAGCGAACTCTCGTTGTCACATCTGTGACGAATAACAGACGGCTTTGTTCGCCGGCTACGGTTGCCGTTAACGCGTGCCGGCTTGGAAGTTTCCCGAATTGTTTTTCGAATCAGTCGGTTTCGTGTTGGGAAAATTGCAGGGTTTTCTGCAATTTCTGGAAAGCTTTCCATACTGGTTATGATACCAGCACCAGTCGGGGTTATCTGTCTCTCGTGGTCTAGAGACAGATCGCTTACGAGAAATGCTTCTACGTGGTGTGCGCGATCTCTTACGGTCGGTACGAAGACTAAGATAACGCGTGAGTGTGTGACATAAGTCGGTTATATCATTCTGAGTCGTGTGAGGCCTTTCTTTGACTGAAAATACCTCGGTAGTAGAAGGTTTCGTAATTTCTAAAATGCGGTCGGCAGATGCAGCTAGCTCGTCTAAGCCGTTGTTCTGGAACGAGACCAGAACTGCTTGCACCTGTTGGGGAAGTTTTGACAAGAAGAGTTGTTTGAATAGACCTTCGTCGAAAGTTCTTAGGCCTATAACCTCTCTCATCCGTTGCAACATGTCTGTCGCAGAACCGTGTTGCAGGTCGATGTTATTGAAGAGTTGATCTAACCTTTGTCGATCGGTTAGATCTCCTCGTTTAAGAATCGAGCGTTTTAAGATTTCGTAAGGATCGGAAACATCACTAGTAAACATACTAGGTGTTACGTACCTGTTGAATTCGCGCGGTAGTGCCTTGACTACTGCGAGGAATTGTGCACGTGTGTCGATCACGCCGTGCTCGGAGAAGTCGGCTTCTGCGTAGCAAAACCAGGCTTCGATGTTGTCGGGCCAGAAAGGCATCAGTTGAAACGAAGGTGGGGACAAAGTCTTAAGCTTGAGTACTTTAGGTGTCTGTTCAGTCATGATGAAGTATGAAGTACGATAATGAACGAGGGGAAAATATATATATATCCAAGAAAAAACACGAAAAAAAATCACAATGTTAAAAAAAAAAAATAAAAAATAAGGCAATGATGTATAAAAAATCCCAAAAAGGAACAGACTCACAGTTACAATTAGGTGTACCAGATCACGTCGGTCTCACCAATGATGATGTCACAGGTATTCAGTGTTTGACAACGCTTCTACCAGTAACACCTTCTAATATATTTCGTTCCCACCAAGAGAAATCAAAAGACAGAGTCGAGGAGATCGGAAGAGTATATTTGGCGATGACCAATATATCGGAATTCTCTGATCTAATCTGGCTAGCGATTGCGGTTGATGTTGAGCACGGCGTTACCACACGTGATCTGGTGAGGATGCCTGACCGAGCGCCTTCAGCTAGATGAGTCCACTAAAACATATGGTCAGCATCCAATGTCGAAAACTTAGTGCTATTTATTTTGGGGATTTATTTACCGCTACAGGTTGTTATCAGCTTAGGTCAAAGACATTAGCTTTTTGGTTGCGGAACATGGTCTGTGCAAATAGAGTGGGTTGCATGTTTTGGTCATGAATAACTTCTAGACAGTTCTCGTGCATGATAGAACGAAAGGTTGAGCACTGATGACATTATAACATTGGGCAGACCAGTGAACCAGTGAACTTCCGCCGAGTGAGACGATTAAGATATGTTTTATTCTCAAAGTCGATGTTGACTGATACCTGAAATCATGTATTGCTGGAACAACCAGTCTTATGGAAGGTGGACTGCTCTTCCGGGTCTGATAAGCAACATAAATTATGGGTTATGAGACGGTTTCTGATGCCGCTAAAAGTCATTTTCAATTAGCTTGCAAATTTGCACTCCTTATGTTTGTTGGTTACCAAGCGAGGGAAGTTTTCACTCACTATTGAATTAATTATGAGGGTACTAGACATATGGATAAGCATGATAAGAAACTAATAAAGGCTGTCAGTCTTCTGTTCGGCTGATGACATCAACATGATTTTCAATATTCACTAAGCGTTTTTTTGTACATCACCATTGAACTTTTTATCATTCAATCATTATATGAGTGTTACACACAAAAGTTTAGTTTACATCAAAGATTACAGTTTAGGAGCCTGCGGACATCTGGGACTGTCATCTATGAACACGACGATGTAGCGCAGTTGTTCGAGGCTTGGAGGCGGCGGAGATTTCTGTTTGACTGCATAGCCGGGAAGTACGCCAATGATTCGTTTCCCCAGTGGGACTGTTGACGGTCTCTCTTGCTTCTCATCTATCCCATATACCTTGCTTAATGCCTCTCCTCTTAATCCCGGAGGACTGACTATGCAAGGTATTGATGGTTTACCTTCCGGTCTCCCTTTCGCAGGACACACTCCTTTTGTTAGGAACCTATGTTTGGGACTCAATTTACCTATCATAAATACCGCGAATATTATTCCTCCTCCGAATCTTGGGGTTGGCGTAGTACCTTCAGTTTCTTGTGCATCTGCAGGGTGCCAAAACCCAGTTTTGTGTTATCCTGCCTCAGTGACCCAAACGGCCCACTCGGTTATTGATTCTGGTCCATCTGATCCATCTGTTCACACGATTGTTCGTGGTCCAGTTATGTACACAAGCGCCGTAAGTATTCTTGTAGCTCAACCCAATTCTCCTTTGCATATTTTAATTAAGCTGTATCATTACTGGTGGGGCCTTATGTTATGTGTTATTTAGACTTTATGTAGGTAACGCCGACGCAACTACTACCTGTTTGATCAACCTTGATATTATAAGCATGAAATATGTAACTTTTCCCTGGGACTCCATTAGCCCGCAACCAAATAAGTTTCGTAACTTTGTCCGGATTGTGACGCCTGTAGCTCAGGTAAGATGCTCTGCGTATTAGAGTCAACCAGTCAGAGAAAACATCATGCTCAGTTCGCTTCTCACTACTTTGTGGTCGTGAACGTTTGTCAAAGTAAGTGTGCGGATGCTCTAAGTGTCTGGTCGTTTGTGTATTTGTGATATATCTCATTTAATGAGACTGGAGTGAATAATGCTACGCTTGGTGTTTGGCTGTGCCAACAGACAAACTTGTATATGGGGAGTAGTCGTTAGTTTGTTGAGGTGGCTTAGACTAGTGTTGCGCATACCCATTCATCGCCTACTCTAACACCCTATACTGACTAGTTTTGGGATAAACTATAAGGATTTAGACGTAGCTAAATACTATCATTCTATGGTGTCACTAACTGTTGAACTGAATCATGCGGAATAGTGCGAACTTCGTTATGTAACTAGATAATAACTCGTAACCGACAGTCTGGGAACTCAGATGATGTATCTGAAAATCAGTCACACTAATGGAGATGTATTGGCTCGATATTTATCCGTAGGCGTCTATTCTCCGTATTATTTACTACTTTACTATCCGACTTCCTTTTTCTAATGATGTTCTGTGTACTTGGTTTTTTATTGCCACAAATATCACTATTTCCACAATTGCTTTTTAAGTTACCAATTTATTGTCTCTGTGCTAATGCGAAGTATGACAACTTGTAGCGGTACATATTTGTCCCTAGTCGTGGTTTGATTATGACTGACTCACTGATTGCATCTAACCTGCTATCGGGAATGTTGTCTCAATAGTTTTTTTAATCTTATGATATTGGTTATTTCATTCGTATTAGATATTTGTACCGTACTACTGCGTAGTGAATGTTGTAAACCTATTGTGCATGTTGTGAATGTTTAGCACTGAGATATTTGAGTTCCTGCTTTGTCATTACTTTTCTGAATTTTATTGTCTCACTTAATAATTTATATATGGTGTCCCGTCTTGGTGTGTGGCACTTTGTTGTTAGTTAGGACCCTACTTGTTTTGTAGCATGTAATTTTGGTTTGGTGGGTTGAGTACGTAATTTGTTTTAAGAAGTCGACTGACTGAGCATTTTATATCTTCAGTATGGGGTTGCGGAGATTGTTAAGTTTTTGATTGGGACCATGAATCTATTGATGTTAGACCACCACTGTTAAATGACGGCTCAGTGGTCTAGAGGTCGCGTTCGCGCGCGACCAAAGGTCCTGAGTTCGAATCCCGCGTGTAGGGCAGTGGATGGGTGCTGCTGAGTCAAATACTAGGACGAAACGGCCGTCCAGTGCTTCCAGCTTTTCAATGGTGGTCTAACGTCAATCGATTCATGATCTCAACCATTCTTATCCGTTGTATAAAGTAATTATATTTCAGTGTATTGGTTTTATCAGACTGTTTTCAACTGGAATGCGCAGATAAGTTTGTGGTATTTATTTCAGTACCCGTAGTCAAAATACTCAACGTATTGCAGTATATGATAATGAGAACATGAACTCACCTATTCACCAGCTATTCGGGTATGAGCTACACTCAAAACGCAATAGCTCAGGTTTTTAAGCCTCCACCAGCCTGCTTCCCTCCTATTATCCGGCTGATAATGGTGAAATAGTGTGGTGGTGCGTTGGTTACTTAAGCAATACAGTAATTTGTTTTGCTGTTCGGATTCACTTCGCCAACCATCTGCGAAATCTTAGAGCACTGTCATACTTATCACTTACCAACAATCGTAGTGTGTCTTGGCATCAGGGCGGCCTTCGATTCCTTGAACACAACTGTTCTCCAGGATCGTCTATTGAAAAAGGGTGTGTCCGAGAAGTTTACTAACATTTTGAATGCCTCACATACTATTACCTGAGGCAGAGTAAGGGCATACAACCACCTCTCTCCATTGCTTCACTCAGTTAGTGGGGTTAGGCAAGGTTGCTCAATCTCACCATCCCTCTTCAACTTTTCCTTCCATGATGTTCTGGAAACAGCCCCAATGGATGTAGGTACTGGTCAGTCAGTCAGCTACAACGTAGGACCAGGCACGTATATGCATCGGTCTAAGTTATCACACAGCACGTAAAGATGAACACCTAATTCATAGAAGCAGTTACTTCAATATTTCTAAGACATCTGTGATCAAATGCTAGTAACTCACAATTATCTTCTACTCTCAATGGCCATGTTTTGCAGCCGTAAAGTGAAACAGAACGAACTGCTGCGCAGTATAAGTAAAAAAAAACATTGTCGGACGCTGATAAGCATGCCTGTGTTCTAAAACCTGACGAATGGTGTGGTCGATGCAGCCAAGACCACGTCTGAAGCAAGCCTGATTTTCTCGTGTTTGCAGTTCACGGATCTTTGTTAGGCGTCCGATAATCATTGAGGCTAGTATTTTAGATGCTATATTAGTCAAACTAATCCCTCTATGGTTATTACAGGAAGATTTTGAGTGATGAAATCAATTCACGTATAGTGAGAGCCAGAGTGGCTTATGTCAATTTAAGCCATCTTTGTCGCCTTCGTGGTTTTAGTCTGGCTGTAAAAGGTTGGGTCTACAACGCTTCAGTAAGATCAGTTTTGCTTTATGCTTGTGGAACCTAGTCTCCAAGTTCAGCATGTTAGATTACACTGTCTGAAGAAGTGGCTTACATTGAGCCACGAATCGTCGGAAATACAATTGGGATATGACAAAAAATACTTATTATTAACTTTTTACCCACTGCTCAATTTATTTGAAACTACCAAGTCCGACCGTGGCATTGATAGATTTCTTGAGTTAGCAATTGTAGGTAACAAAACTCTGATCGAATTTCTGGTTAAAATTGTAGAATGGCCTTCAATCACCCAGCTATGTTAGTATTTCTATCCCTTTGTCATATGTTATGCATTCGTTATAATTCACTTGTCGACGTAGATTTGCGGTCTAGGCTTATCTGGGCATCTAGTAATCTTTTTTGGTGAGTAATGATGTAAGGTCCTTATAACAATATCCCTTGGTTTTCTATTCTGTGAATCTCACTATTTTATTCATGTTTTTGAATGTTGAGTAACTGTACTGTCTGATGGAATGTGGTTTGCTGTACTATGTATGCTTTAAATTTGATATGTGCTTTCATCAATTTGTCCAGATTATAGTTTGCTTGGTGTAAACCATTCAATGCAGAAAAATATTTGTTATGCAGAGCTTACGATGATTGAGAATACTTAACTTTTATCGAATTTTCAGCATACATTCATAGTTTAAAAGGGTATCCACTCAAAATTCGTTCGTTTCGTTTTATCACTGTCTTGTTTACAGAGTTATATTTTATGTATTTTTTCGTTGGTGCTCTTTTTATTGCTTTCTTACACTTGTTTCAGTTCAACGGCTGATTCACATTCGAATCGATTCATCTGCGCCTCTACTGGTTAATGGTAATCATAAATAAAACAACCTAGCACTCACAACTCTGTTTTTTGAATCATAATTATCTTTTTTTTACTGTGGAGTCCTATTCATGTAAATGAATGATCATCCACCGTTTATTCATTGGTTTTTGTGATAGCTCTCATATATATATATATATGTATATATATACATATATATATATATATATATATATATATATATATATATATATTTGAGAGCATAGTAAAGTAATTTAGCCAGTGCTTTTCGTCATGTAATTTTTATGGTTGCATTCATGTTCGTCCGTATTTACTTCTACATATCTATGTGTTTATGTAGCATTTGCATTTGCACATTGTGGTGACTTTGCTTTTGTGTTACTGTTTTTTTAAAATTTTTTTTTAAAAAAAATAGTGCGTCGATTCAGTACTGGTTGTTAGCACTGTTCGCGCTTCGTGCTTTGCTCGCTTAATTTGTTTGTGAATAATGTCTTTCTAGTGTTTGCTGTTTTGTTTACTTCATATCTTTTTTCTGTACTTTCCTTCAGAGTGGTCGTGATTTGATTCAACGAAGTAATGGAATTCATTCTAGTAATGAAAAAAATAAAGAAGAAAGTCCTCCTGATCGTATTGTGGCTTCTTATGCTGCTGCAGCACATGCAGCTGCATTGGCTTGTCATCAACCGATTTCCAGAGCTGCTGAAGCTTATTTAGCCACAAACTCTTATAACCGATCACGTCATTCTAAAAGACCTCGGGCATTAAACCATTTGTCTACTGTCACAATATCAACAACTTCGAACTCACTGTCTACTTTGGTGGATACTGGATCAAATTATATTTCATCTAATTTATTATCAATCCCTTCTTCTGGATCATCACTTATTTCATCAGAAGCTACTTATGGAGAATCGCATAAAGGGTGGACTCGTCTAGTGAATAAGAAAACACAAAATGTAGTGTACCTAACGTAAGTGTTGTCATCATTTTCTTCTTCATAGTTTGTATCTTAAGATTACACACCTTTTCAGAATAAATCCGTGTAGTTTTTCCAACCTAACATAAATATGAAATATCAATAATCTTAATAATGTATGGTCATATTTTATACCAAGTCAAATTCGTTATTATAACTAAAACTTCGAGATAGTGTGACGTGAACATTTTGTCGAATAAATACATAACAAAGTTATTGGAACTTATTTTAAATAATTTTCTTGATGATATTAAGCAGAAAAGGGAGTTTTTACAATGGAAGGTTGTAAAGATTGCTAACTTTGTATAGGGTCTCTAATGAAGCATTCAGTGTATTGTCTATATATATGGTCGAGGAATAGCTGAGTTTGAAGATAAAAATCACGGAATGTCAACCTAATGATCTAAAAATAACGTAGTGTCCACTAAGCTTAAAAGTTGAATGTTTCATCGTTGAGTAAGTTACACTTGGAAATTACTGGGGATTGCTATATTAGGACAAAGCAGTTGTCCAGTGCTCCTTGCTTTTCAATCATCTGGCATAAATCGGTCACTTTACACTTTACTGATCCTGGTGCGGTTATGGTACCATAAAATAAGTCATTTAATACACAACTACCTCGTAGATCAGTACTTTCTGGACTTTTCGTAATGACCATTCAGAGAAATTTCTTGTACATTTACCTTATCTGCTTATGTGAATGTCTGGCTAGCACTAGGATAGGTCAGCATCCTTTATATAACGATGATTTACATGATTTATGTAAATATCTTGAACGTAAAGTAGTTATATTGTCTAAAACATTTTCTTTCGTTACGTATATATTTGACCCGACTGCAGCGCACTGTTCTAGGGACTTAGGTAAACAGTTCAAAAAGAATTTGGATTGATAAATAATTGCTAGTTTAAATGTCTTTTTACAGTTTACAAGTAGATTTAAAATGTAGACTCAAACATTCTGAGGCAATTGGCACAAATAATGAATTTCCTCACAATGACTGTTTATGGCATCTTTTTTAACCGTGTGGTTACTTGAATTAACTGCTTTTCTTGTCAAAGATGGTCATTTAAATTCTAATGCTATTTCATTCTTTTGTATTTATGAGCCTAGCCTGTTTCATTAATTTTTTAAAACTACGTTTTTGATTCATGTTCAAAAGGACTCGATATATTTTTATACAACTGTGTTAAGTCATCATCTTATTGTATTGACAGGGAAGTATTTCTTTAAATTTAAGTATTCTGTTTTTGTTGACTAAAAGTTGTATTCAGAACATAATTATGATTAGTTTATCAATTGTACATACAGTCTTAGTTTATTTCGTATGATCGCAGGTGCTTTTGCAACCTCAAGTGGTGTCCGTCAAGGCTGTCCACTTTCTCCATTTTTGTTTAATTTCATCATAGACCTATTGATGGAAATAACATTCTCGTCTACTGAATTGTCGGGCATTGATCTCCTACCAGGAGGTCAACTTATCGACTTAGAATACGCAGATGATATAGTCCTGTTTGGTGAAGACGCTGACAAAATGTAGTCTTTTGGTAGCACTAAGCAACAATGCCAGAATGTTTGGAATGCGCTTCTCTCCCTCTAAATGCAAGCTGCTGCTTCAGGACTGGTCTGCGTCAACACCTGAACTAAGGATAGGGAGTGAAGTAGTCGAACGAGTTGACAACTTCACTTATCTTGGAAGTCTGATCAGCCCTAATGGGTTGGTGTCTAACGAAATCTCAGCACGGATTCGAAAAGCTCGTTTGGCTTTTGCCAACTTACGTCACCTATGGCGAAGGCGAGATATCCGTCTATCAATAAAAGGACGAGTATACTGCGCGGCAGTTCGTTGTTTTAATTTACGGCAGCGAAACATGGCCATTAAGAGTAAAAGACACTCGTAAGCTACTAGTATTCGACCACAAATTACTTACTTACGCCTGTTACTCCCAATGTAGCTTAGGCCGCCGACCAGCATTCTCCAACCCACTCTGTCCTGGGCCTTCTTTTCTAGTTCCTTCCAATTCTTGTTCATTTTTCTCATGTCTATTTCCATTTCCTGGCGTAATATGTTCTTTGGTCTTCCTCTTTTCCTTCGGCCTTGAGGATTCCATGTGAGGGCTTGTCTTGTGACGCAGTTGGGTGCTTTCCTCAATGTGTGTCCTATCCACTTCCAGCGCTTCTTCCTGATTTCTTCCTCCACTGGGATCTGGTTTGTTCTATCCCACAGTTGGTGGTTGCTAATAGTGTCCGGCCAACGGATCTGAAGTATTTTGCGTAGACAACTGTTAATAAACACCTGCATTTTCTGGATGATGGCTTTCGTAGTTCTCCAGGTTTCTGCCCCATATAGTAGAACTGTCTTTTGTATTGAAAATCCTGACCTTGGTGTTGGTTGACAGTTGCTTTGAATTCCAGATGTTTCTCAATTGTAAATACACTGCTCTTGCTTTGTCGATCCACGCCCTCACATTTGTATCAGATCCACCCTGTTCATCAATGATGCTGCCCAAATATGTAAAGGTTTTTACATTTTCCAAATCTTCTCCGTCAATTGTGATTGGATTGGTGCATGCTGTGTTGTGTCGGAGAATCTTGCTTTTCCCTTTGTGTATATCGACACCTACTGTTGCTGAGGCTGCTGCTACACTGGTCGTTTTCTCCTGAATTTGTTGTTGCGCTTGGGATAGAAGGACCAGATCATCTGCGAAGTCTAGATCGTCCAACTGCATCCTAGATGTTCATTGTATCCCGTGCTTCCCTTCAGATGTTGACGTCTTCATGATCCAGTCGATCACCAGGAGAAAGAGAAAGGGTGAGAGTAAGCAACCTTGCCTAACACCGGTCTTCACTTCGAACGACTTTGTCAACTGTCCTCCATGCACGATTTTGCAGTGTAATCCATCATATGAATTCTGTATGATATTGACTATCTTCTGAGGCACGCCGTAGTGTCGAAGAAGTTTCCATAGTGTTGTTCTGTCCACGCTATCAAATGCCTTTTCGTAGTCAATGAAGTTGATGTAGAGTGATGAATTCCATTCAATTGATTGTTCCACAATGATCCGTAGAGTTGCGATTTGGTCTGTACACGATCTATCCTTACAGAATCCTGCCTGTTGGTCACGAAGTTGGGCGTCTACGCAGTCCTTCATCCTGTTTAACAATACCCTGTTGAAGACTTTTCCCGGTATTGAGAGAAGAGTGATGCCCCTGTAGTTATCACACTTGCTGAGATCGCCTTTCTTCGGTATTTTGATCAGAAGTCCTTCCCAGTCTGTTGGTACTTTTTCTCATCCCAAGTCTTATTGAAGAGAATGTGGAGTATCCTTGCAGTTGCCGCTACGTCTGATTTTAGTGCCTCTGCTGGAATGTTGTCTGGTCCTACTGCTTTTCCACTCTTGATTTGTCTGATGGCCATGCTGATTTCTTCAATTGTTGGTGGGCCAACATTGATTGGGAGGTCCATGGGTGCTGCTTCGATGTTGGGTGGGTTCAGTGGAGCTGGTCGATTCAAGAGTTCTTTGAAGTGTTCTACCCACCTGTTTTGTTGCTCTTCAATGTTGGTGATTACCTCGCCTTCCTTGCTTTTCACTGGTCGTTCTGGTTTGCGGCGATTTCCAGAGAGTTTCTTTGTTATGTTATACAGTTGTCTCATGTTTCCTTCTCTTACAGCCTTCTCCGCCGTCGTTATTAAATCTTCCACATATTTGTTGGTTCTGATGCTCCTCTTCACTTGTTTGTTTACTTCTGTGTATTCAGCTTGTGCCTTGGCTTTTTCTGCTCTTGTTCGACTGGTATTGATTGCTGCCTTCTTGTTCCTCCTTTCTTGAATCTTGTCCAGTGTATCAACAGTGATCCATTCCTTTTGATGGTGCTTCTTGTGACCCAGAACCTCATGACATGTTGACGTGATTGCCTCTTTGATCCCCTTCCAGTTGCTCTCCACAGTAGTTCCTTCTCCATTGAGTAGATCATGAAAGGCCTGGAACTTGTTGCTGAGGTCTATCTTGAATTCGTATTGAACTTTTGTGATATTGCCCGCCCCATTGTCCAGTGCATCTTGAGCTTCAATTTCATCTTGGCGACCAGCAAGTGATGATCTGATGCTATATCAGCTCCTCTCTTAGTTCTCACGTCCTCTATAGTCCTCCTAAACGTTTTGTTGATGCAAATATGGTCGATTTGGTTTTGTGTAGAGTGATCCGGTGAAGTCCATGTGGTTTTGTGTATGCGTTTATGTGGGAATATGGTGCCGCCTATGACCAGTTTATTGAAGGCACATAGGTTTGCAAATCTCTCACCATTTTCATTCCTTTCTCCCAGTCCGTGTCGTCCCATGATGTCTTCATATCCAGTGTTGTCCGTTCTAACCTTGGCATTGAAATCTCCCATCAGAATGGTCAGGTCCTTTGTTGGGCACTTCTGGACGACTGGCTGCAGCCTATCGTAGAATTGATCTTTAGCGTCTTCATTGTAATCGTTGGTAGGCGCATAGCATTGAATGATGCTCATTGAAATGCCCTCTTTCTCTGTTTTGAAGGAGGCTTTGATGATCCTTGGCCCATGAGATTCCCATCCTATAAGTGCCTTTTGTGCTTGTTTGGACAGCATCAATGCAACTCCTTGTGTATGTGGGGCATTTACTTCTTCATGGCCGGAGTATAACAGAAGCTTTCCTGAAGTTAGTCGTTGTTGTCCAACTTTCGTTCAGTGTGTTTCACTGATCCCAAGCACCTCTAGGTTGTATCTCCTCATTTCTGCAGCAATTTGGAAGGCTCTCCCGGTGTCCCACATTGTACAAACATTCCATGTACCTAAATAAATGGTCGCTCTGGTTGTCAGAAGGGGCATCGGCCTCGTAACTTCCGAAGGAACTCGGCTTTCATCATGAGGCGTCATAGTTCTTCTAAATGAAGACCTTCTGACTCCCGGGGTAGAGTTTGAAAGGTTTGAATATTTTTTTCTGGTTAGCGTTTTTTTTATTAGTGAGTTAGTTTTCTACGGGATGGGGACGCTAACCACATGCCTGATCCAAGTAGTTATTCATGTAAATTACAATCGTTTAACCGCCATATTTATAAATGAAGAAATTATGTGAACTATGAACTACTGTAAATTACGAAATTTCCTAATTTAAACTCAAACCATGTTTTGTTATCAAATCGATGTCACTATGAGGATGGATAAGAGTTTATCACTGTTATAACTCACCAGAACTTCGTTTCATTATATATGAAAATTGATACTCATTATGAAGATATTGTACAGTTATTTAATTTTCCACAATAACACCTAGTTATTTGTTCTTGAATATTGTGGTTAAATGTGTAAACTACATTCACTCTTTTCAGTTCTATAGAATTAAAGATGAAATATAATTAGTGTACATGATAATATATTGACAAAGATTAAAACTTGTCCAGTGTGTTTTTTATCCACTTTCTCTATCGTTTACATTTTTAAAAACGGTATTTTATGCATCATAATAGGTCTGATGGTACTCGTCTACATAACGTCGATGAAGTATACACATATTTATCAACAAGAAATTCAGAATGTGAAATTAATTCCAGTATAAAAGAATTAATCGCTGCTCATTTCATTTTCGCACCAACAATCGATGGTCCTTCGCTTGAGGATACATTAAACTTTGTCCATAGATTACAGGGTTCTGTTTTAAAAGATGAATCAGTGAATGATAACGTTTCCCAATTTCTAACAACTGTATCAAGTAGTGTAAATAGTGATAGTGTTTCACAAGCCGTTAAATCATCAGAGGAAGTTTGTAAGTTTATTGTATTATGTGTATCTTTATTTGTTAGATTGTTAGTTTTTGTGTTTTAATGATTTCAATACACTTAACAATTAATAAACCTCGTTATATTAACACATTCTTTTTTGTCGGAGAAAAAAAAGGAATATTGAAATTCACGTACTTGATTGAAAAAGTGATTTTTATTTAGTTTCAGTCCACTTTTATTATGTTAATTGATATACATTGGCTTCTCGTTTAAATGACACTTTTCAGTTTAATAAATTCATTAATTGATAATTATTATATAGAGACTCAAATATGAATTCTTTTTTAAGTTTCTATCATTAAAGCACAATCATATAAAGTCTTGTGAAATATAAATCCTACCAAAGTAGAAGCATTATTAGAGATTCAGTTCAAGTTAATTCAAATGGTAACAAACACAAATTTCACATCAGCTGTATTATTCGTTATATCAGAGATGAAGACCATAAATTACCAGTCTAGTTATTAACAAGTGTTTGGTTTAATCCTGATTAATACTGACGGGTGCAAATATAAAACGGTATCAGATTGATAGACTCTGATAAGATAATGTCATGGATATTGAATTCTGTTGTTAACCACTACCAAAATACCATACATTTAACATAAATTGGTCATTAGTCATAATATACAATTGATCAATTAAATTTGAACGTAACTCGTACGATACTTGAGCACCTGGCTAGTTTGTGGTATTGCTAAATATTATCCATTTAGTGATTGAAGGTATAGATATAATTGAGTTGTATATTAAGTATTTTCGTAAGTTTGATTATTCGTTTAACAAAACGCATGTTTGTTAAGAACAGATGAAGTGGTCATTGAAATGGAAAGTGGAAATTACATTAATATTCGGATGTTGAAAAATATTTGCAATTTTTCTGTAAGCCGTGCGTCTGTTAAAAGTAGTGTTTGATTGGGTCTGACAGTTCGAAAATTGATTGTAATAAAGTACAAAATATTCTGTTAAAAATTTTAATAATCATAAATATGAGTGAATGTTATGTAACACTTACTTACGCCTGTTACTCCTCATGAAGGAGCATAGGCCGCTCACCAGCATTCACCATCCAACCTTGTCCTGGGCAATCCTTTGCAGTTGCTATCCATGTTTTACATGTCTGCTCCTATTTCCCGACTAAGAACATCAATTAAATGTTCGGTAGTCAGAGTAAGGACTTTTTATAACTTGTTATAGATAGTAATCGACTGATGTTAACGATTGGTTTCATTCTTAACTGATCTGAGATTTATTGGAAATTCCCCCAGTAATTTACGGTTGATGTCACTTAGCGTTGTTTTTCTTTTCATTCTCAACATGTCACATGTTAGCTAACAGAATACGACTCGAGTAATCTTTCAGAAAATGGTCTATTCTTCTATATTGGTCGAAATTTTTTTTAGAAAAAAAGCAGCATAATAGTGAAAGTCATTCACAATCAATGTGATACCTAGCATAATTGTACATCAGTCAAAGTTGCCACACCAGATTAGCATGACAAAATGAAATCGATCAGATGATTGATGAAAAAAGTATTGGTGGTAATAAGATTGAAGCATATTGTTCGAAAAAGGAGTAAGTATTAGAAGGCGAAGAAAGTATTGAATCTCAGAACCTAAGAAAAGATAAGGAATGAATACAGCTTTAATGTTAGAAATAATACCCCACTCCATCCAAGGTCTCTACCCATTGATCATGATTACCGGGTAGATACTAATCAAGTAGTATGGACCTACCGAAGTGAATAATTTCCTGATGCCATAACTTACTCCGACCATTGGTACTGCATCAGATTGTGTATTGTAGTTAGTCGTTTTATTATACTTTTTGTAATCGTAATTTAAAACCCGCTAACCTGCTGGTTCTTCCACTCTACTCAGGTTTATATGCTTATGATCAAATGTCACTCACACGTTGTTCCATTATTGTGACATCACGTGATTTGTAATCGATTGCAAAATGTTTAAGCATTTAGAATAATTATTTTTAAAACAAGAACATAATATATTAAATTATTATGAGAAGGTAACTACACTTCATCCAGTTAGAAAAGACTGTCTATGGAGTGTACAACAAAAAGTTGTAGCAATGTTGTTCCTGACTTCTGTTATTGACTTCCATGACGTTTTAAATCTATACAGGGAGTCTTGATAAAGCGATAATTACTCATCAACAATAAATATCATTCATTTCATTGCATCATGTTATAGCCTTGTTAACTTGTCATGTTTTCTACCTAATCACATCGCAAGAAAATAATGTTCGGTATAAAAGCAGCCAGTACTCGATATGAAGTTTTAAAGTCGATAAATTTGATTGTTGAGCCACTATAATCTTTCAAAATCTTTGTGGTTTTCGTCTATTTAGTTCATACTGAAAATAAAAATTGTGAGTTTGATAATTGGAGTCAGCGAAACGTTAAAGATCATTGGCGTGTCTACTGCATAAAGTAGGCGCTAAAAGGACAGTTAAATCTCGACAATTAAATTTACAGCAACGAAATTATACTGATTGGGTAGTTGTGCAACGGTGTAATTTTGTAATTTCACTGTGCTTATATAATAATATTGAGTAATTGAAAAAAAGAGTATTATAATATTCAGTAACCATTTGAGAAATTCAGTTAAACAGTTACTAGATTACATAATATTTACAAAGAATTAACGAAATATCTTGATAAAGGGCCAATATTATAGTAACCCTGTAAGACTCAACAAACAGGCTGAAAATATGTAAAACCACAAAAGTGAAAGGAATCAGGAATTTTTTTTGTTGAAAGAATGAGTTTCATCAAAGTTCAGCTAAAACTCATTCTCATATCAATGCTCAAGGTAGAGAAGGTGATTGTACAAACTTCTTAGGAATGCAAAGAATAATTTTGTGAAGATGGGTTCCGATAGCTTCAGCAATGTCCACAAGACGAACTTGTAAACCTTACGATAAATTTGATGAAATATGGTTGCTAACCGTAAAGACTTTATTTAGATCAATTTGATATCTTTGTCCACTAAGTGAGCGAAGATAGAGCACTTAGTCATTCTCACTTGTCCTTTGCTCAACCAAGATGGATGGTGTTTTGCTATGCTATGATGGACTTGTGGAATTGTACACACCGTACAAGTGGTTCCGCGGGAGCAGTTGAGTTAATAGCGAATTGATGGTTTCCATTATTAGACGATTGTAAAAAACGCATTCAGTTTGGCTGCCGTAAATGTTTTCTGCACAACCTTTTCCTCGGTCGCGTCACTTAGGGATTTCAAGAACAGTAACCTCTTGGGAACGGTTGTTACCTTGTGTCATATTTTCATTTCGTTCATGTGTTTTTGATAAATTCTGTCGGATATGCATTCCTACTGAGTAAGCTTCAATGAGTCTGTTAGTTGCCTTCCAATTTATTTATTGTTAAACAATACATAGAAAGTCCACAAGCTTATAATTTACTCATTTCCATAGTGCTGTATCAGTTATGTATGAAAAAAACAGTAAAAAAATCTGTCTCATAGTTTCAGAATGCTTTGCTCTGATGTCATCATGGAAGACTAATTGAGTAATGTTCATAATCTGCTTAGTAGGAATGTATATCCAACGAAATTTGTCAAGAAGCACATGAATGTAGAGCCATGATGAATTATTCTGAAGGAACCTGCTTCGCTCTTTTTGTTTTACTAGATGTCGAAATGGTGATTTTTCATTGAAATGTTTGAATCAGTGAATGATATACTGTAAAAAGAACTTTCTTTTTAATGACAAACAGTTAAATATCTAAAAGGTTTTGAGAGAAATTTGCATCAAGAGTTTTTTCATCGGTTTACAGCTACTTTTATCACATTATTTGTTATATTTTAAATCCCCTGTAGAGATAATTTATGTTATATTTTTTAACAGCCGCCTGTCGTGTTACGTTCAACCCCGATTATTTACCAAACTCTGACCTGCCAGCAAAACGATCAAAATTATCTGATGATTTACTTAGTTCAGTTTGTAAGCCAAAAGAGCCATCTACATTGAAGGGACAGTCCGTTAACTGTTCAGTCAATACAACTATCAGTGCATGTCCTACACAGTCATTTGTATCATCGAATAATTGTGAACTGAATATTTTGTGTACTGATGCACTGTATACTTCACCAATTGATCGAATTCGTGAAGGACCAAGTGATTTTGAAAATAATCAATTCACTCACAAGCAAAACTTAAATAATTTGAGTAAGAATGAAGCTGAAAATTTCTCAACTTCGTCTACTAGCGTATTTCCTGATATATCTTCCAGTCGAATAAAACCAAGTCAGTTGCAAAATGATAGCGAAGTAGTTGCTAAACTTACCACTGAAACCCTTACAACTGGCGCCTTGCGTACATCGTTAGCATCACTAACTACTGAGGTTGTTCCGTCCGTTATATCTCCGTCCAAGCAGATTGGTGTAAATGCTACAAATTTTAGTTTATCAGACGCTACTAGTTCATGTTTCGATCCATCTCAGGCAAATTTAGCTACACTGAACGTCTTGCAACAAAATTCTGTTAATCCACTGTTCACTGAACAATTACTTGGAATCAGTCAAATGCGTCATATTCAACATCCACAGCAGCATAATCATAATTTGAGTTCAGGCATCACGGTCACAGTACCGACACAAAACATCATAGGAAACTATCCATTTGGTGTTTTAGCTAGTCAGTCTCTATCAAATCCTATTTTATCATCTTTAACAGCTGAATGGCTTTCAAATCTTCGTTCATCTGCACAACAATCGATAACTAGTAGTACTCTGCCAGAGTTGACACTGAATTCAGCTATTGACAATTTAAATGCAACTTCTGTTCTTCAGCAATATCAACAACGACAACGTTTCTTAACTCTGGCAGCCTTACAAAAACATCAGCAAAATCAAGCATTAGCCCTGATTCAAAATGCCGTCTTGCTCCAACAACAAAGGAATAATAGTGTTGCAAACGCTGCTGCACTTGTCTTACGCCAACAACAAGAGCAACAGTTGGCAGTAGCTTCTTTACAAGCCCAAAGTTATATAGCTGCTTTACAACAGCAATTTACTAATTCACATACCTAAAATAGACTTCTCATTACCCCATTAATAATAATATACATAAGTAAGAGATTGATTTATTCACACCGTTCTTCATTGGTATGTTGTATATCACACATCTATTGACAAATGTCTTTCTCATTTGATTCATTTTTTTATTGATTTTCTCCTCACATTGTGCCTACGCTAGTCTGATGTATTGACAGTTATGATATTTGATAATACTAGTCGCTCCTCAAAGGTATACTCGTATATGTACACATGTTGATACTGGAATTTCTGCTTCCCTTGCATTTCTTTTCTTTTAACTAAACACTTCTATTCATTTTGAGTTTGTAACAGTGTTCTATAACTACAGCACTGACTTCTCATTACCATTCGGTCCTGTATTTAAATGTTATGTTGTAATTATACTTTCCTCTCAAATCTTATTTTTTGGTAGTATATTTATGTATTGTACTATTTGATCATTCTTTGTATAGCTATCTTTTCTTAGGTGTTTCTGTGCGTTCGTTTCCATTTGTATTCTGTTTTTCTTTGTCTATAATATTCTCTCTCTCTCTCTAGCTTTCATCATACCATTTTACGTAATCATACTTTGAACATGTTATTATTACTACTATTATTACTAAAGACGGCATAAACAACTGATACACTCTTTCCTATTTAACTAGTTTCTCATTCTGTTAATACCATATAGCTGAATCTATCATTTCAGGTGTTGTTACATAACTGGAAGACAATATGTGTTAAGCTATTTTTCACAATGGGTGGCAGCCTTCTTATAAATAGTATATATTGAAGGAAATTAAAATTATATTAGTAAGAAAGTGTAATGCTTTTAGTAGTGGCCCAGTTAAAAAATGATCAGTTTCCTTGCACTATTGTCTGATACTCATCTACTGAAGATGCTTACTTTGTATGTTTATGTTAATTTATGTGAACTGGATAGTTCAATTATCAAGATTTCATTGTCCTCGTCAACTTCAACATTTGATCCAAGTGGAAGTGCATTTTTCAGATTATTCTGAAATAATGAATACATGCTTCGTTTGCGACGGGTTGTCTTCGTAGGTGTTTGTAGTCTTTACTTTCCGTTCGAGAGGAAAGAATCGTTATTACAAATCAGATTAATTATTGAATCAAAGATTGCTTGATATGTACATTGTTGTGAATAAAGTATGGTAAAGTTTCGTGAATGTCTTAATTTCTCAGATATTAGTCTCGAGGAACATCAGATAGCTGCTTTGTCACAGTATGGAAATCCATAGTAGTCCGTACCCACAGCCCCTTAGTTCTCGTGACAAGTGCTAAATTATTAAGACCACATGATTTCCGTTTTGTAGTATAAATTTGCAACTATAATTGTCATGATACAGTAAGACGATAAATCCAATACCACTGGTACCAGCTGTTTAACTCCTGACTTGTAGACACTCCGGGAACAAATCATTGATACTTCAGGAAGTCATCTCTAAGTAACTGAACTGACCTACGATTTATGATATATCGAAAGACTAAAGAAATGGTAAGTTGCAAAACTATTTTATCGTTTATCATTATGTACACACTGTATACTTGTGGTGTGGGCTACTTATGTCCACATAAGTAGTATATAACGGTGATCAAGCATAAAATGTATTTCAGTAGAAGATCGATGAGGAAACAACGGAAACAGAACGCAATGGTATGAAAATGCATGAACAATGAAATCTGAGACAGTGGAACGATATTTGCAAAGGAACAGTCAAGTTTGGGATGATGGATTGATATTTTGCAAATTAACTATTTACTATATGGTTCTCAGATTTTAGTGAGATGCTCTGTAATTTCGTGTCAAATACTAGACTGTAGATGGAATGACATGTGCGGTGAAAAATATTATAGTCGGGGTATTGATTGGCGGCTTTATCAATTTTAACATATAAGTTTACCTTATAGATTGATGATTTTTTGTCTTTTAGGAATTCCTTGTCTCTCCAGCGTTGCGGCTTGTTTAAGCTACAGCCTATAAGACCAGACAGACTAAAACATATTCTATTTATCACCAAATATGTAACTTCGGTAAGGATGTTAACAACTTTTCTTGCATCTAACAATTCTTTCTTAAACCTACTAATCATCAGTGAACGCTCTCAGGTCATTAAGATCACCTCTAATCCAGTTTTCTTTTCAGGTACCTCCAGAAGAACCCTTCTATGGTGTGGGAAACCGAGAAGTGATAATTACCTTCATACCTCTAACAGCACTCAAGATCACTGTATTCATAATCAATCTCCCTCTGCAATTCCCATTATTCCATCTACATTGACTTTCAACTCTAAATTTCCTTTTTTGGCTTCCTCCTCAAGTGTCACCATGGCCAACGATCCTAGTGCGCAAAACACTGTCCCATGTCTTCTGAAACCTCGCTCCAAATTACACATTGTTGCCTTCAACGTACATACGCTATGTCAAATCGGCCAGTACGCATCCTTGGATAAGACCCTAGAATCTCGTACCATTGATGTATTCTGTATCTTCGAAACAAACATGCAGGATCCTAGTTTGGTCGTTCACTTGACTTCACCTCGCCAAAATGGAGAACCGACGAGATACACACTCCGTGTATATGGCTGCTTGATAGCCAGTTCTCGTGGACTGGCAGGTGTAAGCATAGCAGTAAGTATGAGAGCAAAACAATCACTAATAGAATGGATCCCCGTTAAGTCGCATATTTACTGTTCGACTAAACGGCTCCCTAAGATCTCGGAAGGTTAGGGACACACGTTACCTTTTCATCGTTCTTGCTTACACTCCCACTGACTGCAACTTGGATGAAGTAAAAGATGATTTACAGAAAGCTTTCTTAACTTGTTCAAAAAGCTTAGCACTCAGACAGCACTGGTCGCAGATGACTTTAATGTCCAAGTAGGTAGCTTAAACCAAACAGAAAGACGCTTAGGTGGGTATTTTAGTATTCCGACTCAGCGAACAGATAACGGTGATTGCCTGTTGCAACTGTGCTCGGACAATCGTTTATTTTTAGCAAGCACTAATTTTAGGCATTATGAGGAACATCACCCAACATGGCGATCCCCTGCACCAACGATAGACTCAATTAGACCATAATGTCATCGTTGGAGAAGCTCAATAGAAGACTGTCGCTCATTCTGGAATACCTATTTAGACTCCGGTCATGCTCTAATACGAGCACGAATTTGCTTGCGCCTCACTGTACTCAGAGAAAACACATTAGAATCGAACTGAGTGACAAGAAAGCCAAAAGTAGATACTAGGAAAAACTGAAGTCACACTTGGGTATTTCTGAAAACGAGTCTGACCCAGATGTTGCTTGGAAAGATATACGAACAGCTGTGGAAACAGCAGCAACGTCTATTAGTGATTTGAACCAATGGGTCACGAAAAACCAGTGGATTTCTTCTAAGTCTATTGCACTGATGAATTCACCTAAACTTATCCCATCAGGCTCTGAACACGATGAAAGTCGAAAACAAATCAGATCTAGGTTAACCAAAAGTCTAAGGAACGATCATAAACAGTGGTGGGCAACGAAAGCAACAGAGATGGAAAAAGCATTTGTTTATTATTGATTGATGCACTGTTCAAGAACTAGAAACACTCAGTTTTGAAATCAGTGATTCTTAGTATAGGGGTTTTTGAAATTTTTGGAGACATAATCATTTAATTCAGAACAATTTGTGCGTAATCAATCCAGACAGAAAAAATTAATATACCTACATCAATGAAAACGTTTATTTGTTGAAACTCGGAACTACCTTTGTTCCATTATCACTTATCTACTTGGTGTAATTTGAATCTGATTGCTTGAATTTGTTGAGCATTTATTGTTCAAATAACTGGGTAGCAACATTCGCTTTTTCAATATTATACATTTGAATTTATAACTGTATATAATACCGTTCATTATCTAAAGGCTTGTTTCTAATTTCGACTGAACAGGAGCGCAACTGTATGAACTAACCTACAAATTCTTTCCCATTTTCACTTCTCTTTGGTTTGGATATAATCACTATTACTGAGCTCACGTAATAAAACCCCTTATCTGTAAACGTTGCACACCTTTGATGTTTCTGATAGACCTAAGTAACTTAAATAATATCTAACCCGAACAATTAATCATAAATCAATAAAAAGTGTTATATTATACATTTCTGTTATTGTTCTTCAATCAGTTCCTTCGTTGCAGGTTATGTTCGCTCCGCACTGGTACACAGAATGACTAAAAATACACAGTTTATTGATCAGCAGGATGCCCACTTACAAAGAATGAACGGTTTTAAACTGATGCCTGGTATAGGAACTTTCGTCTAAATTTGACCAAATAGTTTCGCAGTAATTGGGTGTCGAGTTGATGTGAGACATTAAGGAGGAGAAATGTATTTGTAAAATCTCAGGCAATGAATTTGAAGTAAATTCAACGTTTCGCTTACACATAAGGACCATTCCTTCAAAAACCTTGGATCAGATTGCTAGCGGGATCGTGAACGCGCACTGCTGAGGAGTCCCGCAGTGCTTCCAGGTTTTCAATGGTGGTCTAACGTCAATCGGTTCATAATATCAGTCAAAATACTGTTTTCCCGTGTATTTTAATTTGTGTGAAACATGTACAACCTAATTAACTCTTGATCAATGATAATTGAATACCTAGGATGAATTTTTTGACCACCAATAAAGGCACTGGTCGGCTGTTTCGTTCTGGCATGAGACTCCTCTCAATCTTGAGTGCGGATCGTCACAAGCTAGGACAAAACGGCAGTCCTGTGCTTCCAGGTTTTCAATGTTGGTTTATTATTAGTAGGTTCATGATTTAAATGAAATTTATCAATCATATGGACGTGTGCTACTTGTGAATGTAAAGATGTAGCATGGGTCAAACTCTCGTTAACTGAATTTTCGCGCGATAGGAAGACTTCATATGGAGTAACAGACTTAGCTTATTGTATCGATACACATGTATGACTAAACGGTATGCTCATAAAACTGGAAAACATTCCAAGGGTAACCAGATTTCTCTAGAACTTCTTTACTGCAATCTACTAGTGAGTTTATTATTCGTGCACAGCCTCAATATCATAATTTTCATCTACTATACGAATAATAATATTGACATCTTGTTATCTTAAAACTATTCATAAAGAAAATGTCAACAAATTGTGACTCTGAAGTGACGAGTAGATCGGCGTAATAATACTTCCTGATAACAAGTCTAAATCAAGAATCTGCATAATCTAATTCGTTTTGTGGTGACAATAACAGGACAAATTAGGAGTTGATGTATTCGAAAAAAGGCAAACTTGTAATACAGTAGTGCGACATTAATAATAAATTATTGTTGACACTTCCGGAATTTAGTATTTTCGAAGCCATATCTATTCTACAGTATAATTCACTTTACCAAATATTTTGTTGACATAACTGGAGATTAGGTCGTAGTACAGATATGAATCCTCGATATAATTTCAATTACATAAATAATCAGCCTCTTGAGTAAATGAATGTACATATTGTGTTCAGTTATTCAACATCAGTATTATTTAGTTTGATACTAGATGTTGGCTTCTAATCTAAGTCATGTCATACAAGTTACACCGATCTAAGAATCAGACTCAACTTATTATTTTAATTATGACGACGCCATCATGACCTTCACGAGTGTTCAGTCGAACACTGAGACGTTTCATCTCCACCGGATAATATGACAACATGAAGCTTATCTTTTTGAAATTAGTTCTTAGTAAATGATTTACTTCTATGAACTTACTAAAATTCAATGCAATTAGTTTTACTTAAATATATTCGTTTTAATCGAACAACTTTATGTTTCAAAAGGATGATCGCAGTGTAAATTAGTATTCTGTGTTGTTTGTATGAACTAATGGTTCCATTCGCTTGATGACTGATAGATTTCGAATTCAAATACAATACATTCGTTCGTGCTCATCTAGTACTTTTTGGCTAATTTTAGTTATTTCTGAGATTTCTAGTTTGTACTATAATTGAAATGCCCCTTATTATCACATTGGCTTCGCGATGGGGCCTATAATGGAATAGTTGGACATACATTCAGATTTTGATGTTTTGAGGATTACTTGGAAAGGTTCGAAATCTGAGCTATGACCAAGGAAGGTGGTGAAGATGTTAACATTGTGACACGTTTCCTCACATTCATGGGAAAAGAAGCCTACAGCTTATTAAAAACAATGGCTTCAATAGAAAAGCCTTTTTCGTTTCCATATGCAAATCTCAATGAACTGCTGCTAGACTACGTTAAGTATACAGATTTCGAATGCAGTAACAAAGGAAAACTTCGTGAAATTATTCATCAGGACATCAAAAGTTCTACTACTTTACTACGCCGTCCCATTGCAATGCGTAATAAAGGTTATTCAGATAATAATTCATTGACGAGTTGCGATGCAGGTCTTGATGATGGGCAGAAGTTGGTCCTATAGCAAGTTACACACGTTTAATTCATGTGTATTTTCGTAATTCTAAATTCTTTGAATGTGGCAAGACTAAACGATTCTCGTCAGTTTCCAATACTACTATTCATTTCGCTGCAAGCGGTGCTAACTCCGCCTGTAGCTCTTCCAGAGTTACTGCCAGGCCCGGGCAAAAGAAGAAGGTTGGGCATGGGGTTTGCGATCACATCCTGTAGAAAACTAACTCGCTAAAAAGACGCTAACTAGAAAAAAATAATTCAAACCATTTAAACTCTGTCCTGGGAGTTAGAAGGTCTTCATTTAGAAGAATTATGACGCCTCATAGTGAAAGCCGAGCTCCTACGGAAGCCACGAGGCCGTTGCCCCTTCTAACAACCAGAGCAAGTTTTATGGGTAAATGGAACGTCCGAACGATGTGGAATACCGGGAGGATCAGTCAAATAGCAACGGAAATGAGGAGATACAACTTGGCGGTACTGGAAATCAGCGAAACCCATTGGATCCAAGCTGGACAACAAAGGCTTAATACTGGAGAGATGCTACTGTACTCCGGCCGCGAAGAGGAAAATGTTCCACACACTCAGGGAGTTGCTCTACTGCTGTCCAAAGTAGCACGAAATTCACTTGTAGGGTGGAAATCTCACGGATCCAGAATCCTCAAAGCATCATTCAAAACAAAGAAGGAGGAAATCACAACGAATGCTATTAAATGTTATGCACCCATCAATGATAGCAACGACGACATTAAAGATCAATTCTATGAGAGGCTGCAATCAATCATAGAGTAGTACCCAAGAAAGGACCTCACTATTCTAATGGGAGATCTTAACGCCAAAGTCGGAATAGACAACATCGGATATGAAGATATTATGGGACGACATGTACTGGGAGAGAGAAACAAAAATGGTGAGAGATTTGCAAATCTATGTACATTCAACAAATTGGTTATAGGCGGCACAGTATTTCCACACAAAAGTATACACAAAGCTGCACGGATCTCACCGAACCACACCACAGAGAACCAAATCGATCATATTTGCATCAACAAAAAATTCCGAAGGACAATCGAAGATGTGAGAACCAGGAGAGGTGCTGACGTAGCTTCAGATCACCACCTAGTTGTGACCAATTTAAAACTGAAGCTGAAAAAGAACTGGGCAAGTGGACAAACAGCACTACAAAGGTTCAATACAGCCTTCCTTCGAGATACTGACAAACTCAATGAATTCAAGATAGCTCTCAACAACAGGTTGCAAGCCTTACAGGATCTACTGAAGGAAGAAGAAACTAGTATGGAGGACAACTTGTAAGGTATCAAAGAAGCACTAACTTCAACGTGTCAAGAGTTTCTGGGCCTCAAGAATTATCATCATAAGGAATAGATTTCTATAGAAACACTGGACAGGACCAAAGAAAGGAAGAACAAGAAGGCCGCAATTAACAACGGCCGAACACGAACATAGAAAGTCCAAGCACAAGCTGAATACATAGAAACAAACAAGCAAGTGAAGAAGAGCATTAGAACCGCCAAGCGGAAATACATGGAAGATCGAGCAACGGCGGCGGAAAAAGCTGCAAGAGAAGAAAATGTGAAACAGTTTTACGATACAATCAAGATACTAGTAGGGAAATATAAAAAACCAGAAAGACCGGTCGAAGACAAAAAAGGCAGGCCAACCACTGAAATTCAACAACAGAGGAAAAGATGTGTAGAATACTTCGAGGAACTCCCGAATAGGCTGGCTCCGACGAATCCACCGGACATCGAAGCAGCACACATAGATCTTCCTATAGATGTCAATCCACCAACTACGGAAGAAATTAGAATGGCCGTCAGACAAATCAAGAGCGGGAAAGCAGCAGAACCTGACAGTATACCAGCTGAAGCACTGAAGTCGGTCATCGAAGTAACTTCAAACATGCTTCACCTTCTATTCAGAAAGATTTGGGAGGAGGAACAAGTGCCGATGGACTGGAAAGAAGGACACCTCGTCAAGATTCCAGAGAAAGGAGATCTGAGCAAATGTGAAAACTACAGAGGCATTACACTACTGTCAATACCAGGGAAAGTCTTCAACAGAGTGTTGCTGAACCGGATTAAGGATGCAGTAGACGCCCAACTTCGAGATCAAAAAGCTGGATTCCGTAAGGATCGGTCGTGCACAGACCAAATTGCAACACTACGGATCATCGTCGAACAATCAGTTGAGTGGAACTCGTCACTGTACAGCAACTTCATTGATTATGAAAAGGCATTTGACAGTGTAGACAGGAGAACGTTATAGAAACTTATTCGATACTACGGAGTTCCTGAGAAGATTGTCAATATTATCCGGAACTCATACGACGGACTACAGTGCAAGGACGCGCATGGAGGACAGCTAACAGACGCATTCCAAGTAAGGACCGAAGACAGACAAGGCTGTCTACTCTCTCAGTCTTCCTCTTTCTTCTGGTGGTCGACTGGATTATGAAGACCTCGACATGTGAGGGAAAACACGGAATACAATGGGTAGCTCAAAATCAATCAGACGAATTGGACTTCGCAGATGACCCAGCCCTCCTATCGCATACACATGAACAAATGCAGATAAAGACAACCAGTGTAGCAGCAGTCTCTGCATCAGTAGCCCTCCACATACACAAGGGGAAAACCAAGGTCCTCAAATTCAAAACGAAGAACAGCAACCCAATCACTCTTGATGTCGAAACTCTGGAGAATGTAGAATCCTTCACATACCTGGGAAGCATCGTCGATGAACGGTGTGGATTTGATAAAGAAGTAAATGGGGGAATCGACGAGGCAAGGGCCGCATCCCTGCATTTGAAGAACATATGGAACTCAAAACAACTGTCAATCAATATCAAAGTGAGAATCTTCAATACGAACATCAAGACAGTTCTAGTGTACGAAGCTGAAACTTGGTGAACTACCACAACTATCGTCAAGAAGGTAAAGGTATATATAACTAGTTGTCTACGCAAGATATTCAACATCCATTGGTCGGATACCATCAGCAACAGCCTTCTGTGAGAGAGAACAAACCAGCTTCCAGCTGAAAAAGAAATTCAGAAGAAATTGATACAAATGGATAGAACATATATTACGCAAATCATCAAACTGCATCACGAGCCCTGTACTGACTTGGAATCCTGAAGGAAAGCGGAAAAGTGTTAGGCCAACAAACACATTACGTCGGGAACTAGAAGCAGATATGAAAAGGATGAATAACAACTGGAAAGAGCTAGAAAGGTTTTCCCAGGCAGGGTTGGGTGGAGAATACTGATGAGAGGCCCATGAACCCTCACGAGGAGTAAAAGACGTAAGTAAGTAAGTATTTATCATGGAGTGCTATCAATAAGTGTAAATGGGATATTATTTGCAATGAATAAAGCTACTCCTTATTTCCGCTTGTGGATTATGTTGGCTCTTACTTATGTATGAAAGAAGCATCAATTATTACAAATATCACGTGAAAACATACTCTCACGAAAATCGTTTCTCCAAATACTCCAAGGCACATTACCGTAATATACTATAGAACAACGCGCACTCTTCGAGTCTGATATGAACACCAGAGTGATGTGTACAACATGGATCGCTCAACTCAAACATCAAAAATGAATCTCCAACTAAGTAACCAGTATTGTACTTCAACCCATGCACGTCTCTACACCTTGTAAGACTAGCAAGCAAAAGACGTGGTAGTAAAGTGCTTCCCAAGCTGCCCGTGCTGGAGATTTTTACTGGGGGAAACAAGACGCAAACTAGTTGTATCTAATACCCTTCTCTTGTGACTTTGCGGTCAAAACGTAGCAATAGGTATGCTCCACCATTGAGAATAACTTATGACTCACTACACGTTACAGAATAAATTTTACTGACATCATAGGGACTATCGGTTACTCTAAGTCCGAGACCAAACACTAAAATACTAAGATAAGTGGCTTATCATCTTCGCGTTATACTTTGTCTTATGAATAGCATTGAACATGGTTATTAGTTGATCTTGATGGAGTTTTGTTCTCTGAGCTGGATGAATTGGTCGTGGAGCATTCACCGTTCTCCTGAACGACATCATCCGCACAAACTTCGTCAGAAAATGGGCTACGAATCTTCTCCGCTATCTCATAATTCGCTGATTGCCAAGTTTACAATTTTATGATATAGAAAGTCTGTGAAATTATGGTCTGCTTTGATAAAAGCACCGCTCTAATATTAGACCTAATCCTATAAATGTAGATTTGTCACGATATAACTGCCTAATCTATAAGATCTTGCGTGGAATTCACATCGTCATCTACACCAACTCACTACATTGTAAAAATTACCAATACATGATAGAGAATAAACTTAGGCTAGACACAGAACAATATATTTAATATGATATGATAATTATGAGTATTCGAATTATAATATGAACTAAGAATCCCAGAAATAACGTAATCGGATCAAGAAGTAGTAGATAACCACAAACGAATGTACTGTATTTAGAATTCGAAATCAAGCATTCCCCGTGTTAAATGTTGAATGTCTATTTCCTACATTGTCTCGTATTAGGGCCCAATGCCACTACAAGTCTACTCTTGTGCTGGTTTGATCTCTTTCTTAAAAGTGAAGCAAAACCATATGTTCCCACATCACGTCTTTCTACTGGTGAAGTCGTCTAAGGTTATATACAGGATAAACTACGTTTTAAACCTTACCTTGTTGATACCTCGATAACCATGAAAAAGTGGGCATTTTCTTTTTGTTGACAACCTCAAAGTTGTATAATTTTCCTCCTTGCATGGTACAGATACTTCCTTAATAATATATTCCACAAAATGGCAATCCGTTTCGGAACCGGTGTCACACATGGGAAAGTCACTATGTATTTGAATATGACTTATGTACCACATGGTATCGGAGGGTTTAAGGATTTAAGGTCTAGTTTGGTGCTGGTACACTATGTTGGTCACAAGAATGGAAAATCTGATTCCAGCATCGCAGATTTATCATGATATGGAAGTCAAATCGTTGTCTATACTGACCATTACTGTTGTACTAGTCAGCAATATGTTAGGCATTTCTGAAGAACACGCTTGGACTGGTAATAGAATAATGTATTTATCGTGAAAAGGAATGAGATTCGCAAAGTGACCACATCTGCATGACTCAGCTGTGCCATTTCGATTTTCTGCTCACGCATTCACCACTTTTTACTCCCCCCCTCAGTTATACATTTTGAATGTAAATCTTAATAATGATATGTTGAGATAGGGATTTAAAAGATTAGGAACCGATAACCCTTTACTATTCTCCAACCACACTAAACGCTATGTTGGTTTGATACTTCACTACAAATAAGTCTCAACGTCTAATGTCAATGAACTTCTGTTACCAGGGGATTTAAATGATGCTCTTTAAGCGTGGCACAGCTCGAATAACAACCTCTCCAGTCACATCAGATGATGTAAAAGCCTATCTAAATCTGTGAGTCAATAGCAAAAAAGCTGACGGAATCATTGCATTGTGTCGACTGACTTTGGTCAGTGACCCGCGTTATAGAACACAGATGGGATGTTCTAAGTGGTGATGAACCTACAGCGCCCGACTCGAATAGGACTTGGTCAGCGCACTTTAAACTAAAATCTACTTGAAAACTGGAAACTCCATGTTGCCGTAGAGTTGAATCAGGTGATGAGAAAAATCATTAAGTGCCTCGGTAGGAGGAAGATCAAGCTCTGAGCTAGAAGAGATAAAAAATATGTGGAGGCATTCATTAACGGTCGCTTCAAAACCACAACATCACACACTAATGAATTGTCTGAGTTGGTTGAATCATGCTGGTGTTGCTTTAACATGAACGGCAAGATATACATTACTGGAGAAATAAAACGTCCCCCACAGGTCCTGATGCTCATGAAAATGTGATAGTTCAGGTGATGCTAAACGTACCATACATGGGATTTGACCAAATTCTATTGGCTAAATATTCCAAAACTCCATCTCTCAATCTCAGGAAGCAAAATACAATAACTGCAGAGTGACTTCGCACTTTCAGAGAGGCAGCCAACAACAATCGCGCTATCTTAGTGATGAGATGAATCTTTATTGCTAATCTCATAGACCATAAAACCAGGAGCATGCGGGCTCTGGTGCCAGTTGAGTGTCTAGTAGACAGCTAGCTAACTACCGGGTAATTATTAAAGAGACCAAAATCCCTCCACCCATCAAATTCACAGGCGGTAACGAGGTCCGACCCGTAATCCTGAACGAGTGTGCAAAATCCATTAACATATCAGTGTGACCTGTTCGGATGCCCGGTAGATTCACACCAACTGACACGAGAACCTTGAAAGAAGATAAAAAGCCCAGTTTGTTACGGACATGTTGCATTTCTCTTAATACTGCCGAAGGTAATGAAAGCACTTGTCAATGAATAAAAGCGAATACATGGATAAGAACAGCATCCTTCACGATGTAATATCCCTCCATTTCACAAAAGTTTTCGACATCGTGTCTCATGTATTCCACATAACAATTACCAAAGTTTATCCTGGCTCCAAAACTACCTAGAGAACAGGATGTTTGGTAACAAGATAAATAGAATGCGCCTGAGTTCTAAGGTAAAAACATCAAGAGTTTCACAAGGAATAATCCTAGGTTAACTTCTGTCAAGCCGCCACAACGTGAACATCAGCAGGACGTCATCACCACACTCTTGAAGACCACCCTTGGAAAGTGCACATCAAACAACAAAATCTCAGGCACTCTTTCTGCTTTTCTTATTGAAAGTGGCCTCCATTCGGAATGCTGTCTCAGCCTAAATGGTCACAACATTAACAGTTTATAGCTTTGTGAGTAGACTTGACATTCACCTATGGATTACCATCCTTCCATTGAACCATCTGTGTCTGATGCATGCCTCATCAATTACTATGTTTATGATTAACACACATCACAAACTACTCTCTGTCTCTCTCACTTTCATCTTTGTTCTCCCATTATTCATTCAATTCCATCTCCTTACACATCTTCAATAAAACAATTTATTTGTTATTCTTGAAACTAACGTTTTCTCTAAACGTTTGGATCACCACGTTATTAATTTCACGTTGCACGCAAACAACCTCTTGTCTGATAGTGTAATAGCTTTTGGTATCTACAATCCCTACTGTTGTAGGACAAACGCACTAACTCAAACTACAAGATATACTAATCCACAGATCACCACCACACTGACTAGAATTAGTGCAATTCAGTGGTCACAATACCACTCATTGGACACAATCAAATACCTTAAACTGTATCGAACAATAAATTGAGAAGAAAAAGAAGTCAACTGGTTTATACAAGCACTTAACACAGATATTGATTATTGGTTTAAAAATCACCCATACCGGGGAATGCTTAATGTGTGCGCTACTTGATGGACTAAATGGAAGCTGTCAGAGTTAGAAAGCCCAAGTTGAAGGTTTGATGTAATTTCATGTTTTACTTTTAGACTGATGAAATTATTTCTCGATTAGAATCAGTTATTGTACCTGACGATCCTCTTCCAGTTGAAGATGAGGTCTTTACCAGTTCTCAGCCGTCAGTTTCTGAGCCCAATATTTTATCAAGAAATGAGGATAACGCAGTTCAATCAATTTTCTCTTCTGGCGAGTTTCTGGCTCCTAAGGGCTCAAACTGTTTATACCCTTCCCTGGATGAACATTTTGCGACCGACGTAAAAGAAAATCAATCAGCTGATCATGAAGCTGAATCGTTTGTTGAAGATACTCAACAAAACAAAGTCGAAGCATCTGCACCAGACTTGCCCATGAGTTCATCTGTCGAAGGAGGTTTGGTATTTGATAGTTTCCCCCCTCCACTTAGCTCAGAACATTTGAGAAACTTGTATATAAATCGTTCACTTGATCTGTTAAATGAAACAGAAAATAATTTTCTCAAAGTACAGTATTCGTCAAATTGTATTAACTCTTTAGGACTCCGATTTTGAACTCCTGACAGCCCCGGACTCAAGTGGATTCAATATTCCCGATGATCCATTTTACCTACTTCTTTGTAAATATGCCGATAATTGGGGAAAATGGTTACAGGCACTTAAACGTCTAAGCAAGGTGCTTAAAGAATCGTCTGAAATGGAAGTGTCAGCCTGGAAAGTGACGGACCACACCCACAGTGTAGACGTTAGTGTTCAACAGAATTTGTCGAGTTGTCATGATTTAAATAACACGGTTAAACTTAATTTATTTCAATATTTTTAGATATCTCAGTGTAATCATCAAAAAAAGCTAACCGTTTTGCTTGACACTTTGGAAAGGTCTTTGAAGTCTATGTGCAATTGCTTGGAACTAGTGTTTGTTTGTTTGGTACCAGCACTGTCAAATTTCACTGCTGAGCTGCTTAACCTTTATTCGCCTGTAAGATTGCATAAAAATCTTGTTGTCGGTTCAAGACACCAAGCCATTGATAGAGAGTGGTAATCTCCTCTGGAATCTACATTTGTTGTACGAATAGGAAATTATTACACTAATAAGTCTTCTAATATATGTCTATACTAAGCCATCGGTGTCAACCTCCCAGAAGGTACATCTGAGTCTTATCCTCCTCTCACGTCATTTTTCAACCTTTTTCAAACCGGCATCTTTGCTCTGCACATATAATGCTGTGGATGTGAGTAAGAAGAAATAGTTGGAAGAACCAAATAATTCATTCATTCCTGCTGTATCTTCCACTAACCATTAACAGTAAGTATTGCATGCGAACTCAATCAGTGTCCTCTATGAATAAGTTGACAACAAGTAACTCAAAACTCTTTGCTGGTAAAGATTATACTCAACTTTCTGTCAGAATTTGAAAACTATTTGTGGATGTATTTTCCAGCTGAAAGTTTCCGTGTGGAGCATGTATGAAGGACTATGAAAGTGTCAAGCTTCGACCCATTTCTTTCTGCTGAAGGGGTTAATGTTATTTATCTTGACAACTTTAATTACTGTTCTAGCTTATATGTAAGCCGGTCGATCAACTATTCGTGCATGATGTTTAGGATCTAGTCTGTTTAGCACTCCTGCCGATGTTCTGGCATTATAATTCAAGTGAAATGATTTTGTATATATTTTTGACTTCGTATATAATCAGTCGAATGTTTCTCTGTTTACAGAGTAAATGTCAAGACAAGAGGACAGTTTGTCTGAAATACGAGTATGAAAAAGCCACATTGATTCAGTCTGTACTCAGTGAATTAAAAGAGACAAGTGAAGTGTCGCATTGGATTATTTTCGAGGAAATTCCCCTTGTTGCGTATAAACTAGTTCAATGCAGGTGAGCGTCTTTGTGGGATATATTGACACAGGTGTTGACCAATAAGGTGACAGCAGACCAATCCTTTTTTAGCTGATATTTCTAAAAGGTTTAATTTTATTAGTGTACTGTATATTTCTCGCTTCTAATTCATTCAATTAAAGGGTCTCCAACACTATGGTAACAAACAATACTATGTTATTTCGTGCCATCATATTTAACAAGATTCATTTGTCAAAGGTCAAATAAACTACAAATTAAAACACGTCATAAAATACCATCTTGAGGATAAAGTGTTTTTACTAAGTTTGGCCCATATGACAATGATGATTCAAATCTTATAGATAGCATACTTTCCATTAATACTAGCACTGTTTCCGTTTTGGTGTTCATCTTTATAATTCAATCTTAACATCCTGATGTGATGTAGCAACTTGGACTAATGCTCATGCCCCAGGTTTTACGTTTCTTATGACTTTCTGACTAACCACATATTTAAATGGATTAATTACCGCATTTCAGTAATGTTTCTCCCATCATATATTCATTTGTTGCAAAAGAGTACACCACTTTTGTGTTACAGGCACATAATCAATTATTTGATACCAGTCAATTTTTCTACACCAAACACCGTCATATTTCATAGTCCTCAGTGCTGTCTAAATTCCTTCGACCATAGTTTCAGTGTAACTAGTTTAGAATGGTTGGAACTAGTTAACCTTACATTAGGCTCCCTATGTATTAGTGTTTTTTTCAATTAGGCCTTATTGGCAATCGGTTACAAATACAAACCCGATTATACAGCTATATCCTGATTTCCCACAACTATTATTACAAAAGTGTGGAGTATTCTAGTTAATTGTCTGGTGTAAAAGTGAACCGGAAATTTAAAAAATAGTATATTTAACTTATGTTAAGAAGTTCATAGCCGAATAAATTACTTTGCCACGTGGTCTTCCATAAAATGCACATGCAATTAATAATGTACTATATTGTTGAGTATTTCACCTTTTAATCTTCTATATCTTCCAATTAATCTAATACTTTGCTTAAGTGTAAGTTGACTTTTTTAATCAATGTTGTGTTATATATCACCGGAAAATGTAAAAAGGGTAATATCGTAGCATTTTGCCCATTTGGTGTGCTATGATTCGAAATCGTTTTCAGTTAGTTGTATCCACTTTTCAAACCGTGAACTTAATGTGATTCCACACTACTTTTTATCCTTTGTTAATATTCATTACTTCTGAACTTTATGTCTTATGTTTAACTTTCCACTGAAGTTAATATTATTCCTCCCTATCTCTCATCTTGTTAATTTCCTCTTTCACTATGCTAATGTAAAATTTAATAACATGAATCGATTTATAGTAATGCCCTGGTACGGCCGAGAGTGGGGAAAGTCCGCTCTCCTTCTCGAAATGCTCTCACATGGCCACGCGTATATAGCCTCTGTCAGGGAAGTCCTACTCACTGTCTTCTCGTGGCGGGGGTGTTATTTACAAAAATGAGAGGACGAAAAGCGAATGTCCGGCGCTTTAACCGGATCCCAAACTGATGGTGCACGTGGGCTCCAGTATCCTGCGGGAACAAATGGCGTATGAACCAATCGTTGGTCACCGGCTACCATGGGACTGCATCTGCTTACGATGCTCCACTGCCTTGTGGGTCAGACCTTTAGGTCAAAGGCTCGAGGAGTGGCCCCCTAAGAAAACCACCTGCTTCGGTTTGGGCACCCGGGCAGTATCACAGCCCTCACACATATCAAATAAGATTTGTGTGGCGCATATGTATTTGGTGCCTTCTTGTACCAATATCTATGTGTTAAAATAAATAAATAAATAAACGATAGAAAAAGATTCTGAGTTCAGTAAATTTGATATTTTTTAATTTGAACTTATTCAGTTTATTATAGTACTCAGGATATTGATTTTATTCTATTCACAGAAATCGTATTGAAGAATATTTAGCAAATATTTTAACACAGTGTTCAATTTATGAGAATTTGACTTCATCACAACCGGGAATATGTGAGTTTAAGTAAGACTGATATTGTTTTACACATGTTATATCTCAGAAATCATATGTTTTGAAATATTCAATGATGCACTATGATAATAAAATATTTACCAAATCCAAAATTTCTCATCAAATTGACAGAACAGATCCATACAATCCATACTGTTAAATGATGCGAACTAGTACTAACTTATTACCACTGTCGCAAGTTTGAAACCCATTCCAACTATTTTGGCTTGAGAAACTGTATAGTATTAATAGTTCACCCATAACGTGCTGTTTGAAAGACAGTACATATATATTTACCCGATAAATAAGTTGCATTAACTTAACCTACCGGTAACTGACAACTGTGGTAAAAAAACATGCAACTGATTCAAACTGAATAGATCTAACATTTATCAATGACACGGGTTGTTTACTTCCTATGTTATTCAGCTTTGCCGCTTCTGGTTATACTATTTTGCAAAAACTATCAAAAGACTAAGGATCGATTAAACATATTATAAACTAATTCAATGTATAATTTTGAAATTATTCTGGTCAAGAAAAATTAACTATTTTTATATAAATCCATTCTAAAATATTACTTTTGTTAGACCGTCCGAAATTGTATTAAGTAATCTCTTTTATTCATTATAAACATTCACTGCATAATATATGTACATTGGACATTAAGATTTAGTCTGCAATTACTATGCTGAATTTGAGAAATTGTCATTTTTAATTTTATGGTACAGTTATGCCAGCGTGTATAAACTTGGATTTCTGATGCTTTTTTAATAGATTTCCAATCCATCATTATGATTTGTCTATTTATTACTAGCGTTCGTAATCTGGAATTTCCTTGAAATTATCTGTTCCAACGAAGTATAGATAGGGTGTATTGAAAGATGATGGAAAACAAGAAAGTGCAATAGATGCGTTTTGTTTTAGTTCACAACTCCATACCACTTTCTATACATGATGGTAAACAAAATCAAACCCACGCTATTCAAATTTCAATACCATTCAGGCGGTGATTTTTGATTCTTTGGTTTGTTTTGGTTAGTTTCGTTAAATTTGTGATTTAGCCCAGATATGAAATCAGTTTAGGTTCACTTGTGTACACTGAAACAGTCACAAAATACAGTGTAATTAAAATTCAGTGATCGGTAATTCTTAATACTTTGCCTCGAGATTTCGGTTATGTATCCATGTTTCACAATAGCAGCTAGTTACTTGTAAGATCGACTAAATTTTGTTCACTCGACGTCGTGTAATGTCGGCCTCGAAACATTTAATAATGTACTTAGTTAACAACTACTCACCACCATTATTTCTCAGTTTCTAGATTTTTTACTGACCTACCGCAGTGACATACATTTAAGGTCACTTCTTTGCTTTTTATTCATCTGCGATAAGATAGAGTGCATATTTCATTGTAAACTTTAGTAAAAATGGATAATCCCATATAAAGTAAAACTCAATTATTCTATGAACATTTCAGTGATCGGTTCAAAAGTTGACTCTGCACATCTAGTTCAACTAAATGAAATGCGATCAACCTGCTCTATTCTCTTTGCTTGTTTGCGTCACTTTTGGTCAAATCAATATGCTGGTCGTACTCATGATCCAACATTTCTCAAACATTTATCAAATTGGTTAATTTTAACTGTAAGTTAACTAATAATGTCTGATTGGCTTTATTTAAAATTATTTCTTGTTTAACAGGTTTTAGTTTTAAAAAGTTCTTTCTAAGTCAAACATTATTTCGTGATAGCTTACTTTCAGTTACTAAGATTTGAATACTGTTTTACCAAACCTTATAATGTTATTTATTTACCAAGTACAAGTTTATGTAACTGACTTTTGGTTTGAATTTACATTTGGGGCTTTGTGATATTGTTCTTGTAGATATGTTCATACGCGTGTGTTACCCGCTTAAAGTAATCTTCTTTCGTTCTTACCAAATAAATTTTCTGGTGAGACCATAATTTATGGACGACATTTAAGCGACACTAAACTGACCTTGAGAGTGTTCACCTAATACTTAGGACCAAATGAGGGTTATAGACCTGCGTGAGGAATAAGAATTATGATTTACAGTTGATGATTAATGTTAGGAATTAGATTTGGGGTTTTCATCACGAACTGATATCAGCTATAATGCCAAAACCCTATTTAGTCAAATGGATGATTGAGTTTCACGCCAAAATCCGAGACCTGTTATTTAATACCTGATTGGTTCGTCCATAAACTATAGCCTCACCAATTTTCTTTGCAAAATATCTTTTTGAGAAAAAGGTGAATTGTAGTATATGGGTTTCGTAAGTGAAGCTAAAAGTTACTGTCTGGTCCAAAACAAATCAGGAAACGACTGATGAAAAATGACTCGCTGAAGTAATTTTGTAGAGGATTTATGCAATTAAAAAAAAGACTCATCAAACCTAAAGTCAGTCAGTCAGCTACAACGTAGGACCAGGCACATATATGCATCGGTCCAAGTTGCCATACCTCATTAACACGACAAGATGGACACCGGATTCATAAAAGTAGTTAATTCAATGGTGGTAATATATAAAAGAAAGATTGCAATAAGGATATAGTACAGGAAGAAAGAATTAGTTCGTAGAAAGAAAGACATGAAGCAATTTTAATCTCTTAGTTTAAGGGAAGACAGAGAGTGTATACACCGATGCCATTGTGATCGATTCTGAGCCATGTCACCAAGAGTCTCCAACCATTGGTTACGACAGTCACGCGGACCCCAACCAAGTAGTCTGCATCTACCAACATGGCTCAGACTAGAAGTTAGTGACTTCAAGCACTGATACCACGTTTTGGTTTGGCCGCCCCTTACTTTCTTCCAACCATCCCGAACACCGGTTAGCATTGCACGTCGTGGTAATCGGTGTTCGGTCATACGTAACACGTGGCCCGACCATCTCAGTCGATGAAGATTCACAACCTCATCAACTGATTTACCATCGTTCCCTAATACCCTGAGTCTAACCTCACTATTACTTAACCGGTGATCCCAGCAGATGCGAGCAATATTTCTGAGGCATCTGTGGTCAAATACTAATAGCTTACGAGTGTCTTCTACTTTTAATCGCCATGTTTCGCTGCCGTAAAGTAAAACAGAACGGACTGCGGTGCAGTATACTCGTCCTTTAATTGATAGACGGATATCTCGCCTTCGCCATAGGTGACGCAAGTTGGCAAAAGCCAAGCGAGCTTTTCGAATCCGTGCTGAGATTTCGTCAGACACCAACCCATTAGGGCTGGTCAGACTTCCAAGATAAGTGAAGTTGTCAACTCGTTCGACTACTTCACTCCCTATCCTTAGTTTAGGTGTTGACGCAGACCAGTCCTGAAGCAGCAGCTTGGATTTAGAGGGAGAGGAAGCGCATTCCGAACATTCTGGCATTGTTGCTCAGTGCTACCAGAAGACTCTGCATTTTATCAGCGTCTTCACCAAACAGGACTATATCATCCGCGTATTCTAAGTCGATAAGTTGACCTCCTGGTAGGAGATCAATGCCCGAGAATTCAGTCGACGAAAATGTTATTTCCATCAATAGGTCTATGATGAAATTAAACAAAAATGGAGAAAGTGGACAGCCTTGACGGACACCACTTGAGGTTGCAAAAGCAGATGACAGTTCGCCATAAGCTCTGACTCGATTGGTAGTGTTCGAGTAAAAAGCCTTCACAAGGTTTATGTACTTCTAGGGTACGCCTTTTAATGACAGACACTGCCACAGAATCTCGCGGTCTACCGAATCAAATGCTGCTTTTCAAACCTAAAAAACACTAAAGAACCATCAGATTGGTTTACTTCACAGATTGTAACTATCGACTATATAGTCTCGATCAATTCATTTTGAAGTCAATTACTAGTGAACACAATTTTCTGAATTACACTTTAATTCTTCAACTGATTTCAATTTTTAGTGAAAACTACCCATGAAAATCTTAACTCATTATAGATACAGTATAATTAACACTATATATCAAATCGACATAAACCCAGCACCTCTAAATAATTGATTATAACTTAATTTGTTTCGATAAAATGTGTTATTTTTCACACAATTTTTTTCATAGGCTGGTGTAACTGTTCGTGCTTGTAGATCGGAAGATCACATATTTATTTTAATGCAATTATTACGTTTACCATCACAGTTAATCAAGTTATTCGCATGTTTACTACAACCTCCAGATCCAATTATTGCTTGGGAAAGAACAAAAAATCTTGTAGAATTTTTAAATCAACCAGAAGTTGAACTTATACTGACATTATTTGCAATTTGTTTACGTCCTGTCCGGTAAGTTGAGATACCCAGTGACCTACACAAATTGAATATTGTCATATACCATATCAAGTTTCGGCATCGTGTGTTTGCTTACAATAATAATAATAATAATAATAATAATAATAATAATAATAATAATAATAATAATAGTAACGTACTAGGTGGCACGACCTAGAAGCACTGGCTTCGGCGACTTGGACATGTGGTACGACCTCCATATCGTACATTATTTGCTGACTCTTGAAATAGTTTGGAAAATCTGAAACGTCGGTTTATCAGATCGTATCTTATTGATGAGCGCTTAGAGCACTGAGAATATTTTGGAAATACCCTGGATTTTTGTTTCATTAGTTTACTGGCCTCACGCTAAGCATGTTCACTCATTGAAAGGATTTATTCACTAAACTTCTCGTTCTCCCCGACTATGAATTGGTATATCCTACTTGTATTATGTTTACGTACGACTAGAAACTGTTAACTGTGCCGTTGTCAAGGTAATATTCCACGACTTAAATTTTAGTAGGCGGTGTTGTAATTGTCCCATTTACTTAATATAATCAACATTCGAAATTGTTATTGGTTATACGACCATAGTAAAACAAAATAGTATTAAAGATCCGACATTAGTTTGTGATTACTGAACAACACTACCTACTCACTTCTGACTGAAATTGAAACCAAAATCTTTACATCTTGTTAGATAAACGATAAGCCTAGACCATTCTGTTTAAATCCACCGGTCAAACTATTCCGATATCAGTGTTGAGCATTGATCTATGAACAATATCGGTTTTTTCTGTCCCAACACATTGTTTGCACTCTAGTCCTCAACTTTGGGATAGAATCTTAGCAAAATATCTATTTAATCATTAATTACCATTTAGGTTTTGCTTGGTGTACTTATTTCGAGAATTAGTCAATTTATACGTGACATAAATAAAGCGTCGCGTTGCCCCAAATGCCTTGGTGCGGCTGAGGGTGGGGAGGGTCTGCTTCCCCTCTCGAAATGCTCTCACATGGCCACGTGTATACAGCCACTTCCGGGGAAGTCCTACTCACTGCCTTTTCATAGTGGAGGTGTTGTCTATGAAATTGAGAGGACGAAGAGCGAATGTCTGGCGCTTTAACCGTGTTAGTGGACACGTAGGGTTCCCCTAGGGAAGTTGGAAAACCCTCACCCCAAACCAATGGTGCACATGGGCTCCAGGGTCCTGACGGAACAAATAGCGTATGAACCATTCGTTGTTCACCGCCGACTATGGGACTGCATCTCCTGACGTTGCTCCACTGCATCGTGGATTAGACCTTTAGGTTGAAGGCTGCGGATATGGCTTCTTAAGAAAACCACCTGCTTCGGTCTGGGCACCCGGAGAGTATCACAGCTCTCATACAGATAAATGATAACTACTCCTGGCCTAATTGTTATTGTGCATGTGTATTTGGTACCCCATTTGTACCAATGTTTATGTGTTCAAGTAAATAATAAATTCAGTTAGTTCAATTTTACTCCATCAGTGATCTAGTGACTAAACACTCGGCTGTTGGTTCTTGAACTTGAACCCACGTCCACCTACTTTATTTTAGACAGAGAATTAGTAAAACTAGCTCACATGAACTTCATGGCTCAAATCTGAGGGAATGCAATCAAAGTTACTGTTGTGTTTCATGGTATCTCTATTTCGATCATATTAAAGTAGTGTAATACTCATAGAACTCCTAAATATTCAATTTTTTTCCGCCAGATCTCATTCAATACATTTGAACATCTGTACTTTTGCTTCTTTTATCTCTCTTAACATCTAGAGAACGCGCACGTTTTGTTACGCCTGTAAACATCGGATCATGTAAGCAACAGACAGATTCATCAATCAGTCAAAATGATACAATTTGGACAACGGTTGATTCAGCTGGTGAAAGCGATATAGAAGAAGAACCCAAGGGCATTGAAGTTAACAAGAAGAATAAAAGTCCCATCAGTACACAATATGATATTTGTATTCTTTTGTCTGATTATAATCCTAATCTAGAATCATGTACATATTTAAATCCGAAGGATTTAAACTGTTTGCTTGGTCAATTAAGAATTGAACGTGTTTTACAACTCTTAGCTTACGATTACATACCAAAATGTGAAAATATTCAGCATTTTTCAGTTAATGAATCTGGATTCATGACTTCAATTGCATTTGCTGACCGTGTGCTTAGCCTAGTTGAAGCATGTGAAAAAATCTATTCAGACTACGTTCTACCACCAGGTCCACAAACGCATTTAGGTTCATGGCGCTCGTTGGCTAAACGACTAGCACGTCTTATCAGGTTAGTTATTGCTAAACTATTGTCATAACTATTTTCATAAGCAGTAACTTGATTGCTAAGGGACAATTATCTTTCACACATTTGATTTCAACCCGTTATCCTTTAAATTCTTGATCGTTAACCAACTTTCTTTGACACATGATATGATGTATTCGTTTTCACATTTTTCAATAGACTATTTTATTTTTGTCAGTTAATTATAAATACAATTACACAGCTTAGATCAATGATATACTCAATAAAAAATTTCTTACCTGAATTTTCGTTAACTTTGCTAAACACTCATTCTAATTTAAGGTATGGTTTGTTTAGCAAACATGTTTATACTTCATTCACTAACGTCAATACTCAATATGAGCAGACCTAACACCATATTATTATTAACGGAGTGAATATTAACTTCTATCAGGTTACGTATCTTGGTAGCAAGCATAGAAAAATTTTTTCACCAAAACATGCTCATTTGTAAAAAGCAGGTATATTATTTATGCACGTGAAATTCACTTGAAAGTTTATTTTTGGTAAATATTAGCTAATTTGTCGTGTTGGCCTTTTTTACTGAAAGTATTTTATCTGACCCTAATTTTTCCAACGAATCCAATCAATTACAATAATAGATTCTTATTGTCAATTCTGTTTTATTATACTCCACAGTTATAATGTAGAAATAATAGCTATTGGTAGTTCAAGCTTATCATATATCGATCTTATCAACCACGTTCAACAGAGCTTTTGTCAGTATTCTTATTTAGGGCAGTGTTGTTTCTTCAAGAATTGGATCAATTTATATTAGACGTAATGTTTATCTCAATTAATCTACTTATTTCATCAGTGTTTTTAGCCTTAAAAAACTTCTTTCCAATATCATTATTAACCTTATACTGTGTTGTTTGGTTCAACACTGGCTTTTTTAAGAGGCTTGTTAAGTTGTGTTTCCTGAATATTATCCTTCAAACCTAACTATGAATCAATTCTCACATACATCCTACTATTAATAATAATTCTTTTATTATTTTTATCTTGAATTTTAAAGGTTATTACTTATATCAATTGGATTTCGTATACAAACTATTGTATATCAACAACAATATCACCATGTACAAAATTCTCAACAATTTGCATTAATCTTATCACAATATGATTCATTGTGTATTCGTGCAGTGAATTGTCTTCTATTGTCTGGTAGTGGTCTTCCTGACGCTTATCAAAAAGCTGGTCAACTTACATGTTGGCGTAATTTAGCGTGCACACTACCATTGGGCTTGACCATGGTTAAAACCAAAAAGGAATTATTTTATATTCTTTTAAAGTCAATTTTACAAAATAATGACAAAAGTAATACTCATAATAAAATTAATGAAGATTCGGTTTATACTTTGATGAAAGAATATATCATGGATAATACTGACGATTTGGAAAATGTTTTACCTAATTTGATATTGAATAAATTACATCGTGTTTTATTATTAATGGGATTTAACGAGCTTGGTCTTTCAGTAGTGATTAATGTATTGGGTAAATTAGCCTCTTTGGAATGTCGTCCAAGAATGATATATAATAATAATATGCCTACAACGGAACCAGTGAATACATCGTATAGATATGAATTACCTGAAGATGAAGTTTCACTAATCAAGTGTATTATGCGTATTATATTTGGGGTAAGCAAAATATTAGATAATTTTCAAGTCGTTCATTATATATATATATATATATATATATATATATATATATATATATATATATATATATATATATATATAGTATGCGACGGTCTTTTATTCTACGATAATTGTTTTACCTGTCGTATCCATCACTTTAAACAGACCATCATAAGTCGGCTGCAAAGAGGGTTGTATATTATCTCTTCTGATAAACACATGAGTGCTATTATGCAATTGCTGCGATACGAATACTCGTCGTCGTTGTGGTCTAGGAATCTTTATTTTTAAATCGTTCATATGCTTCTTTAGGCGTTGTACATAGTTTGGCTACATCAGTCGGAACATTTACCTGAAGCGAAAAATCCTCCGGGTAAACGAAGAGTAGTTCCATATACCAACTCTGCTGAACAACATCCAATATCCTGTTTATTTGTTGTTTTTAAACCCAACACGACAAGACGAAGCTTATTGGCCCAGTCATTGTTTATAAGGAAAGTCTTATAAGGCACTTTTAACTGCCTATGCAGGGGTTCAACCATACCATTCGCCATCAAAATATAGGATATCGTGCGAATACGTTTGATTCTGAGAAGCTTCAGGAATAAGCGACTTTCAGAATGTGCTCTTCTAGCAGTTGTAATAATCGCTGGCACTCCTAAATAGGGCTTTGGATATAGACTCGGCTGAGGTGTCCTTTATCGGCACCGCTACATTCCATCAATGCATGGGAAAGTATAGTTGTAGCTATCCGAAATTGTAAGTGGTCTTACGATATCGATGTGTTTATGTTTAAACCTAGTGTCGAGGTGAGGGGAAGAACACACTGTAGATCTAGTACGACTGTGGACTTTGACATTTCATGCATGCCTTCGTCCAATTACGCACATCCCTATTCATGTTTAGTCATACGATGCATTCGCCGATTAGTTTGACCTTGGTTTTTATTTCAGGATGCGATATATTATGCATAATTTTGAATACCTCTTGTTGTAATGGTTTCTGAATGAACGGTTGCGGTCGGCCTGTTGACATGTCACATTATTTTTACAATACCGAACTGAATTTCTTCGAATACCAACAAAGTATTGTTATCGAATCTTATCCTGTTTAGTTCAACATCCGCCTTTTGCAACGCCGCTAGATTGTGATATAAATTTCAACTGAAATGAGCGTGTTTATTGTTGTTCTAGATAGCACACCTGCTACTTCGTTATAATTGCCTTTAATACATAGTATACTAGGCGTAAATTGGAGAATAAATTCTGTCGAATTTCTCTCAGACAATAGTTATCTTGTTTGTTACTTAATACTTTCATAAGAGGTTTATGATCTGTTTTGTACCTTCTACCGTATATCGAAAATGCTTTACCGTCAAGTAAATAACTAGCGATTCTCTTCCGAACGTACTATGCCCCGCCTGAGTAGGAATCAATCTCTTGGAAAAAAATAAAAGTGGTTCCCATGTGCCATTTACTAACTGCTGCAGTACGGCTCTTACTCCCACATTCGATGTACCAGTGATGTTTGCTAATGGCGTCAAAATGTGAATTTTTTGGTTGGGTCGTTTGCATGAATATGGAGGATCCACCCAGGGGAGTTGAAAAACCCTGACTCCAAACCAGTGGTGCACATGGGCTCCAGGGTCCTGTCAGAAAAAATAGCGTATGAACCAATCGTTGGTCACCGGCGACTATGGGACTGCATCTCCTGACGTTGCTCCACTGCCTCGTGGATTAGACCTTTAGGTTGAAGGCTCCGGGTATGGCTTCTTAAGAAAACCACCTGCTTCGGTCTGGGCACCCGAAGAGTATCACAGCCCACGCACAAGTCAAGTGCCTTGTGTGGCGCATATGTATTTGTTACCCCCTTGTACCAATATCTATGTGTTCAAGTAAATAAATAAATTGCATAAAAAAGTGTGTAGCAGGTTTCCACCTAACTTCTTCTGCTTTATTTTAAGCATCTGGTTTGTATTAATATCCATCACAAATTCAACTCGTTTAGATTAATCTACTTGGTTTCCAGTCAAACTATGGTCGTTAACATTTTTGATACCATACTTCGCCTAAAATGAATTAAGTGTAGTGTGTTTTGAACCAGTAACTTGATGATCCTAAGGCGAACGTGCGATTGAGCCTACTCTCCACTCCCGCACACACACCACATAACATGAAGTTGACTTTAGAAACCTGTACTTAGTGAGTTATTATCAAATTAGTTTTAAAAGAAAGTAATAATACTTTTCAGTATGTTAGTTTTTTTTCAGTTTAAAGCATAATATTGTGAAATTTTATTTATTTTAGTTATCTGTCTATCATAGACCGAATGATTTGATTAATCGAAAAGACAATAAGATTAACATTAAACATTCTGCATCATCTTCTGATACTTCGGATTCTTCCATTACTGTTCTCTCATTATTGCCTATATCACCAAAATATGGATGTAAGCAATTAATTGAAATGTCGAATAAACATCCACAAATATGCTTACATTTACTTTATGATCTTATTATTGAAAGTGCATTAGATTTAACAACGAATCCATTATTAACATTAAAACTACATGATAGAATAAGTCAATTGAATTTATGCTTTAGTGATCAGTACGTGCGAGTGGAAGATGTAAGTTTTTTTTCCTGTATTTTAATAACAGAATGAAATAATGTGTATCATTATCCATTAAATTTTGTAGTAAAACTACTTGTCTTCTTGAAAATGTTTTTGTTTTCGAAAAATGGATACAAATAATTATTGAGAATAGTTGATGTACTAACTGTTGTAAACATTGTGAACGCGGGCAGTTGTTTCTTGACTTTTTTCCTAGTCTTTATCAACACAGAGGTGATGGGTTTTCAATTTAGGATGTAATAGCCTTTAAACCTGTTATACTGCCTGAGGTCACCTCGATAAATCGACAGTAGAATACGAAGCATCATAGTTAAGAAATGGCACCGAGGAACAAAGGAAAAATACGACCTGAACGAGAATAATTTTGGAATAAAGTAAATTAATATGAGCAGACAAACAATCAATTTTTAGATTAACATATCCAAGATTTAATTGATGAATAGCCACAATATTGTTATGGTCAGTTTTGCATCTTATCAGTTGAAGTATACCTACTGACACTGTTTATGTTTGATTCTATCCAAAATGTAACTATTCACCTAACTCACACTTCTAACTTCTCAGACAGAAATATTTTTGAACAGCTTATGTGAGAACACTTGCGAGATGCTTGGTTATTCGAATACTCTTGGAAGAAATCTACAAACAGTTTATTTTATTTTTCTATATGCAAATATTAGATGATACTTTTATAATTATTTTATGAAGACAGATTTACTCGACTATTTCACATATCCTACTACTTCCATTGCAAGTAGTGTAAGATACTAGCAAGGCATCTGAATAGCTATCAAAATGTTTATATAGTGCTTTGTTATGTACTCTGTACTATCCTCCACCTGTAAATTATGATCGCTGAAAATGAAAGACATAAGTTGTTTGCAGGTATTTAATCATGAACATCTTTGAAGTACATTGCATGTGTAATAAAGCCTGTAGATTAACTAGTGTAAACATGGGAGACGGTATTTTCCTAACGAGAAAAAGTTAGCATACCTTTCTATGAATCTTCATTGATTTAAACCATCTACAGTATCAGTCAGTCAGTTACAACGTAGGACCAGGCATATACATGCATCGGTCCAAGTTGCCATACCTCATTAACACGACAAGATGGACACCGGATTCATAAAAGTAGTTAATTCAATGGTGGTAATATATAAAAGAAAGATTGCAATAAGGATATAGTACAGGAAGAAAGAATTAGTTCGCAGAAAGAAAGATATGAAGCAATTTTAATCTCTTAGTTTAAGGGAAGACAGAGAGTGTATACACCGATGCCATTGTGATCGATTCTGAGCCATGTCACCAAGAGTCTCCAACCATTGGTTACGACAGTCACGCGGACCCCAACCAAGTAGTCTGCATCTACCAACATGGCTCAGACTAGAAGTTAGTGACTTCAAGCACTGATACCACGTTTTGGTTTGGCCGCCTCTAACTTTCTTTTAACACTTTAGCATTGCTAAAGCTACAGTATATGGATATATGATGATGATGATTTGCTTATTGTATCGTTTGTATAGTCTTGTAACACTAGTTTTCCAGTCATTACTTTTCTCCTTTAAGGAGAACTGATTCCCAATAATAATATCTTTATTTTATAAACAGTTCTATTACCAACCGTCTTGCGTGATAGTTTTTATTTAACTTCATTTATTTTGTCTCAAATAATCAGGTATTATTGTCTTGTTAGATTAACTGTAACATTGGTTTAGTTAGCTTCCCCAAACAGTATATTTGTTCATTAATCGAAATATTGGGTCTTTTTTATCATATCGCTTTTACCCATGCTTTTCACCATTTTTCAGATTTTACTTCAATTAGTCATTGAAGCACCATTTCATATTATGCAACCAAATAACAAAGAAGTAGAATTTTTAATCAATTCACTTAGTCATTATGAAGCGAATTGTTTTCTACACAAATTATGTCGTTTGTTTTTATCACGTTTCAGCTGGGATGCATTCAAGGATCTTGTAAGTTTCCTTCGGTTTATGAAATACCATACTGGTCCACCGGGGTTCTAGGTATTTGTGTGGTTAGTTGATAGAAATGTGCTGTGCTATTTAAGTTGTAAGGAGCCCGGATAGTTTGTAGTTCTCCTGAAAAACGATGTAAAATCACCTTCTTGCAGGGTATATTTTTAATTGTAAGTATCTCACTGCTGAATTTTTTCTTGTTGTTATTGTTCAAAAGATAAACTACAGCAAAGTTGATGCTAATTTTGAATTTCCAGTTACTTTGGATACGGTATCCCGCTCTACTGAGTTCATTACTATATGTGAAGAGGGAAAACAACTATATGAACTGAATTAAACCAACTTCATAGTTTTCATCACGGACTGATCTTAGTTAGATAACCATTGAAAACCAGGAAATACTAAACAGCTGAATCATTCTAATGTGATAATTGTCAGCAGTGTTCATACACAACTTTATCGGGGATCTCATCCAGGACCGTCAGGCCTCGTAATGAGCGCCTAACCTTTAGATCACTGAGCCTGCACATAATGACTTGCATATCTAACTTCAATGGGTTCGCGATATTGTGAAACTATCTTCCATTTCCTTCACTGAGTAACTGCCTCTCACCGTACAAGGTTGAACTCCATTAATCACGGCTTGTCACTAGAACTTTAGGAATCTCCTCTCAAAATCAGTCACCGGTACTCACATGATTATTATTACTATGGAGGAGTTTCATCGATTTAATCCTTAAATAACTAAAATTGATTCCTGATGTCAGCTGTGAAGTTCAACAATCTTCACCAGTTTTCCTTAGTAATGATTTTTATCTTGTCTTTATTCTGCTGCACCATATAGACTGATTAGCTCACAGTTGATTTAAACTCTTAACATTAATACATAATTCATGATTTAAAAGCACCCTACAATTCTATTTGCTCATTATACTTAACTGCGAAGGTGTTGATTTGGTGTTTAAAGCACTCGATTGTCAATCCTTGAGTTATAGGTGCTAACCTACGCTTATTTGAGAAGCATGATGGTAAAATAATCTCTTACACAATATTTTTTATCCCAAAGCCAAATATACGAATTTTTATTTAATTACTAAATTTCATTTGAACTGTGGCACTTGGTAACGTGATTTCGAATTCCGCCTGAAGAATCAGTTCCACCAAGATTGAAGACTCGTCATCCCAATCAGTCCCGACTAGCAAGAAACCTAGGTCAAACGGGGCTTTCTCCTGACCATTTTATACTATTCGACATCAAAACTAGTACTTACAATACCAAGTCACTTTAACTATTGGCGAGATTCCAAGGGATAGATAGCATTCAATCACCATTAAGAACTAAGCAAACACGGTATTGGTTACCACTTAGTGTATGGTCAGTATCCAGTCAAAAAGTAAAGTAGTAAGACATCATTATATATTTAACGAAATGTATAAGATGATCTTCAACACTAAAACTGCTTTTTTTGGCCAATTTGAGAACAGAAACCTGAAAGATACAGTCTGTTATCTGACTTTCTATGCTGGGTAGGGAATGTAGATAATACTTGAGTGTCAACCATTTAGCAAATATCCACGGCAACGGTGTTCTATGAATTCATTTTAATAAATTCATTTCCTGAGTATCCTTAAACTATCCATCACTTATAAAACAAATTACTTAATTGAAGGATATCATCAGTATAGGTTTGCGGAGATTATTGAGTTTCATTGAAGCCATAAACCGATTTAAGTTAGACCATTAAGAACATGTGAGCACCGGATGGTCGTTGCCCTCCTAGTATTGGACTCCTCAGCAGTGCTCATCCGTGACTCTGCACGCGAGAACCGAAATGAGGACCTTCGGTCTTGTATGCGAACACTTAAAATCTAGACCACTGAGTCGGCATCTAACGGTGTTGATGTCTAACTTCAATCAATCCACAATATTGCGCTATTGTTTTCCATTATGTTCGGTGAGTAACTGTCTCACACCCGACATGGATAAACTCCACTGGTCAGGTTTATCTTGATCACATACTACATGAGATTATGAATTATTAGGTTTTCTTTATTTTAAAAAAAAGAAAACCATTATTTCTGATAATATGTTATTGTACCTGATCTTTTTTTGCTTATTTCTTGTCTCCTATAGCAGTCACAAGAACCATTTATTCCACTCAAATTGCATTTGGATATGGCTTTGGGATTATGTGAAATTGTAGATAAACACATGTCTGATCTATCACAGTTTCATTTATCTAAATTAATTAACCGGAAATTGGTTAGTGAAATGAATAAATTAATTAACTGTTTATATTCTATTACCTATCTATCAGTACTTAATTACGCCTGTTACACCCAATGGAGCATAGGCCGCCGACCATCATTTTCCAACCCACTCTGTCCTGGGCCTTCCTTCCTAGTTCTATCCAATTGTTGTTCATTTTTCTCATGTCTATTTCCATTTCCCGGCGTAATGTGTTCTTTGGTCTTCCTCTTTTCCTTCGGCCTTGAGGATTCCATGTGAGGGCTTGTCTTGTGACGCAGTTCGGTGCTTTCCTCGATGTGTGTCCTATTATCCACCTCCAACGCTTCTACCTGATTTCTTCTCCCACTGTGATCTAGTTTGTTCTCTCCCACAGCAGGTTGTTGCTGATAGTGTCTGGCCATCGGATCCGAAATATTTTGCGTAGACAACTGTTTATAAACGCTTGTATCTTCTGGATGATGGCTTTCGTAGTTCTCCAAGTTTCCGCCCCATACAGTAGAATTGTCCTGACATCAGTACTACTTTTTGATTATTTTTTCTTACTATCATATTTGGATTTAATACAAAGTGACTGTTGTCTAATAATTTTTGTAGAGGTTACATGAAGTTTGCCTTGTTAACAGCTTTCACTTTATTTGGCTTGATAGTTGGTCTATCCTACCAAAGTGACCTAGATCAAGTCTAAAAAGTTGCTCATTATAAATGAATTTATACTTAGAATCACTGTAAACCGTAACCTTAATTCTAGAGTATTTTCAAAATGTACGTGTGTAGATAAAAGCTCCGAATTACTTAGTTATTATTAGCCTTTCTTTCTTGTTTTTTGTTACAAATTCAGGTGTCGAATGTGTATAAATCTGCGAAATCTTCTGTGAATGTATTAACCGCCACCTTGACTGATCAATTTCTTTCGTCTTTGCACATTAGTCAACAACGATTGCGAATTAAATCAAGCGGTTTGAATAGACTAACACATGTTGCATCAGATTTAACACGCCGTACTCATAGTGTAGAAAATATCCCCGTTTCATCATCATTCTTATCAAATCCTGATCAGAGTTTATCCACTATAAAAGATATAATCGATTGGGCTGCAGAATTATTACTACGCTTAATTATTCCCGGTTCAAAATATGATCAGAACTACTTAATCGGTACAGATTCGTCCAAACTTAAAGAGTACATTGATCAAATCTGGTTCAAATTAGATGCCTTGATTCAAAAAAATAAATATGATCAGAAAAGATCATCAACAACATCATTACTGAATCCAATCATTTCGTTTGTAATGTTATCATTACAAACTATATATTCAACAATTAACAAGGATGATAATTGCGTGATGCTCACTTCGTCAACTACAAAAGATTGTAATTTTTGGCAACCACAATCACCAATGTTGAATAAATTGTTAAGATCAATATTCTCTTATAAACATTTCAAGTTGACATTACGTACATTTTTTATTATTTGTAAATGTATTCCATCATTATACTCTAATGAAAATAACCAACCAATATTTACAAATTTATCATGGCCAGAATTAAAAGAATTATTTCATGATTTATTTGATTGTTTATCGGCAACAGCATCATTATTGTTATCATCGGAAAGCGACGAGCAACGACGACAACAACAATTACAACAGTTTCTAAATAGACTTTATCAATTTCCACAAAATTCAATTTCGTCATTTTCATTAACATCATCATCCTCAAAAACTATGGCAATCGATTTAACATTATTTTTCCCTTATCTCTTAATTGGGATGTTTATAGAATTGACTAATTCTATTCCTTATTCATATTCATTAAATAATATCATTATTATTATTATTAATATGTTATTAGATTCAATAGATTGTTTTAATCAGTTATCAGTTATTCTCTTACTTGATTTATTGATTCAATTGGAATATTGGGATAGATTGAAATGTTTCTTACCGAATGAACAATTGAATCCTTCTGGTGTAGATAATTACAAATTAAAATCGAGAATGATTAATACATCGGTTTATGAGAATTTCCAGTTTAAATTTAAAGTAATTACTTCACTTATTCATATATGTTTATATCATATTTTGTTGGTAGTATTGTTATATTAGTTAATTTTAGTTAAATAGATGTTTAATAGTTGGGTTGCAAGTTCTAATCCGACTGCATTCCCTTTTGATTTGTATAGTCTAATAATAGTAGACAGATGTCGTTGTTCAGTACACAAGCTTGTTCTTTATGACTGATTTACATTTTTGCTTTTGTACTTATTTACTTAAAGTATTTGATTTTCTGCTGTTGAATCACAGATTCATACCTTATTCCAAGGTAACTGAGTTCTGTCTTTAGACCACACACTAAGTAAGTATTACTTTTAATTCAGTTCTCAAATCTTTACTTGGCTACTGCTCTATGCTTGATATATATAGATCAATTTCGTCGTTTGTATATTGAGATGGGAAAACCAATTTACGGTTTTATGCAAAGTCACACAGTCCTTTGGTAAAGTATGAAAATCATGCATGAAACACATCATTTGTATGTCTTCCTTCAATCGTCCTTTACATTATTTATCATTCTTCCGATCCTGGTGTTATATTGATTGCTCTTCGTTTCGCTTCTTCCTCTCTTTATTTTATTATTCTGCTGGTAAACACTTAATTCCCGCTACATATTAATTATGTCTGTTTGCATAAAAGGTACACATCACAATATTGTCAAATTAAATATTGCTAACCGTAATTGAAAACCACCGACATTTACAATGCCTGATAGTCTGACTAACATGACTTCAATAACGTACGTACGTTCGTTTTGTTCATTCATTTAGGGGTTTGTAAATCATGTACTCAGAAAATTATTTACTTTAGATAACCGAATTATATAAACGTTAGACATTCTGATTAACTGTTACTGTTTAATTCCACCAATTACGAGTTCTCGCTAGAACCAATAAAGGCATGATTACTTTTTTTTGGTTTTTTTATGTTTAGGATCGTAATTGATCAGTCTCTTATTGGTATATATGCATCCTGTGCGGATTGCCTGGATATTGCCTTAAATTGCAAGCAGAGATGGATGGTGGCTAGCAGTGGAATCTAGAATGTGCGTTTCGTCCTATTTGGAACCCGTCAGCTGGATGTACCTGCATCCTAGAGTTGATGTTCATTCCGGGACTGGAACCCAGTACCGTTTACTTCAAACGCCATCGCATTATGCACTTAGCTACTGAGTCCAAATAACCACTAACTTATACAGTGGGGTGAAGTTTTGATTCATTTTTGTATTGGTTGTTTGAATCTTCTCAATAATGTTTAGGGCTGTATGAGATTCGAGTTCCTTTGTGAACATCAACTCCGGGATGCAGATAAATCCAGCTGACGGGTTCCAAATAGGACGAGACGCGCATCCTAGATTCCACTGCTAGCCACCATCCATCTCTGCTTATACGGCATGATTATTATTTAGTTAGACAGTTTATTAAGATTTGTTTAATTTAGAGATGGCTTTTGTAAAAAAAAGACATTGATCAGCGAACCATTGAATTCTACGGACTACTGAAAAGCTGTTTCGCTCAAGTTTGTAACTCCAGCTGTACAGACACAACATTTAACCTGGGATCTTCACGTCACTTTCTAGCCATATTAACCAGTATTCGAATTTTTTATTCTGTTATCAATAACCTCTTTTTAAATTCCATAACTCATTTTGATGTTAACTTTAAAAATGTTAATTTTTAAGATCTACGAGTCGATTCAGTATAATCTGTTTTTTGTCTTTATACAAAAAGGAAATTCAAGAACTTCATACACAAAATAAATCTACTGAATCATTGCACAATATAGTTGCTACATCTTTAGAAACAGCCTGTTCATGGGCATGGTCTCGAACGTCATTTATTATAACTTCAGTAAAATCAAATTTAGTCAGTTCATCATCATCATCATCCTATCGAAAAGATAATACAGTCAATGTTAATTGTTATTCAGAACAGAATAAATTTAAAAATATTCTACAATATGAATGTATATTTAATAAAATAAATTTTCAGATAATTCAAACATATTTAAAGCATTCAACTAATAATTGTCAATTAACTCCACCTTATTGGTTACTTGCATGGTTACAATCTATAGTTCATAATGATGAGACAATGAAATCTGATACTATTGAAAATGAAGCAAACTATCAATATTTAAATTATTGGAAATATATAACTCCATTTATTTCTCTTTATCAAGATGAATTAATCTCTGCTGGTAATCAACTATTAACTAATAATTTTCAATCATCTAGAAAAGAAATTACTACTAGTTGTCTATCAACTCCAGTTAAACAGATTTTACAAAAAATTCTTGTAAGTTGTAAATTTCTAGTGTGTTGATCTTTTTAAATTACTATAAATTGTTATAACTTGTGGCCTTGTGCCTTATTATTATATAACGTAATGATACCGCCAATTAGAGAACAGTGACTTATCAGCCGGACCAATGATGCTTAAACCCGTACAAGCAGTCCAGAGTCATTATTTCTGCCTAGCCCTGACTGTTGAGTCCACAACATCAATCTCAGCCTCTGCGATATGAGTCATGTATCTCAAACATACTGGATTTATACAAAAACCAAACAGACCATATCGTACCATAAAATAGAAAATAACATTTGTACAAGATCTAACCAAAAAAGGCTATGAATGTGGGAAACTATAATTAATAGACTGAGCATAACTCAAGGATGGTAAATCGCATAATAATAGTCTATGGGTCAAAATAAAGCTTTTAATAAGAGGAACACGAATATGCATAGTTTATCTACTTAACAATTACACAGTAAAAATAAATGGATCGTATTGGTCCATAAATAGCTTTCAAAAGTTACTATTCATAATTCCGTCGGGATATAACATAAATATTTAACCCTAAATTGTTCACTCACAGGTCTAAATTATATTCTAATTGGTCTGATTTAACCAGCTGGGTAGCATACACTAGTTCCTTGAATCAACCAAAGTGTTATTCAAAGTTCAAAACAGACGTAGTATCATTAGGGGGTTATAGAGATTATTGAATTTTATTGAAGCTATAAACTGATTTAAGTTAGACCACTAAAAACATCTGAGCACTGGACGGTCGTTACCCTCCTAGTATGGGACTCCTTAGCGGTGCTCATCCATGATTCTGCACGCGAGAACCGAAATGAGGACCTTCAGTCTTGTATGCGAACACTTAAAATCTAGACCACTGAGTCGGCATCTAACGGTGTTGATGTCTAACTTCAATCAATCCACAATATTGCGCTATTGTTTTCCATTATGTTCGGTGGGTAACTGTCTCATACTTAATACTAATTATCTCCACTGGTCACGGCGTCCAATGCTTCCAGGTTTTTAATTGTGGCCTAACAGATCAGTTTCCATGCGATGGAGTATTTTTATCCGACGGCTTTATGACTGTTGGTATTTATCAAATAGATTTACCTTCAACTTTGATATATACCTGCCTGAGACCTCGCCAATAATATGCTATAATCTTAAAATGGGTTATACTTCCATAGAAAATTTCAAACCTTATTGTTGGCGTAGTTCATTCCATTGTCCGTAGAAAAGTCATACCATAATTCTCACAACCTTTTATCCTAAGGTGTATGATAACATTATCAGTCATCAAGTTGCACGATCTTTAGAATCCTGTCTAGGGAGTCGTGATAGACCCATACAGATACTCTTCATGACACTGTACTGTTTCATAAGCTATTCATATATTCGTTCATTTCGCCTAGTCTTATCGTCAGAAAATAATGCTTTATTAGAAAGCCTCAAAAAATATTCGTAAAACTTCTCCGAGTTACCAAAGCCTTTGGTTCAATATAGTACCACCATTTAAATTATTGTAGCTTCATCACTCAAAGAAATCATGTTTCTTCGTCTCTTTCCGTGTTATTTATTAGAAAAGGACATCCATCGTCTCTATACGAATAATAACCATTTGATTTCTAGTGACTAGCTTCAGGATACAACCCTCGCCGTTCTAGTGGGGCTCAAGAGTGACACGTTTGAAATAGTGATGCGCCACAGGCAATGAGCATGATCGCGCGATATCGTTTATCGGTTGAAGTTAGACGTGTACACCAATGGATGCCAACTCAGCGGTTCAGAAGCTTGTTATCACTTATGGCATTGTCAAGTATCACGTGACAAACCACCCATCAGAATATCGATTTCTATGACCATGTTCCCTAACTAACCAATGACATGCTAACCAGCACTAGTAGCCTTAATTCCACTGTAAATCAATGGAGTAGCTTCTCTCCTATCACAGCCCGTTCATTCCAGAACACAATAATCAGTATCCACTGTATAAATATCATTTTTCAAACAAACAAGCAGATCAGATCGCATCACATTATAAAACGGAAAACAACGGTTATACAAGATTAACCCAAAAAACGTTGTGAGTAAGGGAAACTGTAAATAATGGTAATTCGTGTACTAATAATAATTAGGTCAAACGAAAGCTTATGAAGAAAGGAATGCAAATACATATATCCTGATTACTTAATAATTATACAACAGGAATATATCGTAATAGTAGTCTATAAATAATTCCTGGTAGCTACTATTCATTTATTCTTCGTTCGGATATAAAAAAGTCAAACATCCGCAAGCAAAACCGAACTGCATGTGTTCGATTCCCAGGTGCTGGGTTGTTGATGCGTGTCTCTGAGGTGTCTTATACTAGGACTAAATGGACATCCGGTACTTCCAGGTTTGCAGTTTTGGTTTAGCTAAGATCAGTTCACGATTTAAACTATGAATACTTATTATCTATTAGTTCGGAGGTGATCTAAAGAAATGTTACTGATTCTTAAAATTGTGTCCATTTAATTAAAGCTCCTAATCTGTTCTGATTACTACAGTTATTCTTCTCTCATAATCATAATTATTATTCAAATTGTTATAAGTATTATCACTATTATCTCGTTTACTAAGTTCAGATTCCTATACTTAGCTTTGGACCACATACTAATTGTAAAGGTTTCGAATACTATACCGTTGCTTAAGTCGTAATAAATGGAGCGAGATTCGAACCTACTACTTGTTGGTCGAAAATTGGAAGCCTTAACCGTTGAAACACTGTTTTACTAGTCCCCAATAGTAAAATAATTTATCCTGTCTTTCTAAGAATAAATATAATGAAGCTCGAAAATTGATACTAATTTGTCTTGTAGATGTTGACTTTGATAACTGTACTCCCTATTTCTATAAACTCAATCTGTACACTCAGTAAATGAAAAGTTATGTTTATGACTTATGTAAATTACATAAAATACTAGTTTTTTCCCTAAACTTTGTTTAAACCGGCTGTTTTTTAATTATAGTTTGAAAGTGGTCTTGTCCAATTAATCTCATCCAATCTGGAGTTCCATAAAAATAATAATGATAACAATCCACATAAAGATGAGTTATTCTCTAATCAAATTTCTGCATTAACTGATACAACTATTGCATGGATATTCAGTCAATTCAGCCTTATACAAGGTGTATATTTAATACATTTATGTCCCGTGAATCATCCAATATGTCCACTATTAATTCATAATATACTCTGCCAATTGTTCAATCTTATTAGTCCGTCATCTGTTGTTGATGCTGACCAACACTTAACGACTAGACATGACCAAACTAATTCTATTGGTTATAATTTGGGTAGTATTAAGTCAAGGTGTAGTAATAAGTGAGTGAAACTTTTCCATAGATATTTTTTAAAACTAATCTTTAACTTTGTAAGAATTGTTTTAGATATCTGTTATCTCAGATTAATAACAGTTGGGATACAGTTAGAAATCAGGAAACATGTAGCAGCTTTTTCGTCTTATAGTGTGACTCTTCGAACATGCCTTCCACGGTCAAGTCAGGTTGGAACACAACCATGTTCCAGTCCCAAATGGATTAAAATTGCAAATGCAAACCATTGACCTCTAGCTCGTTGATCTAAAGCTTGGTAGCTCATTGTGAGACCTAACGTTCCTTGGTTTGATTCTTAACCGAGTCATGGCTGCATACTAACGAAATTTCCTAAACTTGAACGAAATAACTACTTAGCGCTCCCTGTTGTTTATTGGTACCTCAATTAATCTTTGTCAATATATTGCAAGTGATAGAATTTGATAAATTGACTTACGCCCGTTATCCCTCGTTTAGAAGCATAGGTCTTCCATCAAGCTCTTTCCAGTTGTTTCCAATTGCTATTCATTCTTTTAATGTCTGTCTCCAATTCCCGACGCAATATGTTATTCGGTTTTCCACTTTTTCCTATGCATTCAGAACCCCGGGTTAGGGCTTGCGTCGTGATCTAGTTCGATGATTTCTGCAATGTATGTTCTGTCCACACCCAGTGTCTTTTCCTAATTTCCTTTCTAGCTGGAAGCTGGTTTGTTCTATCCCACAGTAGGCTGTTACTGATGGTATCCGGCCAACGGACATTCAGTACTATGTGTAGACAATTTTCAATAATTACTTGTACTTTTTTGATGATGGTTGGAGTAGGTCTCCAAGTTTCAGCCCTGTACAGTAGAACTGTTTTGACGTTCGTATTGAAGATTCTGAATAGAACGCGGAGCATCTTTAATAAATCATGGTGAATGATATATAATAAATTTTGAATCTGCATAAACTGCGGAAATATTAAAACATCTAGTCCACATGCCTCAACAGTTACAATGGCTTACTCTGACTCATAATGTAAGCTATAGCGATTGCAAATCTTTATTAAAGCTGTTCAAACCCTAAAATATTAATCCATAAAGCCTCTAGTTATGAACACGAGTTAATTGTATGTTGTTTGACAGTAATCTTACAGAGGTTAAACGAAAGAATCATTGGTTGTCAACTCTAAGTGTTCGATCACGATCTGCAAGATAGTAGCCTGTATTCCCTCTTTATTGTTCTGCAAAGTACTTTGTACAGTTAATGGTAGATTTCACGTACTCTATAAATATCCTCTTCCTCCCCACCTCCGAAAAAACCAATCATCTGTGTATGTAGTTCTCTAATAAATCACAGTAAACTAGGTTATTAATAATAAGCATTCGTAAATTACCGTACAGCAGATTTTCAGCAATATAAAAATTCTAAATCGAATTATTGATAATGTTATAACAATTCACCGAATGCAATTACTTGAGTAGGGAAATAACAGCTTGCAATTCAAAGCTATTAGTGTACCCATCTTGTATATTTGTTTCTGTGTTTTGAAATTTAGATAATGAACTTACTCTAATTAGGCAACCATCAAAAACCAGATAGCTTTGAACAGTTGTTTCGTCCTAGTAAGCAACTTCTCAGCAGTGCACATCTCTGATCTCGTATTGAAGGGTCGAACTCGAGAACTCCAGGTCTCGTGGCGAATGCCTAAATTTTAGACCGTTGAATTGGCATCCAATAATTTGCTTTTCTATCTCTAATCACTTTGTGATATTGCAGAACCACCTGCCAACAGTTGTTCATTACTTTCTGGTCCTTAATGTTTGTCTAACCAGGATTAGTTTATGATGTAAACTATGAAAATTCTTCTCCATACGCCTCTTAAACCAATATTTTCCTATTTTTAATATTCTTCATTCAAATAAGGAAAACCATTTTTTGTGATGATTATTATTTGTTTAGAAATGGGATGCTTAAACAAATATATTCGCATTTTACCAACCCATCGATTCTGTTCTTGTGAATCTTAAAGTTTGCTAAAAGATATACCGGCACATGATTAATAAGAAGTGTATTGTAATTTTTTATGTGCATTTCGTCATATTTGACTTTCCTAAAATGAAACATTCAGTAGTATAATAAAATGTCTTCCTTTTTTCCTCTCTCGAATCATAAATAAAGATTGTTTATGTAATTAATTGAATGTGTATTTCTAATAGTTCCATTTTGGTGTGTATACACATATCCATAAGAATTATCATCTATTGTATATCTGTAATCAATATTATTTTGTTGTAAATTATACTTGTTGTGTGATCAAATAATTAATCAGCTGACTTCGTCATAATTATTTAATGTATTTATTTATGTATCTATCTCTTGTTTCCAATGTATACTCTAGTGACTAATTACAGAATAGTGATCACTATAAGGATTTTCTACTCCTTTATGTGCTGATCGAATTCTATTGATCAGGTTACTGCAATGTGACCACTTATCTAAGTAACTCAATATATCATACATTATGTTTTGATGTTAAGTGGTTGGAGGTTGTCGGCAGGAAATCTTGTTTAGCCTGTGTTTTATGCTAGTTGAGATTTAGCAACAGGGCACATCTACCGATTACTTCCAATCACAAAAATTATATGTCGATATATACTTATTTTCCGAAGACAATTTTCATTATGAATCGATATCAACTGGTGATTCATTGGATACCACACAGTATCAGACAATTATATTGTCTTCGTTTAATATTATTAACCAATGTTTGCATCTATGACTGTCTACACTCGATAGTAGTTTGGATGTCAATAAAATGGATAAAAAAAATTAATTAGGTATCATTAACAATCAACTGTCACATGTCAGTGTAAAACTTATTATAGAATTCAGTAGGAAAGTCAGAAAATTAGTGTCGATGACTGTTGGTTCTGATCTTTTTTGGTGTATGCTACTTATGTCGACAGACATCAACGATCGATAATAGATAGTTTTGATGAATATAAAAATCTGTCCATAAATTCTTTCTAATGGAACCCCGTCACATAATAAACATTTGGGAGAAAGAACTATTAGAGCGAAGAAATTTCTTCTCAATTCGTTTCTCATCAAGGCTCTACACTAGTATATTTATGTGCAGAACCATGATGAAAGAAATTTCTTAACTCTCATCGTTTTCTTCTTACCAAATGTCGAAATGGAAATTTCCACCATGCATAATAAACAAATAAATATTTTCTTTAATGGTATGTGTGATGATGTGTATTGTCGTGTATAGTTACTACGTTGATGTATAGATAAATATCCCTCATTGTAATAGCTGAATCTTTCTTTCAAGTCATCTTATCCGAAGAGTGTAGATTTAAATTTCATTCTCGAAATGAATTCATTTTTCTATCTGTACCAGGTTATAATAACAGTAACGCTTCTAACAATTGTCTCAAGTTATACTTCCATTTTGTAGTTGAAAAGAGGATATTGGTTTCGAAAAACAGTTTACTTGAATAATATCTGCTTTCGTTCATAATAATGTTTTAAAAAAAAGCATATTCACAAAAACACACAACCAAAACTTAGGATTTCATTAAATATCATGTATATAGAACACAGGTCCATCCTCCCCCAATAAATAGGTAGTTAATTGAAAATCATTGGGCAGTTTATCTAGATACGTACACTATAGTGAACATTTTCTTTAAGCAGTTCATTTTATAGATGTTCACCCACCTCAAACAAACATGTACATGACATGCTGTTGCATCATGATTTTCTGTGATGCAATTCAACAAACTATGTAGTTATCAATCTCTAACTTATTTTTCAATTCGTGAAATATTATCTTTGCTCCATGGTTATTTGTTGTGTATTGACAGCAGCAAATCGAATCATATTGCTGTCAGTAACCTTAAATCTCTTTAACCTGTGTTACATGATTCCTGTAATAAACCCTTCATTTTAAGAAAGCTTATAAGCAATTTTTGTAAACCAGTTTCTAACGTTTTAACTGGAATCCTGTTCTGTACAATAATTGTTATTCTAAACATTCATATCGTTTGATTATTTATCTGTTTAACCCTGTCTCACTGATTTTAATCTTTCTCTTTAATATGTGTATCAAATATGTTAACATTCTAATTTCAGTTCATTTACACCTGGTTTCTTGCTGTTACGCTGTTTACCAGCCTCATTATTCATACACACTGGACATTCATCATATCTACCATTATCGTCATCTTCACCATCTTCATTATCATCATCGCCCTCATCATCACTAAACAAACAAGATTATCAACAATCATTATTTCAATTGATTATACAAAAAATTAGATTGATTTCATCAGTAAATAGTCACTGTCATTCAAATAAACCTTCATTTACACAGTAAGTTTTTTTATTTACAGTTGGTCAACTTTTTTTCAAACTGAATTAGTTCTGTATCATTGACAGATGGTTGCTACATACATAGATTAACGTATGAACTCCGTATGTCTGAACTAATAATATATACAGAAACTGACTTCTAAGTATCTGTAAGGGTTGATATTTTCGTGTTTTTAATTATTTAAGATTAAATTTGTTAACAGATTGGCTTTTAAACGAACCACTTCATATAAGACTAAATGCATATTTTACATGTCATTGTTAGTCTTCTTTTTCAAAATACACGTATCCCTAAACACTACCCACCTCCACGGATGAACGTCAGTTGGCAAATGAGTTAGTTGGGGCAAAGCTAGGAACTATAAAACTAAGGCGTGATATCAGTTCATGAAGTCACTGGTTTTTGCTTTGAGCTGTGTGGGTAGATCGAAACTACGTGGTTGAGGTTTGCGTGATAACCGCAATCGGTGTTTGCCGATTTCAAATGGCATTCGTCAGAATCGTTCACAACCATAGAGATGAATATAGAAACCAATAGATCTTAAGAAAATCGTTTTCGCTCTAGGAGGTTTTCCATCATATTTTCAATTTTACCAAGAATCCTTTTTAAAAGTATAATAGTACAATTCCACTACACTAGTTTGTCATTCATTGTCTTAGTCCATTACGAATAGATGAAAATACTTCAATAGTTAATCAAAAAGAGTTAAGCTGAAACACTGCAACTTGTTCAACTTGTCTATCAATAGCTGTTTAGTACTTCAGAGAATTAGTTCATCGATTACATAATTTGACAAAGAATATATATCCGTCATATTGTCATACGTTATACTTTGGAATACAGATGTATCTGCGGGTTTCCTTTCTGTATGTGTCTATGTACTACCAGCAACACATTATTTATCATAAATCGGTTAACTGCATTATAAATTATTTGACAAGAAGCTTTTTAACTAATAATATTTAAAACCAGTATTCAGTCAAACCTGACTAAACATTTGATCATATTTGACACTCGTCACCATAGTGAATCTGCAATCTTGAGGTAAATAATGATCCCAATGGTATTCGATCTTATCCTACACATTCTCAAATTACTTAGTTTGACAAACACTTTACAATTCAGTTGACAGAACTCGATCACCCCTAGGAAACTACTGAACATAAAGTTTATTGCTATGACGTCACCAATTGTTGTGTGGATAGTTCAATCATACAGGTCAGTCTCTACCTACATAACTCAGGAATAAGGTCTTTAATTGTGATACTGAGTGTTGAGATTTTAAATCCCATATGGAACATTAGCCCTATTTAAGACTTGTACACCTTGCTAATTGATGTGTCAGTCACTGTAAAGCTTAGACCCATGGTTTATTTTGCTTACCACTAACCACATGACATAATTTTCAACCTTACGTTCAAGTAATGAAATTAGTAGCCACGTGATCGATAGGATCTAATAAGCACTAATGGACAAGGCGATATTATGTCGCTTACCAACTCAGCGATCAATCAATCTTTTTTAAAACTGTCCTTGTTAAATATTTACTTCTTTTTTCGTAATTTCAGTGATTTCAACTGTCTTATTGATTTTTTATGCCAGTCCGATGTATTATTATCACGTAGTCCATTTCTAAATGTAAATGATATTAAATCCAATTCGAAGCTCTCACATTTATTGGATCCAGGCTATCAACGGTCTGTGGTGAGTGACTCTCACTGTAGATAACTTTGTTTTTTGTCATCTTATCAGTTTTTCTGTATTTTAATAAACTAGTTTTTATCTAGTGTAATGATATTATTTCCTTAAAGGATATCGTTATTCATGATAATTCCTAGATTAGCCTGTCTAACAGTTTTATTTCTTTGTTTCTTGTATAAGATTGTTTTCAATAGTCCATAAGTGATATATCAAACTCGGGCAATGAATGTTTGAGAATTTTATTGACCATTGTTCAATGAACGGAATAATGTGAACCAATATTACTGATGTCCTGAAAGCAGTATACTCAGAAGACTTCATTTTGTCGGCGTCTTCAAACAGCACTATACTATCAGGGTACTAAATTTCAGAAATTGAATCTCCTGGTAGATCAGTCCTTGAAAAGTCAGACGATGAAAGTGTTATTTCTGGAAGCATGTCTATGATGAAGTTAGATAAAAATGGCGAAAGTGGACAACCCTGATAAACACCACTTGAATTAACCAATGCCCACGACAGTTCGCCATAAGCTCTGACTCGACCAGTAGTGTTTGAGTAGAGAGCCTGCACAAGATAATGTACTTCGGTACTACTTTCAATGACAGACACTGCCATAGAGCTTCACGAACAACAAGGTTAAATAATACAACTATTTTCAGACGTCGAATAGTTTGTCTATGTTCCAGAACCTGCCTAAGGGTGAATATTTGATCTGTGCATCCACGTCCAGGTGTGGAACCACCTTGGCTTCCTTGGGTTTGCTCTTCCCGAGCCCTAGTTAAACGTAGAAGAATTTTCGAGGTTAATATTTCAGATCTTATTTTAATTAAACTGGTTCCTCTATGATTGTCACAAGAGGATTTTCGTTCTTTCTTATGAACTGGGACGATAAGCGATTGAGACCAGTCAGATGGGATTACGTCTAGTATCTAAATTTTAGCTAGGATCTCAGTCAATTTAACTGCTAAACCTGGACCATTATCCCTAAATATCTCAGGGTTTAGTTCATCAGACTCAGCTACCCTCCCTCGCTCTAGATTACTTATAGCCTTGTCAACCTCACGTTGCTTGGAGATAATGGGTAATTGAGATGTATGTGTGGTTGAAGGCCAGTTGAACTGTTCCCTACAGTGTTCTGCCCATAGATTCAATATCCTGCACTTAGAGTGAATAATAGTCTAGTTTCACGGACAACCGGATTTCTAATTATTGTTTCGTTGATAATTCTGAGTAGTTGTCTACTGTTACCTATCCCTGTCGCCTTTTTCTTTATCTCTTCTACTTTCTCTACCCACCGTTGCTCATGATTATTACGTGAGCTTTTTATCAGCCTACGTTTAAGCTGCCTCCGCTCTTCATCGTGTTCAGAGCCGGATGGGATGAATTTATGAGCATCTATCAACTCTGTAGATCTCACTGAAATCCACTGACTTTTTCTAACATTTCGGTTTACATTACTAGTGTAGTGAACGCTATTCACAACTATGTTTGTGAGTAGTGTGTAGCGGAACGTGTCGTCGAAGTTGGAAAAGTTTCAGTGCATCAAAAGCATGGCGTTGTGAGAACGCTCAGAGGCCAGTCGAGAAGACAGTTCAGATTGCAAAACACACCAGAAGATTCAAATGGACGATTGGAGGCTGTGTATATGTATTATGTAAATACTTCATAACTTCTCGTAATAAATACACATTCCTCCTACCTATTGTCGCGTCTTACACTAGTTAATATTACTTTTATTTCCACAGCTTTTTAGATATTGTCCCAAGCTACGTTGGTGTGGATATCACTTTCATGGTAGACTATCTCCTCTAGTTGTTTCTAAAATATATTTTTAACTTTTTCATCATTGAATTGGATTATAAGGGATTTTCTTGATGTGGCTTTTCTACATCCAGTAAAATGCAGACAAATACATACTTGGACTAGATCATGATCCGAGTCTAAAAATATGTTTCTGAAGGAACGATAGTCTTCTGTAGAGCCCCTCCAGTGGCAATATTATCTATTTGAGTCCATCGACGAGTCGATCTTGGGGGTCACAACGTCAAACGATGTTTTCCCTTATGTTTGAAGTTGGTGTTTGCTAGAAATAGACACTATCTGAACATAGTGACAGCAGACGGTTGCCACTATCTGTTTTCTGAGCCGCAACACCGTATGATCCGCTCAAATGCCTTTCGATTTGATTTAGCCTGTTTACTTAAACATTACAATTACTACTTCAGAGAGTTTAAATTTTTGAAAGGGGTTGGATAGCTTTCTATAAAATTCATCTTAAACATCATCCGAGCTAAACCAGTGTGAGCGTAGGCAGAGACAACTAAAAGAAAACGGCTTGTGTCCCTATATTTTCAAGGCCTTACTGTCCCGTTTAGTCGATCATTGCACAAGCAACTCTCTATTAAAATCCAATCTAACATAGCCTGTTCTGCTTTCGAAATTAATTCTATATCTACGCCCACGAGGCCACGGGAAGTAGAAATGGAACCTCCAGATACACGAAGGGTAAATCGTCAGCGCTTTGTATTGACAAGGTGAGGTTAGACGAATGACTGTTCTTGGATCCTGTATGCGCGTCTCGGCGACTCGACATACATCGATGGTGGAATATTCTGGAGTCCTAGTTAATGAAGCCAGCTGTCTTATCTGACACAAGGTTCGAAAATCAGAACTTCACACATGTGGTTTAAAGGGACTAGAAGTAACATTTCATGAACTCAGATCATTAGCATTGAGAAGGGTTAATCGTGGGGACGAGAGAATTATTAGGAGGTGAAAGAGGGGTTCGATTGTCAACAAGATGATTTCAGGGGTATAGGAATAAGGTTGTTTGTCACTTCCTGGCTCCCCGTACCATGGAAGGATATTTCTTCTTGTACGGTTTGAAAGGATGACAAATCGGTGGTGGTCTTAGCGATCCGTGACCGAAGTACCCAAGGGACAAGTGTTTGAGATCGGTTACGTATGGTTTTTTTATGAGAAGTTTTTGACGTATTAGCTTCGCATTCCAAAAAAGGCCTTACCGCCGGAGACTGAAACCCATGTGGTAAGTCGAATTGTGATCTTTTTAAGATCAACCTCTTTTAACCTCTTCCTCTCGTTATAAGAAGACAGCATCACTGCAGTTGCTTGTTGTCCGAGGAGAACACTTTACTGTTGTCACAGCCTTACCGTCAGCAGTGCGACTTTGCCCTCAGACCTTAAGTCGCTTCTTTTAGTCTTACCGTTCTCCAACCGCCCCAGTCGGCATGGTATGACTTAACGAATAATGCTTTCTGGCCAGTATAACTCGGTTGAGTCATCACGATATGTTAGCCCGACCACCATTTCAAGGTAGCATCTACCGTCGGGAAGTTGGAAGATAATTCCATTTATCTGTTAGGCGTTATTTCATTCTTAATGTATAATCAGACACGATTTATAATGCTGGAAATCTATGGTAATGCAAGTGTAATTTTCTTTCATTCAGGAGACTGAAAATGAAAAGTCTTAATCATCTGATCCTCACATATTTTCTGTCCCCTTTTTACAAAATCGATTGCACTAGTCTGTTGAATTATATTGTCATACAATCACCAGACCTAAGGCAACCTGCTTGAATAACTTGGCTATCTGTACCTTCCATCTGGATATTTCAACAAGTTATCTGTTTTCTTGTTTGTTTTAACACATCATTATGCCTTACATTCGCATAACATTTCACTGTACAGGTTACAAAATAGCCCAATCAGAGAAATTAATCAGATGTCGATTCCTGAACTGCTAACATCTAACTGGCGACCACTCAATATTTATCGCAACGATCGATCAAGAAATAAGAGAAGGAAACTTGTTGAAATACTTTGTGCTAAGAATTTGATATTGTACCACTAATATAATATTGAATAAAGCCACTAGTAATAATATCAACGTATAAAAAGTATGCGTTACTTATGGATAATCGTTAAATTATTGTTCACGCATGAAGTAACCACTGAACTAGTAATATACTGTTGATGTTAAACGTACAATACTAAAATTAGAGGAGTTAATTAAGAATAACGAAGTTCTAAACCTTAACTCAATTCTTTAGGCTGACTAATTCTGAAATGGGTTGACACATGATGGTTTAAGAAAGTCAAACTAGTATAATAATATCAGCACATCAATGCTGTGATTGTTCATATGAATCAAAATATGACGGCATAAAGCACTCGTGACTAGAGTTCATGACCTAATTGTCATGACAAATGCTAACTCCTTGGTGGAAATTATCCACATTACATTCGTAAGTCATTAAATTGAATTATTTGTGAATATCTTCTTGTAAAATGTTAGTAATTTTTTCTGTTTTTCATAATTGTCCGTTTTGCATGGCTTAAGCAATAGTCAAAGAAATAAATTCACTAGCTATTAATCTTATCTGCTTACAAAAAGCTTAAAATATACTTGGTTAGATTATCCTCAGAGAAGCATTAAATTCAATCTAATTCCATTTCTTTTGTTCCTTTTATTTAGTTTGTATGATAGTTTCTTTTACACAGTATCTCATATCTCCTTGTCTTATATCTTTGTTTTACACATTTATTCCATATAGATTGATATACTATTGTGTTATTTCGATTGGACGTCATTAACTTCATTTATGCAAACAAGTCAGTCATTATGGAATACATATCAGTATATGCATGAATGGAATATGAAAGTTTCTAGTGAGAATGATAATGTAAACGTGTTATCAACGGGTTAGTTTCGTACATAAATATTTTCTAACTTTCACCATAAATATGACATTATTTGGGTTATCCCACTCGAGTGTTTCTTTTTTATTGAAATTCTCTTTAATCCGATTGTTATTCATCTCATATGTGTACTTATCTTTCATGCTTTCAATAATAGTTATAAATTTAGATAGTCCAACAAAAAGATCAAGATTATCAGAACTATCTAACACATTGGCGGAATATATTTCGAACAGTGTGATTACACATATACTTGTTAAGAAGAATAAGAGGAAACAAAGATAATAAAGAAAATACTGTGAAACTTACCACACTGGATAATAAAACAATGTTACCGGGGTACGTTTAAATTGAGAAGAAACCGTTTTCGAGCACATAAAGTGGTTTTGAATTTTCGTATGGCTAAGGTTTCAATAAACCTTGGTATACGCTCTTGAACACTTTTATACAAAAATACAGAAGCGGAGTCAATATCAGTCTTATGACCAGTTTCAACAGTGTTTAGCAATCGAGGACGATGAGTGTTTACCATCTCGTCTTACTGTGCCATTTAACTTTTTTATGTTCACAATCATTTTGGTATATATTCAGATACCCTAATTTGCAAATCACGATTGCTTTTTCCCGTGTATGTATGGACACCTGCATGTAAATTGATAAACAGTTTGATGTGACGCAATTGTTTACATGCTGTTTATGTTTTCGGTGAAGCATGGACCTTGATTTTTTCATGATAATGACCTTTGCTGCCTAGTACGTTTTGCTAATAACTGATTTGAGCCTTTCTTTCAATAAAAGGCTATTTGATTCATCTCTGAACGATGGGATGATGTAGACAGGTTTTTACTGTTCCAACGATGTAGTAAGTCTCACTATACTATGACCTTTCCATCGATTTATAAATTTTATAAGATAACCATTCTCCGTCAATGTTTTGTTCAGTAACTTCATTTCGTCACTAAAAGCATTGTTTGTAAAACTACGACTAACCCTATAAAATAGGTCCTTTATCAAAACCCATTTTCTTGAACTGTGTAGTAATTATGAAACTAGCTTATTCAAGTTGACTTTCTTAAAATGGATCGTTTGAGTAAATCATATATATAAGAAATGAAACTGATTGTTCTTGTCTTCAGGTCATTATCATAGTTTGTTCTCATCCTAAACTTACCCTGTTGATATTGCTTTATTATCCAGTGTGGTAAGTTTCACAGTATTTTCTTTATTATCTTTGTTTCCTCTTACCTTTCATTTGTCTAGTGTACTTTTTAATTTTTCATATGTAAATGTTCTTAACAAGTAAATGTGTAATCAGACTGTTCGAAATATATTCCGCTAATGTATTACATATTTCTGATAATCTTCGGCTTTTTGTTACACTGTCCAAATTTATCAAATGGATTAATCGTTTTAAGTAGTTTTGAAGTTGAATAATTCATAAATATTATTATCATCGTCATCATTTATCTTGTCAGTATCACCGGAATCAAGTGTTTTACGCTTACAAAACAGTGAATCTCATGAACGTCGTATTGAATTATCATGTTCATCATCATTCGAAGTTTTATTTTCATCATCGTCTTTAATGACCCTACCGTCATCAATTGATCAATTCCCAAAATATATGAAAGTAAGTCATCCTTATCACTATTAATTTTGAAACATATGGCCTCATCTGATAATTTTTTGGAAGTTAGTATTAAACATCTCAGTAATATTTATGTCATTATATGGGAACAGTAACTAGGTATCTAATCCAGTCAGCTTTTTACCGTCTATTATTAGACTCGGACACTATTCTATTTACTTAGTTCAAGCAGTTAGTACATAAATACCACATATAGTGTGAATCAAAATGCAATATACAAGTTTGAATCTGATGTATTGGTGTCAAGTTTTGGTTTTTATTGTCCATCTAATATGTAAGTGTATACAAAGTAAGGAAGGAAAGTTATAAACTCTTTTGATAAACAAACTTTTTATCAAAATAAAATTTAATTTTGACAAAATCTAGAATATAAAGTATGTTGGAAATATATAAATTACTTTCAGTCATCTATGTTTCATTTAAATTCTGTTTACATTTATTACTGTGTTTAAAATCTTATACCTAAGCGTAATACTTGATTAGATAATGCTATGTTTGAAGTGATTATGAGTTCGCCTAGTCTAATCTGCGAACGGAACTAAGACTCTGAGACTAAAGACCAATAAGCTAGATATTCTGATACGTCACAGCCTCGCTAACTAGAGAGAGAAGTTGCAGTTTGAAACGGGGAAGCATATTCCGCAAAAGCCAGAAGCACGAGCAACTACGACCAGTCTAGTCAGAAATACACCCATTTATATGTTGGTTTGTACACCCATTTCTGATTAATAGTCATAGTAAATCACGTATATGAAAAGTACTTTATACAAGAATATCATATATAATACAGAATAAAATGTCATAGGGGGAAACCAAACTAATACTATACTGAGTGATCATCAAATTGAATTAAACGGAATTAATGCTGAGTAAAAATCATAATGAATGAATCAATCAAATTTTGACCTTTCATCCTGTCATAACAGATAAAAAAAATACCTGTTCTTTTAAGCTGTTGTCTTCCTTTGTCTTATCAGAATGAAGATTTGAGGCGTTTGTAGTAATTTTAATAGCTAAACCACCATTGAAAACCTGGAAGCACCGGATAGTCGTTTTGTCCTAGCATGGAACTCCTCAGCAGTGCACATTCACAATCCTGTACACGGGACTCGAGATCACTGAGCCGGCATCTGTTCGTTTACAAATTTACTTTAATCAATTAGTTTCAAGAACATTTATCACTCGAACACATTGTATCATTGCTCAAGATCTAAGAGATGGTAAAGAATAAATACATCTACAGCATTTTAGTCAATTCTGAATTTCATTTCTATTATAGGTTGATAAAATCGTTTTGTTGTACTACTTACCATGAAATAAGTAAACATTTTTTGGTAGGTGAAAATTAATGAAGTATTGTTTCATATCACCACTCTCCTCTTACTTTGTTAAAATGATCCATAAACATATCAGCTATTTATGATTCGTTCCTGTCACTTAAACTATTAGATTTATTTATGTCTGAACAAGTCTTCTACTGATACTAAGAGAATTACTGAAGCATAAACTAACTCTTAATTATGGTGAAATTTGAGCAAATAGCCTTTACTTGATTAGATCAATTTCTTATTTACTGTATTATATGTCCTCTATACGAATCAAATTCTAATAACACTTTGATTATTAAGTGTTATTTCATCCCTAAATATGGGTTAAGATTATGCATTACATCTCTTGTCTACTTTATTCTAGTCCTAATAATTCTGGATGGTCCCATACTAGGACGAAACAGCCGTCCAGTGCTTCCAGGTTTTCAATGGTGGTCTAGCTTAGATTGACTCGTGAATTCAACTGTTCAAAAATTGTATAATTCTTTTTAAAACAAGTACAATTGTATTTACGATATTCATAATATGATTATTTATTTGAAATGAATTTCAAATTTTATTAGGATACAGTAGATTCACTACGTCAACATGCTAAACAAATGTGTAATCGTATTGAATGTATTGAAAAGTTACAAAATGAATTTTGTACAAATATTCTCCCAAAATTATATATTCCAGTACGTGTCAATTTACTGCAATATGTTGAATGCCAATCAAGTAAGTTTGTTTTTGTGTGTTTTTTTTTGGGGGGGGGTATATCATTTGATGTAAGAAAAGATCAATTTTCTAGTGAGTATATTGTACATAATGTGAAGTCTAGGTTCATTTCCACTATTCAACAAGATTTATCATGTATTCTTTAGTTTTTATCATTGACTTGAATTTACAGTAGACAACTACTTTCGTTATTATTTTATCTTTGTAAGATTCTCCTCTTTTAATTGTTATGTTACGTTGTGAATGTATAAGACTGGTAAACCTGTTTTTTACCTTCAAATATTATAACTTTCTGAATTCTTTGTGTTACAATAAGTTATTTATTAGAAGCAAACAGTTTTAGATGTGAATAAGTCAGATGTTGTCCTCCATTGCACTGAATGATGTTCATCTTTCTGGCTAAAGTTGAAATCGTGGATCTTTAAGATAAGACTCAATGATGTAAAGGTATTAGTTCTCACTTTAGTACTTTTATGTAGCATATCCTTCAATCACTATACTTTTTACTCAGCTATTTCACATAAGCCTCGATTATGTTCAACCGTTGTTATTAGCTAGTTGTAGGTAGTTGGTAGGAAATAATGGGCCCAGGGTTCATCCTAGTTAGGATTCTTCAACAATGGTTACCTGTAATTTTGAGGGAATTGATATTCCCTGTATGATTTAACGGATGTCAACTAGCACGAAACTTAAGTCGTGCAGGTTTTCCTGTTTAATACGTACAATCGCCAAACATAGTACACACGACATCGAGTTACTTAAATTAGCAGCTTCATTGTAACTTTTTGCGTAGAATTCATTCGGCACCGAAGGAATAGATATGTATGACAATAATTGCTACTTAGTGATCAATTATTGTTAGTGTCAGCCTTTGGAAATGAATTCTTTAGTATGTACTTTCCCCCTGTCTGTATAGCATTTCTTCAGAATGGTGTTTTCAAATTTCCGAGTTGAGTCTTCTATGCACTATAATTCTTCATTTTTTTCTCTACCTACTACTTTAGTCCTACCTTCTTGGATGCCTGGTCATCAGTCGTGCTCCGGTGGTACTAATATTTCATGTGAATATCAAACAGATGAACGAAATAAAGAGATTGATGAGTTATATCAAATGAACAGATCTGATATTGATAGATTAATTAATTTGGCACTAGATGTATCACGAACTGCAGCCTGTGATGTTCTAAACTACAATGATTCTTCGTCACTATCAACGTCCATCTCACCAGAAGGTGGTAAACATTCAAATCTTGGAGTAAATTGGGCACGTACTGTACTTCAATTGGAGAATGCAGTCAGGTTAGTAGTATTATTAGCTGATTATTATTTTTAGTGGGTAAATTTAGTAAGTTATTTGAATTGTTTAATTAAGTTAGATCTCTTTATCTTTTTGTACGAGTAATAGTGATCTGAATCTCCCAGATAAAGTATAAGTTTTTTTCCTAATTGTGATAAGGATTTCGGTTGATTTTCACTAAATATTCAATATATAACAGAGTAGATCGGTCACATCTAAGGGTGTGATCTATTATTGTCTTTTTCATCCTATTCATGGCTTATCATCTGAATGTACCTGTATCCTAGGGTTCATCATCAGTTTCACTTTTTTATACGTGGATTTCTTATGATAAACCTTTGATACTATCATTAGTTCTGCTACTACTTCCACTCTTTTGTTCTTCATCTTGCTAATTACTTCTCTGTATGCGAATGTAGTCTGATCAATGAGAACGATACACATTTACACCAAAGTTTACGTTGGTTATGACTGACTGATTAACTTGTTCACCGTTAAGTTACATGTCTTGACAATAAACTCTGTGTAATGTTGTATAGTTGTAAAATAGCTGGTATAAGCAGCTTTAAGATTTTCCCAAGCTTCATAAGTATCGGTATTCATCGTCACTATTATTACATAACCTTTTTTGTATTTTGTTTTGCGTGAATCCAGTTACTTGGTACATAAATCACGTTTAATTACCTCTGAATCAAAAAATCTCAATACAAACGCTACACGTGTTTCATCCGAATCCTCTTCATCATCTTCATTATATCCTTCTTGCGGTCCTACGACTACCACTGCTACTTCTATCAATGATCAGTTAAATGTAGTACAGAATATTGGTTTGCAATGTTTTCAACAACTTTGTCAAAATCTTTCTGGTCCTTTACTTCAGTGTCCATTAACTAAGCAAGTACTTTCGAAGTGTGTTGGCGAACTTGGTAAGAAGTTACTTGATTCTTTCTTATACATTACAATACTACTCACTTGGTTTATTTCAGACTATTTCGTGGGTTGCACGTGTGATATTGGTGGTCATCTATTTCCCAACTGTGCAATATTGTAATCGACCTTGTGTTTAGATTTATGTGGAATAAATACATACACTCAGGCCTTTTTACAAAAAGTTTACAACTTATTAAAATATAGTATGAAGACAAACCAATCAGAATCGACAATTCGACTTTTAGTTTTTTTGTGTGAAATTGAAATATTACGTGTAATGAACAACAGAAGTACCTTTGTATACTGCTGAAAACGTTTAAAGTAGTAACAAGAAACTAATATTCGCTATCACAGAATAAAGGAATGGTAGTAAACATATCAAATGCTCAATGCTGTCTCTGTAGACTATATATAATAGGAAAATCGACACTCCCTAATCCTATAATGCTGAAACGAACCTTAACCTGAAGGCACTATATTTTATGGGCGAAATAACTCGACAACAACTCTTGCATTTTTGCGCGAAATTCATTCACCTATGCGGCTACAGGTCATTTTTATCTATAGATAATGTCAGTTCATGATGAAAACCCTAACCCCAAACCTTGCAATCCTAAGTTTGAATACCTAAACCTAAACAAAAACAATATGGGGACTTGGAATCAAATTGGGTCTGCATAAAGGTTTGAGGAGACGAATAATATATACCCATATGAGCAAATTTATATCTCACTTTTTTTTTAATTTACAGGTTGATTGACTTGTAGAGAGCTTTGATTGATTCATTAATCATGTAAAATCTGTCAACACTTTATGTAATATTATTGCTTTCTTTCCCACAAACTATCCATTTACAAAAGCTGCTTTCTTATCGACCAAGAACTGGCTGAAGATTAGTGACGTTTGTTTTAACCTCAACCCTAAACCAAACGCTTACTTTTACAAATTGCGATGCTAAATACAGGAGAACTAAAATTAAAATACTACAGCTTACTAAGTAATTTTGTTTTTTTCTTTAAGTATTACAGGTTTTAGGCAGTTAATGAGGAGTTAACGAAATAGAATGTATATTATTCTACTCAGATCTTTACCATAAACTCGATTACTTTTTATTTTAATGTTAAACAAAATCGTAGCGAAATATAAACCAGTCCCATTTTTATTTTTGTTGACATTAAATCTGTTAAAAGCTAACTGACTGGTTGAATCTTTTTGTCAGTTATCGATATACTTCGACACACTTATAGTCAGAAAACCAAAAGTGGTAGAGACAGGAATCGAGAGTGTTTACAAATCATTCATAAATATGTATATATTTTGTTCCCTTTAAGAAAGTAAACCACATTGTCAATCATTAGCATCCGCTTATTATTTAGGCTACATTTAATTGACCTAGATTATTATCCTTTTTTATTTTATTTAACTATTTATTCTTTTCATAATATTTATAGCAAGTGAATTTTTAACAAATTTATCAACTCAGCATCAGTTATTGTTGGATATGTTAGTTGCATTGCCACATTTATCAAATTTATTATCATCAACATTTATACCACCAAATCCATCGTCATTATCATCATTATATATAAATAATCAAAGTCAACAGCATCCATTACTGCCTATTTATCAACGTTTAATGGATATAAGATTTCGATGTAATGCACAAACTGCTTTATGTATTTTGGAAAAAGTAAGTTTTTTTTTTCTTATTAAAGATCGTTTTATTATTGGAGAAGTCTTTTGTCTTTGCTTAATGGTAATTTTCATCATACATTGGAGATGAGATGGTAAACAGTAGTTACATACTAATCAATAAAACTTTTCAATGGTGCCTGCCTACGATTATACACACGATCTAATAAGATAACTTTTAAGTGGTAAAACCATAATTTATGGATGACCTTTGAGCAATACTACACTGACCTTGAGAATTCCACCTACGATAGTTAAAAAAGGGCTATAAGTTAGTGTGAGAAATCAGGATTATGATTCACAGATGGACGTTAGAGTTAGGAGTTAGATTCTGGGTTTTTATCACGAACTGACATCAGCTGTAATGCAAAAATGTTATTCAGCCAAATAGACGGATGAATTTCGCACCAAGATCCAAGACCTATTATTCTAAATCTGATTAATTCGTTTATAGCCCCCAAATGCCCTGGTACGGCCGAGAGTGGGGAGAGTCGGGTCTCCCTCTCTAAATGCTCTCACATGGCCACGTGCATACAACCACTGCCAGGGAAGTCCTGCTCACTGCATTCTTACGGCATTATTGTCGTTTACGAAATTGAGGGGACGAAAAGCGAATGCCCGGCGCTTTGACCGGGTTGGTGGACACGGAGAGTCCACCTAGGGGAGTTGGAAAACCGTGATTCCGAACCAATGGTGCACATGGGTTGGCTCCAGGATCCTGAGGGAACAAATGGCGTATGAACCGATCGTTGGTCATCAGCTACCATGGGACTACATCTTCTCACGATGCTCCATTGCCTTGTGGATCGGACCTTCAGGTCAAAGGCTCCGGGTGTGGTCCCCTAAGAAAACCACCTGTTTCGGTCTGGTCACCCGGACAGTATCCCAGCCCTTACACAAATCGAATGATCTATTTAGTGCCTCCTTGTACCAATGTTTATGTGTTTAAATAAATAAAATAATAACTCGTCTGTAAATGAGTCTCGCCCGTTTGAGTCTCTTGGTGAATATTATATTATTAAACAACTGAATTGTGATTCGGTAGTTCATATTTCCAACTCCACTCAGTCAAAATTATAATCCTGTTCTGTTTATAGTGATTAGTTTCGGGATAGATTTATCAAATTTCTGCATGTAGGACGTGAGTTTTACTAACCATTTTGGCAATATGAGAACTTCTTCATATTGATTAGTCTTCAACAGATCAACTAGTTTCACTTCATCGTTTACCTTCTTTTGTACTTAACATTGTGTTGTCTGCCTTTTTGTGCACTGTCTTCTTCCCCTCTCAATGTCTAGTGTTATTCTCATAGACAGCAAATTAATTAATCATTTACATGCTTTTCATAATATTCTGGAAGTAGATTCACTTTGATTGTGAAGCAGATCTGCACTCATGGTGTGGAATTAAAAGTTTCCAATTTTTATAAAAAAAAACTTCTGTATTCATTGGTTCTATGTCAACATACGACAGCTTTATGAACGATATGCAAAACCACTTAAAAAAAGTAGTTACAATGTTTTCCGTAGAAAATTTCACAAAAATCATATCCATACCAAAGAATTTCATGGTCATAATAACTAATTGACAAGTACAATGTTTTCATAGTCTCTTTACTTGTATCCAATTTGTGTTCATGAAAAATAGGTGCTTTATATGTATTTATTTGTAGATTAATTTCAAAGCATGGTTTTCAATTGAAATTAAACATTTTAGCCAAAAACAATGGAATCAGTTAATACTTGCTTTATTCACTTGTATTGAAGAGACAACCAATGTTTATCCATCAGACATAAATTCTACTTGTTCAGAAGAAAATGATGACTTGCATAAGGTATGTAGGTTTTATTTTACTTTTTTAAATCGCTTTCTAATGATTTCTGACTGTTCAGCACACTAACTTTGTCTTGTATTAATGTAAGATCGTCATGAAATTTTGAATGTCTACGTTCTTATGTTGGTTAGTGCACATCAGGGAGTATCAACAATCTTGTGAAGACTAGTTCTCACCTCAAAAATCCATCAAACCAGCAACATTTAGTATCTCAATCAAATCTGCTACCAATAAACTAGTTGACCTTCTGCAACATTAATCGTTTATTTAACAATGATGTATATCATGTTCAGACCACTGATGTCTTTACTGACCTCTATCGACCAGTTTTGCAGTAAAGCAATAAATGCGGTGCTTTGTACAAACTTAGATGTTTAGGAGTGTACGAAATTTAATAACTTTTATCAGTCTTGTCTCCTTGTCAATAAAACATCTTAACGTATTTGCATTTACTTGATGAATTTTCGAAGATCTAACAACATTCAAAAATCGTTTATACAAGACAATCTCACTCTAATTTATTTATCAAAAATATTTATATACTTGATTTTGAGACTAAACATATGGAGTAGTATAATTGCGTATCTATATGTATATATGACCGACCGTACAAGTAAAACACGAATACACACATATGACACATCTATACATTTACATAGGGTATAGATGTATAGGACGCATACACATATACACTAATGCTTTCCCGTATGACACACATAGGCATAGATGCAAGCATTCCAAATATGCGTGTATTAGATACACAAATCAGAGACCTATGCACTCCATCGTAACCACATGTGATACCAGACCAAAGTCCAGGGATTAAGTTTGTTTGGAGGTACCTTTGATATTTGTCGTGATCAAATAAAGATCATCAGCGTATTCGATATATGATGGTCTTCATTTTGTTTTATCTTTGTCATTTACTTGTGATCCAATATTCTCATCTATGGTGGTTTTGACGGTTTCCTGGAAGACTAGATTAAGAAGATAGAATCCTCTTTTGCCCTCTTACACGGCTTGATGATCATCCCTCCACAAACTGTCTGTTCTTAACTCATTCAAGTTCGGCTAACCCGGTACATACCTCTTGCACATTACCTATACATACAAAGTACACTAGTCGAAACTCATACATTTCATACAAATAAGCATGCACAAACGGCAGCCTGTTTCACGACTCCACAGCTTCAAAGTATAGTCTTCGAGTAATCCAGGTTACAACCTAGTGGTGGATCATTCCGTCCTCAGTCAACCGCTCAAGTTAATTCATGAGGTTGGGCCTCCATGACCCTGGGAACGCCACGAGAAGCCCTAAGGTTGTATTTGCTGCGGGCACTTCTTGCCTGAAACTTTGATACTTCCTGGTTTCCCAAACCCAATGATCTAGATCTATTTCTAAAACCTGGAACTTGGCATCCGAGAACTGGGTGTATTAGCCACCACACTAGCAAGAATTTATATTATCTTGGAAGCTACTACACTTAGCTGAGTAGTAGAATTAAACAGCTATTCGTTAGTTTCTCTGAATAAATTAAATACGCGTTGTGCCTGAGGAATCTTAAATTATGGGTAACTTCTGGGAACTATTTATGGACTGTTATATATAATATAACTATTAAGTAACTAGATTATATATATTTATATTTATCTTATTATGAGTTTTCATTTGATCTATTGGCTACTATTATATGATTTGCTATTCATAAACTATTCGCAATTTATTAATTACAGTCTCTCACACTGACAGTCACTTTTGGCCTGATCTTGTATAACTGTTATTTTCTACTTTATGGTATGATGCTATCTGATTTGCTTGTATTTAAACTGTGTATGTCTGAAATACATTATTCACAAAGTAGAATCTGAGATTGTGTTCTGGACTCAAACGGAAGGGGCTAGGCAAGAAGAACCAATATGGACTCAGAGTTGACTCTAGGCTGCTCATGCTGGTTAACACGTCATTGGTTTGGCATAGTGCCAAGGTCATTTAAGTTGGTGTTTGATTGGCAGTTTGATCAAGTGAAATTTTATGAGGCTTAGAATACAACAATATATAAATATGTATGATCATTTGTTTTTCTTTTATCTATAGTTATTTGGAAGAGTTTTCGTCACAGGCTGACGTCAGCTGATGAATAATTGACAATCAAGAAGTTCTATTCATTTGTTTAGTTGTAGTTTCTGGTTCCTTAGCAGTATCTAACCACCACCCCACAAATATGGTATGCACTTCACAACCTTTAGGTCTCACAATAAGCATTTTAACCTTAGATCTCTCAGACAATTGGATAGTCTACATTTTCAACAATCTTGTGTTCACTAAAAATTCACGTTAGAATAAGGACTTACTGCACTTCAAAACAATGCCTAAATATAAAACCTTCACTTCGAATTCTGGAGGTCCTAAGTAGCATCTCTGTCAGAGTCTTGGGAATAAAATAGCTCCTAGTCCTCCCTTGTTTCCAATAGTTTCCCGGTTGACTTAAATTCATGACAAATTTTTGATATTAAATTAATCTTTAAATGCCATCTAACTATTCTCTTATTATCTATCCCATTTATCCTCCAGCTTTGTATTGTACATTTGAAAGCATTGTTAACAAACCACTTTCCGGATATGTTTGACCTAGCATTCAGATTACTGTTACAAAGTAAGTGAATCTGAAATAACTTTTGACACTAGTACGCAGTCCTGAAACTTTCATAGATCCACCGATTTTGGACTTATTTCCACCTTGATTTGATATAGGGTAACCATGTATTCAGTCAACTTTTATCAATATAAATCTCAGCAGAAATATACGTCAGTCCAAGTTATCATACCACCTTTTCACAGCAAGATAAAATTAACAAACTCAATGGCAATTGAGTAGAAATAATAATATCAGTAGTAGTAAGAAAGACCAAACATTGTACAATATGGCTATAAAAGAAGGAATGCATTGAAGGAATAGAAAATACTAAGTAATTTTACAACTCAATACAGAGGTGGAAAAGGAGTGAATCCATCTGCTCCATTTGGACTAATTATGAACCATGTTACTCAGCATCTCCAAGCTCTGATCGCGATTATCATACAAACCCCAACCAGGTATTCTATAATTACCAGCTTGGTTTACTCTAACAGTCGATGACTTCATGGACTAATACCACGTCTTTTTCCGACCACTTCTATCTTTCCTCTAACCTATTCCTACTCGGCCAGCATCTCACATCGAGGTAGGTGAAGAATTTTCTAGGATCTGAGGGCAAAATATATTTTCATCTTAGCTTAAGATTCTCGACTATATACTTGACTGAACTTACGATCCTTAGATCTGATCACAGGTGAACCCAAAATCAACGATCTTAGTCCAGTCCAAACATTTTTGGAAGTAGAATCATTCTGTTACAATGAGTTGTACCCTCCTGCAAGAATTTAAGGGTCTGATGAAGGAACAGTTATCTGTATCCTTCTCTCGCTATGGTATCTCCTATATAAATGAACCAAATAATTAAAACACGATTAGTTATCGCTCTCCGTAATGTTTATTAGCGTTGGGATCAGACGTAAAAATCTTTCACTTCAATTGTTAAAAATGTCACTCAACACATGTTACTGACATATCTAACTGGGTTTGATCGATTTTCAGAATACAGGAAAAATACAATTGATTTTTATTGTATCCACACAAACCTATCTTTCCGCTCCGAGTGGTAAGTAACTACTTAAGCATGGTATATCATACCTTATGTATGCATAGCCAACTAGTCATTTCATCTAAATCTAAAGTTTGACACTTCTTGTCAATGTTTGATATTAATGTACCTAAAGACCATTTGGAATTTTATAGAATATGTACTATTTATAACTGTTTTGGATGGTCTGTTGTTGTTTACATACTAAAATCTCGATCAATAGTATCATACACTAAGTTGTTTGTCGGCTACCAAATATAGCGTTAACATTATCAGTATTACGGTCTGTTATTTAGCTCATTGTTTGTTGCAATAAAGTTATCTTATTAGTTAATTGTAAACTAATTTCCATGTTCTCTTTTGGCAGACCTTAGTAACCCTAAATATCTCGACATATGGGTATTGTTTCAAGATTTACTGATCGCTGATATAAGCACTAATTCTGGCTCTACAAGTCTGTCCATTGAACAAGTAAGTTTTACACAAACTTATTTTGATACATATTTCTATAGTTTAGTTAGTTTATTCCTAACTTGAATGTCGTACCATCTACATTAGTTCGTTTGCGTTATGTCTGTGGTAGAGTCTCTGTTATTTAAGTGTTACCTTTGTTGTATCCGTAATCCTATGGCTTACACTGGGAAACAGGAACCGCTGCGATTCCCATGACTGTGAATAAGACTCTCTTATCAAGTACAGATTCACACACCTAGCTTTGAGTGTCACACATCGGATGCGAAATGTCTCGTAATGGTGTCATCGGTCTGTCTGTGCTCAATTATTTATAACATGTTTAAGCTTACAAGAAACTGGATAAGATTCATTATCTCTATTTATTTTTCGTCATTTTGTTTGTATCTGTTACACACGTTTGCGCTCACTTTGCTCGTGTTTTGCTTCTATTTACAGTTGACTCAATTACTCAATCATGTACACAGGCGATTGACCTCGACTGTTAATTCTTCACCAGTGACATCTTTATCACCATTACGTGATACACAAAACGTTTTAATCGATGAATGTTGTTCAATGTTACAAAATAACTCGTCTCAAACTATACAAATGATTATTCATTTTCTAATGATACTAGCTTGTCAATTGTGTGAAAAAATCGGATGTTGCATATTACATAATCATTTATCTATACAAAATGGTAAGTTGATTGTTCATTTTTCATAAAATGATTCTTCAGAATGACTGTCAATTGGAAATAAGTTATCAGCTTAAAATCCGTCAATTGATATATACATTAAGGTATACCAGTAGGCAAACTCGTGTGAATTACTTAATTTATCATAGTCAGATGAATTGGATACTGATAACTCAGTAATAACCTATATTTTTCAACCACAGTATTGAATAATACTTATTCAAATTACCAATAAAATACCGATTTTCTCCTAATAATCATGAAATATGTCGACGACCATGTTTTTACGATGAATTTCTTCATTTCTTTACTAACATTCTTTGGCCAATTAATAAAACTGAAGAAGTTAATTTTCTGATAGTTTCGTACAATTTACAAGTGAATAATGAATTACACTGAAGAAAAATTACTTCTTTTGTATACAGCCTAGTTGATGGAACAGTATGGCATTTTACACCTTCCAAAAGCCGATCACTTCACAAACTGATGTTTCATAGTGGTTCTGACGCCTTTAACTTTTTTCCAATCTAGTTCTACACTAACCAACCAAAATCGTACATCGAAGTCGTTCACCTTTACTTAATACAAGACATCTCCAACAGTACCATTACTCACTTAATGGTACCACCATTTGTGAGAAACACTTTGGCGATTCTTACGATCAAATACCAATAATCTTCTCTCAAATGGTAAAACGTAGAGTAAAACTTTGAATCACAGCGAGTATATTTTTACCAAATAACCCCAAATATTTATTGTTATCTTGAAATTTATATCTTTTTCTCTCGTAAACAATAGGTCAATCAATCATTATAGACATGTTAATACAAGTTTTTGGTTGTATTCTACAAAAATGTATAACATTGTATTACAATGGCAAAGTGAATAATCCCACTGAATCAAGTACAACTTCATCGTCATCTACAACAATACAAACGTCATATCAATTATCATCACCATCATCATCTTTTATTGTGTATGCAAAATGTTGTTTGAAAGGATTCTCTGAATGTCTTAATTCTGCTATTAAAGGTAAGTAGACGTGGGGAATCATAGTTTACTCTCCTTATCCTTCATTTTCTAAAGCACTAGACATTCAACTATCTGGATGCAATCTCAAATGCTGTTACAGTTAGATTTTTGCAGCCAAACATTTTCACTATCCCTTATAAACAAATGTATGATTGAAGGTCTAGTGTATGGACATGTGCTTTGTTATCAATTTAATAAGAAAACATTCACTAACGCCCTGTCACACCTGAAACTCTGGGAAGTTTTCTTGTAATAATTTGCTACCATCGTCCTTTTATAGCCTTTTCCACAGAATTCGTACCCATCGTCTTCACAAGACAAGGATACTTTCATAAAAGTGAGAGGGGAAAGTTTGATACTTGAAGCTAAAATTGGATTAACATTTACAGAGTGTTCATCAGGTAAAATTGTAGATTGTGTATCTAGGCTTTAATATGCTAAAGGAACGAAGTGACCTAGTGTTTAAGCCAATTGGTTTCTAAATAATATGTCTAATTTTCCTATTCCGTCCCATCTACTTCGGTTTGAGCATCCGGGTCGTAAGTGTACTTAGCCCTCACACAAAACATGTGACTCAAAGCCTATTATAGAAGCTAGCACTTGGTAAATTATCCACATCAATATAGAGTATATTCTATTTCGACTACCTGCCACCTTGAGAAGTTATCTAATGATACTCCATTTTGAGACCATTAGCAGAATGATCCATTGTATCGTAAATTCTGTCCTCATTTAACGGGTTCGGATGAATTAAGTTCTTTAAAAGAGCACTTGCTTTGGTTTAAGCGCTTGGTTAATATTAAACTGTTAAATAATTCATTTATGTATTTAAATTCATTTTGTATTGTTTGTTCGAATCTTCTCGTTGATGTTTAAGACTGCAGTTGATCAGTCTCTTATTGGCATGTGTCCCGGAGTGAACACTAACTCTGGGATGCTGATAAATCCAAATAGGATGAAGCGCGCGTCCTAGATTTCACTGTTAACCACCATCCATCTTTGCTTATAGAATTCGTGTATGGGTTTATCCACACTGGTTTCATTCCATCCTATTCATACGTTCACTTTAAATTGTATTTTATCTTGATATTTCCCTTTCGTTTTGCTTCTTTTTTTTCTGATAACTAAATATAGTTTGCCCAACTGATGATAATCCAATTTGGTCAAATCAATTAATCAATTTATTTGTAATATGGTTCACTTCAACAACATGCATATTAAATAATTTCGGCGATAATTTAAAGATGGTACCAGTTACTTCCACATCGTCTACTACTACCAATTTATGTAAACAAGATATACGTAAAATTTCATTACCTCTTCTAATTTATTTGTCCATCAATCAGAAAGAACAGGATGATGACAGTGGTGATTTTATTCAAAATAATGATGAGAAGGAATTAATGCTATCTAAATGGTGTTTGTCATTGAATTCATATATATGGAAGCCAAATTTAGACTGTTTAGATTCAATGATCATGGTAACTTTGCGTATATAGTTTCTTTTTGATCTGATCAGTATTTGATTTCAAAATTTCGGATTATCTCTCATTGATAGGGTAATAATAATTGCAGGACATTAATTACACATCATAACAAAATGAGCTTTGCAATGAGACAGTCGGTGGTTGAATATTCTAAGTGGTATAAATCGAAATTGATCCCAACAATTTGTATATATGCACTATTTTTCTTCATCTAAATATTAAATTTTCGTATTCATACATTTCATTCCCAGTATTTGGTAATTTTTTTTGATGAAGTGGTCTTATATGTTTCCTCACATATTTTAAAGGTAACTTATAACGAACTAACATTAGCTGTAAAACCATTAAAAACTGTCAGTGGCTGTTTACTCCTGGTTTTAAACTCTTTAACAGTGTAGACACCGATGATTCCACTGGTTCGAAATAAATATATTTCATGGTCAGTAGGATACGTTTATGCCACTGAATCTAAATAAGTTGAATTACAATTACAGTTGAAAGTGCCGATCGTTTTATTTCGATTCGTTAGTTTAATGATATAGTACTCGCAGTGAGATTCTAAAGGTTCTAGATTGGATCTCGTGTTCCATTGTGAGCGCGTCATAGCTCTAGATTAGAATAGAATAACGATTCAATCCTGCCTTGGTTTCTAGTAGATCATCAGCTGATATCATTTCTTAATGAAAATTATGTTTAATCAATGTGCCATCGAATGTTTCTTTGCTAAGCACTACACACATTAAGGTCTTAGTACTTTTTAGAAAATAGATACATCTGTGCTAATGATCTTTAATTGTATCTGTTTCTATGTTAAGTGTTATGTTTAGTGAAGTAATATAGCTGAGTAATTTAATCTATGGTTGGCTACTAAGAGAATGTAGACTGTACTCATTATGTGTCATATATAATGTTGTAAGTGATTTCATTCCATTGCGTATTTGTGTCAATAAACTTTTGGTTATCCATACTAGGTTCTTAATTAAACTTTTTGACAAGAGTGTCATGTGATTTTTTTCCTTGTTATTCTATAATATGAAGTGAAAAAAAATACTTCCTCCGTTTTGTGTCTATTTGTCCTGGAAGTTTCGTGTCGTCAATTTAGTTTTCATCGGTAATTTTCACTCGGCTGTATATTACATCAATGCATATTGATCGTCATATAATCATCACATATATACAAGCGCATGCCTTCTGTTTGTAAAGGCTAATAAATAGCTCCCTGTATATGTTTTAAATCGTATCATTAATTTCTCTTTATTCTCCTACTCCCTCCCCTTCTTTTGTACTTATACTCAGCTACTTTTGAACTGTGATAATTTTGTCAATCGTCAATCAATTAAAGAATTGGCATCAAATTTTCTGGTCTACCTACTTTCTAATGTTCAGTGGTGGTTCGATCAGAATAGCTCAAGTAGTAATCAATCAATTAATGTACCAGCACAACGTCCCTGGCTCATTAGCCAATCGAATACATTACATTTGGAAAATTCTATGATTAAAATGGACGAAGCATATGTTAATTCATTAACATTTTTAATTGTATTAATTTCTTCTAACTTACAGACAAATGATATTAACAAAGATGTAGGTGTTATATTCAAGTTGATAAATTTATTTAAATAAATTATTCTTTTTTCATTAGATGTTTTCATAAAAACTTATTTTATAGCTTAAACCACTAACTGACCTTAGTTAGATAACCATTGATAACCAAGAAGTACTTAATAGCTGTTTCATCCTAAATTGGGACTCCTTAGCAGAACACATCCACAACCCCATCGGAGGTTGAACCCAGTGCCTTCAGGTCTCTCAGCGAGTGCTTAGTCTTTTAACCACTAAAATGTCATTCCATTGGTTTATATGCGTAACGTCAATCAATTTCCGATATTATACAACCATCTTACATTGTCTTCAATGGGTAACTTCCTTACACCCGACATTGTTGAACCCTCACTGGTTACCGATTCTTAATAAAGCTCTGGGAATTACCTCTCGAAATTACTAGTGAACCCTTCTACTGAATCTTAAATAACCCATGATATCGTTAGCTGTGATACAACAAACAGCTTTAATTTATGAAGTCAGTCTAGTGCATGTAGATTAGCTTAGGCAAACTCACTGGACTTTATTTACTGTGTGAAAACAGTGGTTAAAATTCTCAAATCTCACCGTGTTGTACCTGTGTACTTTTATCACTGTAAAGGTATTGTTCATAACCTATTATCTAAAGCTGTTCATGAATATTCAAAAATGGATTAATGTTTTCTTAAACGGATAAACGGGTACTTTATTATGTAATTATTCAATTTATTTTTGAATCTTATAATTGTAACGTTCAGCGTTTGATAGATTAACGTCTAACCTGAAGTTATCTTGTGTTTTAGGGAAATATGAAGAATAGTAGTTGATAGAATGTAGAAGCGAATAGAACAATAGGAAAAGTAAACCGACAATCTAGTAAAGACAGACAATACATTTGTATCTAGTAATGGCTAATTTGAGTTTAAAAACTCTTTCATTTGAACACCTTAAAACATACCGGCAGTCTTCTTGAATATCTGGGCTATCTGTTCTTGCCATCTAGATATTTCAACAAGTTATCTGTTTTTGTTTGTTTTAACACACCATTATGTCTATTAATCGCATAACTCATTCAGACGCGTTTATGAAAAGTTTGTGACCTTTCGCTGTACAAGTTACAAACCAGTACAATTAGAGACATCTTGGCGGCTGAGAATATGCATTACAAATAATGGATATTATTCAGTTGTTTATTCCTGGATTGTTAACACCTAAATGGTGATCACTCAGTATTTATTGTCAGGATCGATCAAGAAATAAGAAAAGCAAACTTATTGAAATACTTTTTGCTGAGAATTCGATATTGTACCAAAAATATAATATTGAATAAAGACATTATTATTATTATTATTATTATTATTATTATTATTATTATTATTATTATTATAAAATATACTATTAACTAGTGATATTATGAGTAGTAGTTACTGGACAACAATCACACCTATTTGGCTCGTTGTGAGTTTTATTTATCTAAAATTGTCCTACTGATAATTTCGACACAGCAAGGAAAAACCATCAATCCGATCCTGTGTCTGTATTTAACCAACAAAATCGTTTATGTCCAGAGATAACTTATACTACCGTAAATTACAACTTTTAGCTGTGAATGGGTAATGTTCAATAGGAATCACGTTATAAACACGATTAAAATGGTTGAATAAACTTACGTATCCACATGAAACATTTATTCATAATTTACAAATATTATGTAAAATCCCTAAACGTACTTATGAGAAATATATATATATACCTTCTAGTTTTTGTTTAGTGAACCTCAACATTTCATTTGATTCATTCAATATAAATCATTTTCTGTTAATTCTTGTAATAGATAAAAACTCAACTGAAAATTATCATGGAAAATATTCAAAGTTCATTAGATTTATCCATAGTTAGTGAGTCGTGTTATGTATTTATTCTATCGTATTTAACTGAACAACATATACCAGCTTACTATGTACTTATGCCACCGACAACTATGGAAGGACGTTTATTTGGGTAAGTTTATTTATTTATTCGCCTTTTCTTTTTCGCTTTACATCATCATTTGATTAGAATAGTCGCACACTAATTTGTTTATGGTTGTTCCTACAATAAGTAATAATAACCAGTTTATTCCAAAAGTTTGATTTGTTCGTAATAAAACTAGAAATAACGGTCAACACTTAGCACAAACATGACTAAATATGGTCAATACAAGTTTTTTTTTTAATTATACAAACCAATCAACCAATAAAATGCGAACGTGAAATTTTACAATAAAATACTAGCTACTTATAAGTAATATAATTTAAACACATAAATATCATAACCACCTACTTCGTTTCATAGACTTCTCTAACCATATGAAATTCATTCGAATACATACCTATCTCACTTGTTTGTAACGTAGCTTTATTATCCCTGAACTAAATATGTAATTCATCTCAACTTAATGAGCTTCAAATTGGTAGTCTGAATTAAAATTATACGTAATTTGTTGTTGCAGATATTACTAAAATAGTAATCTAGATCTATGTAATCTGAATTCAGCTATTTATCAGTTTCCCGTTGCAACAAATGCAATAAATTTCTTTTTTCAAGAAAGAAAATCACCATTTAAACTTTTTTTCTCATTTTCTTTCCATAAAAATTGATATAAATCGATAGTTTGTTAGCGGCAGCTGGAGGTATGATTTCCAAATCTTCGGATCTATTCACTTTCACACAAAATTCTTCAATTACAATCAAATCATCAACAACTGGACTTTATCCAAATATTCACAATTTATCATCAAATGATTATAAATCATCCAATGTGTATATTTCATTACGTTCGAAACGTTCAGCTTATTTACGTAAAATCACCAGTCTTTTAGGATATTCTATATTATGTGATAATCCTTTACCATCGAATGAATTAGACGATTTACTTATGTTAGATAATTTTTTGAGTTCATTTATCAAAACTCAGATGCTATCGTCGTCATCACCATTACCTTTATCATCAACATCAAGAACTGACTCATCAATATTCTCAGTTGTTTGGAATAGAATGTCATCAATGATGCTTAATTTAACTAATAATTTAAATCTTAGTACCAGTTCATCGGTAACAACAATTTTATCATCACCAACTTCTACAGATAATGATTCATTAACAAAATCCCAACTACATTCTTCACAAACTGTTAAAATCTTAACCTGGTTACGTATATGTAATTTGTTATCTGAATTAGAATCTGTATCAGGTCAAATTGGATGGCGTAAGTTGATTTTATTCATTATTTATAAATAATATTTTAGATCCTGGAATAAAATTGATCAGAAAGCCTAATAATTCATTGAAGTTTATTGTAAGTAAGAAATAACTGATATTCCTGTACAAGACGTTATCTACATCACTTTGTGTTTACTATCATAGGTTTCACTACCAGGCTTCTTCGATGGAACCTATTAGTGTCCTCGAGGTTGCAAAGATACTTTTCTGATAGATTACAGCAAACAAGAAACTTTAACAAAACATGGATTGTTGTTGATTCCATGCAGTGAATCAACATGTGGTACGATGCGCCAAAATATTTAGTTACTTTTACTATTATTAGAAAGGACTTGGACTATTCCGTTAAGAAACTTGACTAAATTTCGACCAACCTTAGTTAGTGCATGCGCATCGTACGCGGATTGCCTTGATGTAACCATTTTATGGTGTAGACTTAGTAGTTGAATTGAAAGGTTTGAGTCTCAGTGTGAATATCAATACTGAGGTGTGACAGTTGCATCCGGCTGATTTGTTGGAAATGGAATGAGATGCGCATCCCGTATTCCACTGTCCAACTTTAAAAATCACTGGATAACTGGTTCATCTTTGTTTAACATGATTACACAGTTATGAATCTGTAGGAGATTAAATTTAGCACCTTTAGAACTTGCAAAAAATAAAATATCACTCGTTCACTCAATTTCAGTTAGCTTACTGTACAGTGCAATAGTTATCTTATGCGACTTCACTCCTTCCTGACCTGATTAACTTGATAAGTTACAACTCGTTATTAGAACTTTGAAAAATTAAATCCATATCTAAACTAGCCAATAGATTACATATGTGATTATTATTATTTAACTGATAATTTTCATACTGAAATAATGTAACTATTCAGTTCTCATATGATGTGATCAGTTCTTCAATATGTCAATCGGTTGACGAAATTGACGGTGTGACGCAGTTTGAAAGTGTGACAGAACTCGAGTTTTCCGACCACATATATTCTCTTGGTGAACACAGTGAATGTGTGATGACTTGTGAGATGGACGTTGGTAAAATAAACAGAATGCAAGAAGGATGAGCAAAATCGATTCTGCAATATATCAATAAGTTTGTGCTGAAAATTTTCACTTATAATTACATATTTGTATTTAAGTAGATTTATAATGCAAAAGCTTAAAATATTAACTTCTTAGCCAATTTCTAGACTACCATAGTACTTGATATTTGACACTATAACTAAAATCACAAAAGAGAAATTCTCAAGACATTTTATTTCCAAAGTTAGTCCATGTATGTAAAGAAAACTACAGAATATTCATAGTTTCTAATGCCTTAGAAACATTAAAAACGATACTATAATTAGCAATATCTTTTTTTAGTTGTTCAAACAGATTCCAGAAATGCATAATAATAAATTGTTTTCTAAATTTTATTAAGATATTTTCACAAATATTGATTATTATTATTATTGTTATTACTAATAGTATGAGGACTTGTGAAGATTGTGGTATTTTAACAGTTGAATTCATGAGTCGATTTAAACTAAACCACCATTGAAAACCTGGAAACACTGGACAGCCGTTTCGTCCTAGTATGGGACTCCTCAGCGCTGCGTATATACCATGCCGCCTCGTGAGAATAAAACTCTGTACCATTAAACCACTGAGCCGGCATCCAACGGTGTTAATGTTTAACTTAAGCGCTCTCACGAGAGACTGATAGGTCTTCGGTTCGTATCTCACGAGGCGGAATAGTGGATGCGCACTGCTGAGGAGTCCCACCCTAGGACAAAACGGCTGTCCAGTGTTTCCAGGTTTTCCACGGTGGTCTAGCTTCAATTGATTCACGAATTCAACTATTAAATTACTAGAATATTCTCTGATTATAACACACATATATGTTTTTTTTCTGTTTATGATTAAATTCTTTCTATTTTGATTTTCTTTAATAATTCTCTTTAGAAAAATCCACTTCACAAGAATTTAAACAAATTGTTGAATTATGTAATGAAATTATTTTATTAATAAATCGTTCATGTTCACGTGTAGAATTTTTATCTAAATTGGACAATTCCAAACTTCATCATCCTCATCATCATTATCCTTTAAACCATAATAATAAACAAGATCATAATCTTATCTATAAAATACCAGATTATTTTATTCATGCAATTATTTATTGGTTATTAAATAATTTAACTATTAATACACAAATCAATAATAATAATAATATGATTCTATCAATGAATAGTAATATAAATATTATTACTACTATTATGCCATATTCAATAAATGCATGTTTATCAAAACCATTAATTTATAGTTTATTATCAATGAATTCATTATTAGATCAAGAAACATCTAGTCGATTTGTACAATTATTAAATGCAACAATTTGGTCTGTTATTGATAATGGTAATTTACTTTTCATTAATTAATTAATTTATTTATTTGAACATATAAATATTAGTAGAGACGGGGAACCAAGCATATATGCATTACACAATAACAATAAGGCTGTGAAAAGATAGGGAATATAAAGTGTATATAAGAAAAATGAAAACAACAATGAACAAGAATTAGTGTATGAGAATAAAATAATAATAATAATAATAATAATAATAATAATAATAATAATTGTTGTAACGTGTGAGACTGCAGGTTATGATAAGCAGCGTTTATATCGATCGATCACAGTGGACACGTAAACACGCAAGGACGACCTAGCGCCCTGATTGGCCCTGCTTCGCTGTCTGTCCTAGCCAGTTGAGTCAAGAACACAAGTCACAGCCTCTGAGTTGCGAATCATTGTATTTCAGATATACTCTATTTATATACCAAACAAACAAACCACATCGTACCATAAAATAGAAAACAACATTTACACAATATTTAACAAGTGAAATAAACATCGACCAATGGGAAATGTACATTTAAGGTCCAAGGCCACCATAGACTTAACACGATAATTATTGGTATATTTTTCTGACTATCCTAACAATACTAATACTACTACTACTACTACTAATAATAATAATAATGGGAGAGGCAGCTCAGTTAAAGAAAAATTACAATAAAAAAGAATCCTCTTCATTAAAGAAGTTACGTTCATTTTTTTATAAAGAAAGTAAAAGAAAGTTACAGGAGGAATGCCATTGGTTTCTATTCTAACGTCTCAAGTCACTATGTCCCACCATATCTAAGATCCCAAGCAGGGAGTTGTGAAGGAACAACATAAGCCAGCCCTTTGTAGCTTTCTTTCATACCATGACACCATGTCAAATAAAGATCACCCCTCGACTTTTTCCAACCAGTCCCGGCGTCAGTCAAATGATGTACGATGTGGAATTCTCTGGGACAACATTCGTAGAACATGTACAAGCCACCGAAGTCGGTGTTTCAAGATCGTGACACCGATATCATTATCGTCTCTGTGCCCGAACACACGATGCCGAACCCCTGCATTACTAACATGGTGTTGCCACTGGATGTCAGCAATCCTTCGGAGACAACGACGATCAAACACAGAGAGTCGTCTAACGTCCTCAACTCGGAGCGGCCAGGTTTCACAAGCATAGAGCAGAACTGCTCTCACCGACGCGTTGTAGATCCGACCTTTTACAGCCAGACTGACATCACGAAGGCTCCAAATATGCCCCAGCTTGGTATAAGCCGCTCTAGCTTTTACTATACGTGCATTGATCACATCACTCACGCCACCACCAACACTTATGCACCTACCTAGATACATGAACTTCTCGACTACTTCTGTCTGCTCACTGCAAGGGGTAAGCACATGTTCGTGGTCCTCCTGCCAGTCTTGAAATGTTCTTTACACTTCGAAGGTACAAAGCACATGCCATAACTACGAAAGCTGACTGACAACTGATTAAGTGCGGATTTCATGAGTTGGGTATTATTGCATAGTAAGACAATATCATCCACACACTCAAGGTCGAGAAGTCTTTCTCCAGGGAACAGGTCTACACCACCATTACCTATATCTATCAGAGCTGTTTCCAGAATGTCATCGATGGCAAAGTCGGGGAGGAATGGTGAGATTGGGCAACCCTGCCTAACCCAACTGCTTGGGCGAAACAATGGGAAGGGGTGGTTGTATGCCCTCACTCTGTCTGGGGTGTCTCCATATAGAGCTTTCAAGATGTTGATAAACTTCTCAGGCACACCCACCTTCAATAGATAACCCCAGAGAAAAGTCCTGTCCAACTAATAAAAGTTGACCCAGATGTCAAGAACTCCACTATTGTTGGCCTGTGATAAGTATGACGGTGTTCTAACATTTGGCGGAGGGTGAAGATATGATCAGTCCATCCTCGACCAAAATGAAAACCAGTCTGCTCCTCGAGAGTCAATCTTCCTCGGGTTTTGAACAATCTACAAACTATGACGGACTTTTGGCGGCTCAAGAGTTAGAGTTCCTTTGAATTCCGCCTCGTCTGGTTGATCAGTCGTCACAGGCCATGGAGGGTAGGACAGTCTGATCGATGTTGCCGGAGCAGCAGACCAGTTGAACTGCTTCTTGAAAAACTCTGCCCATCGTAGGCGAATATGATGGAAATACATCGTTTCTCACACTAATTTCTTCTTACTTTGATGGAACTTTCTAATCCAACAGCATATAACCGACTTCTAATGGGGATCCAATCTATCAGTGCTGCCTCAGCTCTAGCGCTTAGACCGACACCAATATCTGCTAAACCTATTTAACTGTGTCTATGATAAACATGCCGTCAACTCATTACAACTAGTTTATTGGTTCTCTTAGGTCAACTACTTAACAGTAGCTTAAATATTAATGAAAACATGAATTATCATCTTGTCAACGCTACAGTCTTCATTGCTAATATAGATAAAATTATATACTATATTGTCAACCATAGAAGACACTAGAAAATGCCCTTAAAATTTTCACCCGGTTTTTTAGGCAATGAATAAGCCGTTTGTATGAATCAAGAATATTTGATTTAAAAAATTATGACATTCAACCAGTTTATAGTCTTTATGAGTTAGGTCACCTATTCCAACCTTGACACTTGTAACGTATGAGTTCGACTTGTTACCATGATTTCAGAGAGAAAAGAAACTATTCTACCACTGACTTACAACCTGATTGGTTGGTATGCAGAATGAGTAGACGATTACACTGAAACTCTATACCCCAATTTATCCGATTCAACTCGCTCAAAAATATTTAACTAACAGGACCATGACTCACAAGGAATCAGAAAATTAGGATGGTGGATGTGTCGCTCAATTTCGTGGATTAATTGAAGTTAGACATGAAGACCGTTGGATACCGGCTCAGTGGTCTAGTCGGTTATGCGCCTGGCGCGAGGCTGATAGGTCGTGTGTTCGAATCCCGCGAGGCGGGGTCGTGGATGCGCAGTGCTGAGGAGTTCCACAATAGGACGAAACGGCCATCTAGTACTTCCAGGTTTTCCATGGTAGTATAGCTTCAATGGACTCATAATCTCAACTGTTGAAATTACTATAATATCCACAAAAACCGCTTCTGATACTAATTAGAATTATGTCTAAAATAGGACAGTAGAGTACAAAAAAATATAAAATACAAGAAATACGTTTAGATTACAATAATTCGAAATGTAAGTGAATACGACAATAGTCTATGAATTAGTCGGAATCTTATGATTTATCTAATAAAACTATCATATTGACTTATATATTTCCAGTTCAGTGAAATAACATTCCAAGAGATAGCTTTCATTGTTGATCACTACTTCTTCATTCTTCTTCTCGTTGCATCATTATTCTAATTTAACTGGGTTTTATTCACTAAATGATGATGTTTGTTTTAGTGTGTCTTATCTCTCACCTTTTCTTTTTTGTAATAATCATTCATACAGCTCCTAATGAAATTTCGCCAAAAGATCGTTTCTTTGGTATATATGAAATTTATTCACATATTTATTTCTTACAAAATAAATTAGATTTCCTACATTCTGATTTATTCATATCTATGTGTATGCAGAATAGTTTACATTTACCACTACTATTTATCATATTATGTCGATTAAATTACTTATATCGGTCGATGAATAATAGTACATTGTCAATCATTCATGAAGAACATAATATGATTATTGCTGATAGTATGCATTGGCTACATTCTATAGGAATTTAGTAAGTTTACATGTTTATCGATTGTTTGTTTATTACATGCATGTGTCTTTTTTGGAATTGAATGTGATCAGTTTAAAAAGAAATTTATTTATCAACAACTAATGTTAAGTAGCAAATCATTGAAAACTATAGAGTACTTGATATTCAATTCGTTCTACCAGATATGCAATAAAAGCACTCTTCTTCCAATCGATACGTCAAGAGTTCTATCCATGATATTCATCTATTTTATATTTTGAGCAGTTGACTAATATCACTAGTCATCGTTACTCGTAACATTAGTGGATATTTATCTTACTTCAGAAACGATTGAACTACTTATTTTTCTGGGTTTTCTTTTCTTTTGTCAAAAAGTTTTACATATTGGTTAGCGTTAAAACCTAGAAAGTACACTTCAACCTATTTGAAATCAGTCAGCTAAAATATGATTATAACTTTGTGATTGTGTTAGTCAGCTTCATTGAGGATCATACCTATACAAATCGTGTGATTTTCTAAATGTTAGTATTGCTTACATATCCCCTCTCTCAGCTAATATTAGCGTTAAATAGATCATTGAAAAAGATTTATTTCTAAACTGTGTTCATATTCTTTTTGATTATTTTGATAGTTATCAACAACGGAAATCTTAATTCTCAATTTTGTATACCGTTTACACCAATCCATGATCATTAGTCAGTCATATGCAATGTAGAACCTGACACATATCCATCACCCCAAGTTACCGATCCCCAATGGCACAGCAAGATAAAAGTATTAAGTTATTTCCCGGAATAGTAGAAGCAGTAAGACTATCAGTAATAACAGAAAATATTGGATGTAACAAGAAAAGAAACAATATGTTATAAGCAAAATTTAAGATTCTAGAAATAGGCGGAGTTAAAGGATGAACACAATTTTGCCATTGTGGATAATTCTGAGCCATGTTATCCAGTATCTCAAACTATTAGTTGTGATATGCGTGCGGATCCCAATCCATTTATCTACACCTACCTATATGTCTAAGTCTGGCTGACTTCGCAGACTGGTCCAACATTTTGGTTTGGCCACACCTTCCTTTCTTTCAGATAATTCTTACACTAGTCAACATTGGCTGTCGAAGTACATAGCGGTCAGGCATACTTAACATATATCCCAGATGATGATTTACTACCTCATCAACCGATTAACCATCTTCACGTAGTATTCTGTGTCTAACTTCTCGATTGCTCATTTAGTAGTTCCAAGATATATGAACAGTGGCTCGGAGATATTTATGATCGAACACTAGTAACCTACGAATATACTCTATTCTTAATCGCCATTCTTCATACTTATAAAATAGATGAGAGCGGACTTTTGAGCAGTAAACTCCCCTCTGGCACAAGTGACGCCAGTTGCCCAAAACGAACCTAACTTTCTGAATTCATTCTAAGTTTTTTTTAGACACCAACTGTTAAATCTTTGGTTATCTGATCCAGTTGTCTTTATTATTTAGTATTCTTCGGAAACTGCCTAACTCAGCTAGTCCCCAAGATCAGAACACGGCTTAGACAGAAACGTAATTATATTTCAAAGTAAATTAAGTTAAATGAGAGTGAATTTATGGTAAGGAAAATGTTAGTATATTTATAATTTTACTCAAGAAGATTCTAGAGCGGCTAAGAATTGACCCATCAGTGTGCTTCAACATACTCGTATGTGTAACACGCTTTAATCCAATCTATTTCCTGCTAAAACCAACCATCTAGGATTTATGAGACTTTTGAGCTAGGTGTTATGGTCGAAGCAATCAACTACTTCACTCCCTATCATTTATTTAGGCGTAATCAGTTGCTTAGTAGTAACCAGTGTTTTATTTTTCAGACGTAAGTGCTGAACAACGTCACAATGATTACTATCCATTGGTTGGTTAGTGTTGACGTGTATTTTTTACATAATTGGTCGTTCATATTCTGACTATTAACTCATTGGTAACGTCTCTGATTGGAAACTGGGCGGTATTGGTTGGAACCAAAACGATTGAGTTACGCAAAAATCTTAAATCAAAAACAAAAGATTCATCCATAAAACGCTATTTTCGTCACTATTATTGCAGTATATTTTATCACTCTCAATTCATGTGATGTATATGGCATTTATGCATGCCTAAGTACAATCCAAGAGGAAGTACTAATTACTACAATAGTTAATGTAACAATAATTTACTAACTATTGACATTAAACTAAATACCAATATTTAGCTGTATCAACTTGATAGTAATAGCTAGCAACCAGTTGAAACGAGAACTAAATAATATTGAATATGGAATTTGTGGCTATTCAACATATGTACAATAAACACATAGAATAACAATTAAAAATGTTAAAGAATTATTATTACAATAGTAAGATAGGTTGATTAGTACGAACTTTCAAAATGGAATATATATGATCATGTACTTGGCCAGTTGGTTACATTACTCTCAGAATCAATAATGTGTGAATCATTTCATCAGATTATTATCAAATGATCATTGTACATTTTTAATCTCCCCTAATTTTTTTTAAAAATATGTAGCTATATGAATGGAATTGATGATCGATCATTTCAACTTAACGGATGGATATTATTCTTAAATTTTATTATTCAATTAATATCTACATCAAAAATAAATTTCTTCAATAATGAATCATGTTGTTTCAACCATCCAGCATGGTGTTCACAACGTTCTAATCATCATGATATTCCTAATAATGATTATATTTGTTCATCTGATTTTCTTTGTAAACGTTTATCTGGAATTTTAAATGAACTCAGAAATGCAATAATGGTAAGATTGAAAAAGAAGAAAATAAATTTAACTGAGGAAAAAATTGTACAACTTAAAAAGTAAGTCAGTCGGTTACTAATTATAGTGTGATCATATGAATATGTTGTTTATTAATTTATACTACTGTCATATTTAAAAGTAGTTTAATGTATTTAACGAAAGTATGTATTCTCATGGTTTAATTATCAATGTTTTACGTTGATTTATTTTATCTAGACTATGCACTTTTATAGAATGCTTATGTTGCATTCTTGAAGCATGGATGATTAGTACTCATTCAGTTGGATTGTTGAATTTAGAGAGATTAAGTTGTTTAACACCATCAAATGAATCTTCTGACGGTGCCAGAACTGAGGACATTACAAATATGGAAGAGGGTAGTTCAAAAGAATTGAAACAATATACCTTTGTTACTCAAGATAAATCAGTTGATAATACAAATCCAACAGCCTCTATAATTTCTTCTCTTCTTATACGATTGAAATCTATTACATTAATTGAAGCTTATCAATATTTGTGCCTTCAATTTTGGACTGATCTTAAACCATATGTTAAACAAATTTTACAAAATTCTTCATTTACATCACAATTATCGTCGTTACGAATATAATAATGGATAATAGTTGTATTTATTATCATTTATATCCTTATTTTCATTGTTATTATTAAGTCATATAAACTGTTCCCTATCAAATCTAATTAACAATAATATCATTACACCTATTTTTCTATTTACAATCATTCAGATTGGATTACATGTGTGAATTCCCTTTTCAGATTTGATAATATATATTCAAAAGAGAATATTAGAACTTCAGTCATATAGTTGACCTATTCATTTGTTGCTTTATATTCACTGTCGCAGACTCTATCTCATCCGATATCTAGGCATTCAGTTAAATAGTGTACCGCTAAAGTCATCATTATCTACTGAGTATTCTTTGAACTTTAGTCTATAAATCTGTATTCAATCAATGGATTATATGAATTTTCGAATTAGATAAATGATGATAAAAACGGTTGGTCATTTGACCTCTGTATCTTGTAGTATTGCGTCTTGTGTGTGTATGTTTTTATATTTGTAAAGATTATCCAATATTTCTATCATTTTAACATGTAATGATATAAATGTGCTTTCATGCATGATTTTGTTTTTCTTATTATTGTACAATCGTGATATATTTGCTATTCGTTATCATTCTTTCATAACCCTTTCATTCTTTTTTTATCTATACCTTACGCGTCACTCAATTCTTTTACCATTGTTCTACGCTGTAGCAAACAAAGTTTATCCTGACTATTTTTTCACCCTTAATTTTGGTGTTTTTTTTTCTGTTTCTACTGTTCAAACTAACTTATGATAATTTGTTCAATTTATTGATTTCAGAGGTGCAGATATATTTATGCGTTTGTAAGTTTGTTTATAATTTTGGCACAGTAGCCTGAATATGAGATCAAGTCTGAGGGGGTTTATGTCTCAGAATGGAAATGATACCTTTAAATATTTTTCAAGCTAAAATGAAATTGTCTATATTTTCCAGCTCACAAGTCATTAGCTTCAGATAATGGAGTATATCAGTTACCATTTTACCACATACTTAGTTGATTGAGTCGATCATTGTCATCTAGTACACACTGGATTTAGTTGTTCTCTAAGGAATATTTACAGTCGATATGACCACGAGTACCGACCGATGTTACGTTCCTATAGTTGTTTACTGCTGATGAAACTCCATCGATCAAGTTACGATGACGATACTATTCTAAGTGACTCGCGACATAACGTGCACTATTTTCTTATATTCGATGGCTGGAGGTAGTCGATAATAAACTCTGGGTCTAGGTCTTGTACAATAAACTAGCTTAATTCTCTAAAGGTATTACAACATTAGTTCTCAAAAAATGATTTATAACAAAACTGATTTTGTACAACCAAAAATGCCTGATGCCGAAGTTCAACCAAAACAGTTGACCCTCGTATTCAATACTTAGATTTCATTTCAAACTGTTCATTCGGTTTAATAGATGAAGAATAAATTTTGCTTAAAAACCACAGTTTCTTTAAACTTCTCGAAAACTCATGTTTATTATTTGTAAGGAAAGAAATCAATTCACTTGATCAACATGTCTCTATCTCTGATTTTATGCTTTGATATAGTTTGAACGAAAATCACTAATTCATAAGTTATCTTAGGAAAATAGTTCCATCCAAAGAATGTTTTAGGGAATTTTAAGCTTACGACTGAGGTACATCTGAATTTTCGAAATCAAAAGACGCTATTAATCTGGGATACAATACTATTAGAGACAAAGACATGAGTAATAAAGTTTACAAACATAAAGTCGTGAGGTGTCCAGACATCGGTAACTACATTAAAGCCACAGTCAACAGGGAAGTGAATCTTTGAAATACATGAATAGGAATTGGATTACAACACGCCATAAAATAGGGAACAATATGGCTGTATCAAATAGATACCAACAATTAACGTACTAAATTAAGCGCCACCCCTTTAAAATAAGCAAGCTGCTCAGAATGAACAAATTTTAAATAACTAACGTGCATAAAAGTGAAAATAGTTTGAGACATTGGATAAAAATCGAAATATTTAGTGTTAACGGAACATTACACCAGAGAACCATCAAACTTTACGAGTCAAAATTGTTGTTAGTGATCAGCTACTGCATGTTAATAAGTAGTATAGTTGAAAAACAAGTGGTAAGTAAGAAAATGTTCAGTACTAGGCGGAATTGTCACCGTCTAATAGTTGTTTATTGGTTATCTACTGTACAATCTTTAATAAAGGGGGTCAGTAGAGAGGAGAAACATTTTTTTACAACTTTTGTTATGACCCTATATATTAATTTATGTCTTAAACTATGCGATGTCGTAGGCGCCCAATGTTAAACAGTCCCATATTAAGACGAAACGGCCGTTCAATCCTTCCAGGTTTTTAATGGTGGTCTAGCTAAGATCAGTTCGTAACCGGATTCAACCTCAGTCATTTGTTATTGTGATAAATAACGACGCTGTGAATTACAATGAAGCTGTAAAAATAATATTAAGTGCCTAACGAAATCATTATAGGATGAAATTAATTAGAATGATAACAGTGATATTAATCGATAATTGATTTCATTATTCGTATCATGAAGTAAACTTGATTATACAATTGTTGGAAACCATGAATCACTGGACAGTTGCATCGTTTTAGTATGGTGCTCATTAAGAATGTTCATCAACAACTCCATCAGGAATTATACCCGAACCCTTGAGTTTCACAGTCGGCGCTTAATTTTAAGACCATCTAGAAATGTACACAACTAACTTCAACCAACCACTTGGTACCAACCGAATGGTTTGAAGGTTGACTGCTCGCTGCAAAACCAAAGAGTATGGAGATCAGTCTTGTATGGGGTTATAAATACAGACCTCCAAAGAATCCTCAAACTGCTGTTCAACGAACCCTGGTATTTAACGGTTTTCTGACTATGTTCAGTCCATAGTGTAAACTATAGGGACATATCAATAATCACCTAAGTGCAATTTAGGGAAAAAGGTGAAGGTGAAATAATAGATTATTTGAAACTCTATCCACGTAACGAAATGACTTTACGTATTTCTTATGAACACAGGCTTTTACTTTTGTTGAATTCGGTTCTGAAAAATTCAGACTAAAACATTTCTGTTTCCAGCTCGAATCATAATCACCCTTTTTTTAATCCTAAATTTCTTGTCAACTTAATGAGTTTGAAATACTTTATCGTTAACTTTTCCGTGAAACGTTCTTGTGCAAGAACGATAGGTCCTGGGTTCGAATCTCATTAGGCGGGATCTTGAATGAACACTGCTGAGGAGTCCTGTACTAGGACGTAAAGGCCGTCCAGTGCTTTCAGGTTTTCTATAATGGTCTAGCTTTAATTGACTCATGAATTCAACTATTAGACAGAATAAATTGTGTTGTGTTTTTTTTGTTTGGTTTGAAAATTTTTTTCAAAGCGGAATTTTCAATCATTCCTTCATCACTGTCATTAATTCTTCTTTGTTGTTGACTAATTATTAGAACTAATATTGATGTCAATTTTATGGATATTTGACATTTTGTTTACTTAAAATCTGTTTACATTTTATACCACATTAATAACAGAGTAATAATTAATCTTTATGCAGAAAATATAAAGAAAAACAAATGGGTATGTTCAATGAATAATATGCGTAAATGTATGTGTAAATCAATCATCGGGTACAAACCATTATTATTATTATTATTATTATTATTATTATTATTATTATTATTATTATTATTATATGATTACGGTCAGTACGTGAGAAAACCATCCTCAATGGAAAAGTTAAGGTATATGAAAGGTACTTTATGTTGCTAGGAAATGAATAACTGACTATACGACTATTATTATTATCATTATTATTATTATTGTTACATTTAAATCTAACAATTACCATAATCAAAACAATAGTAAGTAACATGATAAATAATGGCCTGGTTCCCATACTACTATGAATATTGTTATTATTATTATTATTATTATTATTATTATTATTAGTAGTAGTAGTAGTAGTAGTAGTAGTAGTAGTAGTAGTAGTAGTAGTATTACAGCTACTTGTCAAGAAGCTTTTTAATTCACATTCACAGTTTAGTCTATTAATCTAGTTTACAGATACTGTCTCTTCTTACTGACAAGTATTAACCAATATAAAACTTCAATCTAAGATTTCTTTAATTAAAGAATGATCTGACCTCTTCAATTCGATACATTAAACATTTCATATATTGACTTTTCTAGTTTACTTATGAATTTCATTAGAAATCTATTGAATGAAATTAGAAAGTGAGAGTATAAACGGATTTTTCAACTTGGTTCATATACTAAAAGAACATTGATGCTGGATCTGTAGAAACTTTTAGGACAGATACTAAATTTAAAAATAAGTACTTGATACTTATAACTCGTCAGATTGAAGAAGATCAAAATAACTCTTTCTAGATTTCTTTCAGAGGTTAGTTTACGGCTTCTAGAAAAGTTATTTAACAGCTATGAATGTCTCTTGATAAAGTCAGATACAAGTTCACATACTCAATGTTAAAATAAATATTTTTTCAATAAGGCCTTGAATTATCTCGTTGTTGATATTCAGAACTATAACTGGTCAGTCTCTATTACTATATGTATAGCTTCAACGGATTGCCTTGATATATCGTTATGTCACAAGTTTTTAATAGATTTGATAAGTAGATAGTAGTAAAAGCCAGGACATTCGTTTTGTCCTACTTAGAACTTGTCATTTTGATGAACCTAACACATCTTTGTGTTTTTATTCACACCGAAATTCAGTAGCTCAGTAGATAACGTGGTAGTTGTTTAAAACAACAGCTACTTGGTCCAAATTTCAGAGTGAGCATCAACACGGCGATTCAAGCACATCCAAATGACAAATCCTGACTTGTACAGTTTTCATTCTCTAAGAAATTTCTAGTTACGATTCATATATACCATATATAACAGACCCTTTTCATTCTTTCTAATCCCTATTCATTCAAAACACAAATTTTTATTTGAAGATTTACTGGAATAAATCAAGAAGGAATGATCTAGAAAAAGCTATACTCATGCTCATATACACTTACAATAGATCTGACAGTAGTATAAAAAAACAACCGAAGACTGAATAAAGGTATCGATTCTTTGTGGTAATAAAAAAGATGCTTTTTGCAGAGAACCGAGCGAGACTATAATTTATGAACGAACCAATCAGGTATAAAATAACGAGTCGTGAATTTTCGCGCGAACTTCATCCATACATCCGGTTAAATAGAATTTTGGTATGATAGCTGGTGTTAGTTCGTGATGAAAACCCCAAATCTAATTTTTAACCCTAACCATCAACTGTAAATAAAAATTCTAACTGGTTTATAATCTCCATTTAATCCTAATCAGTAGGTGTCTACTCCCAAGGTCACTTCGGCGTCACTCAAAGGTCGTCCATAAATTATAGTCTCACCGGAAATTGTTTCGCCGAGACAAAAAAAACAGAAATTTAAATTTACAAAAAGCAAAACCAGTAAAATATTTATAAACCTAATAACAGTTTCTAAGAATTTGAGCCTGCTCAATGATTAGAAGTAGAATATATACAGGTCAATGAATGCAGTGATGTATAAAGAGACCAGGAATAGTAACCAAAACGTTACTGAAATAACTGGAATCAGAGTAAACAATAGATTTTCTTGGTAGAAATTGATTAGAATCTTGTTTTCAAAAACAAGTTTTGATGTTAGTAGGATGTATATAAAGTATTCATGATTAACAATATATACTTTGCTTCTCTTTGATAATTTACACTTTAGCCGAAATTAACCAGGTTAGCTTGTGACCAGATCAAACTAAGTGCTAAGTAAACATATCCAATGAAAGTAATTACTTAGATAATTGAAATATCCAAGATTTATATAGTAGCGAATAGTTTAAATACAATTTTCTTTATATTCTGACTAGCATCAGTTGGAGAAATGTCCAAGAACTAGTCAATATATATTTACCTGTGACGACTTTCAAGAAGAAGTTCCGAAAGATCTAGATAAAAGTCATAACTTGTGAAAACAAATGATTTTGCTATGAGAAATCAGTCAACACTTATACAATTACATAAGAACCGACTATATATTACTCAATGCCTAATTCAGTTATTCGATTTTACCGAATTCATTATAACATACAATATATGCGTAATGGGTACAACCTGTAACTATCAGCTTTAAATTAGAATAGAAACAACTTTTCGTTATTTTATAGTTAATGTAGATTAGTTATCTAATATTGTGGTGTATGCTACTGATGTCGACAAATATAAGTAGTATATATCGTCAATCAATAGTGAGATGCCTGGAGGCAGAAGATTAAGAAGATCGAAAAGAATAGAACGAGAACAGAGAGAGCGATTAATGTGGGAAAGAATAACCAGCGAAGTCTGAGGCAATTGATTGACATTTTGCAGAAGGAACAGTCAAGTTCGAGACAATTGACTGGTATTTTGCAAATAAAGAATTTATTGTATGGTTCTCAAATTTTACTAAGAAAATCTGTGATTTTGCGTTGAATTACATCCGATTGTCCCCACTTGTATTCTTGTTCAGTATAATACAATTGAATTACCATAACACAGATTTATTTGCTTTAAACAACATCTATGCATACTTGAAAACAATATTATAACTAAACTGGTTAATGAAAATGTACAGTTCAAAGTACTCTTCACATTTTTCACAATTGAACAATTAACTTTTTAATAGTTCAGATCATGAGTGCATTAAAACTAAATAATCACGGAAAACCTGAAACTGCTGGACAGCTGTTTCGTCCTATTTTGGGACTCCTCAGTAATGCCCACTCAATGGTCTAGAGGTTAAGAGTTCGCTCACGAAACCGATAGATCCTGGCTTCGAATCTAGCGAGGCAGGATCATGGATGCGCATTGTTGATGAATTCCATCCTAGGACGAAACGACCATTGAATGTTTTCAGGTTTTCTATGGTAGTCTAATTTCAATTAACTCATGATCTCACCTGTTAAAAATTACTATAATATCTACACACAGAAAAATCCCTTCTGACGCTAATTAATTATTTGTTTGACATACACAATAAAGTAATGTGTCAACAATTGAAAATCTATCATAAATTGAACATTTTCAAAATGAAATTCTTTCCCATATCAACAGGATAACTTTAAGTAAAAGGGTGTCTTTCTATAAAAGAAAAAGAAAAGCAACGAAAAAATCCTACACACCTAATCATTTCAATAATGATTTGTTTTATGGTTAGACAGAACAAAAAAAAGGTGTCATTGTCTGTCATTAACATTTTACAAAAAGGTTAAAAATGAAGAATCAAAAAAAAGAAAAAAGAAAAGAAAAAGAGAAAAACTTTCCTTTTCGAAGCATCTTTACACAATAATCATAATTATAGAGAAAAGAATTAAATTGATTGAATATTGAAAGGTGTTTATAAAAGTTGTTTAAATGACAGCTGATTATGTATGATATTTACAATGAAATATAACATGCATAAACATTACAATATAGAAGCTAGATATTTTTGGGGAAAATTATTAACAAGATAAGTATTAATTAGTTTATGATTGTCTAAATGTAGAAAATGTTTTTTTTCTTTAATTTACTTGATATTATTTGCTTGTATCTTTCCATTTGCAACTGATCAATCTCTTGTTGGAATATGTGTATAATGTGCTAAATCGATAACGTGATGGTATTTGAAATGAACAGTATTGGGTTCAAGTCCCCAGGGTAAACATCAACTCTGGGATACAAGTACATTTAACTGACGAGTTCAAAATAGGATGAAACGTATATCCTGGATTCCATTGCTAGTTACCATCCATCTTTGGTTATAATGTTTGTGAATTAACGAATATCGAGGCAATACGCACGGTATGCATATATGCTCATAAAAAACTGATCAATTGCAGTCTTAAACATTAATTGGGAGATTCAAGTAAACAGTACCAAGTAGACTTATACTTCACCCCATTGCGCAAGCAAGTGACTATCAGGACTCAGTAGCTAAGTGGATAACGTGATGGTGTTCGAAATGAACGGTAGTGGGTTCGATTCCCGGAGTGGACATCAACTCTGAGATGTAGGTACATCCAACTGACGAGTCCTAAATAGGATGAAACGTGCATCCTGAATTCAACTGCTTGCCACTATTCATCTTTGCTTCTAATATCAGTTTTTGTTTTTTAACTATCTCATTCTGATTTATCTCTAACGTTTATATGAATGTGTGAATAGTTTTCTTCTTCTTAGCATACTTGTCACTAATTAATGTTGATGATGACATGAATATGTCCTGATAGTTGTTTCTAACTATATCTACATGTATGTGCGTGTGTATGCGTATGTGTATATGAAACGGTGTTTTCAATTTCTGAAGAATAACAGTGAAATAAATCAAACTGTTTAATACATCATTTTGATTTATAAAAAAGGTGAATTATAAATGATTTGATTATATATATATATATATATATATATATATATATATATATATATATATATATATATATATATATATATATATATATACATTTTAGAACTACTCCGCTAATAAATCATCTTATTCTTATAAAAGGTATTACGTTCACTGAGTGAATGAATGAATAAATATGAAATTTTTGATTGAGATCATGAACCGATTGATATTAGACCACCATTGAAAACCTGGAAGCACTGGACGGCCATCTCGTCCTATTGTGGGACTCCTCAGCAGCACGCATCCATGATCCTACTAGCGGGATTCGAATCCAGGGCATTCAGTCTCACGCACGAACGCTTAACCTAGTGGACCACTGAGCCGGCATCTAATGGTGTTAATGTCTAACCTCAACGAAATTCATTAAAAGTCATTAAACACTGGAATGCTGTCTCCATCTGATTTACAATCAGTATTCATTCACAACATTGTATGAAATTCAATTCAGAACATTCAAGTATTTCCTCTATCATGATAATATTTAAAGAGCATAGTAACAGATTATATTTGTTTATTTCATTGTTATTAGCTTTATTCAATAATACATTTTCGGTACAATATGAAATTCTTAGCACAAATTATTCTAACGAGTTTCCATTTCTTACTTCTTGGTCGATCCTGATGATAAATATTGAATGATCGCCAGTTAGAAGTTAGCAGTCTAGTTAATCGACATCTAAATAATGTACATTCTTTTCGATGTATATTCCCAACAACCACAATATCTGTGATTGGGCCTTTTGTAACTTGTGCAACGAAAGATTGTACACTTTTCAGAAACACACCTGAATAGGTTATGCAATTCATAGACATAATGATGTATTCAAACAAACAAAATTAGATAACTTGTTAAAATAATTAGGTGACAGGAACAGGCATCCTAGATGTTCAAGCAGGCCGTCAATATCCATTTATGTCGTAATATTAAGTTATCATTATGTAACAGCAGAAATGGGGATATCCACCTTGTTATACTACGATATGATTGGAATTAACTTTTTAATTCAACTTGAAGCGTGTAGAATAGTAGATTTGCTAATGTTATTCATTTTAAAGCTCATTTAAATTTAAACACTAATTAAACATGAAAAGTATAGATCATTGAATAATAACCAAATAGTCTAAATGTAAAACTCAAGTTCTCGAGTTCTTGATTGTCAACTTCTCTCTTCCTGAAGTCAATTCATATAGGTATCTTATATTGAACATAATACTTTGTAGAATTTACCTCATAAAGAAACATTGAAAAATGTCTTCTAGTCAACATGTTTGATAGAATCTAAGTATCACATTCAACACTATCAACATTCATTGTTGTCATGTCTACACACTGTATAAATAATAATGACAAGTGTAAAGAAGAAGAAATAAGATGACTGTCATTTGTATGTATCTGTTTATGTTTGTATATCATAAATATATAACAAATAGTAATGATCATTGATTGTTATTCATTTCAATATTAAAATGAAACCAAATAAGAAATTGTAATTTATCATAAATGTGAATAATTTCCCATTACAACCATCAAATGAACAACTAAGGGAGAGGGAGAGAGAGAAGGATTTTTTTCCTTTTTTTTTCTTTCTTTCTTTAAAAAAACATACACCATAATAATCTATGAGAAACATTAACTACCTAATTTTGACACGAATTACATTTTATCAATAGTTTAAAACAATAATCCAATCAAGGAATCATAAGAAAGTAATTGTATTTTTGTGTTAAAAATCATCTACTACATTTTATAGAAGAGAATACAGAATAGACACATACATGTTCATAAGTAAATCTATGTGTATTATGTATGTTACTATGGTTGTAAAATGAAAGAAGCGTAAGAAGAAGGAATAGAGGAAGAGGGAAACGGCAAATAGTAATCACGATAACAAAAATTATTATTATCATTAGTAATAGTAGTGGTAGTAATAGTAGTGATAGACGGAGAAGTGTGAATTTCGTGACAACTATTGAAGAAGAAAAAAAAACAATTTAATTCCTATAATTTAAGAAAATGACAATCAGTTATAAAAATATAAATTAATTCATTTTTCTCTACCCTCCCCCCCCCTCACACATACATACACATCTCTCTCTCCATCTATTAATACATAGATACATGAATAGAAAAATCTATGCATGGAACCGATGGATTTGTCTATTTTTCTTATGGTCACCAAATGTACAACCAAGTTGCAATCAACTTGATAATTGATCATTATTTTGTTTACTTATTCCATATTATAATAAAATATAATTTTCAGTGGTGTTTTGTTGTCATTTTAAATTTTTAAAAAGACTACTACAACTTGGTAACTAAGTTAGGTGTAGAAAAAAATATTTTATTGTAATTTTTAAAATCACCTTTTTATTATTTAAGAAGTAAACGTATTTTTAATAGTTGAATCCATGAGTCAATTGAAGCTAGACTACTATGGAAAACCTGGAAGTATTTGATGGCTGTTTCGTCCTGTCGTAAGACTCCTCAGCAATGAGCACCCACGACCCCGCCTCGCTAGATTCCAACCCAGTACCTATCGGTCTCGCATGCGAACGCTTAACCTCTAAACCATTGAGTTGGCATCCAATGATTATAATATCTAACTTCAACTAATCCACGAAATTGAGCTACCGTCTACCATTGTCTTCAATGAATTACTATCTCCAGGTTTTCCATAGTGGTCTAGATTCAGTTGACTCATGAATTAAACTATTAAAAACATTTTTGACAATTACAATATTTATTTTATGAACATTATAGTTGCTCGTTATTTTGCCGATACTGAATATGATATCTTGAAATTCATTCGTAAATAATCAATCATCAAAGAACTTCAAATACAAAGATTTAAACTGAATTCATGTATTCAATGGATATAATTGTCTTGGTGACCGAGTTTTCATTAGACTGTTACGTGAGATTTTTTTGATGCCCTTAATTATAATTTCTAGTACCATATTTTTTACTTCTGAGAGTTATTCAACTAATCTATATATTTTTTTGAAATAAGTATTATAGATCTTTGATTTCCATGCCCTTCTCAGTTTCCTCTTATATATTTAACCTCTGAATATGCAAACATTTAAATAGTTCATTTACAACTATTGTTTCTTATTATTCTATACTTCGATATCCCAAACAACATTCTATTCAGTACCTCTTTGATAAAATGTATGTAAAATCAGTCCGCATTTTTTATGATTAGCACTATTATTTCTAGATTATATACAGTTGAGGCGAATCTATGAAGTCAGTGAATTCATATTATTCAACTAAGATCTTTGTTCTTTCATTATTTAAAGTTTTATTATTTTTTTCTTTTCGAAAAACCAATGGTTTTTACACTACTATCATTCATCGTGGTAACATATAGACTCACACCGCAGGTAGAAAGAAAAGTCAAATTACTGAAAGTGTGAAAAAAAATCATCTTATTCATATAAACACATTTATTTATTTAGGTACGGTTAAATAATTTGTTTACTTGACAACTTGCTTATTGATTTTCTCCATTACGGTAGTTATTTGTCAACGATTGAAATGATATCTCATATTAATTATTTTAAAAAAAGAACAACACTGTAATCTTTCCCACCGAATAGGTCAACACTCAATCAACCATATCACCCTTCTATAAAAAAAGAAATAATAATAATTGTAAAATATCCCGTGAAAACGTGCTTCTAAAACTTAATTTAGTTGCTAATATCCATTTTGAATGTCTGTTAATCAATACATAACAGTGAAACATAACTTGACCTGTAAACAAATTGTCGTTGGTGTTGACATATATGTATATAATAATAAAACAGTATGATCATTTTAATAAATGGGAAATAGATAAAAAAAATATCTACCCATATACACAAACAAACATACATACATATACACACACATACATACATACATACACCGAATACATTTTATATAATTATCAATATTCGATTCACACTTTATAATACTAAGCAAAATAGTTTATTGACGAATTAATAATTATCATTAATTATATTACCATGGTATCTATGATTTGTTAGTAGTTTTTATTACTATTCAAATGATTATCACCTTGTCTTTTGATGAGAATTTTACAAATTAGATCTAATGACAATATCACGGTAATAATGATGGGAATAATGATAGTAATGAAGTATATTTGTATTTCTATAAGATCCTATTCGAATTGAACAGTAACTGAGACAAAATAAAATTGTATATGGTTAAATAATTAGTTGTTTTTTGTTTCTCTCGATTTATTCGTACTACTTCTATTATTGTTAAATTAACTTTTCATATTTTTTTTCTTGCGGTACTATTTCTATTTACCAAAAAAACCCCATTGTACAAGAACAATGAATTAGATTTATGCGTTTAAAGTGTGTGTTCAATGTTCAATACAGTCTGTTTTTTCTTGGGGGTGGGTGGGGTGGGGATTGAAACGAAAGTTTTGTGGCAGACAAATGCATAATAACTTACAAATAATAATAATTATTATTATTAATATTAGTAGTATTTTACAACTTTAGAATTTTAATGTTTATTCCAGCGATAGTAATATGAAGACACAAATGAAAATTGAACATTTTTGGTTGTTAACCATAACTAGTCATTTTTAATGAAGTATATACCTTATTTTTTGGTTATAATAAAACTATTTTATCATATAAGGGATTAATCCATATGATTAGAACGCTTTATTTCACTTCCTGTCTCTTGTTTTAACCCTTTTCTATTAGATCAATATAGTTTTAGAGGGTAGATAGTTATAAATTTTCACTAAGGTGCTGAACTATCTAGAATTGGAAAGCATTGAAGAATAATTTCATTTTATTTTTGTTGAGAAGCCATAATATCAATCAAATTAAAGTGTTAATTAATCACCGATCAATGACAATGAAAAAGGATCATATTATCTAACGAAATAGATCAGAAATTTAAGCGGTTGTCTATTGAATTATGAAGTTGTAGGGCCAGCGAAATGTCACTAAGCTCTAGCCAAATCATCTGGCAGTTGGGTCATTGAATATCGAGCAAACCATCGATCCTCGTCAAGGTAAAGGACGACCAACGCGCATCAGTTAATCGTATGCCATGGACTGGGCCATGCGGCAGTGGTCTTACTTTCGCTTGTATCTACTTTAACTAATATATTTCTGTAATAACGTCCTATGTGTTGTACAGTCTTCAATGCATCTATAGTACCTTGGTACGTAAATGGGGTAGTCCACGTAAGGTGCTGACCACGAGGTGTGACTTCGACGTTAGCTAGTTTGTTACACCATTCACGTCCAACTCAAGTAGGCCTCCAATCATTTCGACATAGATCATCTACGTTGGTGATCTACAAAGTAATGACATACAGATATTATTATTTTCAGCGATAAAATTACACAAAACTTTGTGTTTAAAATTTTGATCTATTCCCTTAGATATTGGGATCCTTATTCATTGTCATTGATCGTTGATTAATTAACACTTTGGTTTCATTGACATTATGGCTTCTCAATAAAAATGAATAGAAATAGTTCTCCAATGTTTTCAAGTTCTTGATGGTTCAACAAAATCATTATAACTGAATAATTGGATATAGAAAATGTTACCCACAGGACCTGGATTGATTATTGTAATCTGACAGTCTATTTAACCCTCCTGATCATAAACTATGACCAAGTATATTGATATTCTAAAGAAATTTCTTTGTTCATATCGTCTTATAACAACAAAATCCCAGAAGCAAACCTTCGGTGGCTTCTCATAGTGAAAAATCCTTAGAGAAATATAACAAAAGTTGATATACTTTCTACACTATTTGTTCTTTGTAGAAATTAAAAGTATTTAGTCTAAGACTGATGGATACATAATTAAAACATGGAGTGGACTAGTTGTTAAATTGCATCATAATTACAAGGTATTAATTTGATTACTGTTCATCGTACTTGTCTACAAGCTAAGGCAAAAAATTTCCACAGTACTTCACATTTTTCAACAACTTATAGGACTATTTTGAAAATTCAGAATTAAGGCATATTTGAGTGAACAATTGTTTTCAAAAGTTACATTTTTCATCCCTATACTAATAAATTGATAATTAATGCATTCAAATTCACTAAAGACTACCATGAGTGTATGAGGTTCTCGTGAACCGTTCTCTCTCTCTATTCGCTCATCATGAGACCTGAAAGTCTTTACTTTGGCATTTGGCTTGGTTTTAAAACAAAACTGTTAAGAAACCCAGCAATAAAATGAAACACTTACTACTTTATGATATAAATTCAATCTGTGATGAGAACTACAAAATATTTTCCAGTGACGTTGTGCCAATCGAACCGATCCAAATTAGATATCTATCGAAAACCTAGGAGCATGGGAAGGGGCGATTCATTTTAGCATAGAACTTCTCAACAGTGCTCATCCACGACCCCACAAGCGGAAATTGAACTCAAGACATTTATAAGCAAAGATGGATAGTGGCTAGCAGTGGAATCCAGGACACGCGTTTCGTCCTGTTTGGGACTCGTCAGCTGGATGTACCTGCATCCCAGAGTTGATGTTCACTCTGGGACTCGAACTCAGTACCGTTCGCTCCAAACGCCATCGCGTTATCCACTTAGCTACTGAGTCCTGATAGCCACTTGCTTGTGTAATGGGGTGAAGTTTAGATACGAGGTGTTAACCTTCTCATATGAAATTACTAGATAAAAGTTTTATATGCTCCAAGTTGCTTAGTGGTGATGGTGTAAATATCATACTCATCTGAACTTAGTAATATGATAAAACATTGGCGTCTGAAGTATAAAGTAATGGGTTCAAATCCGGTTGGGAAAGTGGTAGTTACATCCAGTTAATGTGTCTGAAATAGGATGGAATATGTGTGTTGAGATCCATTGTTAGCCATAATCTACCAAAATAGTTCTCGAAGCTGTGTTATTATGTTTGAATATGTATCTGAAAGCCTCCAACGCTTTTGGTGATGACTGTTGTACTCTAATGAAGTCTGACCTTCACTAGTACTATTCATTCAACTAGCATGAACAAAATGAACTAATTTTAAATCATAACTCTAATATAAAATTCGCTGACCAATATTTGAATAGCTAAATCACCTAGCTCTTGTTTCATTTTTCATAAATGCACTAACATTAATAGACACTTTATATAAGAATGTAGTCAAATCGGGTGGATAATTTTGATTACTGTAAGAATGCTATTAATCCGTAAGCCAATATCGATGAAATATTGTGGTAAAATAAAGGGATTAGTATCTCTATGTCAAATATAAATAATAACTTTAAGGCATCAATATAAGAAAACAATTTGCAAGACGAACAGATTTGAGCTTAGTTTAAAATCGCTAGTTTACAGACACATCCATGACTATTTGAGGAGTTAAATCCAAAACTTCAAACTCCTTAGCTAGTGAGTCACATGGAGCTAACGTTTAGTTTCGGACCACTAAATTATAATATGATTCTCAAACTTCTAACTGAATCAAGACTACAACTTGAAATTAAAAAGGAAGTGAAAAGAATCTAAATTTTGCCTTCGATTTGTGAAATAGTATGATTTTCTTGTAGCATTGTAATCGACTGTTAAGTATTTTAGAAATCTGTGTTATAACTTTTTAACTGGTAACTAAATAACATTTAATTCATTTCAGCGATAATAATACCAATAACGTCTTGACAACTACATACTATTTTAAATTCATTAGGTGTTGTTTACTTGAATCTTCCCCTTTATGTTTAAGACTGCAATGGGAAGATTCAAGTAGACCATACCAAGTGGATTTATACTTCACCTCATTGCACAAGCAAGTGGCTATCAGGACTCGGTAGCTAAGTGGACAACGTGATGGTATTTGAAGCGAGCGGTGCTGGGTTCGAGTACCGGAGTGAACATCAACTCTGAGATGCACGTACATCCAGCTGACGAGTCCCAAACAGGACGAAACGCGCGTCCTGGATTCCACTGCTAGCCACTATCCATCTTTGCTTATAATGCTTGTGAATTAAGGCAATATCGAGGCATATGCACAGTATGCACATATGCCAATAAGAGACTGATCAATTTCAGTCCAAAAACATCAATGGGAAGATTCAAATAAAACAATATCAAGTGAATCAAGATATTTATTATCAAATGTGAACACTTAATCTTTAGACCACCGAATCGACATCCAACAGTGTTAATCCTTAACTTCAATCAATCAGTACATGATCATCTTCCATTGCTTTTGGTGGATAACAAACTGTTTTAAAATACTTCCAACTGGAAAAAGTTTTTTTAACAAGTATGAGCTATTTGATAGGGTAATAGTCAAAAATATGATTTGATATGTTCGTTTCATTTTGCCAGTGAATAGTTAATCAAATGTATGTTCACCCTTAACAATTTATATGAATATATATGTCAGGTATTTGGAGGTAACCATTATGAATTTTTACCTAATATGTTCAACATGACTTATCTACAGCGTTCAAGAGATTATCACTGCTTCATCAAATAATTGAATGATGGGTACTGGCTAGCAGCGAAATCCAGGATGCGCGTTTCGTCCTATTTGGAATTCATCAGCTGACGTACCTACATCCCAGAGTTGATGTCCACTCCAGGACTCGAACCCATTACCGTTCAATTCAAACACCATCACATGATCCACTTAGTACTACAATGGCTACAGCTGATTATTCAATTTTCATATAAACAATTCATTACTATAAAAATAGTAATGATATTTATGACTGAGATATTTGGTTTAATTTAACTACTATTACAACATCCATTATCTTCATAATCATAAACGTGAATTATTGATATAATTTGAGTTCAAGGTTTTGTGACATATTACCCTTCAAGATAAGTCACTAATAAACACGTAATTGTTAAAAATGACGTTATAATGTTTAAGTATGATATTTACGAGTATGAATTCGGGTTTTAGTCGAACTATCAGGGGACGTCTTTTCAATCATTCACTTGAGTTATTATTACCATTATTATTATTATTAGTTATTATTATTATTATTATTATTATTAGTAGTAGTAGTAGTAGTAGTATTCCTAATCTAAACACATACATAAGTCTTCAAGAGAGAAGATTAATTAATTTCCGTATCATTTTTTTGTGTTAAGTATATTTCAATGAATTTCAACTTTTGTTTATATTTTTCATTAATAATAACCAAAAGAAAAATGATTGATTGATTGAATGAATGAATGAATACCCATCTGTTTGTAGAGTATTTGTACTTTCATACACAACGTGTAACTATGCTTTCCTTGTAAGAGAAGGTAATGCACGCGCGCGTGTGTGTGTATGTGTAAATGTATATACTCATATATGTAACATAGGAACAAACTATTATAAATCGCATATGGTTATAACATAGAATGTATCATCATATACAACTACATTAGACATTTATTCATTAAAATATATTTCACTATGATTATGTAATAATAATAATAATTACTTACATGTAACATGCTCTTTTTATAATTATGATTTTTAATTACATGAAATAAATTATCCTAATCAACATATGTATAAAGTAAGATCGTAAAACATACATCTTTCATAATTAACGCTATTATTATGATTATTATTCCCCTAAGCATACCCAATTACATGTTATGAACGTGTTTCTGATTGAATTATTTGCATTTGCATTATTTAAAAATCCCAAATGATTTTAATATATAATATGTACATTTATAAATTATATATTTGTAGTTACAGTATAATGGCCTATGCTCCATTAGGAGTAACCGGCGAAAGTAAAAAGTAAGTAAGTAAGTAAGTTACAGTATAACTATATTTCTGTTTATTTTATATATCCTGATTACAACTTAAATTATTTCAATGATAAATATAAACAAAATATTTAGTTTTAACTGAGAGGCATTTTTATGGAGAGAATTGTTTGTATTTGTTGTTGATTTTTATCAGTATGGGGTTGTGGAGATTGTTGAGTTTAGATTGTTATCATGAATGGATCAATGTTAGATGAACATTGAAAACCTGGAAGGATTGGACAGCCATTTCGTTCTAGTATGGGACTCTTCAACAGTGTACATCCACAATCCTGCACCAAAGGGACTCGAAACCATGACCTTCGGTGTCGCAAGCGAATGCTTAACCTCTAGACCACTGAGCCGGTATCTAACGGTTTTAATGTCGGGCGTCAAGCAATCCACAGTAATGCGTGGTCTTCCACGATTGTGTTTAGTGAGTAACTGCCTCACAACAGACACGGTTGAACTGCACTGGTCACGGCTTCTCATTAGACTTATAGGAAATCCATCTTGAAGCTAGTCATTGGTGAGCACATGATTAATTTTTATGTAGATTTTTATCTAGAACTATACATCCGTCGAAGTATTAATAAAATTCAAGGGATGTTCGAGAGTTGTCTCACTAAGTATGAAATTCCATAGCAATCTGTACTTACAATCCAGATAGAAAATGAATTCAATTATTTCATGTCTTAAAATAAATGCCTAACCTTCAAACTGTTTTATTGAAATCAATTGATTCACATTTCTAACTTCATTCAATAACTCGGCGATCAATCAATGAATCCAACACATAATACCCCTTTCACTATCATGGCTAAGCTCTATCGATTATAACTTCTCACTGAAGCTTTAGGATCTCATAGATTTTCGAATGCAATAATACCATATTAATCATTTTTGTTTTTATGTGGTTTTCATCTTTTTGGTAAATACGGGGTACCAATGAAAACTAGTAATATCAATCTATGACACTCCAGTCAATTTCTAATCCAACATAATTCGTTCATAGTTTCATCAGTGAAATATTATTTTAGTTGTAATTTGGGTGAATACACAGAAATCCTAAACATTCAGTAGATAGCTGTCCAATAAGAACCGGGTCTCATTAGTCCTTCAAATATTGTTTATTTAAATGACATATCTAATGATTAGTGTGTAATATCCCAAAAAGTCAAAACAGTTTCAAATTGATTTCTGTTTGTCAAATATGGATATTTATATGAAAATTCAACTAGTTGTTTCGTTCATTACTAACAACTAACTGAATTCGATTAATCATATTAGAAATATCTACTTTGTTAAGTGTTTGATTGCAATCTAAATTTAATAACTACAGGCAACCAATAATAAGTTTTGCTTAATATAGGTTACTATCATAAACCTGGAGACCTGACACACATGAAATTGAACACACCCAGTGATCAATTAATTGTAACTAGATCTCAGTCCTACAGGAGGTCATTTGCGGCCCGGATAGTTCAGTGGTAACGTCTCTGACTGTGAAGATGAGTGATATGGGATCGAATCTGTCAAAGAGCATCAATTCTCTCAAGAGTACAGGTACATCTTGCTAACGAGTGCCATGTAGCACGAAACGCGGGTCAAGGGTTTTCTGATGACTAACTCCAACCACCATCTTATCTCAACATAGTGCACGAAATATCAAGTTACCTAAACTAGTGGTCACATTGCAACTTGGTCGATAGCATTCGATCTGCACTAAGAAGGACTTGACACACATGACACTGATCATGGTTATAAATGGGTTATTGGAATAAAAACAACAACATCACAATTAAAAACCCAAACATACGAATTTTAATTCAGCAATTTGATATCATTTACACGTTTCAATTAAGTATTATTCAGAATCCATAAATTTAGACGATTTTTTTAATGACTAGATTGGTTAGTTAAAGATTTTTACAACTTGTATTTTGGAAAGTATTAATATGGTAGTGAATACAAGGGTGGTTGTAATTAATGAACGCCAAAATTACTCTACAACAGTATCCTCGCAATATCTTCTACCTAGCCCTCTTCTCCAATTATTAAGAAGATAAAATCTAGTCTAAAAGTAAGAAATATATAGTTAGAAGGAAAATATCATACCGTTGGATGCCAGCTAAATGGTCTAGATGTTAAGCGTTTGAACGCGCGGCCGTTTGACCCTTGGTTCGAATCCCACGATCGGGATCGTAGGTGCACGCTGCTGAGGTGTCCCACAATGGGACGAAACGGCTGTTCAGTGCTTCCAGGTGTTCCATGTTGGTCTAGCTTTAATCGACTCATGAATTCAACTATTAAATTTCATAGATAACCCAAAAATGAATTTTAAGCTGAATAAATGTTAAGATTGACTGAATACATAGCAGTAGATATCGGAATATATTAGAATATCATACTGAAAAAAATTAGTTAAATGTTAAAGTGAACGATTATCATAATGAATCGATCAATAATTTTACTCTTAATCACATTTGATCATAGAGGATACTTTGTTTTAATGAGATAACGAAATTAGCCCGGTTATTTTTAAAACTCTATAAAATGAAAACATCGAAACAATGAGTATTCCACTAGTTACCGATATAATCAGTTTGTGAAATGATTTAAAAGACAATAATAAACATGACACAACTAATGATATCAATGTTATGAATGTAATGCTACATATACAAATGTAATGTTTTCGAAACGTAGATTGTGAGATAAAGGAAACGTGATTTAGTTCATCAGGAACAGGAGCCAGCCATTAAATATTTACCAGTAGATAACGTCCAAGTGTTTTAATTGACTTCTTACCTACAAATTTATTTTTAAAGGTTTAATGTTATGCATAAAATTGTGCTATTTTTATCTTAAATAAACTACTCCTGATAATTAACTGTTTTGTCTTTTGATTTTCGTTTTTTTTTGAATACTGATTTCATAAATAATCATCATTCAATTAGGTTGTAGTAATTCACCGAGTTGTCAAGGCATAAATATGTATTCTATTTCTTCGTTTTACTTTTATTATCAGTGCTAATAACTTCACTAATAAGTTAGATCTAGGATGTCTTAGCAACTAGCTTCAATTATCACTTACGTCATAATAATAGATACTAAATTATAACCAATTTATAAGAAATTTAATTATTCATTAAATTCAACAGTTATTTTAATTAAATCACAAATCAATGTTATTTCCATTGAAATAATACCTACAATTTCATTAGTCATCAGTACTGAAATGAAGATTGAGATTGTAAGTGATCTATGTGTTTATTTAAAAAGTAGTTCATATAGAATATACAACAGGTAAACACCTACCTTGTGCATACATACATATAGTTACATAATTACATCACCGCCTCACCCCTGTGTCATTAAGACAACATACATATGGATATATTATGATCCCCCCCTATTTGTAATCCCTTTTAAATATATATATATATATATATATATATATATATATATATATATATATATATATATATAGTTTTTTATGTGAATTTTCAGTTGGTTAACATAAATTTTTTTAAAAAAGAAAAAAAGAAAAGTTAATTACCTGTCAGAAGAGAAAAAGAAAACTATTAGTAATAGTGATAATATAATTTGTACTGAAGATTACTAATCAAGAAATAGTTGAAACTATGAGAAAATTTATTAGATTCTTTTAGTTACTATTCTAATAATTAGTATAATTGAAGTGAATAGAGAGTATAGTGATTATTCGTTTCAATTACTGACTTTTAAATATATATATTTCTCTAAAATTTTATTGATATATTAGAAAGGAAGGAAGAAATATGTGAAACGAGAGAAGCGGGGAGGGGCAAGGGGAGGAGGAGGAGGAAGAGGAAGAGAGGGGGGAGGGAAATTGTTAAAATGTTATTTGAAAAAAAAGTTGTATTAAATACTTTGTGATTATCGTTGGTTATTAATTTAAATGGCAATTAGCATAGGAAATGCTAATTATATTAGTTTAAAATTATGGTTGAAGATAAGTTTTGTTTTCTCTTTTTTTTTCTCGAAAAAACCTAATTTTTTTTAGTATTTTCAACATGAAAATAAGGTAAGTGTATGTGTGCAAGTGAATATAAATAAAGATAAATATGAGACACCCCCTCTAGAAATCTATATGGATAGATAGATGAAAGAGGAAAACTTTCTAGGAATTTATACCAATTATTACTACTTAAATATTCTACATTATTTCGTGAAGATGGTATGTCGGTCTAGGGCTTGATATATAGCCAAATTTTCTATTCATTTTTCAGTGAATGATCTACAGTTCTCTTATAGTTTACCTCACCGACTTAACTTAGACAATAGCTGAAAACCTAGAAGCACTGGACAGATGTTTCGTCCAAGCATGTGACTTCTTAGAGGTTGATATCCGCGATCTCTTCTGGATCCCAAATCAGGATCTTGAGGTCTTACAACAGGAACTTAATCTTTAGAAAATTGAGTCGACATTTTATAGTTTACATTTCTAATCACTTTTCAATGCCACTGATAAGTGCCTAACTCACACCTAATATAGGTGAACTCTATTGGTTATGGCTAATCGTTAGGTACTCAGAAATTACCTCTTGAAGCTAGTTACTAGTTAGCATTGAAAGATGGTTACGAACTTAATTAAATTTACTATTGATTAATGACTCGGTGGTTTTGAGGTTAGGTACTCGCCTTGTGATCTGAAGATTCAAGATTCAGTCTCCACTGGGATATTGGATATCCACCCCTGAAAAATTATGCACTAGAATGAGCAAGTTATGCAGTACCTCCTGTTTCTCAACGATTGTCTAAATGAGGTCAGTCTGAGATGAAAACCGTAAAGTATTATTTAAAAAAAAATCCAATTAGATTAAAAGAGACATTAATATAAACTGACGACTGTTCTCCAATTTTCAATATGAAGATGTGGGGCTTATTTAATTGTACTTAAATTATGGACTTACTTGAGTTCTAGGTTTTCGTTGGTGACCTAACTTAGATCTATTCATGATTTCCATGAAATTCAATAATCTTTAAAACCGTACAATAATAATTGTCATATACTCACTAATGAGTACCTTCAAGAGGAAATTCATAGAGTTCTATTGAAAAACCTTGATCAGTAAGGTTCAACCGTATCCAGTATGAAGCAGTTACCCACTGAAGAAAATGGAAGATGACCTCACAATATTGTGGATTAATTAAAGTTGGACAGTAACACTGTTTGCGTACGAGACCAAAAGTCCTGAGTTCAATTCCCACGTGACAGGTCGTGGATGAGTACTGCTATGGATTTCCATACTAGTATGAATCGAACTTCAAGTGATTCCAGATTTTCGATAATTGTCTAACCTGGATCAGATCATTATTTCAATGAAGTTCTTTAATTTGCTAAAAACTCTATAACTGCACAATGAATTATAAGAGTATCTGATCTGGTTGTCAAAATTTCACAAAACATTACTGATGAACATTGAAAAGAACTTTCAACACTATAAGAAAATTACCAAGCGCTAACGAAGTTATTGGGCCTTTAAAATCTATGTTTTACTGAATAGTCATGTATGTTTATGAGATGAAATAGGGTTCTAAAAGAAGTTAGTCAACAGTGAATAGGTCATTATATAATTTATTCTAAATAGTGACCTTATTTGGTAAAGAAAAGTTATGTTACGTAGCTACAAGTTTCAGTGATCAACGATTCTTTATCTTTCCCTCTCTCTTACTTACACATACGCATACGGTTATTTGAAACATTAGATTAACTTAAGTAGTCATTCGGCGATGTTGATGTTGCTGAAGAGCTGTTAGAATCCTTCACTAATTTGTGGAAATAACCCGGTAAAGTTTGTAACGCGTTCTCTACGGATGGCATGTGACATAGATAATCAGGTTCAAGATAATAATCCCCTCCTTTACGTACAATTACTTTGTTATGATGCTACATTCCATCCAAATGGATGAGAAAGTCTAAAAATTTCGTTCAAGCAACTTTATTGATAAATCCTAGAAGGCTTGATTTCTATATAGAGAGACAACTGAATGACTGAATATATGATTAGATATTAATTTAATTGGCCCTTTAATACTCAATGAAATACAATTGAGCTCGCAAGGTTGTTTTGTTTATATAGTTGGTTCCACATGACAGGTCGAAAACGAAAATGACCGGATTTCGAACCATATCCTTTTTCTAAATTGGCAGCATACAACTGATGGTAAAAGTATTGTGTAATGAAGATATCAATTAATGTTTTATGCATCGAGCATAACTGAGTCACTAGCCGTCATAATGTTCCTCACTAAACGTGTCAATAAGAAAAATTATTTATTCTGTTCTATTCCTTTCCAAATCATAATCTCCACATACCACTGGACTTCAAAAATATTGATACTGACGATGGATTATGATTAACAGTAGAATTCAAGACTCGTGTTTCATATGATTTACGCGTTACAATGTTTACTTTCACGCTGAGACTTGAACCCAGTAACTTCTGCCTCAAAGATCAAATAATTATCCACTCACTCGAATCACGTTCCAATATGAACCTTAACTCTGAGTTACAGATATATCCAACTGGAGTGTCACAAATGTGGTGAAAAGCAAGTTGCACTACTAGCTATTATCCATCTATGTCATAAACCTCGTCATGAAATGTACTTATCGAAACAAGCCATGAATAAAGACTGACCAAAATCAAGTCTTGAATATCAAACTCTTATTAAGTACATATGTGTATTAAAACAGTTAACTTGACCATTTGTTCATAAAGTGTATGATTTGAACAGTATGACTATGAATTACTTAATGGTATCATATTTAAGTAATTCACATCGTAGATAAACCGTAAGTTACAACAATTTAAATTAAAATCTCAACGTAATCAAGAAACTTCAGTCAAGTATGGAATTAAAAGTTCAGGTTTTCCATCAACTATTCAAATTCATACTGTAGTTTAAAAAAGTTTGTGATTTTCTGAATTGTCATCTAGTTGTTTATAGTTGAGACATCTACCCTATTAAATGAGTTCCAGATTTCAATTAACGATAAGTTCTTTTGAATAGTTTGATTAGTTGACATTTTTTCCACGGCTCTTGAGTTAACATTAATAAATCAATCAAATGATTAACATACCTTTCATTATGCTTAAGGTCTGCAAATAACAATATTCGATGTAAGGACAATGTACTTAGATCCTTGACAAGTCATAAACAGATTTAGTTCAAGATGTATCCATTCAGTTGTTTTGTTTTCCATATTGTGAGTTTAATAGGTTGTTAGAAGCCTACTATGATTCCTTAAAAAGCTATTCGTTAACAAAACAAAATCCTGAAATTAATTTAATGAGTCAGTGATTTCCTGGAAACTTTCAAGAGAATTTTGGAATTTGACGGACTGTATTCAAATTTTCTTAAATAAACAATTGGAAAATTGATTACCAATTATACTAAGGTTTTGCAGAAGATTTTAAGACCTTAAAGTGATATGTAATCTTATAAATTCGTTTTTTCTTCATAGTTTAACCTTCAAAATGTAGTTACATCTGTACTTTTCAGCTCCAATGAAAGGGTGAATAACAACTCGAAAGAACTGGAAAGGATTGCTCAGTACAGGGTTGGATAGAGAGTGCTGGTGGGCGGCCTATGCTCCTCCACGAGGAGTAGCAGGCGTAAGTAAATAAGTAACAAGTTTCTAGTAATATGTAACTTTCACCAATTCAAATGATAAAAATTATTTTGTATTAGAAAATATAGATATTTATATTTTTGTACATTCATATATACATAAAATAATTAGCAATGAAGCGTTATTTGGCAAGCTTTACTACTATGTTTAATAATAAGTAGTACATATGACATAAATTCACTATGATAATTGCGATACTAATAAATTCAGTAAATAATATTCATAATTATTACTTATAGTTTCAAATATTATGTTCCGTTTCATTCAGCTACTGAAGACTGAAGACTAAGATGATGATGATGTAACAGTTTTGTATTATTCATATAATGAAATAGATTTGAATTATGCGAAATGTCATCATGATAATAATTGTGATGAAGATCAATAGAACGTGTTCCTTTTGTTTCACCATTATCTTCTTCTAAACTTGATGATGTTAAATGTTTTAAATTTGGAAATTCGATTTCATTTCCAAGATTTAAAAAATTATTCACATACTGTGATGATTTCAATTGTTTGAAATTTTCATTTATTTGAGCAGATTGACTATTTAACTTACTACGATGATCATGGCGATGATTACGGTGATGTTGTTGATGATGATACTGATGATTTATATTTCTATTTGAGGTTACTGAAACCAAGTTACCTAGTAATTCTGATGGAGGCATTTTTGAAATTAAATGTGGTATTTCAATAAAATGAAATATATTCTTCATCTTATTATTAATATGACCTTGTCCCTCTTGTTGTGTTTTCTGCCTTTGATGTTGATGATCTGAATAATATTGCATAGGTGAATTCATTTTAAACATGGAATATTTTGAATGTTCAAGAGGTGTTGAATTTAGAGCATTGAATTCATCTAAATGAGTTTCATTTTGAATGGAATCATCTGAACTATGATTTGATGGATTTAATATTCGACTGATCAACCGTTTTTTAGTTTTATATCGTCTATTTTGAAACCAAATTTTCACCTGTTTTTTTGTTGTTGCAAAAAGATGAAAAGGAAGATAATATCAATTAGGAAGATATATCACGAAAGAATTGACCAGTTAAGAATCGAATCAAAATAATGATAAGTAATTAACATAAGTGAATTCCAGTTAAGAGAATATGTAGACATTTATGTAATCATTTATAACTGATTCTCAATATGTAGCTGTTTATAATGAAAATAGCATGTAAGCAAAAGTGGATAGTGGCTAGCAGTTGAATTCAGGATGCACCTTTCATCCTATTTGGGACTCGTCTGCTGGATGTACGTGCATCTCAGAGTTGATGTTCACTCCGGTACTCGAACCCAGCACCGCTCGCTTCAAATACCATCACGTTGTCCACTTAGCTACCGAGTCCTGATAGCCACTTGCTTGTGCAATGAGGTGAAGTATAAATCCACTTGGTATGGTCTACTTGAATCTTCCCATTGCAGTCTTAAACATAAAGGGGAAGATTCAAGTAAACAACACCTAATGAATTTAAAATAGTATGTAGTTGTCAAGACGTTATTGGTATTATTATCGCTGAAATGAATTAAATGTTATTTAGTTACCAGTTAAAAAGTTATAACACAGATTTCTAAAATACTTAACAGTCGATTACAATGCTACAAGAAAATCATACTATTTCACAAATCGAAGGCAAAATTTAGATTCTTTTCACTTCCTTTTTAATTTCAAGTTGTAGTCTTGATTCAGTTAGAAGTTTGAGAACCATATTATAATTTAGTGGTCCGAAACTAAACGTTAGCTCCATGTGACTCACTAGCTAAGGAGTTTGAAGTTTTGGATTTAACTCCTCAAATAGTCATGGATGTGTCTGTAAACTAGCGATTTTAAACTAAGCTCAAATCTGTTCGTCTTGCAAATTGTTTTCTTATATTGATGCCTTAAAGTTATTATTTATATTTGACATAGAGATACTAATCCCTTTATTTTACCACAATATTTCATCGATATTGGCTTACGGATTAATAGCATTCTTACAGTAATCAAAATTATCCACCCGATTTGACTACATTCTTATATAAAGTGTCTATTAATGTTAGTGCATTTATGAAAAATGAAACAAGAGCTAGGTGATTTAGCTATTCAAATATTGGTCAGCGAATTTTATATTAGAGTTATGATTTAAAATTAGTTCATTTTGTTCATGCTAGTTGAATGAATAGTACTAGTGAAGGTCAGACTTCATTAGAGTACAACAGTCATCACCAAAAGCGTTGGAGGCTTTCAGATACATATTCAAACATAATAACACAGCTTCGAGAACTATTTTGGTAGATTATGGCTAACAATGGATCTCAACACACATATTCCATCCTATTTCAGACACATTAACTGGATGTAACTACCACTTTCCCAACCGGATTTGAACCCATTACTTTATACTTCAGACGCCAATGTTTTATCATATTACTAAGTTCAGATGAGTATGATATTTACACCATCACCACTAAGCAACTTGGAGCATATAAAACTTTGCTTAGTATAGAATGGCAGACTACATTAAAGCTAGTAGTCTGAAAATAACAATTCAACCGTAATAGTGTATTTGCTGACATATGAGCTCCATACTTGACAGTGAATAAGATTATAACAGTAGTATAAGTCATTAGTTATAGTTAAAATGTTATGAATTAATTTATGAATCTTTCTTTACAAATTGAATTCTAATAGAAATAGCTCAGTATTCTTTGAAGTAAATCAATCGAACACAACGGAATTATCAAAACCAATCATAAAATCGATTATTAATATTGTATTACTGATGATCATGGTAAATGATAACGGATGCTAAGTTCTGTTAAATGAACAATGACTGTGTTAATGTATATTGGTCTGAGAATGATTTTAAATAATTTACTGGTATTCCTATTCAACCAAGGGAGAATTAAATAAATGTCTTAAAAGAGAATACGTATACTAGTGAATCTCAACAAATCAATTCAATGATGGATTTACTATTTAACTTGAAGGTTATGGTTGATTTCATAAAGAATAGAATCAATTATATTCTGTATGAAAATATCTAACGTTAATCGAAACACTAAAATTTCGAGATAACACAATATTAAATTATTCGAAAAGAGATTACGATGTAATTTAACAGCTCTATCACATCAAGCTGAAACTTGAGGAACTACTTTAACCATCTTCAAAATAGTACAGGTATTGATAAACATCTATCTACGAATTATACACCAGATCTATTGATCAAAGACTATCCTTAATCTACTCTCGGGGTGAATAAACCAGCTTCCAGCTAGGGAAGAGATTAAGAAAAGACACACCTTACGGAAAACTTTAAAGTGCATTGCAAACCAGGCCCTAAGTTGGGATTTTCAAGGTCGAAAGAAAAAAAAAGAAGATCAAAGAACAAATGATTCCGAGAGTTGTAAGGAGAAACGAAAAGGATGAATAAGAATTGACAAACACCGGAGCTGATATCTCAGGACAAAGTTGGTCACAGATCCTCGGTTGAGGAGTAGCAAGCCTAAAAATAATTAAAATTATTACGTAACTCATGTAATACCAATTTATATATTTGTCATTCAGCTTCATAACATATCTAAAAGGTTACCGCTTTTATTGGCTTATTGAAAACTGAAGATAATCGAATAGGATTGAAATCTGTATCAATAATAAGAGATGAAACCCTAATATTTTGACTTTTAACTGTATTCTAACAAGTTTATTAGTAATATGATCTAATTTATTTAATTTACAATCAATTAATTTCTTTCATGATATTATTTCCTAGTTAAATGATATAGGTGAATATATAAGGACATTTAAGAACAAATAGATAAGAGTTAACAGACAACCGTATACCTGCTATGATAGTGATGATGAATTGTAGTGTAAATTTTCCATCAACGAAATACTAAAGTTTGACAAATTGTTCCTGCTATAAATGCATATTTGTTGAAATCATGCAGGGGCTGAATAACTGATTTATCATAGTCCAGAACTCATAAGTATTGATCATTTACTACTCGAACTAAAATCGAGCCTAGAATCTTAAGATCTGAAAGTGATTATGATTGATTTCAACAACTAAATCAGAATCTAAGAACCTATTTCAAGGATTCTAATCACCAAATGGAACAATAATCAATTCATTGATCATCAGTACTAGTCAATGATACGAATGTACAACAGTTCACATGGAAACTAAGAACTTCCATAATTAATCAACTATAGTAATACGTACCTATGCATATCAATAACAATATTATAAAACCATTCACTATCATAAAATAATTATTTTAACATTTTAACTTTACAGTCCTTTATTGAACTATTGACATGAGTTGAATAACTGTCTCACACTCGACACAGATTGAACTCCACTGGTCACAGCTGTTCGCTAGAACTCTAAACAATCCATCTTGAAGCTAGTCACTAGTGAGTGCATGATTATTATTAATATCTTAAAAATGGATCACTTTTAATGTTAAAAACAAAAATTACTTTACAGTTCCTGTTCTAAAAAATAATTTCCATTAATCAATTCTAATTGCTTGAACTTCCATTGACTATATACTATTCACCTACAAATTTTCTTATGACTTTCTTTGTTAACAGTAAACAGTGACATTTAAGTACTGTTAAACAACTTCAGTAGGTTAAGCGTTTGCGCGCGAGACTGAAGGCCCTGGGTTCGAATCCCGTGAGCAGGGTCGTGGGTGCACACTGCTGTAGAGTCCCAAAATAGGAAGAAACGGCCGTTCAGTGCTTCCAGGTGTCCAACGGTGGTCTAACATCAATCGGTTCATGATCTCAATCAAAAACTTAATAATCTCCACAACCCCTATACTGATGACAACTAACAATAAATTTGGTCTAAGATTATGAAAGAACTTAACACTGCTATGTTAGAATAATTAATGTAATCAATATATTTATCCATTTTATAATCAACTACACTTAATTTCAAGGTGTTAACCGATTTAGTTGTTAACTGGATGATGACAGTACAATTCCTATGGATCTTTATATCGACTGAACAAGTTGGTAGTCACTTGTGGAGAAATCCCATAAACTCTATTTTTTAAACAAAACATTAGACATTTCATAGTTAAGTTCAGAGAAGGCAGAATCGAAAGAATGCTGAAAGATTCTATACATTATACAGACCAAGATACATAAAATCAGCTTTTTGTAATTGTAAACAAAAAATTTATATAGTACTTCTTATTAAAGTTGCAAAATTTAAGGTTATGAACTATGTTGACATCACACTGATACTTCTGTGAAGATTATCTTACTACCGTTCACTAATATACTATACATTGACATACATATACGGAAAGACGGCTTACTTGAGTTTCAGATAATCTCAATGATCTAGCTAATTCAGCTCTTTCTGTAGCCGATAAATAACGTTGATAATTAAATCGTTTTTCTAATTCATAAACTTGTCCATGTGAAAAAGCTGCTCTGGTACGTTTCCGTCGAGTAATTCCAGTTGCTGATGTTGACGTTCTTGTTGTTGTTGTTGTCGGTGGTGGTGGTGAATGTAATGACGAAATTCTAGGTGTTAACGCCTTATTTTTAACTCCTCCTACTATCGTTGTCTGTGTTGTCGCTACTGTTGATCCCGCTTCCGTCATTGGTACAAAAGGTAAATAGTCTTTGATCGAGTTTATACTAAAATAGACTTGATTGTCATTTACTATTTGACTGTTATCATTATTAATAATACTGCTATTATTACTGTGAAGAGAATTTGCACGTTTCTCATCAGTATTATTATTATGATTAGGTAATGCATCGATTCTACACTCTGTAGGAGTAACCGTTGTTATAGGATCACTACATGATGAACAATTTATGTTCAATGACATGTCTTTATTACTCTTGTAAATTGAATATAATAATCCATAGGCTTCTAATTTTTTCATTAATTCAGTTACATAATCATTATTATTATTATTGGAGATATTTTTTTCATTCATATTTAAATCTGTATTACATATATTCTCATTCATATAATTAGTATCTAAGTGTTCATTGTTACAATTATTCAATGTACAATGATTTGTATTGTTTACTATAATAGATTTATCTTGTTGTTTATATAAATTATTTACATTTAAATTTTGTAGTAGAATATCAGGAATTGATTTGAAAGAGATAAAATGTGATGCTGCTGTTGATGATGATAATAGTTGTTGTACTGTAGATGTATTAAAACTGTTATCAACATCATTATTGTTACTAGTTAACTTGGAAATGGACTGTTTTGAACCTTTTAATTCATTGATATTCTGTGGTAGAACTAAAATATAAAAAAAGAGTATAATATACTAACTAATATAAGATTGAATAGAATAAGAATAAAGACTTGATCAAAATAACATGAATTATTCATCATATTTCATTGAAATCTCTTCAACTCTTTATTATCCAAACTAATTCAGCCAATAAATACAAAATATATTAAAATGAATCATAGAAATTAGCTTAGTTGAAAGTTTTATTAGCGAATATCATTATAATATAGCAGAAATGTAAATGTAATAAGATCCCATCTTATATGAAAGAATGTTCTACTCTATTGGTAGTAACGAAAGATTAAACAGTCAATACAAGCTAATGATAATTAAGAATATGTATTTAATTATTACGTTCAAATGGTTTTATACAAACTCTGTCATAGTTTGAAAAAAATTGACTGAATTCTGGACATTTATTCAATTATCATAGTTTAGAAATATCTACTGATAAGCTTTTTAAGCAAAGATGGATATTGACTAGCAGTGGAATCCAGGATGCGCGTTTCGTCCTATTTGGGACTCGTCAGCTGGATATACCTACAGAGTTGATGTTCACTCTGGGACTCGAACCCAGTACCATTCGCTTCAAACGTCATCGCGTTCTCCACTTAGCTATTGAGTCCTAACAGCCACCCGTTTGTTTGTGAGACTATTTGTATTAGTATGTAATAATGACCCAGTATTTGTGGGTAACTAATCTCAAGATAAATTTACTAGTCAACCACTTTGTATGATCTTTATGAATTCAACCAAGAATAGGAATTACTCCTTAATGACATTGAGTTTGAATATTTGAAGCATCCAATTCTTAAAAATGAATTCCTTTTTGGATATACATTTTTTCTTATAGATTCCTATGTGTTACATCATAAGCACTCATTACCAAATTAATAATTTTAAACTATGATAATGAATGAAAATGTCTAGTGTCTAGGAATAATCAATGTCAGGTTAAATGAATGATTTTCTTAAGCTATTCAACTTCATTATAAGAGGAAAATTTGGATCATTATTATATCATCAAATAATTTAGAAGTAATTTTAGTAGTTGAGATAATGAGTCAATCCCGCATGGCAGGGTCGTGGATGCGCCCTGCTGAGGAGACCCACAATAGGACGAATTGGTCGTCCAATGCTTCCAGGTTCTTCATCGTGGTATAGCTTCATTTGACTCATTATCTCAACTGTTGACATTACTACAATTTCCACAAAACCCCTTCTGGATTTAGAAGTATGTAAAATATCATCCCAGTTTTTTTAGCTCGAAAACAGAATGTTGATGAAAAAATTAGACAATCTAATATACTGAGATTCAAAATGTTCACTTATCGATTTGGTCGTATGAACTAATTAACCTCTTTTTATTAAAAAATACCTAGTTTCAGTTAATATTACAACTAGTTTAATTAACGTCCACTCATGTCATTCTTAAGTACCATTAACTTTGGATTATTATGCAAGTGTTATAACTTATGGTTTTTTGCCCTATCAATGTATAACGTAATGATACCGCCAATTGGAGAACAGTGAATTATCGACCAGACCAATGACGCATAAAATAAGTACGAGCAGTGTAGAGACCTTCTCGGTCCTGCTTCCCGCCTAGCCTTGTCTGTTAAGTCCAGTACACCAATCTCAGCCTCTGCGATGTAACATACTGGGTTTATATGCCAACCAAACAGACCACATCGTATCATAAAGTAGGAAACAACATTCGTACAAGATTTAGCCAAAAGTTGTTCTGAATGTGGGAGATGGTAATTAATAAAGTGGGTATAACTCAAGAACGGCAAATCATATAATAATAGTCTATGGGTCAAAATAAAGCTCATAATATGAGGAACACGAATATGAATAGTTTAGTTACTTAACAATTATACGATAAAAATATACATATAGTATTGGTCGATAAATGGATCCCAAAAGTTACCATTCAATATTCTCATCGGGATATAACAGCAACCAACTACTTTTAGCCTTTCGGTTTTAATTTTTTTTGTTACTAATCTCGTAGAATGTGTTTTTACATACGATATATACAGATATCTTCGTAATATTTCTACTTAGTCACTTAATTGTATATCTTTGCATTACTGTATTTACATGTGATCACAACGAATTCTTATCAAATTCACTTATGTAATTGTTTTCAATCCAGTTAGTAATTTTAATGTTTAAACAGTATATATTGTAGGTATTTGAGGAGAACTCAGTGAAGTGAAGTGAAATGGAATTTACACTATTCTATTGAAATCTTTGTTCTTCTCCACCAAATATTCATTGAATCCAATAACTGTCAAACCTCTAAATTTGAATAAACTATTTATTCTACTCCTCAGTTGTCAACCAAGAACAAATATGTTTAAATATCTTTTATTTCTTATTAAACAATGATTATCCAATGAAGTTCACTCTGATTTTTTAAAGAAATAAGACATTCAATGCTTACAGGTTAATGAATAATTTAACCAATATCACCGCTAAACACTACTGAATATAAGTTGGTACAATTGTGAAGTTCATGGAATAACAGTGAACACTAACCAAATTATCAGTCATGCTGAACATTTCATCACATTGGAAGATTGATAAGTGAATATCAAATCGTGTACTGTAACTTGTCAATGTTAGTAATGATTAATATTGCTGAATTAGTTGTTTACACAGACCTGGTATATGCAGTAACTTAATGATAACCTGTCTACCTGTGTATTCTCTTCATTTGAACTCCCAAATAAAATCAAATTATTAGATTTCATTTTTGTATATACTAAAAATATACAAGACAAATTAGTTGCTAGGTTAAATTGGATCAGACGAAAGAGTTATAAAATAAGCTCCTTTAATCTATTATTGTTTAGATCTTAACTATGTAATCATCGTGTTAGTCAACACAGTCAATATAGACTAATCATATTAATGATAAATACTTTTATTTTCCAATATTACACAAGAGAAATGTTATAATCTACATTAATTGCAACTTACATTCATATTTAGACTCTAACATATTCCCCAATAATATTTGTTCATTATTCATAAATGGAATATCCTTTGATGAACTGATTAATTTAGATTCCAAATGTGACATATTATTATGATTATCATTGTTATTAATACAATGTGAACTAATTACATTCATTGATTCATTATAAATTTTACTCTTAGATGATAATGATGTTAAACTTAAAAATGTATTTATCAAAGATGTATTCTTCATTGTTTGTTCTGATCCATCATTAAAGTTGTCTTGATCATTTGTTCCTTCTGAATGTGTATCAACTAAATTAGCTATGGAAAATGAATCCATCTTTATTAGTAACACACAATAATAAACAATAATGATAATAATACTTAAATAATGATCCTACTATATATAATTATTTAAAATGTCTATCAATGATGGACTACTTTCATCTAGATAACTAATCTATGGATCTTTACACTTCTCTCTCCTTAATATTATAATCATTATTAATAATAGTGAAATATCTTTTTCCCTCTTAGTCGCATAGATACATATGGCAATCGAAAATAACCAATAAAATTCAAACATTTAATTATATAAATGAGTGGGTTGAAGCAGGGGGGGCGTAGGTCTTAACGTCTTTCTATTAATTATTAATCATATCGTATAAATAGCATGTATGTATGGATGGTGGAGAAGATTTGTGCGTACGTATGTGTATATGTGTATGTATGTAGCTAATCATACTGAAGTGTGAAAAAATGTCACAATGAAGTTAATCTGTAAATTAACAGGAATCAGTGAACAATTATCATTTCGATTGGTTAATTACAGAATATTATTAAATTGGAATTCTCTTCTTCTTCTGCTTCTTCCTCTTCTTCTTCTTCTATAAGTGAACTTTCTATTGAAAAATATAAGAAATTCATGCATTCAGTTGATTTTTCCTACATCTTATTTGCGATTGGATAACAGAATGTAAATAACATAAAAGTGAAAAGAGAGAGAGAGAGAGAGATGGTAAAAGAGAGAAAATGTTCTTATATGTATTTACTTTAGATATTTTTATTGGGTTATTTTAAATATTCTTCAAAAGAGAGAGGGTTAAATATTGAGATTAAAAAATTGTCATGTTAATGAATGTAATTGATATAGAAGTGAACATACTGAATCGATTGTTTGAATATGAAATTGTTATCATACACTAGTTTGATAAAAAACAAACCTTACAGACTGAAATCATGAGTCAATTGGAGCTAGACCACCATGGAAGACCTGGAAGCACTAGACGGCCGTTTCGTCATAGTATGGGACTCCTCAGCAGTCCACATCCACGATCCTGCACTCCGCGAGATTAGAACCCAGGACCTATCAGTCTCGCGCCAGGTGCTTAACCAACTAGACCACAATCTGTGAAGTTTCTAAAATCTCCACAAAGCCCTTCTGATAAAAAAAGATTAATTAGACTTTCATCAAATAACTTGTAGGTCACAGCATCAGTACATCAGTGATGCATATATACCAGCTAAGCGAAGTAATTGTTTTTAACAAGTTTAATTATAAATAAATATTTTGGATGTTGACTCAGTGGTCTAGAGATTAAGTGTTCGGGCGCGAGACTAAAGGTCCTGGTTCCGAGTCCTGCAAGCGGGATTGTAGATGCACAGTGTTGAGGAGTCTTACGCTAGGATAAAAACAGACGTCTAATGCTTCCAGGTTTTCAAAGGTGGTTCAGTTGATGAATTATACCGTAAAATTATTACAATCTCTGTAAATAAATATGTATTGAATTCTGAAGCTTATAAAACAAGAATCTAATTCATTTACATAATTCAGTTAAAAATTCTTAAAAGTTCGAAATGTCACCTATATTTCTTAACAATATCTTTAACCATTTACATATTTCTTCTTAAAAAGATAGAATGTTTTATCCGAAGACAGTTTTATCATACCTTACTGTTGTATTTAAAGATATTCATGACACATCTTAGTAAGACGGTGCTATTGTCAGCATTTCTCAAGTAAGGTACCTCATAAAACATTTAAACCAAGAAAACAATAAGATTTGAGAGTAACAAAAGCAGTAATAGATAAATTTCAAATGAAAAGGCTATGGAGGAGAAGTGTCTCACTTGAGATGCCATATGACGTGTTCATGATTCCTTTAACTAACAATGTTCATTAGAACTAACACGGTCAATATCACTGTTAAATCTCTACAGAACAATTTGAGAAGGAGAGGAAGAAATATTTGTTGTTCGATTTTTACTAAAAAGTTTTTTTTATCAGTCTACATTTTTATTATTATAGAATATATTGTTCACTTGGATTTTTTGATTATCATATGCAATTACGTATCCATTATTCCGACTTTATGGGTTAATGAAATACACAGTGACTGTTTCATCTAATAATATACATTTCCTAAGTATTACACCTCATCTTATGTATTATATCACTATTTACTTAAAATTTGCAACAGTATTATTGATCAGAACTCAATTTATAGACTAGTTAGTATTCATCAACGAGGTGCACCTACAATCTACAGTAGGATTTGAGTCTCTATTATTCAGGGTTATATTCTAAGTCATTAATATTGAGGTATATGACTGAGATATTTAGTGTTTAATCATTAGTAACACATTATGTCGATGACTTATTCGAATGAATTAAATCAGCAATAACGAATGTACATGTATGGCATTGGTTACAATATTATAATCAATAAATAAAGACATCAAATTATCAAAAAAACATACGACTACATAAATGGTAATGGCTCTACCCTTAGTTGGTACAGATGATAAAGATCATTAGATTCCGACCCAAAAATTAAATTATATTGTACTAAATGTGTGATACGAAGTTACTGAAATTCAGTACCATGTAGAATCCATAGTGATATGTATTTGCTTTAAGTTAATATATATAACAGCGATCCAGGGAGTACTGTTGATGTCAGTTCATGAAGTAAACTTTAATCTATGTTCAATTCATGTACTGATCCGTAGAATACTTGTCAAATCAACAAAAATATATTTCTTTCATTATCCGTTGGAAATAGTTTTAAACATGAATTGATGTTCATCAAACAAATGTTAGAAACGAGGAAGTCTTGACTTATTTGCATGGTCCTTATTCGAAATACCTCGTTAACCAAACAAAAGAAATTTTCTGATTACGCATAGGGTATTGTACCTAGTTCATCTTTGGATTTCAATTTAATGGCAAACGTTTTCAATGTCAAATGATTTTTCGATATAATATAATCTCTATCAGTCAATTATAATCTAACTGCCGGTCAAGTTGGTTTGTGTTTGTAATAGCATTTGGTTTAAACTTATACCTTCGTCTTCATCTTGGATTTAGTCCATTTTCCTAATGAAATAAATAAAAACAGAACATGAATTCTAGAAAGATGCTTTCAGCCTCACATCATCACCTAATGATAGTAGATAATATTTGTTTACGACACTATCAAACCTGTACCTTGAGATCTAATAATTTAAGCTTTAAAATTTAAGCCACTCTATGACATCATGTGAATATCGTCAACGTTGATAACTTACCTACCTACTCCTGACTTTTTTAACTTCACAGGTTATGATCTTCAAATGTGACTTGATCAGATCCGATTCTAAGCTATTCAGTTCTTAGCAATACTTTAATTAATAGTAATCTGTTGGGGAAAATCTACTTATGTTTCTACGAAATTCCCACTTAATCATCTAAACGATTTTTTTAAGTTCGTAATACTTTTATTGTTCTCTTAAGAAATATGTCAACTTGCACTGATATACTACTGAAGATTTAAGGATCTTCACTGAATGAATATATAGCGACAAGTTTGTTTAATATATTTTCATACCAAGTGAACATACATTTATACGCCTGTAGTTTTCTGTTCACCAGTAGTGTGGGCTCCTATCAGGTATTTTGATGAATGGTGTACGTTTGGTCTCAGATACCTCTTCAAAGTTCGGTAATCTTCTATCAGTCTCTCTCTCAGACACACAATAATACCCAGCTAACGTGATTATGGGATGAATATTACATACAAATTCAGATTATATTAAATGTAGGTTTTTTGTTGACTGTCAAGTAGATAATAGACAATCCTCTTAATTTCATAGTTTTCATTAATAAATATAGTAAGTTAATTAACAGGACAATTTTATAATGGATTATAAAAGCTAGTACTAGTATGACGAAAAGAGATTAATTTATGAGCTTTAATTTGAGATATTAATTACGATTGAATCTATCCTCATCTAGTCACTAGGGTTCAAAGAAAAGGTGTGAAAACGTGTTAGAATAAGTGAATAGATGGATGAGTGAATGGACGAAATCGATATGACATTATTTTTAATTATTGTCATTTAGTAATTATATGTGACTCACATGTTCACACATGAAGATGACATACTTACACACATAACATGCACACATACACATACAATACGTTGAATAATAACGATAATAACCTTATAGAGCACATTTATGAACATGATTATTTCTCAATGATCTCATATTTGACACCATAATTTGTTTTAATCATTAATATTCTGAGTTCGATGATGCAATACTGAAATTTACATTGTTATTATTCAAATTGCTATTAGATAAGAATAATAGTCTATTGATATTAACTGTATGAGTTCTATTGTTTGATTCAGTAGTTAGTAACAAATATCATATTGCTTAACTGTTACAGATCTGAAATTTCATGCTAACACTTCTAGTTGTGACAATTGAATCGTCCTAGTCCCATGCTACTACTGATTGTTATTGACTAGTTCTATTGGTAAAAAGAAGTGCGTTTGATGTGCTTACTAACTCATCTGTTCACTTTTGCTCTTTTTCTTCACACACACACACACACACACACTGCTGACCAAGCTCATTCCAGTACCGAAAATACCTTCAGACTAGAAGCGAACTAATACTCTAATCTGTGATGATGGCTGATTTTTAATAATTATATTTTAAATTTAACTACTAAGAAGAACATTTTATATGAGCAATATACTTTGATTCATGTGAGATTATCCAAAGCCATTGAAAATAAACCATGATTTTTAATTATTTGATTATGTGTGCATGTGAACAAGATGAGGTCAACAGTTCGAGAGATCTGTTTTTCTTTTTTCAGGAAATAGAATATGCTCAACATTTTATTCAGTCTTTGAGTGACCTCTTGAAAGATTAAATGACATTTTTCTCTACTTAATTAGTTGTTAGTAGTATTCAAAACTACTATGATATGTATTCAGTATTCATGAGATTTCAAAGATCGTAATTACAATCTAACCTAATGAATATCTGAAGTCAGTCAACAGTCGCCACAAGAATAGAACTACATCTGAATAATATACAACGATAGATGAAAGGTTAGTGTCATTCAGCAGTTCAGTAAATAACGTTCCAGGATTAAAAACAATTAGCGTGTAAATTTTGAATCTTAGTGGAACGTAACAATAACAATAATGAACCGGTGTTTCAAAATCTGTCCCTAAAAAACACAAAAAAATGCATTTTGAACTTGACTGGTAGTCACTGTCTACTAATATAAACTATACAATAATACAGGTTGCATAAAAAAAATTTGTTCAATAATTTCTTATGTTAAATAAGAAGGATTAACCAAAGAACAACCGAGAACCATGGTATATTGGACAGCAATGATGATCATTAACTTAAACTAATCGTAAAAACTATTCCCAGTCAAGCATTATTTGTATTCTGATTAGTGACTAACTTTGAGTTAAATTTTCACAGTTCTAGTGAAAATCCACGATTTGTGGAGCTCAACCATGACAAGAATGAACTATTTGCTCGATAGTTATGTAATATCGATAATCGACTAAAATTTAAATTTCAAACGATTGTATACTAATTCAGAAGTCTTAAGTTTGATCTCAGGTAAATTCATGAATCCAAACTACTTAAGACTTATATACAAAGACAAAACACATAGACTAATGCTACCTGACCTCCATTGGTACCTTCATTGAGAACAAAGATCTCTCATGAATATAACCTACACTTTTTATTTATTCACTATTCTTCATTCTATTCATTTCCTTTACATTACTAATACGTATTTATGCACGTATCTATGTATGCATTCATATAGACGTATACATGTATACAAATAATTGCTTAACATTTAAATTTTATTTCCATGATTTCCATTGATATAAATAGTTTTACAAACTATTTACCAATACAAAAAGATTTGTTCAGTTTCTTTAATGACTTCATTTTGTAGCCATTACTTTCGTTGTTTTTTTTTGGACTATTAAAATCAACTTGTTTTTTTTCCTCATATTAATTAGGGAACTAAATAATTCGTTCGCAATGCTGAATTATTATTATGGATTTTGTTAGGGTTGCTATAGTTTTAATAATCTTCAGACACTGATCTATAATAAACAAAAGTGTTATATATATATATATATATTCTTATTATTATTTACTAAAATAAAACTTTCTTTTTTCTCGACGATTTCCTACTATGATTAACATAAAAGGTAATGATGATAGTCGGTTATAGTCAGGGTAACCTTGTTACAAACTGTTACACATATTACGACTAATACTACTACGCTCCTCCCCTCCCCTCCTCCTCCTCCTCCTCCTCCTATTATTATTACTACTACTACTACTACTAGTAATGATAACAATAAAGTTGATGTTTTGAAACAGGTGTTTCCATAAGAAGACAATATTATCTTGCATGTAATTTCTTGTTTACAGTCCTACATACACACATTCGTGCCCGCTACATGTTTGTTCGTAATTAAACATATCAAATGAAATAACATATTGTGAAGTCAATTTATTTTTTATTCTTATTTCTGTCTGTAATTAGCTTAAAGTAATTAAATAGCCGATATTAACTACAGGGTAACGTTTGGTTTCTTTTTATTATTATTATTATTATTATTATTATTATTGTTCTTTAATCATGGTAACAAAATGTGGCGTATATGAAAATGCAGAATCATTATCATCATCACCATCTCTATTGAATCCATGATCAGTAACAGCCAGATGGATTGGTAATTATGTAAAAATGCAAAACACTATTATTATTATTATTACTATTACTATCAATACCAAAAGTTTTATATTCCTCAGGTGTGTAAACAATTCTACTTTTGTACGCCCAAATGGTATAAAATAAACATTAGTATTTTTTCTGAGTTAAACTTTTTTTTACTGATGTTGTCCAGGTAACTTATGATAGATTTTATACACTGAGGAGTTGAAATTTATTGGATAGATGCAAATGGGATATGTCATTGAAAGTTGTACAGTTATTTGAAGAAGAAAAAACAATAGAAGTAATAATATAAACAAATAACTAAATAACCACACTAATTAAATTCATTTTGTATTGTTCGTTTGGAACTGTCCATTGATGTTTAGAACTGCAATTGATCTGTCTCTTATTGGTATATGTACATCCTGTGCTGATTGCTTCAATATTGCCCTAGGTCACAGCCATTATAAGCAGAGATGAATGGTGACTAACGTTGGAACCCAGGATGAGCATCTCGTCTTATTTGGGACTCATCAGCTGGATGTAATGGCATCCTAGAGCTGATGTTCACTCCGGGACTCGTACACAATACCGTTCTCTTCAACGAACAATACAAAATGAATTTAATTAGTGTGATTATTTATTTATTTGTTTATATTATTACTTCTATTGTTTTTTCTTCTTCAAATAACTGTACAACTTTAAATGACATATCTCATTTGCATCTATTCAATAAATTTCAATTCTTCGTTGTATGGAAGGAAATGACAGGAAATGACTCACATTAATGTAATGTATTGAAATAAGAATAGAGAGGTCAATCATGTACAAAATATCCGTAATTTATTAAAATTACCACATATTCTTACAAATGATAATAGATGATAGTTTTTCTCCACCACTAATTGGTTGAATTAGTTAAATATAGACAAGTTTAATGTTATGATGTATTCCAAACATTTAGTTAAGACTGAGAAGCTTAAATACTTCCAAATTTGATCTTCTTTACAGTTGAGGATATGTATAGTTAGAAATCTTCAAAATGAGCCAAAATACCGGCTGATCATTGGTTTTTAACATTTTTTTAGATGATGTAACTCGGTGGTAAAGATTAGCATCTAGTAATTAATTAATACTGAAATCATACCGTATTTTCAAAGACCTGAATACAATATTTGTCCTGGAGTTCTAGTGAGAAGTAGTGACCACTGAAGTTCAACCGTGTCAGTTGTAAGATAGTAACTCACTGATGATAATGGTGGATGTGTCACCCAATTTTGTGGATTAGTCGAAGGTAGACATTAACACCATCGAATGCCGGCTCAGTGGTTTGGAGGTTAAACGTTCGTACGCGAAACTGAAGGCCCTGAGTTCAAACCTCGTGAGGCGGGATCGTCGATGCACACTGCTGAGGAGTTCCGTTATAGGGCGAAATGGCCGTCCACTGCTTTCAGGTTTTCCATGGTGGTCTAGCTTCAATTGACTTTTTATCTCAACTTTTGAAATGACTACAATCTCCACAAAACCCCTTCTGATACTCTTAAAATGTTACCTACTTATAAGTAGTAAAAGATTAAACAACAAAATGTTCCTCAATAGAAACATGTTAAGAATTATTTTTATTTATTAATTCATTAGTTATACTATTAATAAACCTAAATTATACATACTGGTTTTCGAATATGGTAATAATTTAAATGTGATAAATATAATGAACTGTCCAATTGGTCATTGACATATTCATAAATGATTTCATATGTTTCAATTGTAATAGATCTAAAATAAGTTCTTTATCTTCTAGTGTCACAGAACATTCAGATGAATAAAATGCAGAAATAATAAATTGATAATTAAAACTTTTTATAATTTGTTGAAATGAATGCTGATTATTAGTTGAATCATTTGAAAGGTTCATTTCAAATTGAAGTAATAATGTCCCATGTTGTGATTGTCTATGACAATCTAAATATACCTATTTGAATTAAATGAGGGAAGTGAAACAGTAGGGAAAAAGGGAATGAAATGAAGGGTAAATACCATATATATAATGTGTTCGATTATAGTTAACAGATTATTTCACAGAAGGATAATCAATTTGAATCTATATTAAGTATTGGACTAACGTGATTACATGTAAATATAGAAAACAAACTAATAATTAAGAAGAATGTATTAAACTTCATGATATCCACATGTTATGGTCTTATAAACGAGTGGGAATTCATTGCTAATATGATATTTTGGAGATTTTCCAATTACTTTGGAGTTAAGTCACTTTATCGATTGATATTAGATAAAGAGTATTTGAAAAACAGAGATTGATGAATTACTATTGTTTTCGTTGTTATGACACGTTACTACTAGATATTTACCAACTCACCCTGTGATCAAACCAAAGACATCTAAGTTTCATGGTCAATAGAGCATTGTTAAGTTGTTCAGTTAGAAATTAATGGTTCATATATATTTCGAATTCAGGTGTCAGTTACTGTTTTATTCAAATTGATGGAATTTCATTCTTTGATCGGAATGGTTCAATTATAGAACTTTTCTTGTACTTTTGAACAAAATTATCAGTATAAACTTTATGATTTGGTTGACTTCATACATTACAATGGTCTGGAGTTACGGAATAGAAATCATTGTATCCTGAATTGATAGCTCTAACCATGATATCTGAACGTATTGGATAGATAATATTCAGGAGTCTTATGGAGTAAATCAGTTTAACCGTTTACGTTACGTTTATTCTTGATAACCCTCCGACTTATATCATTACTAGTCGAAGTTAATCCCAATTATTTAAGAGTATTTGTAATAATTACATTGTATCACATCTTAACCAAATTACATCATTTGAATATACTGTGTGTAGTCATACTTTTTTTAGAGAAAATATTAGAAAATTATGTGGAGCCCAATACCTCTGGTTTGCTAATATGACTACTTTGATTAGTACATATTACTTAGTATTAATTCGAGTGATTTATACCTATTCGTAGAAAGGAAGTAATAGGTTATTGAAAGTCACTTATTCAGCATAGAATTTATTGATTAAATGAATTGACTATCAGAGGAAATTGAAGGCTTATCAAACATACTATCTACCAAATCAGTTATACTCTAACCCTATGTTCTCATTAGAATTTAGGTTTAGTCTTCTACTTCTAGGACTATTCATCACTTAATTCATGTCTGTAGTTCATCGGATTCTTTAATGACAAGTTATTTATTTGAAGTTTTTTGAATAAACTGAATACTTACAACAAAGGAAAATGTTTTTCATTAAGGTATCTGATATGTTTTGAAATAAATTCGCCGAGACTATAATTCATGGACGAACCAATTAGATTTACGTTAACACGTCTTACATTTTGGCGCGACATTCATTCACCCATTTGGCTAAATAGAGTTTTGGCATTATAGCTGATGTCAGTTCGTGATGAAAACCCTAAATATAGTTCCTAACCTAAACCATCAACTGTAAATCATAATCCTTATTCTTCAAACTGCTTTATAACCCTCAGTTAGCCCTAGTATATATGTGGACACTCTAAAGGTTAGCCTAGCGTTGTTCAAAAGTCGTCCATAAATTATAGTCTCACCATAAATTTCTAGAAATATAAATCTAGACTTGGAGGGAATGTAATTTTGTTTGTCTGCATATATCTAATATCAAAATGTACTCTTCTTTCCCATGTTATTTTATTCTATTCTATTTTAAAGTTTAATGAAACAGACTAACTTTGATATTTTTAATCTTCTGATTATTCAACCATATCTGACATGTTTCAGGACCTGTGAAAACAAGGTAAAACAAGAGTTATTTTAAACAAGAGACGTTCTCTTATTAACAATAATAAAAGTTATAATGAAACTAAGATTTTTTTAAAAACCAAAATGCATGTTTCATTACTACGATTGTAATGAACGAGAACACAGATAGGGACAACCAAAATAGTCTAGTACAAAATTACAGAGTTCTTTAGTAAAATGTGAAAACCAGTACTTCATTTGAAATTCTTGCATTCATTCTCTCAAACTTCGTTGTTCCTACATTGCCATAACAATTACTCACTGTTCCCGTCCATTTAGATTCGATCTTCCCAACCTTGTTGCCAAGCCTTTCATTTCTGATTAATGTTATATACTACTTATATCTGTCGACATAAGTAGCATAGACCACACTACTACTAGTACTAAGCTATAAGGTTATACTAAATATTTGATGATATATTACTTACATATAATAATTTCATTTGATTTATTGTTAATATGCAAATTCCAAATAAGAAGTCCATTTACATTAACTGGGTAGAAAGTCTCTGAGATTCTAAAATGTAAATATAACATTTTGAAATGACCGCTAATTGTATATTTTTAAAAAAACTATTGACAATACACTAAAAGTAAAATTTATTATTCGTAAGACGAATAAGGAGGAAAGTTCTCTTATTACATCATTTTTCAACAGATATATAAGTGGTATGCTGTTAAGTGTTCAGAAATGTTTGACAGGAAATCTTATACATAGATTTCGTGTTCATTGGGATTCATCAGTGATATATATCTAAAATCTTGAGGAAAATGATGTACCTAAGTTGATTTAGACCTATATCGTCTAGTTTAACAGTCCGAGACATACAGGGTTCCTTGCTGACTGCCTCTAACTACCTCATATCAGTACATATTACGTGAGAGATCAAGTCACTTAAATTAGTGACCACATTCTAACTTGATTGCTAGAATTCAATTAGGATTTAGGTAACTAGGCACATATGACGTTGGTCATTGCTTATTGATAAGTCAGTGTAAGTGGTTTTCTTGTAATATTTTGTATGATTACAGAAGTAATTTCATCAAAAGGTATCTGAAAAATTGATTTCACACCCTGAAATTCCCCCTCTGAAATAAAGAACACAAATCTTCCTATCAGTTATGATAAATACTTCAGAAATTATAGTAAGTTTTGAAACCATATGGTATCAATCTCACTCATAAGCCAACGTAACCAGTTTGTTCTGTTTTGCGCAAACCGAAAGATGCAACACAGAAGTCCGATAACCTATTGAGAAACAGGAAATATAAGATAGCTGTTTCATCTTAGTATGAGATATCCGAGACTTATAGGCTTTGCTCTGCGCTTGTAACTTTTGGACTCCCGAGTTACCACCCAGTAGTTACCATTTGCAACCTCAATCAATTCAAGCCATTGAGTTACCTTTATTAATTTACATCAGTGTTATTTATCTCACGTCTTCTATGGTTGAACTTTACTGGTCAAAATTCACATTAAAACTCTGAGACCTAAAGATTTTATGTCTTATCCCTGATGGCATCTTGGATATGTACTGCTAATTAGTGATTTTAAACAGGTATAAAGTGAATATTCAGAAATGTTTCGTTTTCAATAGTTTCCTAGATAATATCATTTCTTGATGTGAATAACTTTCAAACTGAAACAGAAAATATCTATGAAAATAGAATAGATCAAATAATAACATATTGCCATAGAATTAAAAATGGGAAGTTAATGAATTAGTGTACTGAACTTAATGGTTTTAATGTTCAGATCTGTTCAATCATAAAAAAAAGTTATTGGACAATTATCAGAGTAATACAAGTTCTATTATCCTTTATGTTTATTTGTATTCAATGTCAGACAAAAATATATAATGTTAATAGATACACTTAAGCTAGTAATGAGACATCATATGAACTTCAACACTGAAATGAATGCACATTCAGCTGATGTACCACATATATGATGAACTAAATATCCTGGATCCTCACAATCCGCATATTCTGTCATAAAGCAGCCATATTATGACTTACTAATAATCTACTACGTTAATCATCTATTAATCATCCCAAAAAGTTATAGACTTGTAGATGTGTGCAAAGCTGATGAAAATTAGCTTATTTAATTCATACTTCAATTGAACAAGAAGCAATGGTATCATACTGTTTACTAACCAAACTATTTCGAAATATGTAGACACTTGAAGTAATCGAAACTTTAATAATATATCGTATGAATCATTTGTAAATAGTCTTCTGTAATTAGGAAATGTCGATTTCAGTTTCAGAAAATCTGAAAAAATGTAATCATCTTTGGGATATGAAGCTAATTAACCCTGATAAAGGGAAGTCCAACTGTTTGTCTGATATATGGATTACTTTGACGCTGAAAAATCTTCATATTATTAAGAATGATTTGCAGCTATAGTTTACGTAGTCTGATAATCTATATACATTAATCTGCCGTTAAGTAGTAACTAGTCTCATAGTTAATCCCCAACAGTGAATAATTTCCAGAGTACGTTGGAATATGGTACAACCAGTTCATTTGTAAGGAGTCTGTCAATTGCAGTGAATGATGTGAGTTCAAATCGAATGAGATGTGTCAATTCCGTCAAGATTGTTGATAAGTCTTGATGAGGAGTGCTAACTATCAGAAAGCTTAGGGCTTCTTGACTACTGTTATCGATTATTCAAAACCTCCGGCATATTTCGTTGTTTAAAAGTTTATTTATTTAAAAAGGATTCCAACAATCCTTTTAATCAAATTTCTCAGACATATATTCATATTACTTGTAAGCAAGTGTCTTCTCCAATACAAAGTGATTCTTAACAAGACAAATAATTGACAACCTTGCAAAATTCACATATCTCTATCCCCAATGAGTATGTAATCGAAGGTCATAAAGACTTCATTTTACAAATTCTACGGAACATCAGTCCTTTTTGCCATCAAAATGCTCTCTGCTTGGGGCAACACACTTATCATGCTTCTTTCTCTATCACATGAAATATCCGTGGTAGTCCTTACGAATCTAAGTCTTCAACGGTTTTGTCGTACCATGTTCTATTGTCTCTTTAAGTCCTTTACTAGAGTTAAGTACCTATATGGTTTCTTAGAATTTTGTTTATCATCAATCAACTAGACAGAAAATAGGCAATCGGAAGGCAAAAGAGACGCGACACGTTTATATTCTCGTCAACACAGGAAGTATATGGTGATCCTGACCTCCAATCGTTCTCATAGAATTCATGCATAAAACTGAGACTAATAGTCTATGCTATATTTGTGTAATCAGACTTCAATATCTCATGAATTTTATAGGTTGTTCTCCTGAGTTTCATTGATAATCTGATGTGTTACTGTTTAGTTCTTGTAATTATTGAACAAAATTAAACAAATACATACATGAAACAAATTTCATGAATACCTTATTTGTTTTCTGTCGATATTGGAAACATCCAGTATTGAATGATTGATATGAGATTTCAGTTCACTTAGATCATTTACAGCTTGAAAATTATCATTAAAATTGGATGAATCCAAAAGTTTATCTTCTAACCATAAAGGATTGGATGATTGTTGAAAATTATCTGACAAATTATATTGATTTTCTTGTTTACATTTTATATCATTATGATTTAATTGTTTACGTGTATGCGCTAGAAGGAGAACAATTCTGGACATAGTCTGTATAATAGAATATTGAAAACCAAAAAGAAACATTTATACGAAGAGCTATAAAATCATTGTATATTGAAGTAACTCAAGGTAGGACAATAAACAATCTGATACTAATCAACATATGCTCACTAGTGACTGGCTTCAAGAGATATATCCTCGAGTTCTAGTGAGAAGCAGTGAACAGTGGAGTTCAACCGGGTCAGTTGTGAGGTAGTAACTCACTGATGACAATGGTTGGATGTGTCGTTTAATTTCGTGGATTAGTTGAAGTTAGACATTAACACCATTGGATGCCGGCTCAGCGGTCTAGTTGGTTAAGCGTCTGGCGCGAGACTGGTAGGTCCTGAATTCGAATCCCGCGGGGCAGGGTCGTGGGTGCGCACTGTTGAGGAGTCCCACAATAGGACGAAACGGTCGTTCAGTGCTCCCAGGTTTTCCATGGTGGTCTAGCTTCAATTGGCACATAATCTCAACTGTTGAAATCTGAAAACAGTTTTGACTTAAACCATTGAAAATCATGTAACACTGGATGTCTAATTTGTCCAAAGTTCCGAACCACTATTCACTAGTGCACATACACACACACATTACCTCAAGATCTTGGGGATAATATGTTCTTTAAAATATTTAATTGTCATTTCGTAAAGTAAACCCTCAAATTAATTTATTCGTGATATTACTCCATAATCATCCAGTCATATGGTTGTCTCAAGCTAAGATCCCTTTATTTTTTTATAACTATCTGCTTAATGTCGATTATGAACGAAAAATGTCTTCATGCTACCCTAATCTCTGCAAACCAGTAGCTTGGAAATGGATTTCCAAAATGCCATTAAGAAACTGTAGCAGCTGGGGTTAAGTGAAGTTAGAAGTAAACAAGGTACCATCGATTATTATTGATGAATATCATAGTATTTAACGAAATCCCAAGTGATGGAAATTTAAACACTGAATCTCAACTCAGTAGTCTATAAATAATGTGATTACCATCAAATATAAATGCCCCGTATTCAATTCCACATGTAGGTTTATAGGTGCCGGTTAGTGAAGATTCCTAAACTAGGTCTAAACAACTATTCGACTACTTCCTAATTCTAATTAATATCAGTCTGAGGTTGAGCATATCCCAATATAATAATGGCTACGTTATTATATCAGAAACCACATAATTCTAATATAACTGAAAATGAATTATATGCATTAAAACATCTGAGAAATGATAAGACAATTATCATTATGAGAGCAGATAAAGGGAACACGACAGTTATTATGAACAAATCGGACTACGAGGAAAAAGCCAGGGAACATCTACAAGAGGGTTCGTATGAACTAATTAAAGAAACGAAAAGTAGAACGACGCTTACTAAACTTAAAGCTGAAACCAGTAAAATCTTGCAGACGTTATAGGTTAAACTAAAATCGACATTATGGTTTATGTTATAACCAAAGAGTTGTAACCCTTGTAGATTCTATAGACTTCCAAAGATTCACAAGAATAATACTCCACTAAGACCAGTGGTTGATTTTACAAATTCACAGACGTACAATCTAGAGAAATACTTAGCTAAGATACTTAAACCGTATGACAAACTGATTAGTCATGAAATTAAAAACTCTATGGAATTCAAGAATATTATCGATACCATCTATGTAGAAGAGGATGAAATATTGGCAAGTTTTGATGTATCTTCCTTATTCACTAATTTACCTGTTAATAGAGCGTTGGATATTATTTATGATTGTTTAGAATCTGACTCAGATATGAATTTGCGACGCCTATTAGATCCATCTGAAGTTATTAAATGTTTGGTATTATGCTTAAGATCCACCTTATTTACATTTCGAGGAGACCTTTACAGACAGAAAGAAGGTATAGCAATGGGTTCACCAGTTTCTCCTATTGTAGCGAATTTATTTATGCATTCCCTAGAAACAAGTGCAATCACAAGATGTGTATGCCCACCAATGGTCTGGTTATGGTATGTAGATGACATTTTTATTATCATTAAACGGGATGGCTTAGAAGAATTGTTTGAAAATGTAAACAACATTTCGGAAAGCATTAAGCTAACGAAGGAAGTTGAATCCGTTGACCACAAACTAGCGTTTCGCGATTGTTTGGTTGAACGAAGACAATCATAAGAAGTTGAAAATACATGTATTCAGGAAATCAACACATTCTGAGAGATACTTAGATTATGGTTCGGCTCATGCGCAGTGTACGAAAGTCAATGTTGTAAAAAACTTAATGAACAGAAGTATTAGGCTAGTTACAGATAAGAAAGACCAACAAGTTGAATGGAATGGAGTATTGTCTACAATTAGGGATAACAACTACCCAAAAGAGTTTTTAAAGAAGATTGTTAGAAATGAAAGAAAAATTAAACTAGAATGTATACTGAAAGATTGGAAGTCCACAGTGGTCATCCTATACCGTAGTGAAACATCGGAAGAAATCAAGCGGATTCTAAACAAGCATGATGTAAGAGTGTATTTTCGGGCATGTGACACCATAAGATTAGCATTAGTTGAAGTTAAAGATAGGTTCCCAAATGAAGAAAAACGAAATATTGTCTATGAGATCGACTGTCATGACTGTAATGCAGCTTATGTGGGAGAAACATCCAGACAATTGAATGTAAGGTTGAAGGAACACAAACAGTGTTTGGAAAATGTTCCCAAATCCTCGGTTGACTTAAAGAAACTTGAGAATAAGTCTGCGATCGCGTTACGTGCGTTAGAAGCAGGACACAAGATTAATTTTGAAGGGACCAAGATACTTCAGAAAGGCTTTAACACTCATGAAGAAAGATTGACAGCAGAAGCGCTGTATGTATGGGCGAACAAGGACAGCCTGAACCGAAGGGATGGTATTCAACTAGCGACTACTTGGCAAATATTCGTTGACAAGTAATTGGACCCTTTCTTTATTCAACCTGTTTATTTCACATACATCGTTATTTTTGACTGATTTCAGTGAGTTTTTGACTGTAATTAATGTAAGTTTTAGCAATACACAGTTATGTACTTATGATTCTCATTTTATATGCACATGATTCGGAAACAATTTTCAACCTTCAACTTGCACTTTTATTTTATTTATTCCTTCAGATAAAAACATATCACCGAATATCAAACATTAATAATTCAATCTTACACATACATACACACACACACAGACAATTCGTTCAGTCATTTATTTTCACGCCGTGAACTTTTCACATGATTCTCATTTAACTGACTCATGTTATCCCATTTACTAAAAATCAACATTCAAATATGGTTGGATTAGCACAGTATAGATTTGATTGTTAAAACGCTATATATTCCTTTGATGATTTTAATTACGATTATTGCCCTGAGGAAGTCCAGACAAGTTAACCGGACGAAACGTTGGAATTATTTTAAAATTCAACTGCCGAGATTATTTCAAATATAATTTTCACATATAATAACTTATCCCAGTATACTGATTGAGATCACGAACCGATTGTTGTTAGACCACCATTAAAAACCTGGAAGCATTGGACGGCCATTTTGTCCTACACTGGGACTCCTCAGTAGTGCGCATCCACGATCCCTTCCGTGGCCATCCAGTGAGGGAATTCTCGGAGTTCTAGTGAGAAGCCGTGAACATTAGAGCTAATCCGTGTCGGGTAGAGACAGGTATCTACCTCAGTACAATGGAAGATGGTCGCGCAATCTCGTGGATTGGTGGACGTTAGACATTAACACCAATGGATGCCGGATCAGTGGTGTAGAGGTAAAGTGTTCGCGTGTGATACTGAAGGTCCTGGGTTCTGATGCCTGGTGCGCACTCCTGAGGAGTCCCACAATAGGAGGAAACGGCTGTTCAGTGCCTCCAGGCTTTTAATGGTGGTCTAACATCAGTCGTTTCTTGATCTTAATAAAAAACTTAATCTCCACAATCCTATTCTGATATCTCAGCATAGTTGAAAAGTTTCCATGGAAATTTATTCCCTTTGTAGGTTGTATTTGTCACAGACTAGATTTAATTGAGGTACATCTGAATAACAGGAATCACTAAACAGTTGTTTGATCCTAGTGTAGAAATTCTCATCAGGAACTGAACATAAGACCTCCAAGTCTCATGGGGGATACTTAGTAATTAAAACCACTGAGTCAGAATCCACTGGTGTAAGAAGAATGAAAGGATACTGTAATTCGAATCATTCCATAGTTGAAGGTTATATAGTATACAGAAAGTAAGGGCATTTACAAGGACATGAATATCTTTGAGATAGTAGAATCTTATAGAGAACATGTAAAAATTGATAAAAAACTTGACGGTTGGTCAATTAGGTTATAAGAAAGTTTAGTTAATCATTATACAGGACTTAGCAGTCACATCATTATAGCAAAATGGTTAGAACTAATTACTATACCAGTTCTCTAAGAGAGATATGTCACCTTTTGCTATTCACTAGTTTAATAGCCAAGTATTTATCATAATGAATAGATATTTTTAGTATTTCTGTAAATTGAAACTTATCCAGGAATTAATCTGATTAGCTAATAACTAACCTTTGACAATAGTCACACCATAATTATCTATACTTGAAATAATTACTAATTATGTTTACATTATGGACATTGTACATTGGTTAAATGATTCACAAAGAATAATCAGTCAGCTGATCATTAGTTCTTTCTATAATAAGTAACCTATTGATTTGAGTATTACAATACAACAAGTGTACAAAATTAATTCTTTTTAATAGACATTATTTTAAATAATTAGATTACTGATTTTGTAGTGAATCAGAACACAAGTGGAGATAATCAAATGCATTTGAATACAAAATTACAGAACATCTTAGTAAAATCTGAGAACCATACAGTAAATACTCCTGTAGTTGAAATCATGGGTCAATTGAAGCTAGACCACCATGGAAAACGTGGAGGCACTGGACGGCCGTTTCGTTCTAGCATGGGACTCCTCAACAATGCGCATCCACGACCTCGCCTCACAAGATTCGAACTCAGGACCTATCGGTCTCGCGCACGAACGTTTAATCTCCAAACCACTGAGCCGGCATCCAATGGTGTTAATGTGTAACTTCAGCTAATCCACGAAATTAAACGACACATCCACCATGTCTTCAGTGAGTTACAATTTCACAACAGACCCGGTTGAACTCCACTGGTCAGTGCTTCTCACTAGAACTAGTGAGCATACGATGATTATTATCAGAAAGAATTTTGTGGAGATTTCGGTAATTTTATAGTTGAATTCGAAGCTCGCGGGGCGGCATCGTGAATGCGCACTGCTGATGAGTCCCATACTAGGATGAAACGGCCATCCAGTGCTTCCAGGTTTTCCATGGTGTTCTAGCTTTAATTGGCTCATGATCTCAACTATTGAAATTACTATAATATCCACGAAAACCCCTTCTGATAAATTTGTAAGTTGTTGTTTATGCGAAAACATCTATGATCTAGATTTATCAATCTATGTAATGTTATAAGATTAAATGATACTATTTGTCTGATCAAACTGTAATAATAGAGTAGTGGTCATAAATTTACAGTTTAATGTCTAAAAATTATACGTTTAAATCGTATTAAGTGAAAGAAATTCATGATACATACGTAAAAGAAAATTAAAACATCCGTGTGATCAAAGTTAATGATTCTAAAGTTGGTACATCGTTGCACAAAAATCAACAACATTCAGTAGTTCAGTCTCAAGACTTCCTGTGAGAATGTAACTAAAATCTTTGTAATTTGTGCTGTGAGCATGATGCCAGTGAGCCAGTAATATGTACATTAATCACCCACATTTCTAACTTCACTCATTAATTTAAAATATAAAATTATCTGAAATAAATGTCTTTAGCGCCGCTGTAGGTATACTTTGTGAAAAGATTTAAACAGACACTAGTCTTAAAAATTAACTTAAAGGATTTGAAGTCAAGAAACGTACTTATTCCTCTGCAATAGTGTATACGATAGAGGGTGGGGAGAGTCCCCTCTCTCTTTCGAACCGCTCTAATGTGGCCAGGTGTACACAGCCACAGCCAGTGGAGTCTTACTCACTGCCCTCCCATAGTAGGAGTGTGACTTACGAGACTGAAAGAACGAAAATCCAATACCCGGAGTTTCAACTAAGTTGGTGGGTACGGAGGATCCATTTATGGGAGTTGGAATATCTTGATTCCAAAAAACGAATATGAACCCTGGAATCCAAAGGGAACAAATGGCGTATGAACCAATTGTTGGTCACCAGCTATCATGGGACTGAATCTCCTAACGTCAGTTCACTGCATTGCGGATTAGATTTCTAGGTCGAAGGCTCGGCTTGAGCCCCCGGGTAGTTTCCTGGTTCCTATACAAACTGGATAATGAGTACAATTAAAAATCTATTCATGTTTTAATTCCGATTCTCTCAAATCGTACTCAAAACTACTTGTTATTACTCGCTTTTATTTTACATTTCGTCAATTGTTTATTCTATTTTGTCCCCACTTTTTATATTCACTTATTCTTCAACTCCTACAGTAGCTCGCTTATGGTAGAAACCCTGTCCAATCTAAACGACCTGAAGTCACTGAACGATCGAAAGTTGAATGCTACCACCGAATACGGATTATAAATCAGCCTTTCTGAAACCGCGTATTCTATTCAAACTGGCCTCCTTCAACGTTCACACACAAATGCAGATCGGACAACATATAGGGTTGGTTGTCATTAGAAAGTCTTAATACCGATGGTTGCTGTCCATCCGAGACCCGTATTCAAGACTTAAATGAAGTATTGCGAATACTCTTTCCATCTGTCGCTTTGAAAAGCTTGTTTCTGTTCATTTATCTGGGGACCCTGTGGCATTTTCGTCTGGTTTTTCTGGCGTTGGTGTCGCTCTAAGCGCTAGAGCTGAGGCAGCACTGATCGATCGGATTCCCATTAACAGTTAGTTATGTGCTTTTAGATTAGAAAGTTTCATCAAAATAACAAGAAATAGGTGTGAGAAACGATGTCTTTCCATTATCTCCGTCTATACTCCAACACACTGCAGCCCAGATGCGGTCAAGGATGAGATTTACCACCAGCTAACTGTTCTCCTCCAGAAAGTGCGTTCGACAGATATTGTAGTACTAACCAAAGACTGGAATGCACAGGTCAGATGACGGTAACTGTCAACTGAAACTGCTAGTAGTCCACATCCTGTTTACGGCTTGCGCTAATTATCGGCACAGTCATCATTAATGTGTTACCTGGCATCCTCATCCTGGATCTCAAACTTGGACTGTTCTCTGGGATTGTATATTGAAGAAGGGTGTGTCTGAGAAGTTTATTGACACTCTAAAAGCCTTATATACAAACACCTCAGGCAGAGTGAGGGCATACAACCACTTTTCCCCATTATTCCATTCGAGAAGTGAGGTTAGACAGGGTTACACAATCTCACCATTTCTCTTCAGCTTTTCCATCGATGACATTCTGGAAACAGCTCTGATGGATGTAAGTAATGCACTGTGAATCTTTTGCCTGGAGAAAAACTTCTCGACCTTGAGTATGCGGATGATATTGTCTTACTGTGCGATGATACCCAACTCATGAAATCCGCCCTTAACCAGTTAGCACTCAGTGTCCGTAGGTATGGAATGTGCTTTGCACCTTACAAGTACAAAGTGCTTTTACGAGACCGGCAGGACCACAAACATGCACTCACTCCTTGCAGTGAGCAGACAGAAGTAGTCGAGAAGTTCGTGTATCTGGGTAGCTGCATAAGTGCTGGTGGCGCCATGAATGGTGAGATCAATCCACATATCGTGAAAGCTAGAGCGGCTTATGCCAATCTGAGCCATCTTTGGCGCCTTCGTGATGTTAGACTGGCAGTAAAAGGTCGGATCTACAACGCGTCGGTGGGAGCGGTTTTGCTCTATGCTTGTGAAAATCGACCTCTCCGACTTGAGGATGTTAGACGACTCTCTGTGTTTGATCATCGTTGTGTCTGTAGGATTGTTGACATTAAAAGGCAACATCATGTTAGTAATGCAGAGGTTCGATATCTTGTGTTCGGGCACAGAGACGATAATTCAATTAGTGTCACTATCTTGAGATATCGACTTTGGTGGCTTGGACATGTTCTAAGAACGTCGTCCCAGCGAATTCCACGTCGTGCATTATATGCTGACGCCGGGACTGGTTGAAAGAAGCGGAGAGGTGGTCAGTGTATGACATGTTGTCACGGTATGAAAGAAAGCTGGTGGTCCTTCATGGTTCCATGGTTAGGATCCTAGAGGTGGTGCAAAACAGTGGCTTGAGATTCTATCAGATATGGCTCAGAATAGAAGCCAGTGGCGCTTTTGCTGCAACTTTCTTTTACTTTCTTCGTAATAATTTCCACTCATCTTTTTGATTATTATCTTCACCTTCCTCTCTTGATCTCTTCATAACCTCATTTTTATTGTACCAATGTTTGTGTGTTCAAATAATAATTATATTCAAACTTGGTGACAGTCAAAAATTATTTATCTTAACAAGTAGACTGTCAAGATTTTCGTGAATATACTTTAGGAATATCGACTGTTCAAACCATATATTCATTTAGATGTTAGCATCGAAGGTTCCCTGTGATTTTTCATTCCAAAATTAGTATATAGTACGGGAAAATAAAGGGGACATTGAATAGGAGTGGAGAATAACAACTCTCCATCAAGAATTAATATTCGAGCTCTTAGAATTATCAGTGAGCCCGAGCTTAATCATTTGGAGTTTTATATTAGGACGAAACGAATGTTGACTGTCACATGGTTCTCAAATATAGTGCCACATCCTTTACTTAAACACTTGACACTGGTTTAACTACTTCTCCGTTCCGCGGAAATCTTCCAAACTACAGTCTTATACAGAATTTAAAGGGTGGGAAATATAAAGAATATGCTTTGTTTCCAATATCATTTTAGGGATAGAAGGCAAGAGTATTTATAGGTTTACGTGCGGCCTCAATATTTTAGAACTTTCTGGAAATACTAAAAAAATCAGTAATAAAATCGGTAATTTTTTGATCAAGATTTAACATATATCAGAATGGGTTTTGTGGAGAGTTTTAGAAATTTCACAGGTTGAAATCATGAGTCGATTGAAGCTAGACCACCATGGAAAACCTGGAAGCACTGGACGGCCGTTTCGTTCTAGTATGGGACTCCTCAGCAGTGCGCATCCACGATCCTGGGTTCGAGCCCCGCGTGGTGCGGGATCGTGGATGCGCACTGCTGAGGAGTCCCATACTAGAACGAAACGGCCGTCCAGTGCTTCCAGGTTTTCCATGGTGGTCTAGCTTCAATCGACTCATGATTTCAACCTGTGAAATTTAACATATCGTTCATCGTTTTCCTAAGCGTTCTGGAAAGTTTATAACAAATGATGATTTGATGAAGTATTTTCACCCTTAACTCTCGTAAACGTTTTCCAGATACTGTTATGGGCTGCGAACAGGTTGTCTACCTAAAATGAATCCATGATTATCCTTATTATCCTCATTTAATTAGACACAACGGATAGTAGCAAAGCAACCAGGTGGTCAACTAACAAAATGATATTCAAATTCATTTGGTATTGTATGTTTTAATCTTCCCATTGATGTTTAGAATTTCAATTGATCAGTTTCTTATTGGTATATATGCATCCTGTGTGTATTGCCTCGATATTGCTTTAAGTCACAAGCATTATAAGCAAAGATGGATGGTGGTTAGCAGTGGAATCCAGGACGCGCGTCTCGGCCCTCTTGGGGCTCGTCAGCTGGAGAGACTGATCAGTCATAGTCCTAAACATCAATGGGAAGATTCAAGCTAACAATACCAAATGAATTTAAACTTCACCCGATTGCGCAAGCAAATGGCTATTACAACTCAGTAGCTAAGTGGGTAGCGCGATCACGTTTGAAGCGAATGGTACTGGGTTCGAGCTCTGGAATGAATACTAACTCTAGGATGCAGGTACACCCAGATGACGGCTCCTGAATCGGGCGGAACGTTCGTCCTGGATCCAACTGCCAGCTACCATCTATCTTTGCTAAAAACGATATTCGAATTTTTGTGTTACACAAAAAAGCATTAAATTATATTTTCATAGTTGACACTAGTTATTATTTAACAGTTTACAGAATTGATTTTTCTAGTACTCCTCAATCAATTGAACGCAATTACGATAATAATAACTAAAACACATGACATACTTATCAATTAAACACGCTATCATAATCAGTAAAGACCAACATTTCAATCTCACTCATTTGCCATTTTTGACAAAACATAAAGTGCTTGTTAAAGCTTAAACTAATGGTTCATTAGTATATGCACAGATTGCGCTACAGTTTAAATAAAATTGATCTTTAAAGAGCTGGTATGATAGGAAATAATGCTTATTACAGCTAGACAGTGAGTGTGTAGTGAACAGAACACGGCTGAGGACAGTCGGATGTGTTTAACACAAGCTTACAGGACTTGTTAATAAAATCTAACAATCATAAAATAAATGCTTAATTTGCAAAATGTCCATCAATTGTCTCAAAATGATTCAGACTTCATTGTTCTTGCATTTTCATACAAATTGCATCCTGTTTCCATTCTTTACTGTTCGATCCTCTTGTCTCTCTGCTGTCAGACCTTCTGTTCACGACTAACATCATATACTACTTATGTCAATATAAGTAGCACACACCACAAGTACAGAATCAATGAAGGTCAAAATAATCTTAGATAACTGCTTGAATTTAGTTTAAGATTATCAGTCAGAAGTGCTAAACTACCACCTTATACAGTTGGAATATAACATCGTTTTTTAGGTATCATAACGTTCGAGACATTGAATCTGAATCTAATAGTTTACTTCCTCAAATTCATTCTGTGATATTTTTGAGTAACGAGTTCAATCCAAATTTCTTTAACTCCACAAATTAGTTTTTTCGCTATTGGAACTTCGGAAAACTCATCTTTTAAAGTTAATTAATAGGATAACATAACTGTCCAGTGCATTTTGGTTTACAATAGTTCTTTAATTAAGATCAGTCAGTGATGAAAATCACCATTTAAGATCGACATCTATTGGAAATTGTTTAACAGATAAGAATTTTTCGAAATAAACAATCAATGTTTAGTTCTCTGTGGAAACGTTCTAAACATTTTATCCCATTCTTATCAATTGACTCATCATTTTAAATGATATCCTATGGTCGCGATCATGAGTCAATTGAGGCTAGACCATCATTCAAAACGTGGAGGCACTGGACGGCAATTTCGTCCTATCGTGGGACTCCTCAATAGTGTGCATCCAGTGGTTAAGCGCTCACGCGCGAGACTGATAGGTCCTGGGTTCGAATCCCGCGAGGCGGAGTCATGGATATACACTGCTGAGGAGTCTCGCGATAGGGCGAAATCGCTGTTCAGTGCTTCCAGGTTTCTCATGGTGGTCTAGGTTCAACTAACTCATGATCTCAACTACTGAAATTACTACAATCTCCACAAAACCCCTTCTGATATCCTATAAGTTTATTCACTGGGAATATACAATTCACAGTGGACTGATATCTTACAGTAAGTCTAGTCTGGTTCAACAATGAATTTACAGTGACAGTTGCAGCTAATTTAGTAATGATGCATCTGTTAAAAACAGGTACTCCTATCAATTGCCATTCTCATACACAAAATATTTTGGTTGTTATGCAGTTACTTACTTCGAAATGGATTAACCTAATGTGTGTGTTCATTAGATTGGTAACTAATTTCTGCGTCAATTATTTTAGTACTAACCTGAATAGTAGTGAAGGTTAGCTAATAGTAGATTAGTTAGTTAGTTATCACTAACACTGAGTTTGGTATAAATATAAGCCCAGGTTGTCATATCATTTTGAAATGAACAGTAAAGAAGTCGAAATAATTTCAGTGAAAATTATAATGAGAAGGACCAAATATTGAAAAAAATTGTTCAAGATATGAAAATAAAAATTCGAGATCTGGAGGGAGATAATAAGTGAATGTCATTGTAAACAAACCTTAGTGATGCCGTCAAAAGTCTCCAACCTTTGTTTACGGTTTCTATTTACGCGGACCACAAACAGGTAGTCTGCACTTATCAAAACGGTCTACTCCAATAGTCAGTGACTTCATGGATCGACGCTACACCTTGGTTTAGTTATTCCTTTTTTTTATTTGAACTCCTACACCACTAAACATCATTCCTCGAGGTTGAAATTGGTTAATCATACGTTGCGTATATTCAAGCTACTTCAGTCGATGTACATTTATAATATTATCAGCTGGTACGCTCTCTTTCCTTAATATGCTGTGTCCAACCTTGATATTAACCACTCGATTCTTCCACGACACGTGAATGATACTTTGAAGACACTTATAATAGAAACTCTAGCGTTTCCAGCCATCGAATAATTCACTATGAACTGCAGACTCCTTATGATTGTACTAGTTCTGATTTGAAAAGTCTATGACGTTCTTATAAGCAACGTTTCATAACTTCAATGACATTTAGATTTAATAAATAATGATTAAGTGATCGTAAGTAACTAAAATGTTTCCTAGTTAAATTTAGCAACAAGAAATAATAAGTAAATATATGTAAATCGTATCAGATCGTTTACAATGGTTCATCTACAGATTTATGCCTACAAACAGATTTTCATGTATCAAACGACCATAAGACTGGGAATATGAGGAATATACATTTTTTGTCAAATTATGGATCTAGGTAACTATAAGATTATCCCTCGTATTTTAACAGAGGATAAATAATCCAAATACGTAAGACATAATAGTTTAGTACGAGCATATTTTAAGACAGTGTTGCAAGAAATTTTCATTGTAACTATAGAACGTTTGATATCACGAGCTAATCTCAATTAGGAAACAAATGAAAACTAACGAACACTGGACAACTTTTTCGTCATACTATGGGAATTCCTTGTGGCCACTAAAATTCCACCCAATGGTTTTTACATCTAACTTCAATCAATCCAGAATATTGTGTGGTAGGTAAATGCCTCATACTTGGCATGTTTGAGCTCAAATGGTCATGGTTCTTCACTAGGAAGATTAAGTACTTACAACGAGACAGAAGGTCTTGGGTTTAACCCTCAATCAGATCACGGATGCTCAATTCTTAGGGGTCCTACACTAAAACGGAACAGCTGTTTAGTGCATCCTAGTTTTCAATGGTTACTTGAATAAGGTCAATCCATGGTGTAAACGATGGAAATTCAACAGTCTCCACAAATCTCCTTATCCAAACAAAAAAGCACTCAATTACATTGAACAATCAATTCGTTTGTTGATACATGATTATGTAATACTTAAAATAAAGTAATTAACAAGTGAATTAAAGATGACTATTTTTATAGGTTTGCCTCCAGAAATTAAAGTGATGAGATATTAACGAGGTATTTCTATTTGGATCAACTTTTACACATCATAGAGATATCGAATGTGTATTTAAGCTGAACCATAAATTACAAATGCTGATTTTCATTAATTATAAATTGAATTCATATTGAAATATAAAATAATTAAATTGAAATCTGACTAAGTTTTGTAAAGAAACAAACAAAAACTCACTTGAATTGACAAATAAAAATGGTTTCCTTTTCGTATATATTATCAGTTATTGTTATCAATAATTAAATAATAAAACTTTCAAGGTCACTGTTAATTAACGCCATATTCTGATTGGTAAATCAAGTCATGAGATTAAATGATAGTTGAATAATGATGGTTTGAAAACATGATGTACAGTATCTATCTATCTATCTATCTATCTATCTATCTATCTATCTATCTATCTATCTATCTATCTATCTATCTATCTATCTATCTATCTATCTATCTATCTATCTATCTATCTATCTATCTATCTATCTATCTATCTATCTATCTATCTATCTATCTATCTATCTATCTATCTATCTATCTATCTATCTATCTATCTATCTATCTATCTATCTATCTATCTATCTATCTATCTATCTATCTATCTATCTATCTATCTATCTATCTATCTATCTATCTATCTATCTATCTATCTATCTATCTATCTATCTATCTATCTATCTATCTATCTATCTATCTATCTATCTATCTATCTATCTATCTATCTATCTATCTATCTATCTATCTATCTATCTATCTATCTATCTATCTATCTATCTATCTATCTATCTATCTATCTATCTATCTATCTATCTATCTATCTATCTATCTATCTATCTATCTATCTATCTTTTTACAGTTTTCAAATTTTCTGATATTTATTACGATTTATGATAAGGGTTAAATCCAAACAGGCTATACATTTAATCTTCATGTTACTATCGATACAAATAAATAATCAGTTGAAAATGACATGCGATTGTGATATAGAGTTGAGTCAATCTGAATCAAGAACATGACTCTCGGATTCCTGTGTGAAATCCACAACAAATTAGATCACATAGACATTTGAGTAAGAACAACTGTTTATTTTTCAGAGTGTTTAGAATTATTAGATAACGTTTTATTGTTCGTTGAGTAAAATTGACATGGTGAAACATATTATATCTTTACTTCTTTTTATGTAAATCGCACGTAATATACAAATCAATGAGTCTTTATTTCAATTTACTTGATACATATAATACATTCTTGAAGAAATCAGTATATCAGTTATTCATCAAATACAAATCAAACTGGTGAAGTAGGAATGTTAAAACAGATTTGAACAAGCATCAAGAGAATTCAGCAAAGAAGATTTTCTTTTCGACGACATCACTGACTTAAGCTGTACATCCTTATTTATAGTTGTGTGTCTATATATATATGTCTATAGAAGGATAGAAAAGATTACAGCATAAAGTGATTCAGGAATCTAAATATTAAGTGAGGTTGTGCAATAATCAAGGGCTAAGAGAAGAATATAAGGATGGAAATAATTTACAGGTCTGAATTATAAGAGGTAATTGTCCAAGTGACAAATTAATATTTCCACATATAGCTTCTTCACACCATTGTCTTGTAATTCTGTTCCACTAACTCTTAGGTGATTCTGTCAATGAAGAGTTTGTAAACGAGGATAAGGTTCTACATAACTATTTATGAATACAAGAAAAACACCAAGGACGGTACTGTTTCGTGTGAATATATTTACATTTAGATAAATAAAGTTTAGCAGAGACATTTCTACAATATTAGGATGGAGAAACTAATATCGTACTTTGAATAACTGATTAACTTTATACGACCAAAATACGCTTACATGTCCCTCATTACTCATGTTATAAAATATTTTTGATTTGCACAAGATTTCAGTTGATTATTTGAATGGTATCTTTAAAATCATAAGGTCAATTCAATAATAATGCTTATCATGTGCTCACTAGTGACTAGCTTCGTGAGGGAATTCTCGAAGTTCTAGTGAGAAGCCGTGAACAGTGGAGCTAATCCATGTCAAGAACAGACAGGTATATACCTCAGTAAAATGTTAGGCGGTTGCGTGATTTCGTGAGTTGGTTGAGGTTAGACATTAACACCGTTGAATGCCAACTTAGTGGTCTAGAGAATAAGTGTTCGCACGCGAAATCGATACGTCCTAAATTCGATTCCCAGGTGCGGGGTTGTGGATACGCACCTACTGTCCAGTACCTTTAGGTTTTCACTGGTGGTCTAACATCAATCGGTTCATGATCTCAATTAAAAACTTTATAATCTTCTTAACCTCATACTGATCAAAGTTTGCTGTTGATTCATTCGTATTTTATAGTTAAACGGAAAGTGAGTTACTCAAGATATTTGTTCCAATTTTAGACAATAACTCCGCCTGGAGTCCCTCCAGGGGCTACTGCCGGTCCCAAGCCCAGATAAAGGAGGAGGGTTGGGCATGGGGTTAGCGACCCCATCTCGTAGAAAACTAACTCGCTAAAAAAACGCTACCCAGAAAAAATTGTTTAAACCTTCTAAACTCTGCCTTGGGAGTCAGAAGGTCTTCATTTAGAAGAACTATGACGCCTCATGATGAAAGCCGAATTCCTTCGGAATTTACGAGGCCGATGCCCCTTCTGACAACCAGACCAACCATTTATTTAGGTACATGGAATGTTCGTACAATATGGGACACCGGGAGAGCCTTCCAAATTGCTGCAGAAATGAGGAAATACAATCTAGAGGTGCTTGGCATCAGTGAAACACATTGCACGCAAGTTGGATAACAACGACTAAATTCAGGAGAACTTCTGTTATACTCCGGCCATGAAGAAGAAAATGCCCCACATACACAAGGAGTTGCATTGATGCTGTCCAAACAAGCACAAAATGCACTTACAGGATGGGAATCCCATGGACCAAGGACCATCAAAGCCTCCTTTCAAAACAAAGAAAGAGGGCATTTCAATGAACATCATCCAATGCTATGCGCCTACCAACGACTACAATGAAGACGCTAAAGATCAATTCTACGATAGGTTGCAGTCAATCATCGAGAAGTGCCCAACAAAGGTCCTGACCATTCTGATGGGAGATTTCAATGCCAAGGTTGGAACGGACAACACTGGATATGAAGACATCATGGGACGACACGGACTGGGAGAAAGGAACGAAAATGGTGAGAGATTTGCAAAGCTATGTGCCTTCAATAAACTGGTCATAGGTGGCACCATATTCCCACATAGACGCATACACAAAACCACATGGACTTCACCAGATCACACCACGCAAAACCAAGCCGACCATCTCTACATCAACAAAAAGTTCAGGAGGACCATAGAGGACGTGAGAACCAAGAGAGGAGCTGATATAGCATCAGACTATCACTTGCTGGTCGCCAAGATGAAATTGAAACTCAAGAAGCACTGGACAACGGGGCGGGCAATATCACAAAAGTTCAATACGGCCTTTCTTCAGGATACTAACAAACTCAACAAATTCAAGATAGTCCTCAGCAATAAGTTCCAGGCCTTTCATGATCTACTCAATGGAGAAGGAACTACTATGGAGAGCAACTGGAAGGGGATCAAAGAGGCAATCACGTCAACATGTCATGAGGTTCTGGGCCACAAGAAGCACCATCAAAAGGAATGGATCACTGTTGATACACTGGATAAGATTCAAGAAAGGGAGAACAAAAAAGCAGCAATCAATACCAGACGAACAAGAGCAGAAAAAGCCAAGGCACAAGCTGAATACACAGAAGTAAACAAACAAGTGAAGAGGAGCATCAGAACCGACAAACGTAAATATGTGGAAGATCTAGCAACGGCGGCGGAAAAGGCTGCAAGAGAAGGAAACAACTGTATGACACGACAAAGAAACTCTCTGGAAATCGCCGCAAACCAGAACGACCAGTGAAAAGCAAGGAAGGCGAGGTAATCACCAATATTGAAGAACAACGAAACAGGTGGGTAGAACACTTCAAAGAACTCTTGAATCGACCAGCTCCACTGAACCCACCCAACATCGAAGCAGCACCCATGGACCTCCCAATCAATGTTGGCCCACCAACAATTGAAGAGATAAGCATGACCATCAGACAAATCAAGAGTGGCAAAGCAGCAGGACCGGACAACATTCCAGCAGAGGCACTAAAAGCAGACGTAGCGGCAACTGCAAGGATACTCCACATTCTCTTCAATAAGACTTGGGATGAGAAAAAGTACCAACAGACTGGGAAGGACTTCTGATCAAAATACCGAAGAAAGGCGATCTCAGCAAGTGTGATAACTACAGGGGCATCACTCTTCTCTCAATACCGGGAAAAGTCTTCAACAGGGTATTGTTAAACAGGATGAAGGACTGCGTAGACGCCCAACTTCGAGATCAACAGGTAGGATTTCGTAAGGACAGATTGTGTATAGACCAACTCGCAACTCTACGGATCATTGTGGAACAATCAATTGAATGGAATTCATCACTCTACATCAACTTCATTGACTACGAAAAGGCATTTGATAGCGTGGACAGAACAACACTATGGAAACTTCTTCGACACTACGGCGTGCCTCAGAAGATAGTCAATATCATACAGAATTCATATGATGGATTACACTGCAAAATCGTGCATGGAGGACAGTTGACAAAGTCGTTCGAAGTGAAGACCGGTGTTAGGCAAGGTTGCTTACTCTCACCCTTTCTCTTTCTCCTGGTGATCGACTGGATCATGAAGACGTCAACATCTGAAGGGAAGCACGGGATACAATGGACATCTAAGATGCAACTGAACGATCCAGACTTCGCAGACGATCTGGTCCTTCTATCCCAAACGCAACAACAAATACAGGAGAAGACGAACAGTGTGGCAGCAGCCTCAGCAACAGTAGGTTTCAATATACACAAAGGGAAAAGCAAGATTCTCCGATACAACACAGCATGCACCAACCCAATCACAATTGACGGAGAAGATTTGGAAGATGTAAAAACCTTTACATATCTGGGCAGTATCATTGATGAACAGGGTGGATCTGATGCAGATGTGAAGGAGCGGATCGGTAAAGCAAGAGCAGCATATCTACAACTGAAGAACATCTGGAACTCAAAGCAACTGTCAACCAACACAAAGGTCAGGATTTTCAATACAAATGTCAAGACAATTGTACTGTATGGGACAGAAACCTGGAGAACTACGAAAGCCATCATCCAGAAAATACAGGTGTTTATTAACAGTTGTCTACGCAAAATACTTCGGATCCGTTGGCCAGACATTATTAGCAACAACCTACTATGGGAGAGAACAAACCAGATCCCAGCGGAGGAAGAAGTCAGGAAGAAGCGCTGGAAGTGGATAAGACACACATTGAGGAAGGCACCCAACTGCGTCACAAGACAAGCCCTCACATGGAATCCTCAAGGCCAAAGGAGAAGAGGAAGACCAAAGAACACATTACGCCGAGAAATGGAAATAGACATGAGAGAAATGAACAAGAATTGGAAGGAACTAGAAAAGAAGGCGGAGGACAGAGTGGGTTGGAGAATGCTGGTCTGCGGCCTATGTTCCATTAGGAGTATCAGGCGAAAGTAAGTAAGTAAGTAATTATATTTTAATTGAATAAAACGAAAATCAGGAAAGAGCTCATTTAACTTTGTACAATTTTATACATGATGTTAGATTTGAATCACTCAGTGGTAATTATATATATATGTCCGTAATGTTTGCTAAGATATTACAAAGGTTCTCTTTTTCATGTTTATTTTTCGTTTTTGTTTAACTAAGTATTTCACATTAAAAAATTGGTATACTTAACTATGATACAAAGACTTTTGATTATACTGAAAGTTAAAAAATGAATGAAAATGAGTTTATTATCAGAAAGGTCTTTGTGGAGATTTTAGTAATTTTAATAGTGGAGTTCATGAGTCAATTAAAGCTAGATCATCATGGAAAACCTGGAAGCACGGGATGACTGTTTTGTCCTAGTACAGGACTCCTCAACAGTGTGTATCGACGAAAGTGGTTCATTTATTGTTCAAACAGTGATTATTCAGTAACATACGTAATCAAATCATTAGACCAATCTCAACGGAACCTCGCCAACTAAATATCTTGATATCATGAAAGCTATAGATATTAACTACAGAAAGCTGAATATTTATAATATTATGAGTAGAAATAAAATATCATTGATCGTCTTCTCATTATTACGTTCACATATTTGATCACATGTATATCATCTCATAAGTCAAACCAGTTTTGTTAAATATTTTTGTCAGTATAGGGTTATGGAAATTGGTTGAGGTTAGACATTAACACTGTTGAATGCCAACTCAGTGATCTAGAGGTTAAACGTTCGCTTACGAGACCGAATGCCATGGGTTTGAATCCCTCAAGTAAGATCGTGGATGCACACTGCTGAAGAGTCCCTCACTAAGACGAAACGGCCGTCCAGTACTTCCAGGTTTTCAATGGTAGTCTAGTATTCATCGGTTCATGATCTCAATCAAAAATATTTTTGTATTTAAATACTAGTTCATGTCTTTAACATCTTTCACTTGCTTAGCGATTTTGTCTTTGTGAATCTCTACAATCAGGGATTCAGATATCATTTCATAAGCTGATAATTTAAAACAATTACTTTTGACAAGGTAATATTTACTTTGGTTTACAATTAATGTTGAATGACTGATAGATCATGTACCATGTCAGTGCCTATTATTTACAGTTTATTTTATTCACTTTCATGTAACAAAACTAACAGTATGTTTTTATTATATCTGTTATTAATTTGATAATATTTCATATCGTTAACATTACAATTATTATTGTTATAACCAATTACATAATACCAATTTCAATAACTTACATTAACTAGCACATTAGCATTTGGTTAGTTTTATATGTATATGTAATACGTGTTTATTTTGTAGTGCACTCATAGTTCATAGTTTACGAAATGAACTGTCCTTACTTAGATAACAATTGAAAATCGATGAGCGCTTAACATTCAAAACAACTTTAAGTTATAAAAGTCTTGGGTTTGATCCCAGGTTTGGTCTCGGATGCTTATGGAATAGGATTTATCTCAATTTTAATAGTTTTTGTTCAATCAGTTACAAAAAGCCACTTTTTAAAACACTATTTCATAGAACAGAAAGAATACGTACTGTTGATGCACAAGAAGAGGAACTAATGAATATGAAAAGCTGTTTAAAGAACGATGTGTACTCATTAAAATTTATTGAGGAATATGCAAAACATGAAAAAAAGCCAAAGAAACTACAACAAACAAAAAGCCTATTTTTATTCAGAGGTGATGATGTCAGAGGGTCAATCGATATGAGACTAAAAACTGTATTGGGAAGAACTTATCCTGTAGCTAAGCTGATTGTCCTATTCAAAACAACATGTTCTTGAACACACTCAAAGGTCTATAGGTATCCCTTTCATGTTACCACCAACTGTGTAAACAAATTTACATGTATCTGCCAAAGCAGTTACATTGATAGAACAGAAAGAAGAACCTACGTCCGATTCAAAGAACAAATTCCGAAAAGTCTAAGGTCAACTGGACTAAAAACGTTCAGCAGTGCCATCTCGAGACACCTCCTTGGTATAGGATATCAGTTAGATAAATTGAAGTCTTTCAAGGTGATTAATGAACAATGGAACTCCAATCTTCTGAAATTTTCTGAAGCTATGGCGATCAAACGTCTAAAGCCAGATCTATGTGTCCAAAAAGAAGCAGTAGTAAATTTTTCTTTGCCACAGTAGCATTAAATCCTTTCTATTGCATCATCCAACTCTTTCTAAAGTTTTGATTACATCACTGTCATTTTTCTTCAACTTATAATTGACTGATTTCAACTTAAATGTTTCTTTTCACCATCAATCTGTTTTCACTTAATTTATTACATAATCATCTAATGTTTGTTGACACTAGTCCAATGTTCTGGAACTCTCCCTCTCAAACTTTATTTATTTATCCAAAACAAAAAAATCTTCATGATCTTATTAACTCAACTGAAATATTCGATACATCATGATACACATATCTCTAATCACCTTCATATTTATCAGTATGCTAATGTCTCTAATAACCTTGATATTTAAAATGTTATTTATTTATTTATTTAAACACATAAACATTGGTACAAGGAGGCACCAAATAGATATACGCCACAAAAAGCATTCGATTTATGTGAGGGCTGAGATACTGCCCGGATTCCCGAGCCGAGGCAGGTGGTTTTCTTAGGAGGCCAAACCCGGAGCCTTCGACCATAAGGCAGTGGAGCAACATCAGGGGATACAGTCCCATGGTAACCGGTAACTAACGATTGGTTCATACGCCATTTGTTCCTTCAGAATACTGGAGCCCGTGTGCACCATTAGTTTGGAATGTGGGTTTTTTTAAACTCTCCTAGGAGGACTCTTCGTGTCTACCAACCCAGTTGGAGCGCCAGATATTCGCTTCTCGTCCTCTCAATTTCGTAAACAGCAGTAGTGCCGCGAGAAGGCAGTGAGTAGAACTTCCCTGGAGTGGTTGTATGCACGTGACCATGTGAGAGCATCTCAAGAGAGAGAGATAGCTGACTCTCCCTACTCTCGGCCGTACCAGGGCATTAAGGGGTTATGCACCTGATGAGGACTTAACAAAATGAAATGAACTCATATTATTCTGCACTAATCTTCATTTTTTGCTCTCTTTGATATGAATTAATTTGTTACATTTAGTACTTTGTGACTCCTTACAACCTAATACAATGATTCCATTTATCAAAAAAATAATGAATGTAAATACTTTTTAGTGTATTTATAGAATATGAAATAAGAACCAGATAGATATTAAAGAATAATATGAATTCATCATATTTCATGGTTTCTCATCAGCTGCTTACAACCAAATATGTATTAGAATTTTACATTGAGATAAGAAATAGTGTGGAATAATTGACATAAGTGAATGTAAGGAATTGGGATGACAAAGGTTATCAATGATAACTATATATATGCAAGAACAGGTTAGAGATTATTTGGTGTTGTTGTGGTGTGGGTTACTTATATCTATACAAGTAGTATATAACGGTAGAATGCATTTCAGTAGAAGGTCGATGAGGAAAGAACGGAAACGGAACGCAATCGGTATGAAAACGCATGAACAATGAAATGTGAGACAATGGATCGATGTTTGCAACAGGAACAGTCAAGTTTGATATGATGAATTTTATTGAGATGCTCTGTAATTTTGTGCTCAAATACATTCTTTTGTCAGAATGGGTTTTGTGGAGAGTTTTAGAAATTTCACAGGTTGAAATCATGAGCCAGTTGAAGCTAGACCACCATGGAAAACCTGGAAGCACTGGACGACCGTTTCGTCCTAGTATGGGACTCCTCAGCAGTGCGCATCCACATATGCATATTTGGTTGTAAGAAGCTGATGATAAATCACAAAATATAATGAATTTATATTATTCTGCATCAATGTTCGTTCTGGCTTTATTTAAATTCATAAAGGGAACTAATTGAATGATATATTAAAGAATTGTAACAATCATTCAAAAGGTTGATTCCTTATAGAATAGATAAGTGAATATTCTGAATCATAAAAGAATAAGGAATGAATTCAGACAAGAGGTACAATGAAGATGAAAGGAAAATAATTCCACAGATTAAGTCATTCCAACTATTAAAGAAGGAGATTAACTAGAAGGTTGAAATATACAGAAATGAGATAAGATATTTGAAGTAAGACAAATATTGCCATTAGCATTAATTTGTGTTCGCTTAACATCATGAATTGAATAAAGTTAGAAATGTAAACAGTTGGATTTACCAAATGGCAAAATGGGAATTTTCACTATATTAACTGAGTTATCTGAAGGGTAAACGAATGTAGTCAGAATTCAGAGTAATGGTTTCGATATTAGATCAGTTTGTGAATAAGCATTGTTGAGAAGTCCAATACTAAGACAAAATAGCTGTTCAGTCATTCCTGATTTTCAGTGATCGTCTAAATAAAGTCAGTCGATAGTGTAAAGCGTCAAATTTAATAATCTCCACAATAACCTATAGTAACTTGGATAAAAGGTAAGAAAAAAATATTTATTGGATTTCGTGAAATGAGATATAAAACAATTCAGTATTAGAGACAAAGTTCATTATGGTAATGTAAGATCAAGGTGGTGTCTGTTGATTCCTCATCAAGCTTTGGCCGTCCGATCGATTAAAGCATCTAATTCTACAAACCAAAATGCAAGATTATGTACAAGACGGTACTATTATTACGAAATTATATAGGAAATGGATTACAAACCTCATCTAGTATTTATTGAGAGCGTGTACAACCAGAGGAAATTTATTCCCTAAATTGATATATAGAGTTTACTGTAACAAAGTACGGTAAGATATATGATTGGTAATAGCTGTGTTGAAATTATGTTGGAATACAATGCCGGTATGAAAAGAAAACCAAAATAGGTAAACAGTTACAATAAAGCAAATGTCCAACAAATACATTAAAGTCATAAACGTCTGTTGCAAATATTGAGAAGATGCAATCACAATCATAATTAGACTGAATATTATTATCAAAAAGGTTTTTGTGGATATTATAGTAATTTCAATAGTTGAGATCATGAGTCATTTGAAGCTAGACCACCATGTAAAACCTGAAAGTACTGGATGGCCGTTTCATCCTAGTATGGGAATCCTCAACAGTGCGCATTTACGACCCCACCTCACGAGATTCAAACTCAGGACCTATCGGTCTCGTGCTCGAACGCTTAACCTCTAGAGTTGGCATCCGACGGTGTTAATGTGTGACTTCAACTAATCCACGAGATTAAACGACACATCCACCATTGTCATCAGTGAGTTACAATCTCACAACAGACCCTGTTGAATATTATTAGTTTAAATAAGTGCACAATAATATTCTAAAATAAATATCCATTGCATTATATGCTCACACGTTATTAGTAATGCAACTGGTTGCATAGTATCAATATATAGTATAAATTATTACACAAGACGGGGTGAAGTAAGTATACGATAAGGATATGGAATATAAAGGAAATTCACAATATCTTTTATAATTTATTTCAATTCTTACGATAATGATGAACTAAGAAAGCTTAGAAGATTTAACTTGTCTGATTGATGGTCATTTTGAAATATTTGAACATATCAACATTATGTCGATCAATTAATGGCCACTCCACTATTGGAAATGTGTTTTTCCTTTATTCTCCATTTTTGTAGAGTTTGCTTGTAAATTACTTCAATAATCCTCCGTTTTATTTTTAAAACTATGTGTTGTTTGCAACGTATATGTAAACTGATTTAGTATAATGGGAGACTGCATTTCAATTGAGTAGTTAGTGTGGAATGAAGGAACTACTTTGGTGGCTCAGTACACCCATTTTTGCTTGTATATTTTTAATTATTTTGTGTTTCTTGCAAACAAGGAATAGACGTCTGACAACCAATTGCTGGTCTATTACTGAATATTTTCATCATATGATGAAGGCAAATGATCTAATACTCACAGTTTAGATATTCCACTGATTAATCTCTAAGTAGTAAAGAATGCAATATCTATCTAGTCCTTGATGTTCATCAGATTCTATCCATTAAGTTGGAATGTGAAAATTAGTCTAAGCAACCTGACTTAGTATACTATGAAGACAGACACGACATTAACTATCGGTCATTGACTAACCAATGTGAATATCTTGGCATAAGAGAAAGTCATAATCGACCCAAATTAAAGCCATGATGTGATATCGGACAACGTAGATCCGATTCTTGCTAACAATATCGGCCTCCTCAAGGTCCTTCTTGAAGAGTGTCAACTGGACTGAATCATAAATACAGAGTTTTCTATAGATCTCTACCAACTACCCATTATTTATTGTTTACCTACCTTATTATTTACGAGATACATGGGAAATTGAGTACAATGGTCAGAAATAGTTCACTTATCATAAAATATAAACTATTTTCTTACGTAAATAACTCTGACCTGTCACTTTTCATATTGAAATGAAGATTACTGGGATCATTTAAATTTTTATAAAATATCAATATGACTTTTTGAGTATTCCTATAAGTCCGAATATAAATGACTCACTGATTGAGTAACTCATTTTACATGCACATTTTTCATGTATCTATTAAATTACAATAATCATAACATTCATGAAATGAGTCATTTATTTTATATTAAGCTGTTAATTAATTTCATGGAAAATGTGTTTATATGGCTTAAACTACTTATTACATTTACAAGTAGTAAGGTACAAAATTAAGTTAATATGCTGTCGGAATATATTCATACAAATAAAATCAATTGATCACTAAGAAATAGTTACTGTCACGGTTGTTTACTCTTTCAGTGCTAATTGGATTCTTCTGATGATGGAATAGTCGTTCATCAGTGATCGATAAGTGTATATATCTAATTTCTACAGGCGGCCGGTTGAAGTTCAAAAAGTTCCATGTTAACGTCTCAGTGTAGTTGAGTTACTAGGGTTAAAAATATCACAAATGGCATCATTTCTCACAAGTTTGAAGGCACACCTTGTTAACAAGTGTCATCAATTGCAAAACCAAGGTTAAGTATGATTTCCTGATAATTGTCTCTAACTACTTAATATATTAGTACAAATTTATGGTAGTTTGGTACTGAATTATTTATGATATTTTGTCTTAGTAAGTACCGGTGTATCAATCACTACGGTTAAAAATTTTTATGGTTAAGTTATATACTATAATATACCGAATAAATAAAACAAGTTTCTGATAAATGTGAGAGTATGCTTAGTCTATTAGAGATTAATGATCGTCATAAATAGGCCAGTATGTTTTGTAACTTAAATGTACATGACTAACTAATGTTTACACTCATTTAAAGATTTAAAAAAATGTAGGAATATGTATTTTTGATTCATTTGGTATTATTTGGCTTGTATCTTCCCATTGAGGTTTAAGACTGCAATTGATCAGTCTGTTATCGGCATATGTGCATACTGTGAGTATGCCTCGATATTGCCTTAATTCACAAGCTTTTTGTAAGCAATGATGGATAGTGGCTAGCCGTGGAATCCAGGACGCGCGTTTCGTCCTGTTTGCGACTCGTCAACTGGATGTATCTGCATTTGAGTTGATGTTCACTCTGGGACTTGAACCCAGTACCATTCGCTTCAAACGCCATCGCGTTTAAAATTTTCATGATTTTATATTGAATTCCAAAACAAACGTTCATTTTCTTTCTAAACGTTCCAGTTTTTCGTAATGTAGTAAATAATGGTTAGAGTGAGATTTCATGTTTTTATAGTAATGTCTTATTGTAAATGTGTTAATATTTGTATTTAATTAAACCAGATGATATTCAATTCTCAAGTTGTTCAATTTATCTGACTTTTATCTATAGATTTACTTTAGGTAAGTCAATATATCGATTCATAAAACACCGATTGAGGAGATTAAATGAAGAAGGAAGTATGAAGATATTATAACTTGTGGTCTTTTGCCCTATCAATGTATAACGTAATGATACCGCTAATTAGAGAACAATGAATTGTCGGCCGGACCAATGACGCATAAAATAAGTACGAGCAGTTTAGAGTCCTTATCGGTCTTGCTTTCCGCCTAGTCCTGCCTGTTATGTACAGAACACCAATCTCAGCCTCTGCGATATGAATCATTTATTTCAAATATACTGGGTTTATATACAAATCAAACAGACCACATCGTGCCATAAAATATAAAATAACATTTGTACAAGATTTAGCCAAAAGTGGCCGTGAATGTGGTAGATAGTAATCGATAAACTGGGTATAACTCAAGAACGGTAAATCGTATAACAATAGTCTATAGGCTATGATAAAGCTTATGATAAGAGGAACACGAATATGAATAGTTTAGTTATTTAACAATTATACAGTAAACATATATGTATAGTATTAGACCATAAATAGATCCCAACAGTTACCATTCATTATTCTCATCAGGATATAACTGAAAAAAAAAAACTTGAAATCAACGTTTATTGTTTACTACTAGTTAATTTGATTACCTATTTTAAATATTACTCCGAGTTTTATTTACCAGATTCCCCTGATTTCAAACCTGTATTACTGTGAACAAATATCGATTGATTTCATTCGTAAATGTATGTACATGTTCTATATTTACTTAGTTGTAAGTTCATGTTTACTGTTGTACTTTTTTTCATTCAGATTTTTAAATATTACAGTTTCTCTATTAATTTCCTCAATATAAAACTTATTCTCGGTCTACATCCAAAACTTTCACTAATCAAACATTACAGTACCAGATATCTAATTTTAATGTAAACTTCATAACGATATATAACGATAAAGAATTTCGTATATTAATCTTCGACTGTATAATCCAGACAATTAGAACTTTATTAATATGGGGTTGTGGAGATTGTTATATTTTTGATTGAGATCATATATCGATTGATGTTAGACCACTATTGAAAACCTGGAAGCACTGGACGGCTGTTGCGTCTTATTGCGGGACTCCTTAGCAGTGCTCACTCACGATCACGCCAGCGGTATTCGAACCCAGGACTTATCGATCTCGCGCCCGAACACTTAATCTCTAGACCACCAAGCCGGCATCCAACGGTGTTAATGTCTAAATCCAACCAATTCACGTAATTGTGCGACCATCTTCCATTGTACTGAGGTAGATACCTATATCTACCCGATACGGATTAGCCCCACTAATTGTGACTTCTTTGATAAATCCTATAACAATCAACTTTCATTAATTTCCTAGTCTCTTATTTGATTTGTTAGTTTTGTCCATTTTTTAAATAAAATCCATATAGAACAGAATAAATTTTAATTCTTTTAGTAAAATAACATAACAGTATTATGCAAAAATTACCTTGAATTGAAAACTAATAACTGGAGAGTTTCATAAAGTTTTATATGATTATAATTGATTGCATATATAAACAGGTACATCGATAATCAATAGTTTGTATGTACTTTTGACTGTTGAATTTTCAAGAGAGTATAACCATTATTGAATATACCATTAAATATTGTACAATACTCGGTTGAAGTTAGACATTAACACCATTAGATGTCAACTTAATGGTTTACAGATTAAGCGTTCGAGTGCGAAACCGATAGATCCTAGGTTGGAATTCATGGATGCTCACTGTTGAGGAGCCCCATACTAGGATGTAAAGGCGATCCAGTGCTTCCAAGTTTTTCCATGGTAGTCTAGCTTTAACTGACTCATGAATCCAACTATTAAACAATGTACTATTTTAATTTTATAAATATTTAAATAAAATTAATTATTGACTTATATTGTTGTGAATACTTTCGAGAATTGAAAATATTCTTGTATAAGTGTGTTTGAAAATTTTTTGTTGTGACTTTAAGCCTGGCTAATTATCACGTGATATATTCGTCAATTGAAATACGACTTATTCACTCTTGTACTGTACTAAACTAGTGACTTTCGACCGGTATGAGCAGCCTTGCATCTTTATTAGTCCTTTGTTGGCCTAATCCTGCCATTTGAGTTCAGAACACCAATAACAGCTTCTACTATGAGAATTATTTATTACAAACATATTTGGTTTAAATACCAGTAAAACAGATTGCATCATACCATAAAATAGGAAATAACATTTATACAAGATCAAGCCAAAAAGTGGCTGTGAACGTGTGAGACCGTAATCAATAAACTGAACATAACTTAAGAACAGTAAATCGTATTATAATAATCTATGGGTCAAAATGAAGCTTATAATGAGAAGGAATATAACTATACATAATCTAGTTGCTGGACAGTTATACAATAAGAATATATGTATAATATTAATCCATTAATAGTTCTCAGAAGTTAGCCGTAACTTATTCGTCGCTAAGATACAACAATTTTAATTAGTGGTTTTTAATTATTTTTGTATGTGACTTTATTAATAAAAATAAACAAACGAATCCAGTATCAACTGGTTATACATCCATTATGATGAACTACTCATGAATAGTGACTCATAAGGAAATGTGATATTATTCATAATAAATAAATGAATCAGTTAGTATGATTGAAAATAATCGAATGACACGTTTCATGAAATACAAAACAAAAAAACAAGTTGAATTCACGAGTTGATGATCGAAGCTCAGATTGCAAATACAAATAAACATTAAAATGTTACTAAGATATTTCATGATTGCGAAAAAATTTCGATGAGATTATAATTTATGGACGACCTATGAGTGACTCTAAAGTAACCTTGAGAGTGTTTCCCTGATAACTAGAACCAAATGAGAGTTATAAACCAGTTCGAGGAATTCAAATTATGATTTACAGTTGATGGTTAGAGTTAGGAATTAGATTTAGGGTTTTCATCACGAACTGACATCAGCTATAATAACAAAACTCTATTTAGCCAAATGGATGAGAGAATTTCGCGCCAAAATCCAAGACCTGTTATTTAATGTCTGATTGGTTCGTCCATAAATTATAGTCTCGTTCGAAATTCTAGATTATTTCATGTTACAACTAATGTTAAATTATCAAGTTATTAGTAATAATAAAGTTCTATCAATCAAGTTGAAATGTGATCATTGAATTTAATTATTTGACACTTAAAAGTACACATCGTTCTATGTTTAATGATTGGAAACAATCTATTTGAGTCAATGAACTTAAGTTTACTGATACAAACAATTTGAAGAGAATCTATATTTTACACAGTTCTAAAGTTGGAAATTTTCAAAATGAACTATTCAAATTGTAAGTGATCACATTCGTGACTGAGATCAATAACCGAAATTGTATAGTTTACACAAAGTTAATCGAATACGATAATGAATAAGAATGATAAATAAAATCCTATGGGGAGGGAAAACACTTGAATAATTAGGTTTTAGTGCTTGCCACAAGATTTAATGGTTCTGGTTTCGATTTTATACAAGGTCGATGAGGTGACGGTTTATTTGATGAAGTCCGTGGTTACTATAATAATTTAATTGGATTTCTGTAAGTTGGTTTCATAAAACGAAATTACTGAACACCAGTACACGCATTTAGTGTTAAATTTAAAATTATCATCTAGCAGTAACATTGAATGCTGAATTAAATATTCTATGAGGTGTACAACATGGGGATTCAACAAGTTTAGATATAACAGAATTAGGCAATAAAACTGAAATGAACATTGATGATGGGTCAACACATAGTATCAATCCATATTGTCTTCACTAGTAATAAGATAATCACAACCATTGTGTTGTAATTACAATTATCCTTGTACTTTTTCCACGTCGTCTTTTCAATTTCATTACAACGTAATTTCGCTGTAACGAGATAATTTGTGGTAAGTTGGATTCAAACGAGGTCTTTTGTTCTATATAACTGACTGATCAGTTTCCTATTGCAGCTACTAAACTAATAAATCAATATCACAGTCGATCGTACTTAATCATTTTTAATGATATTGGCTGAACGACGTTTTTAACCTACAGTCTATGATTACTTTCTACTTAACTCAAATAAAGTATTTGTTTCGTACAACCAGGTCCCTGAATAAATTTAAACAGATCAAGAACAACATGATTTGTAGAATAAAATAGATTTATACCATTTCACGGTTTCTCATCAGCTTCATCCAACCTAAAATTACAATTAATGACATAATTATTAACAAATCTTGATCATACTTCAGTTTGTGTTCGAAACGTAACCAAAACCTTATTAATCAGAAAGAAATGTTCACCAAATTAATATACAAATGCAATTCGAAAACATGTACCAATAAATTACTCACTTGAAACCTATAGACAGAGATAGAAAAAAGTTGATTGAAATCCAAACTGGTGGATATTGTAAATCAATGCTGTATTTCTGCAAATTCACTTTCAAAAATTTTGACGAAGGGACATATATCAGCACTGAATAATTTACAAAATAATAATAAGATCATTATAATAAAGCCAGAGAAAGATTTTGGTGTTATAATAATGAAATGAAAAGACTATGTATATAAAATGCTCCGAATTTTCAACGATACATCAAGATTCCAAATCGACAAGTCTAAGAAAGATATCATTGCAATAATCTCAGACAAAGTCAGTAATCCACTTAAAGAACTTTTAAAGAAGGAATTCATTGGTAATTTAATTTGCAGCATCTGAAGGCAACTCAAATGATAACTACGCTCCATCAAATTCAAAATAAGGTTAAGAAAACAATACATAAGAAGTATGATTTTATTTCAGTAGTATTCATTAAAATGATAAAGATCAGCTATTGAAAGATATAAATATAGAAACAAGAATTAGTAGAAAGTTAACATAGAAGCATGAAGAAAACATTAACTTCAATGTATCTCTTGTGATATTCTTATGAATGATAAATAATGATAAACTTGTAAATGATAATAATAACTTATAGGTTTATTTAACTATTAAGAAAAAATAGGAAGTGAATTGAAATTGATAGATGAATTTTAGGTTTAAAGATACTTAATCTCACTAATGAATAAATCTAGAATACAGTGTTTCACCATGAAGATGCCCCAGGTCAGCACCTTACGTGGACTACCCCATTGACGTATCAAGATACCATAGATGCTTTGAAGATTGTACAACACAGAGGACGTTATTGCAGAAATATATTAGTTAAAGTAGATACAAGTGAAAGTGAGACCGCTGCGCACGGGCCAGTCCATGGCATACGATTAACTGATGCGCGTTGGTTGTCCCTGACCTTGACGAGGATCGAAGATTTGCTCGATATTCAATGACCCAACTGCCGGATGATTTGGCTAGAGCTTAGTGACATTTCGCTGGCCCTACAACCACTTCAGTATTATTAAAACTAAAGTACACCTCTTTTTATAAATGATATGAACTTCTATTATGAGACAGTTTTCATTATGGATGGATAATAATACAGGAATCAATAGATACCTGTTTAATTTTTGGCGTGAAATCTATACTTAACAGCTCTGTCGTAACTTATAAAACTGTGAAACTAAGTGATTTGAGTTTGAATTTACCGGGGAGAATTAGTTCCCGAAAGATTAAAGGTACACTTTGCTGTTGAGCGCCAAACACAAAAAAACTTGGATCTAGGGTCTCCTGTCGACTACCTACAATTGCCTAACATCCTAATACAGTGAATGAGATATCAAGTCACTTAGACTCGAGGCCACATTACAAATTAATACATACAGATCGATCATTTCAGTGGACGAGATAAATATGAGATTAGTTATTACTCTGTAACCACTTAATTTGTATATCACTCCATGGCTGTAGTTGCCTTTGTATACTGATAAATTCCAAATCAATGAACTAAAAATAACACGCTGATTACCGAAAGCCAAGATTTTATAAACTTCTAATGGCTGTATAGTTTACACTGGAAAATAAAAATATCACGTTTATCTTGACATTTCATTGGCCTCATATGTTTAATATACATGTATAAAACAATTTTCCATGACAGTCCTCTTGTACTTAAACTGTTTTCTACATTTTCATAAATACTAGAAAGTATATGTCCAATAGTCAATATTATTTGTTTCAACTATGCGATCATCTCATTGAAACAGCTATTTGAAACACGATTCATTCATCCATATACTTTTGTCTTATCTATGCCTTATTTTTAAAATGGTTATCAATAAAATGTCAGTCAGCGATATAAAATACTTTTGAATTGGAGAATGTATTAAATAACAGTTAACAATTTAACTCAACATAAACCCATCTGATACTGATTGAGAGGATTTTGTACAGAATTATTCGATTCATGATGAATATTGCCTTTCGGGGTACCGTTTAAAATTAGGGCATATTTAATAGTTGTTTATCTTTATTTAAAACTTTTCAACGATGGGATTACACAAGCTCATCAGCCATCGAATCCGAAAGATTCAGGTCACGTAGAGAACATTTAAGTATTAAAATAAATGGGTCAACTTCCAGTTGTGAAATTTCGATTTCAATCAATTTACGATATAACACGATGATCATTCACTGGTACTGGCAACAACTTTACTATCTGACCTCTACCAATCATAGCTTCTCCCTTATATCATACTGTTTAAAACATATCAGTTAAATGGATATGTATCATCATGAATGTTAATACCCCACTCTACTTAAAAAAAAGTAAACAATAAAATCCATCGTTAATCACAAAATATAAGAAATATCTTAGATTTCAAAACATTCACCATTAATTAATTAATCGATAAAAAAATCAATACATAATTCTAAACAAGAATATAAACCTGTTCGTGAATACGAAATCATTGATTAACACCATTTATATTCAATAATTGAATTCATGAGTCAGTTGAAGCTAGACCACCATGAAAAACATGGAAGCACTAGACAGTTGTTTTATCCTAGTATGGGACTGCTCAATAATGCGCATTCACGATCCCACCTCACGAGTTTCAAACCCAGGATCTGTCAGTCTCACGCGCGAACAATTAATCTCTAGACTACCAAGTCGACATTCAATGGTGTTATTGTCTAACTACAATCAATCCACGAAATTGTAAAACCATCCACCATTATCTTCAGTGAGTTACAATCTCACAACAGACCCAGCTGAACTCCACTGGTCATGAAAAAAATAATAATAATGATAACAAGCAATAAAATAGAACTTTATTTAATAACAAATATCATTGATTATTGTTATTATTATTTTCTATAATTTTTATCCTTTTTAAAAAAAAATAGATATAAGAATACAAATAAATTTATATTGGAAAAGTACATTTTAAGTCACATGTGGTTACTTTACTTTTATTATGTTAATTTGTTGAAAAAAAACAAAAAGAAAAGAAAAAAGAAGAGAAAATAGATAAATATAAATGTTTCTATAGAAAATCAATAATTTAATGTAGTTTTTGAATGATAAACAAAATCCGACTACTTTTCTTATTAGAGCCTAAGCGATAATCGGACTATGTCTTATGAACTCATATGAGAAGTTGGTAGGGGATCAATATGATCTACTACTTTGTCATAATTTGTAGTAACTTAATGTTTTATTTGTGATGGATAGGTTTCCCGGGGACTGCCAGCGATGTCAATTATAGAACCAACGCGGATCGTCAGTTGGCATCGTTTATGGTGCTTAATATTTATGCCTTTGTGCATATACTGTGGGATGTATAAATTGATTCGACTGATCACGAGCTGTACATGAAGTATTTGCACAAAACTACAAAGAATAGTTTCGGAGTAAATCTTATTTACTTCTTCATTTAATTATTTCATGGTTAATGATAAGTTATACAATTTTTTTATGTTTAACCTATTCATACTGTGGTGCGTGCTACTTATATTGATATAAGTAATATATGACGCGAGTCAGGAATGTAATGTCTGGCAGAAGAAGATGGGGAAGATCAAGAAAGGAAGAATGGGAATAGAAAGCAATTAGTATGGAAATGCAAGAACAACGAAGTTCGAGACAATTAATGAACATTTTGCAGACTAAGTATTATAGTATGGGTTTTCTATTTTACCAAGCAACTCTATAATTTGTGCTAAATACAATTCGGTTGTCCTCACCTGTGCTCTTCTTCACTACAATACTACTGAAAAATTCCCTACAGACTTTATATTTTTTAGTAGTTTTCATTGGTACATCAACTGAAATCAATCTGTAACGAATACAATTCACAAATTAAACTAATCTCTGTAAAAACCCTTCAATAAAATTATATCGGTTAACTCAGTAATAACTTACTTCAAGATTTCCAAGAAGTCCTAATAAGTAGTTGCGATTAGTTGAGTTTGGACATCTCAACAGTAAAACAAATGTCATCAATGGTATTGCATAATCCTAGAGTGATATCGTCACGAGACATTAGTGTCCTGAGTTCGATCTCTAGGTGAGACATGGATGCCCCTTCTGACAAGTCCCGTGTGAGGAAAAATTAAGTGTCTAATGCTTTTTGGTTTTAAATGGTACTACAAGTGTGTTGTGAGGGAGAATTTTATTGGTCAAGGAGAATAATTTTCGATTATTAAAATAAACAAAAGAATGCTGATAGATATCAGATAGGTAACGATACTGAGTGCGGCTAAATAATAGCTGTTCACTAGACTGTATTATTGAATTCAGCTCTCAAATGATTTAAAATCATAGATAATACCACTAGCCAAAAGAATAAATATTTTGTTGGAAAATGACATGTCTATATACAAAATAACTATAGTAAAATGTCATATCAGGATGGACGAAATTAGTTTGTAGGCTTAATTTCAGGGTAAAGCGTCAAAATTATAGCAATAAGTAATAGATACAACCTATAAATTTAACAAATCTTAGCCAAAAAAATCTAATAATCTCCACAACCGTGTACTGATAATTACCATGTACTCACTAGTGACTAGCTTCGTGAGGGAATTCTCGAAGTTCTAGTGAGAAACCGTGACCACTGGAGCTACTCCGTATTGGTTAGAGACAGGTATCTACCTCAGTGCAATGGAAGATGGTCGCGTAATTTGAGGTTAGACATTAACACTGTTGGATGCCCGTTTAGTGGTCTAGAGATTAAGTGTTCGCGCGCGAGATTGATAGATCCTGGGTTCGAATCCCGCTGGCGGGATCGTGAGTGAGCACTGCTAAGGAGTCCCATAATAAGACGCAACGGCCGTCCACTGCTTCCAGGTTTCCAATGTTGGTCTAACATCAATCGGTTCATGATCTCAATAAATTCTCCAAAAATCATTTCTCACTGAATTTTATAGTTGTTAAATTTTGTCTAATTCCTTATAACGATGCTTAACTCATAAAAAAACATTTTCTTCACTAAATAAACTGATACAAAGTGTTGAACCGTTTAAAAATAGTTATTATGCCCCAGCAAATAAAAAAGAATTGAATGTTACGGATTTTGTGGAGAGTACAAAATCTTTAAGCTATCGATGCCATCATTCAAAGCTACGTATGAAATCTGTTTCACTATTCTCAGAGTCAAACTCTAGTGGTCAAGACTTTTCATTAGGACTTTGGGAATTTTTCATGATGCTAGTCTCTATTGATAGTATGATTACCATTGCGTTAGAAGTTTTAAGATAATGTTCAGTATGAAGTTAGTTTACACCATGATCTACATTCACAATGAAGAAACTTTGCAAACCACTACAAATTAATCATGTAATCACGTATGCTAGATGGAACTCATCAGAATATCTGTATTTCTGAGATCACTTGTTGGATTTAAACCATAGTCACCAAGTATCAAAGTCGGACGTGTTACCATTAATCTATCTAGGCTATAACTAACCTGGTATAGGGTCGCGATATTCATTTGAACTGATTGATAATCAGTAATATCAAAAAAATAGTTCGCCATATTATCTAGTCAAATTGACCAACAAAACTTGATTAACTCTGACAACTAAACGATATATTATTGATTACTAGTTAGTAGCTAAAAGTATCATTTCTTAACCCTTGAATGAAGTCAGATATTTGTACTATCTATGGATATTAAACCTTATTCTATATACTATTTTCATCACTTTTTTTTCAACAAAAACTCAGTCAAGTTACAAATCGATAAGTACATTACTTCAAAAACGTTGATTACATTTTATTTTTGTCAGTTTTAATATAGATAATACCGATCGATGATTGTGAACATGGTAACTGCTTAAAAGAAGGGGAGACGATGACATGATTCGGAAAAAAACATCTATGGAATAAAAATCAATATTTGATTTATTTTCAGTCCTGTCATGTTACTGAGAAGAGAATAGTGTATTCGAAACATTGATAAGGAGATATGAGAATACGATAGATAAATTTTATAATGGTGAAATGCGTCCTAATGGTTAGCGCTTTTTCAGAGAGTTGGTTTTCTACTTATTTACTTGCTTACTTACATCTGTTACTCCTAATGGAACATAGGCCGCAGACCAGCATTCTCCAACCCACTCTGTCCTCCGCCTTCTTTTCTAGTTCCATCCAATTCTTGTTCATTTCTCTCATGTCTATTTCCATTTCTCGGCGTAATGTGTTCTTTGGTCTTCCTCTTCTCCTTTGGCCTTGAGGATTCCATGTGAGGGCTTGTCTTGTGACGCAGTTGGGTGCCTTCCTCAATGTGTGTCCTATCCACTTCCAGCGCTTCTTCCTGACTTCTTCCTCCGCTGGGATCTGGTTTGTTCTCTCCCATAGTAGGTTGTTGCTAATAATGTCTGGCCAACGGATCCGAAGTATTTTGCGTAGACAACTGTTAATAAACACCTGTATCTCCAGGTTTCTGCCCCATACAGTAGAACTGTCTTGACATTTGTATTGAAATGGAGACGGACATGAGAAGAATGAACAAAAATTAGATAGAGCTGGAAAGGAAGGCCCAGGACAGAGTGGGCTGGAGAATGCTGGTCGACGGCCTACGCTCCATTGGGAGTAAAATGAATTAGTAAGTAAGTAAGTAAGTAGGTAGGTAGGTAAGTAAGTAAGTAAGTAGGTAGGTAAGTAAGTAAGTAAGTAAGTAAGTAAGTAAGTAAGTACGTAGGTAAGTAAGTAAGTAAGTAAGTAGGTAGGTAGGTTGGTAAGTAAATAAGTAAGTAAGTAAGTAAGTAAGTATGTATGTATGTATGTAAGTAAGTAGGTAGGTAAGTAAATAAATAAATTAGTAAATGAGTCCTAAGAACATATGTATTCTTTGTGAAAGTTACTGTGACTTTAAAAAATGAAAAGAAACTCCAGAAAATATCCGAAGATCCATCTGTTGAATAGAAATATACTGAAATGGTTTTAGAAATTATAAAAAAGAAAACTATTGAACAATAGAAATGTGCTTGAATGTAGTCAGTATTTATCAGTGTTTAACCATGATGCAACACAGGATTGAATCCAGGATTTTCAAGCCTGTAGATGAATACATTACCTACTTCATACGATGTTTAAAATTCAAAGACAAGAAAAAAATAAATGATTCACTTACTGATTCCAAAGTAATCTTCATTACATGTATATTGATGCTTGCAGTAACACGTATACGACCAAAAAATAATCATATTGTATAATTAACTGAACTATATAAAATATGACTGTTTCATTCTGTCAATTAAATGATTTAAGCTCGAAGGTTCTTGCATTTCTTAAAGGCAAATTTCCGAATCAACTCAATGATAAAAGTTTGTTTGGTCAACCCTCAAGTTGTTGAATAGAATGATTAAATTTAAAAGATTCATGATAAATTAATCTAAAAACCATATTGTTTGCTTAATCTTTGAAATCATCTTAAGCAATCAACTGTATTTGTCTGTTGTAATAAATCTTAAGAGTACTGTAACGAACAAGAACACGCTCCATGACAACCAAATTTATATAAATATAAATTTATAGAACATCTTGGTGAAATCTGAGAACCATACATTAAATACTTTATTTGCAAATCCGGTGAGACTATAATTTATGAACGACCTTTGAGCGATGTCAAAGTGACCTTGAGGGTGTCTACCTACTTAATAGGGCTAAATGAAAGTTATAAAGCAGTTTGAAGAATAAAAGCAATAATTTACAGTTGATGGTAAGGATTAGGATTTAGATTTATGGTTTACATCACGAACTAACATCAGCTAAAATGCCAAGACTCTATTCGGATGAATGAGTGAATTTCGAGCCAAAATCCAAGACCTATTATCCTAAATCTGATTGGTTCGTCCATAAATTATAGTCTCACCGCAAATCTTCTATCACTTGTCTCAAACTTTATTGCTCCTTCCCATCCATATCAATTACTTTCTGTTCCCATTCTCTTCTATTCAATCTTCTCAACCTTTTGTTACTAGGGTTTCCACTTTCTATTGATGTTACATACTACTTATATCTGTCGACATAAGTCGTACACATCACAGTACCAAAGTCAAGAATATATTAAATCGTACAAGTTAAACACATCTATCTATTTATAACGCACTAATTATAATATCTTTTAAAAAGATATTTATAAGATTCATTCTATTTTGTGCTTTTGGAACAACAGTGGACTGAAGATCAAGAAATCCCATAGAATGAATAAATATTTCCTGATACTTAATTACTTGTTGAAAGTATAAACACTTAAATATTGACAAGATAAGAGCTCTCCAACTCTTAAAAGTTTTTGGTTAAATCGATTGAATTGAGCTATAATGATCAATATTTTTTAAATCTTCTTTTGATCAATAACAAAATCATATGTCATCTTTAGATTATCACAATACAAGAAACGAAATTCCGAGCATAAAAATATCGATTATTTGGTAGAAAGTTTTAGTTATTGTTTCACAATCTTAAACTAAGAGGAAATATCTACCGTGTATACACTCACTTATAATTAATGTTTGTTAATATGAAATTTTTTCGCGATTAATTAAATTAAATTACTTACTTACTTACGCCTGTTACTCCTCGTGAAGGAGCATAGGCCACTCACCAGCATTCTCCATCCAACCCTGTCCTGGGCAATCCTTTCTAGCTCCGTCCAGTTGTAATTCATCCTTTTCATATCTGCTTCTATAATCCGACGCAATGTGTTCTTTGGCCTTCCTCTTATTCGCCTCCCTTCAGGGTTCCAAGTTAGGGCTTGCCTCGTGATGCAGTTTGACGGTTTGCGTAATGTATGTCCTATCCATTTCCATCGTCTTTTCCTGATTTCCTCTTCAGCTGGAAGTTGCTTTGTTCTCTCCCACAGAAGGCTATTGCTGATGGTATCCGGTCAATGTATGTTGAGTATCTTGCGTAGACAGCTATTTATAAATACTTGTACCTTCTTGATGGTGGTTGTTGTAGTTCTCCAAGTTTCAGCTCCATACAGTAGAACTGCCTTGACGTTCGTATTGAAGATTCTCACTTTGATATTGGTTGAAAGTTGTTTTGAGTTCCATATGTTCTTCAATTGTAGGAATGCGACCCTTGCTTTGCCGATCCTCGCCTTTACGTCTGCATCTGAACCTCCTTGTTCATCGATGATGCTTCCTAGGTATGTGAAGGACTCTACATCTTCCAGAGTTTCGCCATCAAGAGTGATTTGATTGCTGTTCTGCGTGTTGAATTTGAGGACCTTGGTTTTCCCTTTGTGTATGCTGAGGCCTACTGATGCAGAGACTGCTGCTACACTGGCTGTCTTCATCTGCATCTGTTCGTGTGTATGCGATAGGAGGGCTAGGTCGTCTGCGAAGTCCAAATCGTCTAATTGATTCTGAGTTGTCCATTGTATGCCGTGTTTTCCTTCAGATATTGAGGTCTTCATAATCCAGTCGACCACCAGAAGAAAGAAGAAGGGAGAGAGTAAACAGCCTTGTCTGACTCCGGTCCTTACTTGGAATGCATCTGTCAGCTGTCCTCCATGCACTACTTTGCACTGTAGTCCGTCGTATGAGTTCCGGATAATATTGACAATCTTCTCAGGAACTCCGTAGTGTCGAAGAAGTTTCCATAATGTCCTCCTATCTACACTGTCGAATGCCTTTTCATAATCAATGAAGTTGATGTATAGTGATGAGTTCCACTCCACTGATTGTTCGACGATGGTCCGTAGTGTTGCAATTTGGTCTGTGCACGACCGATCCTTACGGAATCCAGCTTGTTAATCTCGAAGTTGGGCGTCTACTGCATCCTTCATACGGTTCAGCAACACTCTGTTGAAGACTTTCCCTGGTATTGACAGTAGTGTAATGCCCCTGTAGTTTTCACATTTGCTCAGATCTCCTTTCTCTGGAATCTTGACGAGGTGTCCTTCTTTCCAGTCCATTGGCACTTGTTCCTCCTCCCAAATCTTTTTGAATAGAAGGTACAGCATGCTTGTGGTTGCTTCGATGTCTGATTTCAGTGCTTCAGCTGGTATGTTGTCGGGTCCTGCTGCTTTCCCGTTCTTGATTTGTCTGACGGCCATTCTAATTTCTTCCGTCGTTGGTGGGTTGACATCTATAGGAAGATCTATGTGTGCTGCTTCGATGTCCGGTGGATTCATTGGAGCCGGCCTATTCAGGAGTTCCTCGAAGTATTCCACCCATCTGTTACGCTGATGTTGAATTTCGATGATTGGCTTGCCTTCTTTGTCTTTGACCGGCCTCTCTGGTTTACTGTATTTCCCTGCTAGTTTCTTCGTTGTATCGTAAAGCTGTTTCATATTTCCTTCTCTAGCAGCTTTTTCTGCCGTCGTTACTAGTTCTTCCACGTATTTCTTCTTGTCGGCTCTAATGCTCCTCTTCACTTGTTTGTTTGCTTCTATGTATTCAGCTTGTGCTTGGACTTTCTCTGCTCGTGTTCGGCTGTTGTTTATTGCTGCCTTCTTGTTCTTCCTTTCTTTGATCTTGTCCAGTGTTTCTGTAGAGATCCATTCCTTATGATGGTATTTCTTTAGACCCAGAACCTCTTGACACGTTGAAGTTAATGCTTCCTTGATGCCTTTCCAGTTGTCCTCCATACTAGTTTCTTCTTCTTTCAGTAGATCTTGTAAGGCTTGGAATCTGTTGTTGAGAGCTATCTTGAATTCATTGAGCTTGTCAGTATCTCGAAGGAAGGCTGTATTGAACCTTTGTAGTGCTGTTTGTCCACTTGTCCAGTTCTTTTTTAGCTTCAGTTTTAAATTGGCTACAACTAGGTGGTGATCTGAAGCTACGTCAGCTCCTCTCCTGGTTCTTACATCTTCAATTGTCCTTCGGAATTTTTGTTGATGCAAATATGATCTATTTGGTTCTCTGTAGTGTGGTCCGGTGAGATCCATGTAGCCTTGTGTATACGCTTGTGTGGAAATATTGTGCCTCCTATGACCAATTTGTTGAATGCACACAAATTTGCAAATCTTTCTCCATTTTCGTTTCTCTGTCCCAGTCCATGTCGTCCCATGATATCTTCATATCCGGTGTTGTCTATTCCGACTTTGGCATTTAGATCTCCCATCAGAATAGTTAGGTCCTTTCTTGGACATTTCTCAATGATTGACTGTAGCCGCTCGTAGAACTGATCTTTAATGTCGTCGTTGCTATCATTGGTGGGTGCATAACATTGGATAATATTCATTAAGATCCCCTCCTTCTTTGTTTTGAATGATGCTTTGATGATTCTGGATCCGTGAGACTCCCATCCTACAAGTGCATTTCGTGCTACTTTGGACAGCATAAGAGCGACTCCCTGAGTGTGTGGAGCATTGTCCTCTTCGTGACCGGAGTATAGCAGCATCTCTCCCGTAGCTAGCCTTTTCTGTCCAGCTTGGGTCCAGTGGGTTTCGCTGATTCCCAGTACTGCTAAGTTGTATCTCCTCATTTCCATTGCTATTTGACTGGTCTTCCCGGTTTCCCACATTGTTCGAACGTTCCATGTACCTATAAAAATTTTTGCTCTGGTTGTTAGAAGGGGCATCGGCCTCGTGGCTTCCGAAGGAACTCGGCTTTCACCATGAAGCGTCATAATTCTTCTAACTGAAGACCTTCTAACTCCCAGGGCAGAGTTTAAATGGTTTGAATAATTTTTTCTGGTAAGCGTTTTTTTAGCGAGTTAGTTTTCTACGGGATGGGGACGCTAACCCCATGCCCAACCCTCCTCCTTTACCCCGGCTTGGGACCGGCAGTAACCCTATTAGAGCTACAGGCCTGATTCTTCCTAGTACTGAACTATTTGCTCACAGGGTATATATACCTGAATGTGTGCCATGGAATACTCAGATGAAAGTCCGTGTGTTACCTAGTATTCATGTAGACTATACATATCGAGGGTAATTAATAACCAAAAAATGTTTTACTCGATCTTATTATGATGCCGAGATACACGCAAAGACCTGCGGGATAGCGGTTCCCCATAAGATCACATCCACGTGGTGGTTTTGTGAGCCTTGAAAACATGGAATCCATTTCAGAAGGGTCAGCTGAGGCATCAATAGAAAAGGCTTTACCAACCAATCTGGCTGGAACACACACCATACCAGTATCTTCGTGTTCTGACTGGCCAATAAAGATAGAGAGATTAGTGAACTAATAAAAATCAGGATATCTGGCCACTATTACCAATCATTCAAGTTATTTAGGGAAGATCTTTGGTCAGATTAGCCTAAAGTGGAGTCGTCATTAGCGTACGCTGTAATCTTACGGTCTAATTGAGTGGGCAAACAAAGAATTGCATTCATAGGAATTATACTTCAAATTCTGCATTATTAGAAATTCGATAACTATGATCAGCTCATTTACATGTAAATTACTATTCCTATCAACTACATAATTTATTATGAAATTTGCATTACTTTGCTGACCTTATTGTATGTGCATCTTAGTTAACATTAGAATTATCTATGTTATCATCTGCGTATGTTAGGGATCTTAATTGATTAGTTGCCTAATAGAAGTGAACAAATTTGAATAAAAGGAGAAGTTATCTTGCATCTTACAGACTGGATTCCGTAAAGATCGGTCGTGCACAGACTAGATTTCGACACCATGGATCATCGTCGAACAACCAGTTGAGTGGAACTCATCACTATACATCAACTTCATCGATTATGAAAAGGCGTTTGACAGTGAAGATAGGAGAACGTTAGGGAAACTTCTTCGACACTATGGAGTTCCTGAGAAGATTGTCAACATTATCTTGAGCTCACACGACGGACTACAGTGCAAGGTCTTGCATGGAGGACAGCTGACAGATGCATTCCAAGTAAGGACTGGAGTCAGACAAGGCTGTTTACTCTCTCCCTTCTTCTTTATTCTGGTGGTCGACTGGATTATGAAGACCTCGACATCTGAGGGAAAACATGGAACACAATGGACAGCTCAGAATCAATTAGACAATTTGGACACCGCAGATGACCTAGCCCTCCTATCGCATACACACGAACAGATGCAGATGAAGACAGCCAGTGTAGCAGCAGTCTCTGCATCAGTAGGCCTCAGCATACACAAAGGGAAAACCAAGGTCCTCAAATTCAACACGCAGAACAGCAATCAAATCACTCTTGATGGCGAAACTCCGGAAGATGTAGAGTCCTTCACATACCTAGGAAGCATCATCGATGAACAAGGAGGTTCAGATGCAGACGTAAAGGCGAGGATCGGCAAAGCAAGGGTCGCATTCCTACAATTGAAGAACATAAGGAACTCAAAACAACTTTCAACCAATATCAAAGTGAGAATCTTCAATACGAACGTCGGGACAGTTTTACTGTATGGAGCTGAAACTTGGCGAACTACCACAATCATCGTCAAGGAGGTACAAGTATTTATAAATAGCTGTCTACGCAAGATACTCAACATACATTGACCGGATACCATCAGCAATAGCCTTCTGTGGGAGAGAACAAAGCAACTTCCAGCTGAAGAGGAAATCAGGAAAAGACGATGGAAATGGATAGGACATACATTACGCAAATCATCAGAATGCATCGAGGCAAACCCTAACTTGGAATCCTGAAGGGAAGCGGAAAAGAGGAAGGCCATAGAACACATTATGCGGAAAATGGAATCAGATATGAAAAGGATGAATAACAACTGGAAGGAGCTGGAAAGGATTACCCAGACAGGGTTGGATGGAGAATGCTGGTGAGTGGCCTATGCTCCTTCACAAGGAGTAACAGGTGTAAGTAAGTAAGTTATTTTAGATTTAACACAGAGAAAAAACCATGTGTCATTGATTACGATACATAACTAATCATAGTATTTTGTCCTATTCATTAATATCAGAGTAAAAATATACATGTAGAAATATCAGCCCTTTTTATACTATGGCAGAAGGCTTGGTCATTAGATTCTTACTGAACCATAACAATAGTCCATCAAAAAGTCTCATGAAATGAATTTCAAAGAATATGAAAGCGTCCAGACACATCCCTTCTCCGCTAGATGCAAGAATGACTCATCCGTGCACTCTAGTCTAATCAGAGTCCAAAGCTGTCGAGTGTATTGATAACTTGCCTTTGGAAGTTCCACCATTTATGGTTTATCCATGGCGTACAGATGAGAAATGCATGTTTCTACAAAACGATGAGTAAGCTGTTCAGAACTTTGATTTTCATTAAATTATTATGAAATAGCCCATGAAGGTTGAAAAAATGAGCGGGTTCCTCATATTTAGTTACATATATCCTTGATGAGTTGTCCAAGTACAATGAAAAAGCAGTGAGTAGATTTGAGTCTAGGCGTAGAGTATAGAATAGAAATAGCGAATCGATTGGTAAGTTTCGAAACTGTCAACGATTGACTCAGCTAGGACTTGTACTAAACATAACTAGCTGCCACCTACGCCGATGTACAATTCTCGTCAGTATAAAAGTTGGAAGACGCTTAGAGGTGACCGAACTAAGACTAGTACCAGTCTTTGAAATAGCTGACTATTAGTCTAAACCTTCTCTGGATAAATAGAATTTTTAATTGGAATCTATGAAATAACAACTGATTTGCTGTTAAGTAGCTTAAATGACACAGCTCGAAATTAGTGGCAATGTTGAAAATCGATTCATTTGGTATGATTATTCCCATAAGCGAAGTGATTAGGATACACTTGAAACTGGAATATTACACATGATTGTTTGTTCACTGATATTATTCATAATTTGTTAAACTGAAAACGGTTATCCATATATGTATTCTAGTTATCACACTGCAGAATTTACGGAAAAGACTTCTCAGTTAATGAACCCTACAAGCTAAGAAATAATAACCAATTAGGATAGAAATACCATTGAAACAAATTTGACTAGAAAAATTGTACATTCTTTATCTGAGTAAAATAAACAAATCCACAATGACAAAGAAATCAGTATTTAGCTTACTACGAACATTAGAAAACATTATGACGTAAATTATTAATACCAACTACAGCTTTGAGACATATCTTATGTGGATCAAGTGATAATACTCAAACTTAAATAGGTATTGTGAAGTTGGAGCCTCTGATCTAATTGTTGAAGACCAAATGCAGTGGAATTATTTTATACTATACAGATTACCTTGAACGACTCTAGGCATGACACCACGTTATTTACCTGTCGGAATGCATGCGATGTAAGTGAATAATTCCTATATGATCATGTAGTGTCGGTTGCTATATTAAGCTCATGTAGCTTATTCTGGCTTCAGAACAAGCCAGTTTATTCATTCTTCTTGAGTCACATTTCGACCTTGTCAATTACTCACTCATCAAACTTAACTATTTTTATGTAAGCGTATGCATTCCTTATTTTATTCATTACATGTCTGTAACTTATTTTCGTCTGACTATAAATATCGATTGACGCTTGATCATAACGAATTGGCTTATATACCTTCTGTATTACGCGTCATTTCGCTTCTCTCTATTCGATCGTTTGTCTGGATCAATGATTGTATGAAATATACGTATTCAAATTTCATTCTCGTATCTGACTTATTTAATTTTGTTAATCACTAATAAAAGTTAAGTCGATGATTATAAACGACGATTGCCAGGATGTATATTCCGATAACAATCAAAAATGATCTAACTGAAATCAGATTAAAGGTCACAATGACATTAATGAGTATGATATTAATCTTTTGGATCAAATCTAATTTAATTGAAGTCAGTAAATTGTTGGGATATTCAGAAAAATATCTCAAAAAATTATCCTGTTAAGTTTAATGCTATCCTTCGACTTGAAATGGTATCATTTTTTTATTGGCCAAATATTTTACAAATGTTATTTTCTATTTTATGGTACGATGTGCTCTACTTGATTGGTATATAAACAGAGTATGTTTGAAATATCATGATTCATATCGTAGAGACTGAGACTTGTGTTCTGGACGTAACTGACTGGGCTAGACTGGAAGCAAGGTCAATCAGAACTCTAGGCTGCTCATACGGGTTTACGCGTCATTGATCCGATCGATAAGTCAATGTTCTCTAATCGGCGATCATAAGTTATGACATAAATAAAAAATCTTACATTCATAAACACAATGACATAGAATTAATCTCTTTGAATTTCTGTTTCACTTTTATGAAAATAAACAATTCGTTCAATTGTACAATGATACCTGATTATCTCAGTTTTCAGAGTCACAAATGAAAACACAGAAAATTATAATTTGAGAAAAAAAAGTTTTTATCTGATTTTTTTTGTATTTTATCTTCTCCTTCATAAAAAAATAAATTTCACTAAAAATAAATAAATAAACACTAATCATTCTGAATTACAGTAATAATAATAATAATAATAATAGGTTATCGACAAAAAAGGGGGCGATAAAAAAAATCGACCAAAAAAGGACTGAAAGCACAATAAGGCCGGGGGGAAGGCATTGGCCATAATTAAAAGAAAATAATTACTAATATTATTACTATTGACAATAGTAATAGTAGTATTAGTATGATTTTCATACGGAAAAAAACAAAACAAACACAATCCACCCATGATAAGATACATTCAAATCAAAGTGATTTAACGAAGAAAAAAGAAAAGTTAAAGTTATACTATTATCTAACAATGATGAATAGAATTAAATATATGACTAAGGAAAAAAACAAATAATTTTATGGCAGATATTAAAGGTATGTAAGTAGATAGTCATGGAAAGTCTAGATTTTTCCTGAATAAAAATTATTTAAAAAAGAAGACAAATAAATAAGAATGAGAAGAATAACAAACTTGTATTCAGTAAAAAATGAAATAGTTGAAGATGAATTTATTACAATAAAAGTAACTACCACCATTGACGACAATAAAAGGAGAATTTAGGAAGAACGTAACCGACTAGGATGGGGAGGGATGGCAAAACATTGTCCAATATATACGTTTGCTTTACAAACTCATCATCATCGTCAATTGATCAATTGAAATATCTGTTTTTGAAGAGGGTAATTTAATACTTTATTTATATAAATATATAAGCCAAACAAACAAGATCGATAACTGTAAAAAATATCATACTTATTCGTAATAGACATGATTTTTTAAACGTGGAGCCAGGGGGAGGGGAAAAATGCTGCTCTGACTGAGGATGTCTATCTACTGAAAGATACAACTAATAAAAAGAAAGAAAAAATAACAATAATAATTATTGCTTCTTTTTTTGTTCCTTCCGCCTAATTTCTCTGGAGGGAAAAACAAAGAAAACGAAGCAAACGAGTAAAACACTTCAATATTGAATGAATCAATTAGAAAGAAAGAAAGAAAAAAACAAACAAACAAACCAATTAGAATTAATCAATTAACAAGGAAATATCACATTGATCATAAATAAACAGATAAGTAAATAAATAAATAAATAAATAAACAAAATAATCTGCAAAGTAATTTTTGTTTACTTTTCTTTTTTCTTCTTTTCACAAATTAATCGAAATTTAAATATGTATATTTATATATTTGGCAAGAAAAATAAAATTGACTACTATTTTTTTAAATTATCATTCATGTTATTTATTTGACTAAATTCTTGAATATTGAACTTGTTTACTTCAATTTCACTATGAAATTAGAAAGAAAAAAAAAGAGTAGAAATATGAATCAAGATGAAAATACATTGTCAGATTTTCTTTTCTTTTTCAAAAAAAAGTTTTTCTCTTGTAATTAATTCTTGTTACTAAGGCAAAGGTTTATCTTTGTTTAAATATAGTAAATAGAATTAATGGAAAGACAAAGAAAGGAGTGGAAATTATTGTGTACTTTGAAATAATAATAATAATAATAATAGACAAAACAACTCAACAACTAATATCATCACTATGGACGTTTATAATATTGAATAAACGAAAGACAAAGAAAATAATCATAAGAAAGAATGATAGTAACAATGGAAATAATAGAAAATAATATTCAATACTTATTTCATTTTATCTGAGTGAAATCAATAAGAAAGACAATTTCATATAATAAAGTTGTAAAGAAGAATTTTAATGTGTATGTGTTACGTGAACTGGCAGAATATGTGAGTGTATCCATACAAGAATTACAGGATAATTATAGTTAAAATACTCATTTAAGCCTGTTACTCCTAGTGGAAGAGCTATAGGCCACCCCAACAGGAATAGTTACGATAATAATAATAATAACAATAATAGTAATAATCCAACAGACAAAGCAATGTAACACAGATCATAAATGAAAATATACAAAGTAGGTTGCTTCTTAATATTTTATGTGCTAATCTCTTTCTCACTAAAAATAGTTCTAGAAAATTTTTAACAAAAACACGAGAGAAAAGTAAAAAACGGTAAATAAAGAAAATGATAGTGCAGAAGACGGGATGCTGTAAACTAGCGAGGAAAAAAAATCATAAATGAATATTATGTAATTGTGTAATTTAAGCATTTACGTCTAAAAAACGATATTGATTACGTTGACCACGAATACGTTCTAATTTCCCAGAGACATAATACAATCTATATAATGTGAAATAAACAGACACAAACACAGAGACAGTGGTGAAATTGAATAAAGTCAATGGTTGATGATTACTAGAAGTTACTTAAAAAAGAGAAAATGACAAGAGTTTTTCACAATGCTTTGAATTTCGATGGAGTTTTGTTCTCTGAGCTGGATGATTTGGTCGTGAAGCTTTCGTCATTATTCTGGATGACACCATCAGCACAAACTTCAGGTAGAATTGAAGTGTTCGAATTTCTCCACATATGGCTCACAGCTTGTCCTGTAGACCTCGATGTTGATTGGTTATTGTTGACCTTTAACTTGTCATTGTTTACTTCTGAGAGCCATATGCGAAGAAATTCGAACACTTCAATTCTACCTGAAGTTTGTGCTGATGATGTCATTCAGAATAACGACGAAAGCCTCACGACCAAATCATCCAGCTTAGAGGACAAACCTTCATCAAAATCATCCACCTGAGCTACAAATCTTTTCCATCGTCTCAAATATTTTGAATGTTTAACATGTGTTATATTTAGTAGTTTTGTTCATTTTTCTATTTCTTTGGTAGGGGTGTTCTGAATAATGAAATATAATTTTCAGGAAAGATTTCATTCATTTCAAGCGTTTGGAATTATACGCAATTATCTGTTATAAACACGTTATTGTAACGCGAACCAATATGTCAGAAAAAAGTACATATAAAATGGAATCATTAATGAGAATTACACTCTTTTGAGATATCAGTTAGTGGTTGAAGGCAGCCAATAGAAAACCTTGGATCTAGAGTTTTATGGTACTTGAAATTTATCAGTAAGGTGTGACTGTCATCTAGAGCGAACTGATCTTCCTAATAGAATCCAACTCGCATCACAGTTCGAGATATTATAACTGAGCTATTTGGGCCGCAACTGACCTGTAGAAGTCAGATGTTTTTAACTGATCACTTTATAAACTTAGGTAATGCAAGTTTAAGTTCAACAGAGAGCATCAGTTCCCTCAATTTTCAGACACATTTTTCTGACGAGTGCCATGTGGTACAAATCCTGACTCCAAAGTTTACTGTCGTTTACCTTTAACCACCGGACTTCAAAACATAGTGCACTCGATGTGCTGTCATTTCGACTAGTGATCACATTACAACTTAATCAATAGAATTCGACCAATACTAAACGATTAGACAAATATAACATTGATTACTAGTCACTAATCAATCAATTGAAAACTAAACATTAATATCTAGCGCACAGCACAGTATATGAGCGGAAAAGTCGTTGAAATTGATGAATACAACAGAAAATATAACATTTACGACGTTGAGAATAATCTAATCAGTAAAGCTTTTGACAAGGTGCCAACTAATAGACTGCTATTGAAGTTGGAAAACCTTGATATTCCCGGACCTCTTTTAAAATGGATTAAAGATTTCCTAGTAGGTCGTAGACAAAAAATAAGAATAAATTCCAGGTGCTCCATCTGGAGACCAGTACTTAGTGGAGTACCCCAAGGTTGCGTCTTAGGTCCTTTACTTTTTATAATGTACGTTAATGATCTTACAAGTATAGTACAGTCTCCAATGTTATTATACGCTGACGATGTAAAAAGTTGGCGAGTAGTAACTGGAGACAAAGACGCATTTACTCTTCAGGCAGACTTAAATAATATGATAAACTGGTCTAAAGAGTGGCTGATGCCTATCAACTCGGAAAAGTGTGTCTACATGCACTTGAGGGATTCAAAGGTTAATACGTACAACATAGGGGATGTGTCATTATCAGTAGTCCGGTCTCATAAGGATCTAGGGGTGGCAGTGAGTAATGATCTTACGACGACGGCCCATTGCCGGGAGGTCACAGCCAAGGGCTTTCGAACCCTCTGGGCTTTAAAAAGGACATTCACTAAGTTAGATACTACCATGTTCACCACAGTATACACATCCTTAGTGAGAACTAAGCTAGAGAACTGCGCTCAGGCTGCAAGCCTCTGTTTAAAAGGTGACTCGGACATACTAGAAAAAGTACAGAGGGCAGCTACCTGTGCGATTCCGGAACTCCGGGGTTTATCATACAAAGAGCGGTTTGAAAAACTGGAGCTCTTTACTCTGTCCTATCTCAGACTAAGTGGAGATCTAATTTTGATGTACAGAATACTGAGAAACGATTTCGGACCTAACTTATTCTCTCTTTTTCTTCACACTGGATCGGGACATCTCAGAGGACATAGCAGGCGAGTAGAAAAACCAAGAACGAACAAAATACCCGTGGTATACAGGTTTTCACACCGAGTCATCAATACTTGGAACCTGCTGCCTGTAGCCGTGGTGTCCGCACCTTCAATTGACTCAAGAGAAGACTTGACACTCACAGAAGCATACTAGAAAAGGAATAACATAGGCCTTCTGTCCTTACTACACAAATCTGAATCTGAACTAAACTAAACTAAATAATAACTTACCTTAAACTACGGCTAACCGATTCAAAAGTCATATTGACATTTTTACGATAATATCCCCATAATTGTGATAACTTTTGTGGATTTCTTATTTGGAAAATACGTGCTTGTTTATCAATCCATTGAACACAATTAAGATATTGTGAATTGGGATTGAATAAATGTAGCATAAATTCATCCGGTTGTTGATTAATTGAACAAAATGAACTTGTAGATGTTGTAGGAAATAATGATGAAAGGAATGCAGAGGCTGATGATGACAATGACGATGAATTTGTGGAATTCGTTAAAGATGATGTTGATGAATCAGAAGAATATTGTAAAAGTTTACTAATAAATTGTAACAAATGCAAACGTTTATGAACAGGATTAGATATATTTATAGAATGATGGATTGAATTAGTTTTAGATTGGTTTTTACATGTTACAGAATTAGTAGTACTATTGCTAGTTAGTGTTGGTGTTATTGAAAATGAAGATAATGATGATGATGATGACGGTCGAATGGACGATGATTCACTGTGTTCTTTTCTTATTGGAACAGGTGTATACATAAGACTATTTTCTTCACTTTCGAGAATATTTACAGTACCCTCAACATTATTATTGTCTACAGTATTACTATTATTATTGCTATTATTATTATAGAATAACTTTTCTCTTTGATTATTTGAAATTGATGGCGATAACTGAAATGTATAAGTAGATAATAAATCATGAATAGGATATTGAACAGTTTGTCCTTGAGATGACGTAACAGTTTGATTGGATGGCAATTGTTGTACTACATCACTATTACTAAGAGAATAATCATAATGCATTGAAATTGGATGTGAATTATAGATTTGATCAATATGATTATTATTTACAGGAAATGATTTCTTTGATAAGGAAGAGAAACGACGTTTAGATTGGTGATAATAATGATGTAATTGTTGTTGATGGTAGTGGTTGTTGTGATGATGATGATGATGATAGTGATGCAATTGACGAGATCGTGTTAATGATGCAGTGGAAGAACTGTTATTTACAATTGTACGATTATAAACATACTGTTTACGTGTGAATTTCATTTGCCATACAGGTTTACTAGTTCTCATTGATAATGATGAAATATGTGGTTGAGTTTGATGATCAATAAGTGAACTATTTGAACTTGTAAACAGTTTCACAAATGGATTAGAAGTAGAAACGATAACAGTACTATCTGTAGCAATAGTATCAACGGAATTAGTAACAGTAGTAGCCCTACTATTACTACTACTAATAGCAGTAGTTGTAGAATTATTAGAAGATTTTGGTGATACATTATCATTATTTAAATGATTTTTCACCTGAATTGAGTTTATACAATTGTAGCATTGTTGTGATTTAAATGAACAACAAGAACTATTTGACGATGATGAAGAACATTCAATAGGAGATATTGTACTGTAACAATTATTAATATTATTATTATTGTTACAATTATTAGCATATGAAGAAGTGGATGAATTAAAGAAATCCATTTCTGTAGGACTTGAACACATGGAATTACAGTGATTATTGATGTATCCAATTGATGATGTAGAAGATGATGATGAGGAAGGAAGCATAAGTAACGTATCATATTCATGACATGAATTAGGTGAGTTATCTAAAGAGAAATTTAGGAAAAAAAACAAATAAAAAGGCGTGAGTAGTGATGAGGAAATTGATTATTTATAGATTACTTTCTATGTGGAGCATATCTATTTTAAAGAAAATTTAAAGTTAATTAATTTGTGGAATCCAGCTAAAGAAGAAATTAGGAAAAGAGGATGGAAGTAGATAAGACATACATTGAGGAAATTGTTAAACCATAGGGCAAGCCCCAACTTGGAATCCTGAATGGAAACGGAAAACAGGAAGACCAGAGAACACACTGCGATGAGAATTGGAAGCAGACATCAAAAGGACGAGTAGCAGCTGGAAAGGATTGCCCAGGACAGAGTTCGACGGAGAATGCTGGTGTGCAGTCTATGCCCCTCCACAAAGGGTAACAGGCGTGAATAAATAAGTAATTTGTGGAAAGTAGTTTTAGCTGAATTTTGCTTTTATCACGTACTAATAATAGCCTAAAAACCATAGTAGTGTGTTGTGAACTACTTACATGAACAGGCATAAGTAATACGTAGTAGGGATTGGAAGTGGGATGCTTACTAGCAGAACAGTAATCAGAATGACAAATGGGTAGGAAGAATGATCGAAGATATGCAAATGGTGTATTTATTGCATGATTTTCATATTTTACAAAAGCACTGTGATTTTCCGTAAAACAATAATCCGGCTTTCCTCGCCGAGTTTTTGGTTACTACACTAGTAATAACAACAATAATAGTGTGAATAATATTAGGTAAACATACCAAATAAAACGATGACGTGAATTTCCATTAACTGAATTGGTTGGGGAATGTATCATATATGTTTAACCACTGTCTACCTTGAACAGCGATGTTTATTAGAGTGGGTGTAGATTGGAAGCAAGATAAGGGCGACCAAAACAAATGGTGGCATCAGTCCATGAAGTTATTGACTGTCAGACTGAGCGATGATGGTAGGTGTAAATCACCTGGTTCGATTCTGTGCAATAGTCATGATTATTAGTTGGAGACATCGAGTGATATAGATCGAAATCGGTTATAATGGTGTACACTTGTTCACTCTTTTTCTTTTCTTGGATTTTGAGTTTTAAAATTTTACCATACTTTTTATTCTACGAATTCCTCCTTTCTTCTCAATTGATATTGCCTGTATCATATATTTTCTACTAGCATTAATATTGTTAGTACTTTTACTTGTCTGAACCTTGTCTAGATAATTTAATCTTACTGTGTCGGTATAGTGTAGCGATTTCAGACACTTGGTTTACATTATTAGAGCAGTTGATTAAACCGACTTAAGTAGAGCGGAACTTGAATTTCCAGCTTCGTAGTTGAAAGTCAAGTGCTTAAACGACTACAGACCGTAACTAATAACTTGACGCGGTGACTAATTTTACCAAATTATGGTGACCCATTCAGGGTATAGATGGTAAAAAATTTGTTTTTTGAAGTCCTGTTATGCTAGGTAGGTCAGCTGTATGGAAATAAAACCAAGAACAGCAAACGTAAGATACGAGGGCAGAATGGTACTCCTGACTGTACTGGTGATATGGTGAACCAAGCAGAAGTAGCCAAATGAGGTCAATCGATAGTAATCAGGGGTGGCCTGAAGGACATTTGCATATCATTCTCTAAGAAATGGATTGATTTTCTGGGAGGTAGAGATGTATGCATGTAAGCGTATTTTTGGATTCTATTTAATAGCCCAATATATGTTTACTCGTTCACTCTTGTGTTCTCGCTCAAGTAGTTAGGTGGGAGGAAGTTAGCGTGTAGCACATCGTGTACCAATATCAGAATGCGGACACTGCCCATCACAACGTAAAGTATGGCAGCAGCGAGGTCTTTCCCACAAATAACCAGTATATCTAGCGGTATTTATTCTCATACCAGGAGGGGCAGGAAAATGTCGTCCACTAAGATACTATAATTTATGTTACCACAAGAATTTTCGGTACCACTAGTATAGGTTGAAAACTGAAATCGATAAATCAACAGCTGCTCAAATAAAATCTATGCGTGACTAGACTCAGACAGTTATCCCTTAAAAGAAGTGCACTTGCACTATTTTAACTAATTTTTAGTTATATCCGATAGCTGATCTTGAACCACTAATTTCTGATGCGTTTCCCCAGGAATCTAACGATGAAGCTTAAATTCTCAAAATGCACATGTTTGTCCAATCATAAGTAAGCGATAGGTAGTAAACTTACTATGGCCTTTCTATTTTATTTCAACGGATAATGTAACACAACCACAATACCAAACGAATGATATCATACAACAAAAACCAAATGATAGACCACTTATCTATTGAATCTTTGAAAGTATGTCGTTAGTTCATTTTTATATATTTAAATACAATTATTTTCATGGTATTCGTTTGAGATCTAGAAGTCCTGAGGTTGAACCATCATCTATGTACTGTCGTGACTTTTTGTATGTTGTAAAGCGATGGCTCCTGTACTAAGAAAAGACACTTATGCTTTCCGGTTTTTGAATGGCTTTTCAATTAACATCTGCCAATCTGTACTCATACGAGATATAATCATTACATAATGCAACATGTAAACTTGACAGAAAAGATAGCAACCGAAAGAAAGCATTAAGTAGGATTATGAAGTAGAAAGAAAAAAAAGTTAAATGAATCCATTTACATAACAATTATGAAAAATTCCATACAAATCACCATAATTTTATACTTGTTATTAATCATGGGGTATAAAGTTAAGTTAACTTATTCACAGTAATTATCTGTACTTCATTTGATCTTAGTATTATTTAATTGGTACCTGTATTACATATGTAATATGTTGATAAAGTGACAGAGATTACATATAAAACTATCTGAAGGTAGCTCCCAAATGCCCTGGTACGGCCGAGAGTGGGGAGAGTCCGCTCTCCCTCTCGAAATGCTCTCACATGGCCACGCGTATATAGCCTCTGTCAGGGAAGTCCTACTCACTGCCTTCTCGTACCACGGGTGTTGTTTACGAAAATGAGAGGACGAAAAGCGAATGTCCGGCGCTTTAACCAGATTCCAAAGCAATGGTGCACATGGGCTACAGTATCCTGCAGGAACAAATGGCGTATGAACCAATCGTTGGTGACGGGCTACCATGGGACTGCATCTTCATACGATGCTCCACTGCCTTGTGGATCAGACCTTCAGGTCAAAGGCTCGGGGAGTGGCCCCTTAAGAAAACCACCTGCTTCGGTTTGGGCACCCGAGCAGTATCACAGCCCTCACACATATCGAATGAGATTTGTGTGGCGCATATCTATTTGCTGCCTCCTTGTACCAATATCTATTTGTTAAAATAAATAAATAAATATGAAAATTGATTTGAATTGAACATTTCATGATTATCTTATGTTATTCATTAGTTACTATGTGCTTAAGTGATTCGAATTCTTAAGTTTTTCTCATAATTCACAGGTTCACGAATGTTAAACATACATTATTTTATATTTAAGTTTATTTTTAAGGATATAATTATTATTATTTTTAAAGATTTAACTTTTTATAATTAATTTTTCCCTTAGTTTAAATTAAACTAGGTTAGTTATAAATTGTAGAGTTAGTATGAAACGTGATATCATCTGTCCATTAAAAATGGACAAGTATATATATATATATTCGATGAAACAAATCAAGAAACTAAGTAGAGAGAAAAGCATATGCACACAAATTCAGATAGAGAAAAGTAGCGCGTGATTTTTATGATTTTCGGACAAAATGAGTTTTTAAAGTGCATAGTATATAATATAAGGATAAATCTTATTGGATAGTACAGAAAAACAACAATAACAGCTAATATAAATTGGAAGCATTTTTTTTTTTCATCACGAGATAATTTTGGCTGAAAAAAGCATTAGATACATAGGGAATAATGAACAATTCTCTTTCTCCTTAAATAAAAATCAATATTTATAGAAATGTCAACACATGTGATTTAACTGATGGACTTTAAATCTCACACGACAAACATGATAGTTTCAAGTTAATGAATTGGAATTCAGCAAGCCATAGTTTTAAACTTAATAGAGTAAAGAACTCATTACTGATATTTTTTATTTTCATAAATCAGGAGTGTCCCACTTGAACTCCATTCTTTGCTCTTATAATAGTTTAATCGATAAAAGATTTAATGTTCTGAAAAAAAACACATCTGTAAGCTAATTTTAGTGAAAACGAACTCATATTACAACACAACGCAACTTGACAATTAAGTATATGTCCTTACACTATGCCAAACACTATATACCAACTGTATGAAGATTTACAAGAATAAATAGGTGATCGATTTTAAAAGATATACTGGGGGTTCGAACTGCTCAGATTTCTTCCCAACACACAGCCACACAATGGAATGAAGCTATAATTATCTGAATGGAACAAGTCCAACAATCCACATTATAATTAAAACTATTGGAGTAAAAAACAATGATCAAGAGTAAAATAAGTCATTAGAACACAATTGTTTTAGTTAACACAAAGGAATACTAGTGTAATTTCGAAAACACTTATCAACTTTATATATATACTATCACGATCAATATCAGACCAGTGATTTTAAGGCTTTTAGACACGTGTGTAACTGCAATCCAACCAACCAACCAACAAAACTAGTTAAAATTATTAGGTCACGTTTACAACATATGTATACTATTTAACAATACATATAATCATGTGTACGCATGCGCACATAGTAAGATTAGAATGAAACTAAGAGCGAGTGAGAGAGATCATGAGGTGAAAAGGATCAATGAAATTTGATGTGTTACAATATGAAATTTTCTTGATCTTTCTATGCAATAAGGCTGAAAAGTAATTATTAATTGAAGCCACTTACTATTGACAGAGCAATGATTATTTACTTTCATTTGTTAATATTTTATTGAATTATTTAATACACCTGAAAAAATACTTCTCTGTTATTCTTATTTTGTCTGGTAGCTAATATATTAAGTAGTAAATATGTACCAGAGAATAGCTGAGATCGCTCACAACGTTCCCAGTGTTCGATAGGTCAGCTATTTTCCTATTCAATAGTAGGTGATTAACTACTAGATATTAGAGCATAATTTTCATCAGAGATATTATTCAAATCACTAGATTTAATATATATTTGTACTTTTCATTCAATTGATTGGTGTGAGCTACACTAACACGTACATAGCAGATAGTTGTGGTTAACTCCAGAAGTTTGAAATGAAGTATTTAGTGAACATTGCACTCCATTATATAGCACTCACACATCAAATGGATTGAAAAGTGGCCGAAAGTGATGGGTAAAAAACAGCTATTCAACATTGGAAACGTTGAAGATAAGTAGTGGAATTGGATTTAAGGATATAACAATGAATTAAAGTTAGTTAACTTACAATCAGTTAAATAGTTTTTACAGAAGAAATTAAAATGTAATGGCATGGTTCTATGTCATTGGTAAACATTATTCAGATGAATATTAAAAAATTCGAAATAATAATGGTATCAATATAGTGAAAAAGAATAAATGTTGAATATGGTTGGAAAAGAGAATAAATTCGAGAAATATAAGTTTGAAATGATATTGGAGCTAAAAGCTTAGGATCACATCTTTTGTCAAGTACATATAAAATGAATTTAAGATCTTAATTCAGTGTTTCTCTTTATTCTTGACAAAGAAATGTGTGATATTTATCCGATACACAAATTCAAGAGTGGTGCAAACGCCCAGAGTATGACGAAACAACTACATAATGATTTTCTCAACAATTCTGACACTGATTTGATTGTTTCACTCATTCAAATTAACTTCACACGATCATAGTTCTATAGAATAGTATGGTATAGGTTGAACAAGTGAAAAATAATATTAGTACCAACCAAAATGTTGTAGATTACTTAACAATATATCATCTAAATTTAGTGTTACCTTTGATAGCTAAAATATGAGTACGCTTACAATAAAATGGAGTTCTTCTTCATCCTGGCTATCTCGACCTGACTGTTAGCTAGTCAGTAAAATGATACCTTGGGAAAATCATGTTTAGATTCCTTATTACATTGTGGTGTATGCTAATTATGTCTGTCGACATACGTAGTATGTAACACCAATCAGAAGTGGAATGCCTGGCAGCAGTAGGTTGAGAAGTTCGAATCGAAGAGGGCGGTAATGTAAACAGAGAGCAATTGTAATACCAATGAAAGACGATGAAGTTTGTGATAATTGATGGAGAATTTGCAAATGAAGTATTTAATGTATGGTTTTCACATCTTACCAAAGAACCCTGTAATTTTGCACTAAACAATAAATTGGTTTTCCCCTCCTGAGTTCGCGTTTACTACAATAATACCTAAATGATTAGTTTTCCAAATTATTCATTAGTGCTGTTAGAGGTATGAGGGTGGCTGTCACTTCCTGGTTGCCTACACCGTGGAAGATTGCTTTATACTGAGGAACCTGAAAAGAAAATCGAGTCATTGGTGGTCTTAATAACTTGGGAGATGGCCACACCGCTCAATGGAAAACAGCTTGAGCTAGGCAACACACACAGAATCTTTGAGAGTACTTTTTGATAAATAAGCTCTGTTATTTTAAGCCCTTACCATTGGCAACAGAAATCCATGGAACACGTTGAGGTGTAATATTTCCTCCACCAACCTTCTCTAACTACTTCTTTTCTCTGTGGAAAGTCAGCATCGCTATAAATACTGGCTGTTACACCCTTGTACAGTTGCAGATAAAACTTCGTCCTTCGGTCATGAATTTGGTGCTTCTGGTTTTGCTGTTCTTTAGCTAATCTATCTGGTATCCATGGTCTTAAAGAAACGTGTCCCAGTTAATCTAACTTGACTAGGTCAGCACAATAAGTAAGTCCGACTAACTTGTCAAGGTAGTAGCAGCAGTCGGGATATCTGTTTTGATAACAAACTAATTGCCATCTGAGTTTTGACAGATAGAACTAAGTTTAGAAAGATATTTCTGAATGATTGAAAATTATTACATTGCTCAATTGGTTTGGCAGCTAACCGAATATCATACATCATATTTATGTTTAGAACTATGGTAAAGCATTAATTGCAAAGAAGCATTTCTGAATTTGTATATTTTAATATTTCTATGAGAATATTTAACACGCATTCCTTGAAACGCGAGAAATGCTACGAAGACATCTATGATTCGAAATCTTCAGCCTATCAGTATGTTCTTTCACAGACCATGTTCTACAGCCATAAAGGAGAACAGGGAGGATTGCTGCACAGTATATAACCCATTTTGTTAACAGACAGACACTTTACCTACACTACAAGTGACACAAGCTAGGAAATGCCAACCGAGCTTTCTGTATCATGCCGAGATGTCGTCAGGCACCAACCCACACAAGCTGATGAGACTTCTGAAATAAGTGAAGCGGTCGATACACTGAAACCACTACACTCCTTATCAATAGTTCAGATGCAGACCAATCTTGAAGCAGCATTTTGCATCCAGAGAGAATGAGAGTTCTACCATTAAACTATCTAGCTCAGAAAACATAACATTATCAAAAGCATTCACCCGAGCTGTACATCTCAAACATTTTCCAAGAAATAATTCTCCTATGACAACAACATGGATCGGATTTCAAATCTGTTATTCTTGTAGCTTAAATCCAGTGTTTCAATGGACAGTATCGTGCTCCCCAATTGGAGATTAAATAAAATTTGGTTGTTAAATTGATATCACCTGAGGATCCGTTGAAGACTGGAGATCATTAGTCAGTTGTTGATGAATCAAAGGAACCTTGATAGTCGTGAACTCGACCTCTAATGGAGCCATGGGTATGGACTGCTCAAGAGTTGTACACCAGGATAAAACAGCTATTCAGTGCTAAATTTTCTCCTGATTAGTGTGTTAATTCAAAATGAAACGTAACTCCAATCTAACCCAAAATATCCTGGGTTTATTTAACCTTTAAAGTAATCAATGATTAGAACTGTTCTACATAGCCTTTTCAAATGAGAAGAAATAGTTGCCCACATCTCCCCGATCTCGACTGATTTTTCACCGCTCCTGTGATAAACTGAAAATAGACTACTTAATTTCTATGACTGCAGTTTGATAGTACTAAAATTGATGGTTATTGATGAATGGTTATCATATCAAAAAATGATACACACTGAAATTTATACTGATAACACTGTTAAGATAATAAAAGATTCGGGATTAAGTGATCCGATGAAGAAAATACAAAACCGATTGGAAAAAAAATAAATCAACAAGTGATTGCATTCATGAATATAAATGAAAAGAATGTTGATTTTTAATCAACCATGGTTTAGTATTCTAAGCACTTTGATCATAAGTTAAAGTTAAAAACATGTATTACATATATCTGAAAGCACAACAATAAATGAGATCATGAACCGATCAATTTTAGACCACCGAAAACCTGGAAGCTCTGAACGACTGTTTAGTCTCATTATGGGACTCCTTAGCAGTGTCTATTCATGACCCTACATGCGGAGTTCCGTACTAGGACGAGATGGCCGTCCATTGTTTTCAGAATTTTAATAGTGGTCCAACATTGATTGGTTCATGATTTCAAAGAGGATCAGTACTTTGTTGAGTATCTCATCATGCTTATTATAAAGGACATTAGTCAATCCATATGACTTATTATTAATAAATAACACATGTTACAACAATATGTTTAAATTGTTGCAACTATTCTTCATACTGAAATTTAAAAGTCAATAATAAGCCAAAAACAAGTCATGATCAGCAGAAAACATAGTGAATAAAGGTCATCCTATCCATGCTATATGACTAAGCATTAATTTATGTTTAAAGTTAATTTCAGATGGGTTTTTTTGTGGAGATTGTAGTAATTTCAATGGTTAAGATCATGAGTCAGTTGAAGTTAGACCACCATGGAAGACCTGGAAACACTGGACGGCCGTTTCGTCCTACTGTGGGACTCCTCAGCAGTGCGCATCCACGACCTCGCCCCCTGCGAGATTCGAACCCAGGACCTACTGGTTTCGCGCCCGAGCACTTAACCACTAGACCACTGAGTCCCACAATAGGACGAAACGGCCGTCCAGTGTTTCCAGGTCTTCCATGGTGGTCTAACTTCAACTGACTCATGATCTTAACCATTGAAATTACTACAATCTCCACAAAAACCCATCTGATATTAATCAACATATGCTCACTAGTGACTGGCTTCACGAGGTATATCCTGGAGTTCTAGTGAGAAGTAGTGACCAGTGGAGTTCAACCAGGTCTGTTGTGAGATAGTAACTCACTGAAGACAATGGTGAATGTGTCGCTCAATTTCGTGGATTAGTTGAAGTTAGACATTAACACCGTTGGATGCCGGCTCAGTGGTCTAGTGGTTAAGTGCTCGGGCGCGAAACCAGTAGGTCCTGGGTTCGAATCTCGCAGGGGGCGAGGTCGTGGATGCGCACTGCTGAGGAGTCCCACAATAGGACGAAACGGCCGTCCAGTGTTTCCAGGTCTTCCATGGTGGTCTAACTTCAACTGACTCATGATCTTAACCATTGAAATTTAAAGTTAATTATTGAAAAGATTTCTTTTTGAAGCTGAAATTGTTTATGAGAAGAACCCTATTAGTCAGTCTATATATACACATATATGTGAAAGAAATGCGGTATTATTGTAATTCAGTGACCTAGTGTACACATAACATGGAAAAAAACTATTGAGAGAAGAATCCAAGTGAGATAACACAATGCATCACACATGTATTTGTTCGTAGCTTTTTATTAGTATTGAAAATCTAGTTATCCTTGTTTTTATCAGGATTTAGTTTAAATTGTCGACCACATACAAGTTAATGTACCCGACATTAAACTAAACATTTTGCGTCAGAACTTGTAGTAGCACTCTACTATCTAAAATATGGTACATGGAGTGAAATTTCGAACAAGCAAGTTAATGTTCTCTTTTCAGATAGATACATTTTGTCTGTTAATTTGTTAATAAAGTTGTTACTCACTTTGTGTTGGTTTACCTTCATTGTGTTGTAAAATATGACTTATTACATTAAGTTCTTAATTATCCTGGTCTGTATGGTACTTAATACATCAATGAAGTACTATACAGAATGAGAAGAAATTAGTCATGCAGAAAATTCAAATTAAATCAGTAGTATGAAGGTTCAAACCTGCATAACATTTAATTAATAAGTAGTCTATGAATAAAACGAATGAAGGTAGATATTTTTAATATCAAACTAAAAATCACATAAGTGTAATAGTGAAAATCCAAACATGAACAGAAAAAAAATACTGACAGTAACGAAATTCATACAAATTTCTTTACTTAAATGTTACTCTAGCAACATTCTCGGTTTGTATTTTATAAAAAGGTGTTTTAATAAAACGGGGGATTACTTGTAAATTGGACTGCTCAGAACAACAACAAATCAACGAACTACTTTCCATACATGTCCTTAGCTCTAGTTAGTCCAAAAAATCGAATCTTGAGTAGATTTCTTTGTGAAATTAAAGAATATTGGACGGCATAACAAACAATCATTTTTCATAGATAGATACCTTTACAATATCTTTGTGAGAAGAGCGAAGAGACGACTAATTAAAATAGAAATCGACTAGAAAGAGAAAAGTATCTTTCATGATAGCAGAAATGTAGTTCAATAATAAAATAAATCCAAACTTGTAAAAATATCAAAAAAATAACAGTAATACCTAATACAAACGCTTTGCGGATGAATTAAACAATCTTCCAACTACGAGCCAACAGAAACGTAGAAATCTTTTTTTTCAACGCCCAATTGCTTTCATACATATAAGTTCGTTGGTTAATCACGTATACAACTACATATATACTAGTTGCTTATCTATTATTTAAAAATGCAGATAAAACTAATTTCGATTAGACTATTTATGTAATAAACTCAGTCAGTCATAATAATTAATACAGAACCTGGCACATAAATGCGCCAGTTTAAGTTGCCACACATCAGTACAGAGAGATGCTCAAGTAGCAGAAGTAGTTAAAGTATTGGTGGTAAAAGAAAAGATTAGGCACTAAACATATAAATCAGAAAGGAAATCTGGCTCTTTGGAATAAAAAAGGGGAATTTATCTGTGCGATTGTAAGCGATTCTGAGCCGTGATAATCATCATCGCTAACCATTAGTTATAGTAATCGTGGGGACCCCAATTAGGTAGTCTGTACATAACAACATGGCTCAGTCCAACAACCAACAACTTCATGGACTGGTGTTACGTTTGGTCCCTCTTAACTTTATTCTAATGCACTCTTACATCAGCTAAAGTTGGAAGCCGAGGTCACTGTTGGTAGTACACAGGTAATACATGTCTAAACCATCTCAGTTGATGAAGATTAAGAACCTTATCAACCTATTTGAGATTTTTACCCAGTACCCAGCAACATCTCGGTCAACCTTGTTTTTATAACTAGGTAAGTATGACCTCAGTCATTCCTGGAACCTACTTTTGGTTTTTTTTTATTACTCAATTCAATTCTAATGGGTCTTCTTAGTGCAGATTTTCTGTGTCCAGTAAGGCGCAAGCAGATGCGTACCAGTATTACAGCATGGTCGGAGTCCAAGCAGGTATTCCAGAAGGAGTGACAATCTTCTATCGAGCCTCTCCAACGATCATTGATGGCAATATGGTCTATTTGAGTCCATCGTTGGTTTGGCGCAGGCGGTCGCCATTTTAGACGATGTCCCTCCTTATGCTTAAAACTAGTGTTTACTAAAAATAAACGATTTTTTGAGCACAGTTGCAGCAGACGATCACCATTATGTGTTCGCTGAGCGGAAATATCAAATTCCTACCTAAATGTCTTTCTGTTTGATTTAAGCTCCCTACCTGGGCATTAAAGTCAACCGCTAAGAGTACTATGTCTGAGTCGTTTAGCTTTCAGAAGAAGTTCAGAAAGCTTTCTGTAAAAGTCATCTTTCACTTCATCCAGGCTGCAGTCAGTGGGAGCGTAGGAAGAAACGACGAAAAGGCAATGACGTGTGTCCCTATCCTTCCGAGCTGTTACGGGGCCGTTTAGCCGAACAGCATATAGATGACTGTTAACGGGGATCCACTCTAACAGTGCTTGTTCCGCCCTCATGCTTAGTGCTATTCCTACACATACCAGTCCACGAGAACTAGCCATCGGGTCACCAGATACACAGAGGGTGTATCTCGTCGGCTCGCCATTTTAGCGAGGTGAGGTCAAGTGAATGAACACACTAGGATCCTGTATGCGTGTTTCGGAAACACAGAATACATCAATGGTGCGAGATTCTAGGGTTTTAACCAAGGAGGCTTGCTAACTGATTCGACATAGGGCGCGTAGATTGAAGGCACCAATGTGTAGTTTGAAGCGAGGATTCAGAAGACCTGGGACAGTGTTTTGCGCACTAGAATCGTTGGCTATGGTGACACTTGAAGAGGAAGCCGAAAGAGAGAGTTTAGAGTTGACTGTCAGTGGAGGACAAACAATAGGAATTGAAGAGCGTGGTTGATTATGAATGCTGTTGGAGGTATGAGGACAGTTATCACTTCCCGGTTGCCTACACCATGGAAGGGTTCTTCTAGGAGTACTTTAAAAGGAAATTGAATTAAAGGTGGTCTTAATGACCTGAGAGAGTGACCGCAGTGCCCAAGGGACAACTGCTCGATGTCGGCCACACACAACCATTTTGTAGGTAATTTTAGTGTTAGCTCCGTACTTGTTGAGACCTTACCGCCGGAGACGGATATCCGTGGGATAAGGCGAGGTGTGCATTTTAGGGTCGACCTTTTCTAACCTCAACCCTCCTTGTGGGAAGGCAGCATCGCTGTTATGCTGGTTGTCTGAAGGACACATCTTACTGCCGTCACACCTCTGTACAGTCAGCATTACGACTTCACCCTCAGACCTTGGGTTTGCTGCTTTTAGTTTTAGTGCTCTTCAACTGACCTGTCTGGCATGGTAGGACCTTGAGGAACGATTGTTCCAGCCAGTGTAGTTCGATTGGTTCATCACGATAAGCAAACCTGACCACCACGTCCAGGTAGCAACAACGGTCGGGAAAAATTAAGGATGATTAGACTTAATGTTAACATAAAATCGTGACAGTGTTGACTTTTGGTCTATGTTGCGTAGGGAAACAAACGCTTTCTAACAAATGTTATCAAACTTATAGTATAAAATTCAATGATAACAATACTAAAATATTCATTCTTTAACTTCCTGCAAAATTTAAATGACTGAATGTCTTGCAGTCATACTTCCCCTTTTTTGTTCACATCTGTCTTCAGTGGAATTTGTCACATTCCATATCTGACACAACGAAAGCAAATTAACAAGATAGAGAGTGATCACAACAAGAGAATAATATCAATAGTAGCCAAAAGCTGAGTAAAAATATATTGAAATAGGTGCAAATGAAACTAGGGGAAGAAAGATACCAGCTAATATTGAAACTTAAGTTTTAGAATAATATGAAGGACAAGTATATCTATCATCAATTTTCACCCATATTACTGAAAGTCTTAAACCATACATCATGATAATCTCATAGACTACAACTATCAATTTCGTAAATCATAAAATTGTTCAAATGAATAATTGCATGGAATGATAACTTCTATGAATCTGCCTCCACCTGTCTAAACCTCATTCTAACCTACTTCTGTTCTTGTTAGGATCTGAGTTATACCCAGTAGATTAATTATTGCTTTATATGATGGAAAGAAAAATCAATTTTCGATTGATTTACTTATTATGAGCTTTGTTCAACATTACTTCCCTTCTAATTCAATGTGATGATCATTCACGGTAGTACTTGTTTTCTTTGTCGTATGATATTTTATTCTGTATAACATACATTATTCTTGTATTCCATTGAGATGAATTATGCTCAGTCTGTGATTTGTTATAACTCTAAGCATTTTTCATATATGTGATTTCATCCTAATTATTAATCAAAATGGGTGTACAATCAATACATAAATGAGTGTATTTTAGACTATTTGGATCATCGTTCGTCGTCGTGTTTGGGGCTAATAAATATTCACTTATACCAGTCTTTCTGTTCTTACTTCGCATAGTGGGAATTACAGGGGTCCCTCGTTCCTAGTATAAGTGATCAGCGCTTTTTCCGGCACAACAATTCTACAGAACATAGTGAGTCGTAATAATCATTTTTTGTTATTTATTGTGCGTTGATAAATTCATGGAAAGAGATCAACAACTATAAACAAAGTTTACCTAAGATCACAGCAAAACGAATGATCTAATTATTAAAAAATTAAATATAGACAATGTAAAAAGTTGGTAATAAAACGGTGTCATCGCAACCGAGTTCCAACCATGTAACTTGAAGGTTTCCAAACAACTGGTAGAAAAAAACACACCACGGAATAAGGTGAGTACATGAATACTACCAGTCTACTACTGACTTATCTTCATGATGTTTTTTATCCACTTCACTCAGTGATACAGCAAAGTAAAATCATTACGACAACTCAATATCAAAAAGATTATAGCTTATGGTGTTCACTAGAAAATTTCTTAAAAAAACATCATAGTCATCAACGTTTAGGTGAATAAAGTCATCTAGTTATTATTATTATACATACAATGGGACTCATCAATAATCCTTGTTTTGTTCGTTCCATTTCCTTTATCATCAAGAAATAAAAAGATTGTGAGTTTACTATACTGTATTTGTACATATTTGGAATAGAATGAGTATTTTCCTTTGGTTTTGGTTATTTTTCTTTTTACGTATTTATTCGTAATTACCGTAGGTGTTGAAAAAACAGGTCTTAAACATATTAACTTTAAGTACAATTATCATGATTGCCACCTTTTAAATCAATTTGACTGACACTGTTTCTTGTAGTTTATTGTGTTTTCACTAAACTATGTTCAAATAAAACTAAAAACTCATTGAATATGCTTAATATTTAAACAACCCTATGTTTATGTCAGAGAGCGACACATGGATAAAAATGGAGGCAATTATACCTTATGGAAATTTAATCTGAGCATGTACCTCTAAAAAATCTTCCACATCTCTAACACTCGTAAAATAATTACAGGCAATTTAATTCGGAAGCTAGACTACAGGGTTACGCTTCACCCCATATCAATGAATTAATGGCTATCTTCAAAATATAAGTGTCTAAAAATAGGCTAATTGCTGAATCGTCATGTCTCATGTATGACGAAATTATAGATCTTAACAAGGAAACACATTTAAACTAGTTTAGTAGAAATCAACAACAGGAACTGGCGAAAAGTATATGAAATAATCAAATAGGAGTTCATTCATAAGAGTTCAGTGGTTATATCATGATATTATCTGTATTTATTCTGTGGTTTTCATGAAACTTATATTAGCTTAAATAATGACCACATACTGATTCATATACTAGACATTAAGCCAAACCTAATGTATAGTACAAGTGTAACTCAGTTACTGGGTACCGGTTTATCCACTCAACTTAAAACCACACTGTGACCTAGTGGTACTACCCAGCCCCCGAAACCGAAAAAGGTGGAGTGTGAAGTTTGAAGCCAAGTATTCCAGCTACTATATCACTTCGTTGCGTAACAGAAACGATGAAACAGTTATCCAAGGTTTGATTGCTATTTGATTAGAAGAAATAAAGCTAAAAACAATCAACAGATTTAGTTTTAAACCACAATTAATCATGATCTACATTATTTAGCTATATCATCTCTAAAGGAATTTGGACGTTATACGGAAAGGCTTAGAATTGGTAATCATGGAGTGAATACATTTGATCTTAATATTTTCTTAGGTCGTGATTTTCGAAATTTTCCAATACTTCTTTTGTTTAGCAAATTCATTATTTCTTATGGAATCATAATGCCTAAGCATAAACGTTTCTATAACTAATCATAGTGTTACTACTTCTAATACCAATTTTATCTCAACGTGCCAATGTGGTGTGACAATTTGGACAGATTCACATATGTGCCAGGTTTCTCGATGCATAAGATAAGTTGACTGAGGGACTTTAGATAAACTATTAGACAATAAGGTATGATAGCTATTTTCCCATACAAAGAGTCGTTTCATAAACTGAACACTCTCCTACCTCATAAAACCAGTTCTGAAGATAACGATATGGTATCTAATGAACCAATATATTTAGAACCCGTACGAACATTAGAACTGAAGTTTAGAAGTACCTCCCTTCTCAAAATACGGTGTTCTCAAACACGTAAACATCACCTGATATTAAAATTATTTCCATAGTATTATTACCGAATATAGGCAACTTCATCAAGACAACTATAATCGAACAAGAAGCCCTTAAATATTCTCACCTTGAGGTCATGTCTTACAGTCGAAAACCAGAAATAACCATCACAGAGTACTGGACGTTCAGTCTTTTAAAATCAGTCCATATTTTATAGAGTATTATGACTCTAAGTTAGACCAAGAAAGTCATCCACAGCGCATTGTAAGGCCAGAAAAGTTTGAAAAGTTTTCCGAAGCAAAACAAATGTCGACTGACTTCTACAAAATACTGCAATGTGATATGAAATTATGGAGTTTATTTGTCCACATAAATATGGACACAGGGTGTGGTGAAGTTGTTTTATAGACCATCCGTTTAGACTAGGGTTTACCTTTACTTTCGAAGGTTATTACTTAAATATGGTGAGCAGGTGGTTAGTGCTGTTACATTATAATCATGGTTCAGCCCGAGCAAGTATAAATTACAGGGAAGTAAATACTCAAAGGAGTCTCAGTTATAATCAATTTAGAGCCTGGTACAACCGAGAGTTAACCCAAGTTGTTATATTAATTCCATGCATTTTACAATGTGTAGCTTAACATACTCTATACCGACCCACATCCAGTACCGCTAATTGTTTCTTAGCTAGATCACAAACGGTGTCTACTGTATACATTCAAGCATCTATTACATGAGATTTCGAGTGACACAAGCTAGTTTAGTCGAATCAGTACACAATCTTAGAAGTCATTAAATGAATTTTAGCAATAGATTAAATGTGATAGTTTAAAAAAACAACTATTGGTAATGAATACGTAGAAGTTAGTAAATGATCTACATAGATAATTAGTATAGTATCATGTACATATTTTAAGTTAAAAAAAAGTATACATTTTTGTTTTAGTGGAAATCCGCAACAATAAAGTTCAATTCAGTTGAAACATAACAACATAAAGCAATTAAACTAACCTAATTCGCCAGCCGCAATATCCGTCATTAATGGATCAGTTAAATTTAATTTAGGCTGTTCATCGTCGCCATTATCAGCATCAACATCATTATCATTCATAATAATACTCGGAAAGTCAATATTTTTATCATGTACTTGGTTTATACTTCTACTTGTCATATGACTGAGGTTATCTGAGAATGGATCACAGCACCGACATGAGCATGTAATGACTTTTCTACAAGGGAATATTGAATTTATTGGATATATCTGATTTGGTGAGCAAAAGGATGAGTTTGTTGATTTTGGTAAAGCAAATGCAGACTGTACAGAATTATAATGGACAGTGGTATTGGCCGATGCCAGTCTTTCATACCTTCCAGAGAGTAAATAATCCATATCACAGTCTAGATCATCACACAACCTTGATTGTTCTTTAAAATCTGAAGACCAAGAAGACATTCCCACGTAGAGTTAGAAATAGGAAACCAAGAACTAATAGTTTTACAGTAAATTTCTCCGAATGCTATTTTTTGCTTTCAAGTGTTGTGTACATATGTACCAGTGCGTTCACATTGAGCTACAATAGTAAAAAAGAAAATAAGCACCAATAAAAGATGAGTATATATATATATATATATATATATATATATATATATATATAGCTTAGTTGGGTAAGTGCTTAAGTCCTTAAACATTAAAAACTATCGATGACTTGGTAAAAGTATTAATACCCTAAAATGTTTGGATACCGCTAGAAACTTTCCAATTGAAATGAACCCGGTCTTCATATAGCTGTGTTATTAATATTTCAAATCAAATAATGTAGTTTTTCATGTAGTACTGGTCACCAAATGAACAATAAATCAAGGAACTACTTAATAGATTTCACCTCAGTACGACCCATTAAGTGAGGACTAAGTGTCTGGGGAGTAATAATGCCACCCATAGAATAAGTGACTTATTTAACCAAGTACGTGCACGCTGGAATGGATTAGAGTTGTTACACACTAGTAAGGCTGTGGGTACTACCGGTGACAGGGTATCACGGCTTATCTATCGCAAAAACCAAATATAAACTATATTAGTCATCTTTTTTTACCATATTTTTAAACGAATCCACATGCTAGTCAGGTTATTTTAAAATCTGTTTGATTAAAAACAGAGACAGGCAGACATCATCAATTCTATATTGTACCAAAATATAATATTGAATAAAGCCATCAATAATAATAATAATAATAATAATAATAATAATAATAATAATACAACATAGTATAGGTCTGTGTTGGACCAAGTCCCCATACCACAGTACGACCAGATGGAAATAACAACAGACATCAAAATACTGTGGTAGCAATAAAAGTAAGAAATAATAAACCTTGGTAATATCGTTCGGAAAAACGGAGCGTAGAAGTGTGTGTAGAGGGACACCTGGACTCAAGATTGAGAAGATAAAAAAAGAATGCACTTGCATTAGTCCCACCGATTCTGATTCATGACATCTTACGTCTCCAATCATTGATCGGTGTTATCATGCGGACCTTAACCAGGTAATCTGCATCTACCAACATGGTTTGCACTAACAGTCAATGGTTTCATAGACTGATGCCACGTTCGGTTTGCCCGCCCCTGGCTTTCTTCTGATCCACTTTAGCATTAATGAGCATCGCTTGTCGAAGTAGGTGGTTGTTAGGCATAGGTAACGGACGTCCTAACTACCTTGGTCGGTGAAATTTTACTACTTTATCAAATAGTTTGTCACCTATGCCAAGTACCATTTGCCTAACCTCTACATCACTTACTCAGACCAAAAACGACAAAATTCAGGTATGGTGTTGGCGTATTTCTGATTAAACTAGAGCGTGGCTGAAGTAAGACTTTGCATGGATGGATACCGTATTTGATGATACTGTTTTTCCACAAATCAGTAATTTGAACTATCAAGTAAAGCAGTCGAAAGTGGAAAGTAATGAAGATACTAAAAACTCAAACAACAAAATAAGCCAATGCATAATTATCCTAACATCACTGACTGGACGTATTTGAAGAGTTCCAATTGCTCTATTTGAGGAAAAACTTTGTCCGGTTTGGGTAAATTTAGGGGGAATCGTTATAGAAAACTTTGGGAAGATGTCATAAAACCCTGAAATTTCCTCAGGTCTGAGAAAAATTCTCGAAGTTTTGGGTTTTCCCCAACCTTTTCACAGAATCTTATGACACTTTGAAGTTTTCCTCAAACTCTGAGGAAGACTACCATTTTTCTTACGACTTTTGGAAAAACCACAAAATTTAACCAAGATAGTGTGAGATTGGGTTAATAGGTTGGATGTTAAGGAAATATTAATACTTTTTCAGTTTATTATCCTCTGACCGAAATGCCAGCTGATGTAGAAAATGAAGGGTCAGATGTACTCACATTTTTGAGTGTTGAAAAGTGGAAACAGCAGTAGGTCTATTTTCAATAGGTTACATTTCAAGCATCACTTTCTTAAAGTTCGATTTTCCATGTTTCTACACATAATTTTTTTGCCTTTCTACAATATGGAGATGAGGAAATTTCGAAATAAAGGTGTAGCTATCAATAGGACGGCCACTATATATATATCTTTGGTCAAGATTTTAGCAGAGGCATTTAGAAACTACGGAGTCTTCGTATGAAAACGATGGGATTGAGAAGTTGCTTAAGTTGATCTACTTATCTCCTACAAACATGGTTACATATCAAAGCTTCTCTATATGGTTGAGCAAAAACTGACGTGACATTTCTTAAGAACAAAAACATACTCTCCTGGCTACTTCAAATTAATCATCATTAAGAAGGTCAATTAGTATCGACAAAGTTGAAAAGTTAAACAAAGTCAATCACCATGACTAAAATGTCTTCTAGTACAGACAATAAACAAACATTTTCTCTATACTAATGTCAAAATTGCTACTCAGGGATTTTAAAACGACATATAAGAACTAAAGTGACTTTGCGTAGAGCTTGGAAAAATATATAAGGTTTCTTTGACCCTAAATTTTAGTGACAAGCCATTCCTCATCTTTTAAGTTCAATTCAATGGGGTTTCTCCGGTTACTCGGCTTCAGCATTCATAGTGGTGATTTATTAGGAGCTTAAAATCTTTTTTGACCGTTTTAGTTTTTAAATATCGTAAGAATCGTCGGTCCACTTGTAGGTATGTTGTTTAAGTCAGTCTATTTCATATTCAGCTAGTTCACCCTATATGTCAGTTTGCATTTGAAGCCTTTTGACTGTTATCACCACTTCTATTTTCGACTCCTGTTAAAATATTTACCGTACTATACATAATGTCAGGCTTTTTAAGCTATTTAATAAAGGGCGTTTAACTTGGGTAGTGCACTGCATCAAACAACAGTGAGGGACACCTATTACTGATTTCTGAACCACTTTTTTTCCAATCATACACACCTATGCGACAAAAGATAGTGAGTAATTACCTGTGGTCAGCTAAATGTGCTGAAGATGATTTCAATGAGGTTCCTTTGGTTATAGGTGGATTTATTGATCTTGGTGAAATCTTTATACCTATATAAGCGAAAACACATTAGGTTAGAGAGCTCTTGAGAATGTGGAGTTATGGTCGTATTCAGTTTCAGTGCTACTAGAATAACAGACCTACTCCGAAATTGAAGGCTTGCATTGATATAACTACTTGATCTATAGGATCTGACATGTAGTCGATTCGTCGTCTATACCGGTTCGCTCTACCATTACAGACAGCAATATACATTTCGGTAATTTTGAAGAACATATTTGAACTAGGGATAGAATAATATATACAATACGGAAAAAAAACAAGTGAGACAGAATGACCACACATGCGTAACCAAGTCATTCTGTACTGGTTCTGAGTTCCTGCGTCCACCATATTTGGACTTTTACCCACCTTCGATGTTTAATATATATTTTCCCAGTTGTTATCTGTTCGGCTTCAGGGATATTGTGGTTGAGAACCAATACCACTACGGATTCGACACTAGTATGATGTCCATCACTGTGCGGATACATAATGAGGAGAAAACGTGTCTCAATTGTGTCAAATGTGTTGGATGTGTAGGCCGGCGAAATGTCACTGGGTCCTAGACAAGTCATCCGGCAGTCGCGTCACTGGATGTCAAACCGTTTACCAATCCTTGTCAAATGTGACCAATACGCACCAGTTAAATACACGTCATGGTTGGCGGATGCAATAGTGGTCGCACTCTATACCTTATACCCATTCTCACTAATATATTTCTGCAACAACACCGCTTGTGTTGTACGGTCATCAAAGCATCCAAAGCGCCTGAGTAAGTTGAAAGGGTAATCCACGTTAAATACCAATCGTGGGACGTGACTTCGACGTTAGCTGTCTGTTCACACCATTTGCGTCTAACTCAGACAGGCCTACAGTCACTCGACACAGATCGTCTACGTTCGTAATCTACACATGTGTTTAAACAAGCACAAAATAAATTGTGACCAAGAAGCACAGATGTAACAGAAAATACCAAGACCACCAATAGATTTCTCAACGTTTATCTAGATCTAAATGGAAAATAGAGGACAGGTAGCACAACAACTACAAAGCTCAATGATCACACTCTAAGATTTTTTACTGGTACCAGTAAAAATATGGTGTAAAACCAACCAAGTACAACGCTTTGGGGGGGTATAGGTTTGCAGTTCACCCTAAAAAATACTCCGTTTTGTTTAGCTCACATAACCATATTCAAGTATCTAAGGAGGTAAGATCACTATAAGTATTTGAATCATTATGCGAAATAGGAATCCCCAGAATAACGAAACTTTAAACATGTAAGATCCATTTCGAATATTTTGTGTGTGAAAACCCCTCCATGTATACACTTGTAGTTTGTTCCTATTGATTCCTTTGGTTGTACATTTTGTCAGTCTTTTTGATTCCATTTGAGTTGGTAATATTTGTATTTTATTATAGTTTATATTTTTCTTACGCCCTCACTAAGTTTCCGTGTTTCTTCCTGAACTGAATTTGCGTTGTTTTACTTGATATTTAGTCTTGACGGCAGCCATATTGGTCTTTTCTTCTTTTGATTGTGTTGCTTGTATTGACTGGAATTGTGCATTTTAGATTGTGAATTGAAGCACTCTTACAAAATTGGAATTGTTATAAGGCGATCAAATGTTATCTTTTGAACGAATCTGTGCGTGATTTATCCAGACAGGATAGAACAGCATTTATTTGTTGCGACTGATTCAAGTTATTGAACAATTATTGGTTGGATAGCTGGGTGGTCATATTTTCTTAGAACTGTCATTTTACCTAATTACTTTGTTTTGGTTTCAACCGGGCAAGGGTGCGTATTTAACCCACCTAGACAGATATTCTTCATTCCAAACCTTAGTTTGGATCTTACAAACAGGTAGTTCAACGTGAGCGCAAACGAACATATTGCATTTGAGATTCAAAATTTAGCCCACATCGAGTGCCAAGGGATCATTAATTCACAAAATCACCGCAGGAAGGTTGCTCCAAGACTGCTCATACCATATTATTTGGGTCGTACATGTTAGCGTTGTCGCATCGTGACCTGCAGAGCACCATACAGACATCCTAAAGACCTATGTCTATCGAACTGCGTTGCAGGTCCCCAAAGTAAATGTAAACCAGTCGTCAAACATTGTGTCATTTCTATATAATCTGCTCTAAATATAACACTTTCACTATCAGATGCGCGAAAGGATATACTTGATAAATAGGGCGATCAGATCATTAGGTTAGTGTTAACTGAGCTAGACAGTCTCTGAACACTGAAGTATTACATAATAGCATGTAGATTAGACAGTTATGTTCTTCTAACTAGCTCCACTGAATTGTGAAAACGTAGAATATCATATATAAACTCACTCACCAGAAAGCCTTTATGTACATGTATACCAACATAAAGATATCGAAATTACAAATAAGTCTCACATATTGAATTTCCCGGCAAAATTGAAGGAGTTTTGGGTTGGTCAGATTCTACCGTCAGTCTGTATATTTTTGAATGAGAAATGCTCATTCATTAATCGATGTCTAGTAAGAAATTCCAAGGGTTTTAAGCTGATATATAGGACTTCTGAAGCTGTTGAACTTGCCAAACACTGAATGGTTTAGTTAACTACCCCGAACAACTTAAATTCGAATATTCAAATAGCCTTCTGTGATAGACATCTTGGACAAAAAAGCCGATGTCGTCACTACTTTACTTTACTTATTTACGCCTGTTACTCCTAATGGAGCATAGGCCGCAGACCAGCATTCTCCAACCCACTCTGTCCTCCGCCTTCTTTTCTAGTTCCTTCCAATTCTTGTTCATTTCTCTCATGTCTATTTCCATTTCTCGGCGTAATGTGTTCTTTGGTCTTCCTCTTCTCCTTTGGCCTTGAGGATTCCATGTGAGGGCTTGTCTTGTGACGCAGTTGGGTGCCTTCCTCAATGTGTGTCTTATCCACTTCCAGCGCTTCTTCCTGACTTCTTCCTCCGCTGGGATCTGGTTTGTTCTCTCCCATAGTAGGTTGTTGCTAATAATGTCTGGCCAACGGATCCGAAGTATTTTGCGTAGACAACTGTTAATAAACACCTGTATTTTCTGGATGATGGCTTTCGTAGTTCTCCAGGTTTCTGTCCCATACAGTACAATTGTCTTGACATTTGTATTGAAAATCCTGACCTTGGTGTTGGTTGACAGTTGCTTTGAGTTCCAGATGTTCTTCAGTTGTAAATATGCTGCTCTTGCTTTACCGATCCGCGCCTTCACATCTGCATCAGATCCACCCTGTTCATCAATGATGCTGCCCAAATATGAAAAGGTTTTTACATCTTCCAAATCTTCTCCGTCAATTGTGATTGGGTTGGTGTATGCTGTGTTGTATCGGAGAACCTTGCTTTTCCCTTTGTGTATATTGAGACCTACTGCTGCTGGGACTGACGCTACAGTGGTCGTCTTCTCTTGCATTTGTTGTTGCGTTTGCAATAGAAGGGCCAGATCATCTGCAAAGTCTAGATCGTCCAACTGCATCCTAGATGATCATTGTATCCCGTGCTTCCCTTCAGATGTTGACGTCTTCATGATCCAGTCGATCACCAGGAGAAAGAGCAAGGGTGAGAGTAAGCAACCTTGCCTAACACCGGTCTTCACTTCGAACGAGTTTGTTAACTGTCCTCCATGCACGATTTTGCAGTGTAATCCATCATATGAACTCTGTATGATATTGACTACCTTCTGAGGCACGCTGTAGTATCGAAGAAGCTTCCATAGTGTTGTTCTGTCCACGCTGTCAAATGCTTTTTCGTAGTCAATGAAGTTGATGTAGAGTGATGAATTCCATTCAATTGATTGTTCCACAATGATCCGTAGAGTTGCGATTTGGTCTGTACACGATCTATTTAAGATGTTTCCTGGTATCGAGAGAAGAGTAATGCCCCTGTAGTTATCACGCTTGTCGAGATCACCTTTCTTTGGTATTTTGATCAGAAGTCCTTCTTTCCAGTCTGCTGGTGCTTGTTCTTCATCCGAAATCTTGCTTAAGAGTGTAAAAACCATTTTGAATGCTTTGTGTGTTTGTGAAAAGCCCTCCATGTATGTACTTGCACCTTGTTCCTATTGATCCTCTTAGTTGTACATTGTTAACCTTTTGACTACATTTGAATTGTTAATATTTGTATTTTATTATAGTTTTCGTTTTTTACTACACCTTCACTAATTTCACGTGTTTCTTCCCGAGCTGCACTTATGTTGTTTTACTTTATGCTAAGTCTGGGCGGCAGCCATTTTGGTTTGTTCTTGCTTTTGATTGCTTGACCTGTGTTGACTGGAATTGTGCATTTTGGTTGTGAATTGAAGCACTATTCCAGAATTAAAAACACTCTGTGTTATAGAGCGACCAATTATTACCTTTTGAACGAATCTGTACGTGATCTATCCAGACAGGATAGAATAACATTTATTTGTGGTGTTTGGTAATTTTCTTGCATCCTTTATCAGCTTTCTTATTTATTGTAGTTTAGATTTGATCAATTGAACAATTATTGGTTGGATAACTGAGTGGTTATATTTGTTTAGGTAATACTGTACACTTAAATTTATGATAAATTATAGAACCGCTATCTTACCCAGTTACTTTGTTTTGGTATCAAACGTGCGAGGGCGCGTATCTAACTCATCCAGACAGCTGTCCAGCAGTCCAAACGTAGTTTGGATCTTACAAAGAGAATGTGGAGTATCCTTGAAGTTACTGCAACATCTGCTGGAATGTTGTCTGGTCCTGCTGCTCTGCCTCTCTTGATTTGTCTGATGACCATGCTGATTTCTTTAATTGTTGGTGGGTCAACATCGACTGGGAGGTCCGTGGGTGCTGCTTCAATGTTGGGTGGATTCAGTGGAGCTGGTCGATTCAAGAGTTCTTTGAAGTGTTCTACCCACCTGTTTTGTTGTTCCTCAATGTTGATGATTACCTTGCCTACCTTGCTTTTCACTGGTCGTCCTGGTTTACAGTGATTTCCAGAGAGTTTCTTTGTTATGTCATACAGTTTTCTCATGTTTCCCTCTCTTGCAGCCTTTTCCGCCGTCGTTGCTAAATCTTCCACATATTTACGTTTGTCGGTTCGGATGCTCCTCTTCACTTGTTTGTTTACTTCTGTGTATTCAGCTTGTGCCTTGGCTTTTTCTGCTCTTGTTCGTCTGGTATTGATTGCTGCTTTTTTGTTCTCCCTTTCTTGAATCTTATCCAGTGTATCAACAGTGATCCATTCCTTTTGATGGTGCTTCTTGTGGCCCAGGACCTCATGACATGTTGACGTGATTGCCTCTTTGATCCCCTTCCAGTTGCTCTCCACAGTAGTTCCTTCTCCATTGAGTAGATCATGAAAGGCCTGGAACTTGTTGCTGAGGTCTATCTTGAATTTGTTGAGTTTGTTAGTATCCTGAAGAAAGGCCGTATTGAACTTTTGTGATATTGCCCGCCCCATTGTCCAGTGCTTCTTGAGTTTCAATTTCATCTTGGCGACCAGCAAGTGATGATCTGATGCTATATCAGCTCCTCTCTTGGTTCTCACGTTCTCTATAGTCCTCCTGAACGTTTTGTTGATGCAAGTATGGTCGATTTGGTTTTGCGTGGTGTGATCCGGTGAAGTCCATGTGGTTTTGTGAATGCGTTTATGTGGGAATATGGTGCCGCCTATGACCAGTTTATTGAAGGCACATAGGTTTGCAAATCTCTCACCATTTTCATTGCTTTCTCCCAGTCCGTGTCGTCCCATGATGTCTTCATATCCAGTGTTGTCCGTTCCAACCTTGGCATTGAAATCTCCCATCAGAATGGTCAGGTCCTTTGTTGGGCACTTCTGGACGACTAGCTGCAGCCTATCGTAGAATTGATCTTTAGCGTCTTCATTGTAGTCGTTGGTAGGCGCATAGCATTGGATGATGTTCATTGAAATGCCCTCTTTCTTTGTTTTGAAGGAGGCTTTGATGGTCCTTGGTCCATGGGATTCCCATCCTGTAAGTGCATTTTGTGCTTGTTTGGACAGCATCAATGCAACTCTTTGTGTATGTGGAGCATTTTCTTCTTCATGGCCGGAGTATAACAGGAGCTCTCCTGAAGTTAGTCGTTGTTGTCCAACTTGCGTGCAATGTGTTTCACTGATGCCAAGCACCTCTAGATTGTATTTCCTCATTTCTGCAGCAATTTGGAAGGCTCTCCCGGTGTCCCACACTGTACGAACATTCCATGTACCTAAGTAAATGGTCGCTATAGTTGTCAGAAGAGGCATCGGCCTCGTAACTTCCGAAGGAATTCGGCTTTCATCATGAGGCGTCATAGTTCTTCTAAAAGAAGACCTTCTGACTCCCGGGGTAGAGTTTGAAAGGTTTGAATAATTTTTTCTGGTTAGCGTTTTTTTAGCGAGTTAGTTTTCTACGAGATGGGGACGCTAACCCTATGACCAACCCTTCTCCTTTATCCGGGCTTGGGACTGGCAGTAGCCCCCGGAGGGACTTCAGGCGGATTTGATGTCGTCACTAACCAGCTGGTTAATAACTACCGACGGCTGACCAGTCTTTTATCAAAACCTTTACTTACCACTGAGATCAAATATTCTGCTTTAAGATAAGAACTAATCATACCCTATGGGGCTATTCAGCACATATACTTTCAGTGACGTTATGTACTGAATAACACTACCTGGATAGTAATTTATCTGTAGTTTGATAGTGTAAATTATCCATCATGTCATTAAAAACGGCATTTGTCTTTTGTGCCAGAAATATATTTTGTTGTTATCGGTGACGCACATAGGAACGCAGTTTGTGATGATCAGAGGCCTCTAATATCCGCTCTTAATACGAAAGTTGGAGAACATTCTATGAAGCATATATCTTAGCCTGACTTCATATCACACGTTACTAGTGTTTGAAAGAACATCAGAGGAACGGGTGATCAGATGACTGACAAATTTCATTAACATAATCTAATGTAGTTACGGACTGAACTAAACATTCCAAAGCCTTCATAGAACACCAAAACCAAGAGTGAAAGCTGTACCCATCACTTGTAAATTATATAGTGCGCTTTATCCAAAGGAACTTTCGAAATTATCAACACTGAGAGCGTGATAAAGCGATATTCCATGATTTTGGCTACTTGTTATATTCCAATGCGAACGAAAAATTGTACATTGAAACATTTTTCTCTTAAACATGATGAATACACAGTAGTTTTAACGCTTTTTTATTGCATCTGTCTTATAGAATCCATTTTCTTAGAAGTATAATATTGGAACACAAAATCACTCATGAGTGCTACTTACACTTAATTCCTACATTAGACTACCAGATAAAAATATTTGAGCTTGTGTATGATATTTCTCAATCTCCCTTTATCCAATCGGCAATATACTAAAACTGATCAATGTCACAATGACTGGTACAGTTTATCGGTCATAGGTTATTGCTAAATATATGAATAGAAATGAAATGAAAATAAAACGTATTCGAGCAAATTCCTTGAATTCACGTTCATGAACGCTGACGGAGCATCAAAGGTTTTCAGTTATTATCTCCAAGCCTGTGCAATGAGACACCGAGTTCCTAAAGAGTCCGTGCAGCATCAAATCAATGACTTACTGAAACTCGGTTCCGATATATTGGGATCCGAAATATGCGAAATGTCCACCTCATGCCGCTCGCGAAAATGTTTATGAGAAACTGTCTAAAAGTATGGTCGCAAATAAACACCCAGAAATTAAAAGCTACCCAAGTCTTTGAAATTGATCTTAACTTCAATTAATGAAATGGATTCAACCTAGCTCAAAGCTTTCAGTCACGCCACCTCACCAGATCACGATCGGATACGCCATGCTACGTACCACTCGCAACAACCAGCTAGCTTAAATCAAACTCTTCTCGACGGATTGAATACATTCTAAATCAATTTGCTGAATCCTTCTTTCCTAACCTCTGGTTTGAGTGGGTTGGCTCCTTTCAATTATAAAGGCGTTGTGAACAAGTACGTCATCAAAACCTGAATGTCCGCAGCATCTTTTGTGGATAGTCCGACATGTTGATATACTAAGCATTAAAGTGAGTTTATTCCTGTCCGCAAAATTATGTGCATATATTTACACATCGTGATATCGTTTCTGAGTCCTCGGATAATCTTCTCGTCCTTATACATTTTATTTTCATCATATCGCAACACACACACCGAAAATTTTGAAGATTAGGACTCTTAAGAATCCCGCTTTTTGACTCATGCCATTCTGCCTTGATAATATGGAAACCTGATTCTGCTATGGAGTGGCTGACTCCCGTAAGCACGGCGTGACAGACTCACGTGCGCGATTCCTCACAGCAATGGAGGAAATACTGAACTACTTTAATAGGTACATTACAACTAGTATATTTACCACTGGTGTTCCCAAACACAGTGAGACCTTACAAATGTCTACCCTTGGACATGGAGACCTTACCGATTGACGAAGCTGACACCAGCCATTCCGAAACGTTAAATTGCGAGATGGCATGGAAACACAAATGTTGCTACGTATGTTGGAGGTTACTGGTCAAAGGAATATGAACGACGGCGTCTTCAGACAACGCTTTCTATCTACGCTTATCCAAAAACGAGTGCCAGAGCTTCCCGTTTCATCTTAGGTGTAGAAGAACTGGTCGCATCTGCTCAGCATCATTGGACGAGTCAGTATAGACAACTATTTGACTTCTATACAAAACATCGTAGATTAGGTAGTCACATCATGAAAAACCTACAGTTTCGAGATTCGGTCTATTATTCTTGTAATCAATATGAGTGTACCAATGCTGGTCTAGATCATGAATTTTCAAACTCTATGGCACCACCCGGTACACGATAAATCATATTCAACCACATAACGCCTTTTTCCATGTGTGAGACTAATGCCATAACTCACTAACTTTTAATAGAATACGTTGTTGAGAAAGCATCTGTATTGCGTATGGGGGAAAAAGACACTATTCAAGAATCGTTGGGAGCGTACTACTTTCATGGTGTCCGACACATCGTTTTGATAGTCTTTAAAATGTTGTAGATCATGTGTATGACCCTGGATGACCTCACTAGTATTAAGGAAATGGTGTAAAAGCGTATGGTTTTGCTTTCCACACATAGATCCAATTCTTAAGAAAGAAATCAAAACAACACATAAATGGGCATTCTTTATCACAAAATTTTAACTTTGACAATCCATAACTGACCTCTTTCAATGCTTTTCGTATGTCATCGCAGAATAAGATAGTAAGCCTCTTAGTGTTTGATTGTATGGTCACATTACTCAAAGCAACAGATCGTACACGGATAATAATCCGTAAAACCATGCTAGGTGTACAGATAAATATTTCAGCTAGATGGTGGCATACACGGCTTTTCACCATTATCCCGAGGGCGTTTGATATGACTGAGGTTATAGTCATATGGTGATAGTGAAGCATACACGATCCATAGATGGAATTCATAAATTCAGGTGAAATCTATCAGTAGTCAATTGATTGAAGACTTTGAGCAGTATCGTACCAGTCTTGAGGAACTATGCAAACGTACTTTAAATTCAAAGACTACTTGAGTATTCTTGTCGATATAATACACTGATTATAATAGCAGGGCTGTAAATCATTCGACCCAGTTATTCTTACCAAACGCGTATATGTTCAGGAGGTCAAAATGTAGTTTTGCATTTACAGCATTTAAACAAGTGGCTACTGAGGCATTCGGAAATGGCTGTACACAAAATATCATGTTATTCCTTATCTAAGAAATTTTGTCTGATGAACAGTAGCTCTTGGTACAGTGACAAAATAATTTCCACCGTTTCTCACACGTGTAACGTGTTTTCGTTCGTCCCACGGAGTCGATGTATGTCACCTTTGTGCTTGATGCAATTATGATTTCTCCATTTATTAGGTTCAGCCTGATGTATCTTTACATTATGAACTGAATTGTTGGACGAAATCAAGAGATAATTTTTACTGTTCACTAGTCGTGGTGTTTATATCTTTCCATCATCCATAAAATGATAAAAGGGTTTCTAATATACAGTTGAATGTGTTGGTGCTCACATGTTTCCATAATTTCACCCCTATTAAAGTGATTTCTGTAGAAACCATGTATAAGCTCAATTCGGACTGGTTGGCTTATATGGGAAAGATGTAGGTTATAAAGGCTTTCATGGACTACAATGTAGTTGACAACAGCGAACAGTAGTAATACACATCGATGTTTATTAAGCATTGCACAAACTCAGAAATATTATGTGGTTTTAGTCACGGCTTATCATTTCCCCCTGATACAACCAACAAAGTTGTCTAAATGCGATATTTTACCTTTACTGCTGACAACTAGACTAATCAAAATGACGAAAACGATGCTCAGGATGTCATATTTATCAGTGTTATATATATGTATATGCAAATTTTTTGGAACACCTGATTCGTAAGTTTGTACCCCCTACTTCTTAACTTTGTAAGAAATTCCTTTTACAATACAGGCCATCATAGCGGCCATCTGTATATTGTTAACAAGAAGTGCCAAAATGATCGCTGTTCGTGGCACGTTTCACATAATAATGATCCTCAAAAATAGTTCTGACCATCCTTTTAGTTCGCAGGACAAAATTAGCAGGGAGCTTTAAGGAGAGTTTAATGAAAGCTCATAGTTCTCAAAGCTGAGCCACATATGGTAACATGACTTAAGCAAGGCAAGGATATCAAATACAGTTATTATTTTAACCCCCTTTGTGAACTGTTCACTGAGGTCACCGTTATAGTTAATGTTCTATTGATCAGTTACTAGCTAAAATAACAAAGAGGTGTGGGAATACTGCTCGATATTCTGGAAACAATCTCATCAACAACATCCCAAAATAATCTCGTGAGCATTCTTTCGTAAAGGAAATATCATTATGGAAGTTGTCCCAGAAAATAAGGACACTGATTATGTAAATTATGATGTCCCGAACCGGAAGTTAACCAAGCAATTTGTGAAGCTTAAGAACATATTAACACAGAAAATGGTACTATTAGCATAGGTGTCTGGGGACTGTAAACTCCGGCTACTGACGTTATCCATCCGATCTCCTCAAATAACGGTTTACACGCCCGAAGAATCCCATGCAAACAATAAGATTCTCAACTGGAATCCGCATGCATTTGGACAAGCCACACGATGCAAGAATCAAGCACAAAAACAATTTAGAACTTCATATACCACTTGTAGACTGTCAAAAAGAAGTAAAGAGCGTGGAAGGATCACGGTGAACCAACTGGGAAGACCCTGCGTAGGTAGACTGTCTGTCAACATAATACTCATTCAGATGAACAAGACGAGGGGCACACACATTTAAAATTGTAAGCATGAAACGGAAAAGATAAGTAAGTTGAGTAAAGTAAGAAACGCCAATAATATTTATTTGACAGGAGTATTTGAATCGTAGATACATTCACAAATAACGAAAAACGAGTCAGAAATCCCCGAACTGTCTTCATCGTGAAACGACAGAAAAACAGGACTTGTGTGGAGCAGCAATTAGGTTTCGATCATACTTAGGAGCGCATTAAATGAACCCCAAAATATTCATCAATATTGATGAATCTGGGCAGTGCTCAGTGAGATAGGCCAAAAACTGAGGAGGTATAAACGTAGTCGTCAACAACAAGCTTGATTCTGACACTGAGTTAGGTAATGGAATGATGGAGAAATCCGCTTTATTGGTCTAGGATCGGGTGGGAAGAAAAGTGACGTATGACTTCATTAATCAATTACATGTTTTGGTTTGATCGCTTCTAGCTCCATTCTAGCTTACTACTACACTACACAACATCGCCCATCGATGTAGGCGCTGGCTGAGCACGTCAGTTCATGAAGATTTCCTACCTCGTTAATCAATTCGTCATGCTTACCCAATATTCTATTCCTGATAAAAGCACGGCTGCATCCTTTGTCCTAAACTATACATGCAATGCTTTGAAGATATACAGGATCGAATACTAGTAACTTACAATTGATTGATCACTGGGTGGTGATCAATCTCATGCTTGTCTAGTCCTTAATAGTGCAGATCGAATGCTATCGATCATGTTGCAATGTGGCCACCAGTCTAGGTGACTCGACACTGCGGGCACTATGTATTGAGATTAGATGGTGGTTGGAGGTAGTCAACAGGAAACCCTGGACCCGGGTTTCGTGCTACTTGGCACTCGTCAGCAAGGTGTACCTGTAATCTTGAGGGAACTGATGCTCCCTGGCGGATTCGATCTCGTGTCACAAAGCTTCACAGTCAGAGACTCGGATAGCTCAGTGGTAACGTCTCTGACTGTGAAGCTTTGTGACACGAGATCGAATCCGCCAGGGAGCATCAGTTCCCTCAAGATTACAGGTACACCTTGCTGACGAGTGCCAAGTAGCACGAAACCCGGGTCCAGGGTTTCCTGTTGACTACCTCCAACCACCATCTAATCTCAATACTAGTAACTTACGCAAATCATCTACTCTTAATGGCTATATTTCACATTCAAAAAGTAGGACAGAACGAACTCCTGCTCAGTAAACTCATCCAACTGCTGGTAAGTGGATATCTCGCCTGCGACACAAGTACAGCAAGCTGACAAAAGCTAATCGGACTATCTGAATCCATGCCAAGATTTCGTCAGATACCAGTCCATAAGTACTAAGGAGAATCCCAAGATATGTGAATTGGTCGATGCGTCCAACTACTTCACTCCGAATCATTAGTTCAGGCAAAACGCGAGACAATTCTAACATGACATCTTAGATTTTAAGGAAGAAAACGGCCTCACAAATGTGCCTGTTATTTAAGGTTGTAAGAGTAAGAGTCTTTAACACACTGAATTGTACTATCAGGTCATTCTGTGTGAAAAAGAGAATCTGCTGATAGATGTTAGCAAAACTCTTGGGAAAACCACATGCTAAAACTGAAGCACCATCTATAAAGATTTAAGGATTTCGTCCGTCAGACCCAGCTGCTCTCTCTCAATTTAAACTACTTATGACCTTTTAAACCTTACAGAGAGTTGAAGAATATAAATAGTTTACCATTCAGATTGCTTGAAGATCGCCGGTAACTCAACTTTGACTGAAGGCTAGTTGGACTGCTTCGTACAGTGTACTGTTCATAGATCCAATCTCCTGGATTCAGAGCTAATAATAGTCTCATAATTTGCCGAGACAGTTTCTCTGACGGCCGCATTTCTAATACCAGTTTCGTTGATAAGTGCGAACGGTCGCCTACTGTAATCTATTCAAGATGCGTTTTATCCATCCTAATTTGTCTACCAACCACTGCTCACGATCATTGCGTAGACCTTGTGACTTCTATCAATAAGTACACATTCTCTCTGCCTATATTTGTGTTCGACACCGGTTGATATTACTGCTGTTTCAACAGCTTCTTAGGTATCGTCCGACGCTACCTCATCGTGAATATCACTTTCATGGTCGACCACCTCCTACTCCAGTCCTCCCCAATGATAAATTCTTGACCTAATCATCATCAAATTGGATTCTAAGGGGTTTTCTCGATAAAGCGTTTTTATCTCAAGTAAGATGCAAACAAATTCATGTCTGAACTAAAGCACGAACGAGGAAGTAGTACAGCACATCATTTATTGTGAAAACTGAAATATAATCAATTAGATCGCAGTGTAAATTAATTTGTCTGGAAGGAAACGTATCGACGTCTGCTTAGCGAGCAGCAGCTGTATTCATTTTTCTTTAATTAAGTGATGATTTCCACGTCTGCTGGCTACTACACCTGAAATGGCGACAAATATTCATCATTTGTAAATATAAAGAAGCACTAGAATACCTTTCAAATTTTGCAATACATTGAAGACAGTTAACGTAAGTTCAATTGTTCAGTGATCCAAGAAGCTCATTTCTGAAGTATGAATATCCTAGTAAACTAGTGTTGAACACGTATATAACCTGTTTTGAATGTGTTTGGTCTCATGTTTCACATTACTCCGTTATTGTTTGACGACTTCACGCACTGTGCCATGATAAAACGGATGTGGAAAATATTATGATAATAAATCTCTTTGATGTGATTAATCCACCTCGGCACTGTGAGTGACATTAACTACTTGCCACTTGTCGACAGAGAGCGGGTACACGACGAACGAAACATATCCGTAGTGGAAATTATTCAAATCGCGGTCATTCAAGTGACCACTTGACTCAGTTTAAAATCCAAAAGATGATAACTTACGCATTCACATGTTGGACATATATCGGTTGGTGGCCTTGCATATCTATTGCCTCGAAATTGCAACTGAAATGAAATTGAACTAAGTCAACTTCCATTGATTGGCTTAAAATTTCACATATATACTTGAGAAACAATGGTTTTTGGTAATTTCGAAAGACATATCTTTCCCCTGTGTGATGCGTGAACAATTGTACTTATTTGGTTTTGTTTTTGAAGTAGTGAAACAATTATTATGATTGGAAAGTTAATTCTCTGGAAACACAAGGATTGTGTAGGGTTGTTGGCGTGTGAACTTCTATAGAAGTGCTCTTTGCTTATTGTTAATACTCAGAATGCAAGAATGATCTTGAGAAATGAGTCATTTATAAGTATATTGTTGAACAACTGTTCAGCTCTGTGCTAACCACACATAGAGTAGGAGACAACTGGAAAACAGAATGAGGGCAAACGAATTTATGAGTGTGTATAATCGTTAACACGTCAGATCACATTGATAAATTACTACAATCATATGAAGCACAGGTCAACTTACATCGCCCAGCAGAGGAAGATACTTTATTGAAAGAAAACATGTATTAAAAACGTGTAACATCGATCAACAGACTCAATAATTGTGACGTTGAAATTGCGAAACGAAACGACAAATTCCGCTTCATGACCTGACATGCTACGTTAATCTGCTCAGAACAATAGCATCCAAGGATCGATTTCAACTGGTCATTCTTTCCGGAATGAATGACTGTTGCAATAATATTGTTTGAATGAACAGGCTTGAAGTTGATCTTCACATGTTAAACACAATGTTTGTAGTTGAAAGTCTTATGGTGCCAACTGTGTCTTATTCCTTTCAAGTACTAATGGAACTCGGAATTGTGCTTCGTCATTCGTTGTGTCATTCATTCGAATCTAACACCTGGGAGCAGTGCACTATCATGAAAATGGTTTCTTCTATGTGGTTGACAACGGTACAATGAATAGCAGTTTGTGTGTTGTTGTTGATGTTATTGTTGTAGTACACTGACTACTGGGTAGCACGCAACATTGTGCATATGATATTATTGTCACTGTGCAGTAATGGTTTCGAAATCGTATACTTTCACAGCAGAACTTTATGCATTCATTCAAATACTTACGCATCGACATCTCCAACAGGTGAAAGGAACCCTGTAGTCGACAAGTCCATGATGAGACTGTTAAACAAAAGCGAGGAAGAAACATTTGAAAATTAAGTGTTTAACTTCGTTTCATTTACGTCTTATCACTCAATATTACGTCAGCTTGTCTAACTGAACCAATACTGGATATCGCTAGAGAATCTCAAAATCTCATCAGGAGATGTGAGCGCGTTCCATAGTTATGTTGGAAACGTTGATCATTTCATAGAGAACTGTGGCTTCAAATATCCGAATTTATTGCTAGGCTTCTTAAATTTTGAGTGCATATCTCCTCATCGAAATGCAATAGCTCTACTTGGATTGACTAAAATAGAAAGTCGTTCTGCATTATGCTCGATTATCCGCTATATCAATGAAAAATCTTTCGCATCATGTGTATGTCACTGCAAGAAGCATAGGCGACGAAATTTTAAATAATGAGTCTCTTCTTATCAATTATATTATTTGAAAAACGGATAAATCACCAACCACGCTGTTCGAACGAAGACTCGTTCTCAATTACAATCGTCAATACTACCGATATTACTGAAATTATAATCATCACAGAAATAAGTGTCTCAACACATGCAACACAACACGGATGGTAGATCTGTCAAATGATCACCCATCTCATACAATCGGTTATTATCTACGTCGAAACAGTCAGTCCAGTGAAGTATATGTTAACACTAAGATTCGTATCTTGTGAAGTGTCGATAAAACTGAAGTCATATCCAGAGGACACGACACAGGCGATTATTCAATTCGACGTAAAATTCATGCACTGTTCAGTCCGCATTGTTCTTCAAAGGATTTTGACGCAGTTGGAATTCCCCAGATTGCTGTTGCTTTCATTAACCACACATCAACGTCCTGCCTAGTATGAAAGCCTGCATACATCCAGTGAATGAAATATTCAGGATAACATCTTCGTGAGCTTATCGTACTATGAGGTTAGATGCAACATATAGACACGTGTGAATTGGCCATATCTAGTATCTGTTCATTGACGTGGGTGAGTGATGTGTTTGATAAATAATGTTCTGAACCAGTCAAATCATCTCATATTTGTGTTGTGAATGTATTAACGGAGAAAAAGTGGAATAGTATTTGCTTACATGTGGGTTTGCTAAAAAACATAAACAAATCAACGTTAACCCATTGTTATATATTGAGCGAATCTACAACACAGCTGGATCACCAACAACACACATGGCAGCAAGAATATTGGTATCTGTATAGTTTGACAACGGTGTTTGTATTGAAACCGCTGTCTTATAGCATGTCAGTCCACAAACATATGAAATGTTTGTTCAAAGTGTTGGAATAAATCAACTTACGGACTATGGGATTAACGATCATTGTGAGCGGTGCCTATATCATGTTATATTTAAGCTTATTCAGGTGAAAATTCGAATGAGTGATTATTGTACGGCTCTATTCATTAGTACAAACAACTGGCACTTAGTTCACAACAGTCTTCAAGACTTGAAATTTTGGCTGATCATACAATGAATAAAAGCAATTTACATGTAAGCCACCGAATGTGTATAAGATGAGCTTCACTAAAGTGTTGCAGTCAATGTTACAAAGCCTAGCGTATCGACGAAATCGTGACATGACATGTGAAACAGGCGTTTCGAACAAGATAAAATCAAATATTCTAGGAATCTAGTACGAAGTGCGAAATATAGTTTCATGGTTGCACTTCCAAACACTAGTCAACAACGGATACTGGTTCCTGAATAATTCAATACTTCCTCCGACTGTTGAATCTGAGGGTGAATTCCTTCAAGAGATAATTGACAACTTGATGTGAGCAAAGTGTATCAGTCGCTGACAAGTCATTGGATAATCAAAGGTGTGAGGTCATCGAACAACTGAAATACGCACGTTTACACGTTTCTGCACACTTACCTTGGTTCTCTGGGAGTCCCATGAGTATCACGCACACAAGCAGAGTGAAGCACATTGTTTGATTCATTGGAAGCACAGTGAAGATGGAACGGCTTTTCTTGATCAAACAGTTTCAGACTCCCGCTATTTATATTCGTGTTGACACAAGTATTCACAGTCCGTTCATCTCTCATTCCAATCAATTCACCAATCCAATTCATTCTAGATAAACTTTCTTTACAACGAATCATTAATCCACCAATGAGGCAAATCAATGTGAATCTAATTTAACAATGTCTATCACGTGTGTCAAATTACAGCCTGTGAATCAGTAGCACGATTGTTTGTCGCAACATAATACTTACGTCAGTGTTAGCTGATTGTTACATTTTGTAGAAGCACTCAGACGAAGTGGTCAGAATGCTCGTCGACTTGTCGAACTAGTGAGATGACTCTCACATGTTGCTTGGCAAATGAAACTAAACGGAGCTATCCACTGTTGATTTTGCCATCTTTCTCACAGTTACTACACACAGTAGCGAATTGGGTGCACAATGGATTAGCTTCTGTGTTAAAAGTGTCAAAACGTCAAAATGAGTAGGGATCGGAGTTAGTCAAATCTGCAAATGTCCAGATCTGTGTGGACAATTACCATTTTGGACTATGTGTTTCAACCCGACGATAAAATAGTGATTTAACCTACAATTAGACAAACAGTCAGTTGTGATTGTCTAGGTTTGCAACGTTTATTTGTAGAGATGAAGAGGAAGTTGTAAATTTTACGAGAAATAATACCGGAATGAGATACATAGAAAGTGAGTTGAGATTTCCAGGTGCCATGTAGAAGAGATCAGTTTGTTATTGCATCATAAGTTAGTCCAACTTACTGGCGTATTTCATGTTAGCCTTGTTCTATTACGTAAAGTTTACAGAACAAAGTCTCCGATCATCAGAAATACTGCGTGAGGTATTTCTATCCATGTTCAACATTGCTTACTAGACATTCTTGCTGAATAAATGTACGGTGTTGGATGAGACTCAGCAAAAGACTCGTCCATCTAGTGTACACTGTAGAGTTTTTGTCCCATCCACTTAGAAGAGTGAACTTGAGTGAACACCAAGTAGTCAATGAGCTATTTCTCTACCGGTTTCCAGTTCGACCGCTTAAAATCGTAGCATAACTTCCACAACCAGTACCACTTTATTGTTTGTACAAATTATTAATTCTTCCTTATACTATTACACGCCTGGTTTGAATGACGAAACACAACATATTCTAGTGCACTCACTGATTTCTTTCCTAATTGAATAATAGCCCATTCGTGTTTTATAGAGTACGCGTTCAACAGTATTCGTAAATATAAACAAAGCTTTGCATAACAACGCTTGTGGTGTAAGTCCCTTCTGCACCTCTCTACACAACAACGAGTGCAATGTTCCGTTGTCCACATTCACTTCTGTGTACACAATGGACAAAGATCAGAAAGAAAAATCACTCGTTATTGCACGCTTTATAAAAGTCTACAAATGTAAGCTGTGTGCTGATCAATCAATATGATATTTAAATTGGTTGCTTTTGAGTATTGAATGACCGAATCCAAACCTCGAGACAATTTCCAGGAGGCTCATGTTAAATGAAGGAGCTGAATGTTGTCCAATTTATAAACTGAGATAATCCACGATTCTTCAGCATATTACTGAATTTTCCACAAATGCCTCGAATGAAGAAGACTTGACGGATTATCAAATACTATGATGGTGAATAGTGTTCAAACACACAGTTCCAGCCTCTCAAATCACATTAATTGAACGCGAGTAAATGCTAGATTCTTTTCACCTAAATTTAAATACCTCAACCATATGGTCAACTAGAAATTCCTGATCGAATGTCAAGAACTCACACTCAGTGGATATCACACATTAGTGCGAACAATCTAAATGAACCATAAACAATGTTCAAAGAACATTGTCGCAATCACTTCAGACAGTAATTAAAACAAAATGTGCGGTTGAGGTAATCCTCGAGAGTAGCCATCCCAAAACGCTGTGGACAAAATGAAAACGTGTGTTCAGATAAGTTGATCAGTTTGAGTTAAGAAGGTTCACTACCTCAGAGAGTGGATAGATTAATTTGTTGGAAGATATGCATAAAATGCTCTGTTGAATCAACGTATGTGTCAGGCTTCTCTGTGTGATTTTATTTTCCACAATGAATTGGCATTCATTCTGACTTGCGTTCTCGTTTAGCTGTTGATCGTGACCACGATATGAATGAACACCACACAAACCTCATCTCTCCACTCAATTGCAACTAAAGATGTAAGCTAAGAGATTGAAACAAATGTTCAGTTGAATATGACTTCATACATCATGTGAACAGCAGAGGATATGTGTATTGGTAAAGTGGATTTGTGGAGATAGTAGAACTCTCATGGTTAAGATCATGAGTTGGACATAGCCAGTCGATTGTTGAAAAGCAGGGGGCAATTGACTGCCGTTTCACCATAGTGTGGGACTCAAGAATAGTGCGCATCCGTAGCTCAGCACGCAATAATGGAACCCGGGACGTTCGGTTTTGCACGCAAGTTTCTAACCTCTAGACCACTGAACCAGCATCCAGAGGTTTCAATGTCTAACTTCAGTCGATTGACAATAGCGCGTAATTCCTATCCGTTGCTTGCAACGCACAACTGTCCCACGTAGCAGATGAGTGATGGAACTAACCGCAAAGAAAACATTTGGCACAATAACTATTTCTGATTAAAAGGCTGTGGGTGGATAATGAACAATTATGTCACTAAAATATAGTTGTTTTTAAATTAACAAGATTTTAATTGTCATACGAATTAACTACCCTTCTTATTAACAATGACACTGAACTCATTTATCACTCTGTCTGGAAACAATCTTCATAATTATGCACATTCTTCGACTAATGAAGGTCATTCTTGTCAGACAAAGAATGTAAGATATTTGTCACAATATTTTTATTGTATTTCATTGTGAAAAAGAATTCAACTCAAACTATGTTCACAAAAATGCAATCAAAATAGCCTGTTACAATTTAGCAATATAAGCCTCAGTGAGACACACTATGTGGTGTGCTCTGAGAGGACGAGACTCTTAGTTATTGCAGTAAGATATAGCGTTGTATTAAATGATTGTGCAGTCATAGTTTAGAGTGATGCTATGGACGTCTCAACTGAGTGCACAAGATAACATGTGGCTAGTCGATAACATCTGGGTTATTGAATCAGGCATGGATAGTTTAATTGTGTTGTCACCTAATGTGGTGTCAAACAACTTGAGTAGACTTGCCAGCTACACAAAAGAGATTAACACTTGTGATTTATTTAAACAGAAAAATGCAAATTATCTTGTCTTCACTAACTGCTGTCACCGATTATATCAATTGTATATTTGTTGTGACAAACTGTCAATTATTACATAGGCTTAAAACGGAAACATGTCCATAAAATCCATTCATTAAACGCTCTCAATTATATATAAGTATGTTCGACCACTTAGAATATTACCTTCTGGGAAATATGTTACCCAAATGTCTTTCCCTTTTACTTTCCATTTGCGTAATATTACAAGTTAGCAGCAAAAGGTCACGTAAGTACATTAGTTTGGATAAGGTATATTTGAAGTTGAATTATCTACAAATGCATAGACTTTAGTACGATCGTTTAACTAGCGTTTATTTCTCTGAACGTCCGTGTATTTATTGATGCATGGAATGATCATTATTATTGTATCGGATAATCGCTTATTTCAAATCGAATTTCACAGTTATCATGTAGCGCAATAATGATTTATATAACTAGTTTTCTACTCACAGCAAATAGTTTCAAGAAATGCGTTTGGTACTGAACACGGGTCAAAAATGAAACGCTTCACAACAACAAAATCACATACTTCATTGTCTGAGACAAAACATCTTAGTGTAAGCTATTGGTACCGTGAAAATATAAGAAATTGATTTGAAATTGTAATCAATTATTTGTGAATATGGTATCTTAATAAGGTACCATAATCGCCGACTATTCGATTTCAAACTTATGTGTATCTAAAATGAGCAAATGAGTTGTATGCAATATCACTTTGATGCAAAATAACTAATGGACATAAGAAGTAGAAATGTGTACCGGATTATGTATGTCAAATATATTAATAAAGACGAAAATCTTGAAACCAGTCTTATATTTCATATGCTTGAAGGTAAGTTTATAACAACAAAACACTTGAATCTCATTGTACAGTAGAATAAACAAGATTTATTTGAAGGCATTTCATTTAGATTCTAAATTTCAACGATATACTTGCACAGTATTATCAGGTAACATTATATGCAAGTTGTCACTTAAGAGTAATTATGTCTATGATGTCGTATTCGTGTCTCTCATTTCAGTCACTCCATCGGAAATTTGCGCTCTGCCAATGAAGAAAGGCTACTGTCTCCAAAAAAAGCCACGCTTCTATTACAGTCCAGCTGCAAACAAATGTCTACCATTCATTTTTAGCGGATGTGATGGAAACGAATACAGATTTCGTACAAAAGAAATATGTGAAGGATTTTGTAGTAAAACAATAGTGAAAATGGAAAATAAAACGTCAATTACAACACCAGTGAGTCGAAGAACAAATGAGCCAACTGATATAAACCTATGGATTCCAGTTTTCAGCTTTAATGTTCAAATGATTTTATGGGAACTGACTGAAAAAGATCAATCTTTAATACCCGTTCAAAATCTTAGGTAGCATGCTATAATTCAGTGAGTGTATGATGTGCGGTATAAATGTACGTCTTACTGATATTCTCAACAATCTTCATTGAACAAAGACTGGTTTGTCCAAATCTGTGATGTAGTAAGCAAAAATGTATTACTCAACATCACTTATCATCATAAATGAACATTGTGTATTTCGCAAATTTTAGTAGTAGTAGTATTAGTAGTAGTAATAGTTTTAGTAGAAGTAGCAGTAGTAGTGGTATTTATCTTGTCCGTGTGTAATACGTCTACACAATTGAGTGTAGACCATGGATTAGTGAGGTTGCTGAGTAGAAAGATGAAGAGGTAATGGAAACTGCAAGCGTTTTCCATCTCTGTACACGTTTGAAGGGCAGATTAAAAAATATGGATTCTAAAACTAATATGTATATTCTAATGTATAGGGATGACAATCTAGTCACTTCGATATTCACTAAGATTATCGATCTCTCTGATTTAAATGTCTTAGCAACAAATATGAGGAAATAACTATTTTATGTTACATTACTCTATATTTTCATGGTATGGAATATTTTACTTAACCAGTAGAGGATATCTCTCATCATAAAGATCTCTGACATTACCAGAGTATTTTGGGTAATTCAAGTGAATATGTTTTCTTTCCCGAAGTATGTGAGATGATTATTTATCTTAAACACTTCAAAAAATGTAGGCCATTTTATCATATGATGACACTAGCCTCCGGTCAATTTTAAAATTATCGGTCTTGACTTTCGCCGAAAATAGAAAAGAGAGTTATGTGTAAAATAACGTATCAATAAAAGTTGGTTAGCATAACATAATAAAATGTAACACATTTTAGTGTATCAACAACAGTATATGTATGTATCAACAATCTTGGTTGGATGGTTGACAATCATTATATTCCTCTACGTTCATGTTCAAAAGTAGGCCAGCGTAAATAGGCATCAGAATATCGGATCATAGTGATGAATAAAATGGGAAAGTTCCATTCATGTGGAAAATATCAATGGTAAATCTAAAATCAGCTACTGGTCCGTTAGTGCGATATATAATAATAGACCATGTGCGTAATATAAAAGAGTACGTAGGAACTTAGTGAATATAATCTATGAATTAGAAGTGAAATGAGACACACCTTGATTGCCGAACCATTAAAATTATGAAACAACAAAGAAATGAAAAATAGTGGGATGAGATGAGTGAATAAATTGACAGGACATGGAACCCAAAATGTCCTACATCATCAAGCAACAAAATATCGAAAATGAGATAGAGCAAAGAAATAATGTCTGTGATGTTTATTTCATCGACTGGTCGGGCTAGACCACTGCAGATCCTTTGCAGATTCCGTCACACACTACTTACAGACAAACTTGTGAGTAGCACCTGAGAACGCAATTCCGAATACGAGGTAGTTGCCGACGTTATACGACAGAAGTCCTTAAGTCTCCAATTATTCGCATTCTGAACCATGGACAATGAGATTTCTTTAACTGTGTTATTGTCATTGCTTAGTGTAATTAACCGAACCATACAATATATAGTTCTTTGTTTTGTCTACTAACTGATAATGCCATTTATTTATCACACTTTCTTTGTAACAATCTCTTAAATTCATCTCTTAACTTCATCACCTCACCTGAATTGTGTAAAATTTCTTTTATTTGACCTCATGCTTCCCTGTCGATTAGATAGTACCTCTATTTGTCGTTGCTTCCATTTTCAAAATACTCAGTGTCGTATTGTTTTCCAAACAGTGACGATTTTAGTTCACATTAAACAATCGTCATGCATATGTGGAACACACTTTGTAACAAATATTTGTTTGCAATCTCATTATAGTTGTTGAAATATCGGGGATCTGACCGTTTCTATATTGATTGAGAGGTTTCAACTACGGTTGTAGACTGTAAGTGGTGGTGATTTAACTTCCCAACTAGTACAATTTATATGACGACACAAAAATGACGTAAATCTTAGCACTTGTTTGCCTAGATATTCGTTTCTGCAACACCCGTTTTCTGTCAGTCATCTGATTCACAAGACTAAGTAAACGATACGTTTGCTTACGATGGGTGCTTGCGACCGTTATCCTAACCATTCAGGTGAAAACAGCAACGTTACGCATAACACTGAGCTCCTCCTTTTTGCCATAGCTATAGCTTCTGATAGCAAGCTCGTCACATCCATGCAGCACTGTCGCTATAATATCAAGTGCTCATGACAACATCTTTTAAACGCTGCAAATGCTACAGGTTTCATTCAAGTGTTCACCATACGTAAAGACTACTGGTGTGGCGCGGCCTTTGAAGTTTGTAACTTTTTCAAGTGGTTTTATTTTGTTTTCCTATTAGTCTTTTCCTCGAATTCAACAATATTCATAAGCGAAAACTACTTTATTCCTGATAGGGTTTGTATTAATTCGACACCTCATTTTGTGACTCAACGCTATACACTAGGTTCGTCAGTTGTTACGCTGTATATTACGTTTTGTTCATTAACGTTCACATATTAGCTCATAACAAACATTAGATTAGATCCCATCGTAGAACGTTTCACACCTAATGAGTTAAAGTAAAACAGTAGCTGCTCACTTAATACAAAACCTATTTATATTCACATTTCTCCAAATTATGTCCAGGCCCTCTAAGGACATACAATATTTCGTGGTGCCTATAGCACCTGCGAAAGGTATAAATCCATCACTAAAGCGAATAGTGTGAGGTTTTATAAACACACTGGCCTGTTCACATCGTACTCTGACATTCCCACAGCTACACTAGAATTGAACCATGTACTTGTGCATGACATATCACTACCTCACATCACACTTACAGAAATAAAGAAGAGCAGCCACGAACCGTTTAAACCGACATCATTTGGTGCTTCATGCAGTTTTTAGGCAGTGCGTTTGACCCCAAACACTCAGCGAGTTCGCAACCAGCCACCCTATGTAGCGGCCCACTGAATGTATATAAGTCTACTTACAAAAATCGGTCCACTGATGTAGATGTCCACTACTCACCGAGACATATACTCCATTACTCAAATAAGTATGTACAAGATGTAACCGAAAGAGAACGATGAAAATCCCTCCGCACCCTTTTTGCTGGACAGTACTGTCATTTATTCGTTTCTCCCCCCTGTCGTGTGTTTTATCCTTTGTTCAGATCTCGTTTAACCACACCTTTTGTTCTTCAGTATTCCTCGTCTGAGCTTATGTCATGTGATTTTGACTAAAGACTTATCTTTTGTTACCTGAGTTTCTACTGCATGTTGCCGGACTATTGACAGTAAGGTCGTGTTTAACTAAGCTCAAGGTCACAGCGTGGAGCATTCTAGAGTTCCAACGTAGTCAGTAGCATAATATGTCGTTAACGGGTTGGCCGAAATATGATACTGATTTAACAAACGTTAACATCTATAAATACCCATGTTTCCTGTACAAAAACGAACCTTGGAGTAAAGTGTCTCTCTCATAATTTGCATCTTCTTTCTAGTGTTCAGGTCTCTGTATAGTTCTAGCGTGCGGGTTATCAGAATAGCTTAGGAACGAATATAGCTTCCAATCAGCAAGACTTAACACTATCCATTTGGGATACACTACCCCACCTATCATTCCTGAACCCACTTCATTCCCCAAACTAATCCCCGAAAACCTTTCTCCCATTAGGCATATTGATAGTAAACCAAAACAGCATGAATATGGAGCTGATTGTCCTACTTCTTCCTTTTTTCCCACGACTAAACGAAAAATCCACTAGGTTCACATCACAGCATTCTACTAGACGAATACTCACCGTACCTGACACAAATGTTATTCAATGCTCGGTCTGTACAAAATAAGGTGACTCACCCACGCATCCTGTTACTTGTAAACAATCCCTCAATTGTTGTGATAACAGAAAGTTGGTTGTCCTTCGATGTCACAGATTCATACCTTCAAATGGACACCTATGAGCTGTTCCTTTGTGATCGAGCCAGTAAGAAGGGTGGCGGTTGTCTTGTATGTGCACCTAAAAATTTAGAGCGAAGATCTGTAGCGATGCTAGCCTCAGCAAATTAGCTGATTCGACATGGCTTACTGTACACACTTATGAATGTGAAATACTAATTGGATGTATATATCGGGCTCTTAACACTCCCAGTTCAACTGACACTACTATAGGTGAGGCATTCGCTAAGGCTGCCTCACTTGATTTCTCCTGCAGAATTGTTCATGGTAATTTCGACCTTCCGCAACATCAACTCTGGCCCAATATGTTTTGGAAGCATACATATTTCCTTAGGCATACACAGTTGGCGGCAACATGTACACCTGCCTACACGAAACCACAACATTTTGTCACAATGTTACACCAATATCTGTGGTGGTTGGCGAAAAGTTCCACAACAGTGATCACAAAATAGTCCTCTGCACTCAGTACCACATCTAAATCCCAAAACGTATGTCGTCTCCTTAAAAATCTCATAAGAAGGAACGCAGATTTCGGCATTTATTCCATAGTGCACGATGGTGTGACGTATTATGACCAAACTGCGAACTTTAAAGTGAATGGTTTTCCCACAACGAGAACACATCTCGTACTCCAGATATTAACATAGAGTGCATTAGTAAAATTATCTTAGCACCATAAACTTTGATATGAGGAGTATACATGCCGCTATCAAAACCCTTAAGCCGAATGCGAGTTGTGGTGCTGATGACATCCCATCAATCCTTCACAAAATGTCAGGATCAAACATACATATGCTACTACTCAGAATATTTACATTATCTTTAGAGGCAGGCACATATCCTGAAACCTGGAAGGTAACGCATGTTGACCCCAAACACAAGTCGGAACTTAGAAACCTCATAATCAACAGACTTCAGTCACTTGGAGTTACAAACCCCTTATTGTGGTGGATTAAGTCTTTTCTCACAAACAGATACCAAATAACCAAAATTAACTCGATAACATCTACACTGCGACCAATAACCAGGGGTGTTGTTCAGGGTAGTGTCTCGAGTTCATTGGGTTTTACGATCTACATCAACAACGTACGGAAGTGCTTTAACACAGGTAAGACCCACCTTTACGCTGATGGCTTACACGTCATCTATATAACTAACACTTGCGATGTACATATTACTAAGCAAACAACAGAACGACAGAACCGCACATACAACCGTCCTCTTCTAATCTGTAACCCAGCACTAAGCAGCATGGGTGAAAAGTTTGGTCCGTGGTACTTGCGTAAGTTGTGTAAGATGCCACCTGGGATTATCTTTCATTTCAAACAGACTTCTTTCGCCAACATATATTACGCTGAAGAAAAGACCGTTACGGTAGTCTGAACAAAGTCCATAGGTCATTTTATTACCACAATCACAAATAAAGGAACATCGTGGTAGTTGCATTTGTGGTAGCTGCTCAATTATAATTTATTTCGTGAGATACGTCATGAACTGATCAAACGTGAGCATCGGGTCCTGGAATTGTAGCCGTAAACGTGAAATCCCTCAGGCGCTTCTGATTGTCTCATCCATAAATTATAGTCCAACTTATTGTCCATGTATGCACATCAGACACCAACAGAGTTCATGCAGCATCAAATCGATGACTTACTGAGACTCGGTCCCGACATATTGGGATCCGAAATATGCGAAAGGTCCACCTCATGCGGCTCGCAAACATGTTTATGAGAAACTGTCTAAAAGTATAGTCGTAAATAAATACCCAGAAACAAAATGTTCCCCAAGTCTTTGAAATTGATCTTAACTTCAATTAATGAAATGGATTCAACCTAGCTCAAAGCTTTCAGTCACGCCACCTCACCAGATCACGATCGGATACGCCATGCTACGTACCACTCGCAACAACCAGCTAGCTTAAATCAAACTCTTCTCGACGGATTGAATACATTCTAAATCAATTTGCTGAATCCTTCTTTCCTAACCTCTGGTTTGAGTGGGTTGGCTCCTTTCAATTATAAAGGCGTTGTGAACAAGTACGTCATCAAAACCTGAATGTCCGCAGCATCTTTTGTGGATAGTCCGACATGTTGATATACTAAGCATTAAAGTGAGTTTATTCCTGTCCGCAAAATTATGTGCATATATTTACACATCGTGATATCGTTTCTGAGTCCTCGGATAATCTTCTCGTCCTTATACATTTTATTTTCATCATATCGCAACACACACACCGAAAATTTTGAAGATTAGGACTCTTAAGAATCCCGCTTTTTGACTCATGCCATTCTGCCTTGATAATATGGAAACCTGATTCTGCTATGGAGTGGCTGACTCCCGTAAGCACGGCGTGACAGACTCACGTGCGCGATTCCTCACAGCAATGGAGGAAATACTGAACTACTTTAATAGGTACATTACAACTAGTATATTTACCACTGGTGTTCCCAAACACAGTGAGACCTTACAAATGTCTACCCTTGGACATGGAGACCTTACCGATTGACGAAGCTGACACCAGCCATTCCGAAACGTTAAATTGCGAGATGGCATGGAAACACAAATGTTGCTACGTATGTGAGAGGTTACTGGCCAACGGACCATGGACGAAGGCCTCTTCAGACAACGCTTTCTATCTACGCTTATCCAAAAACAAGTGCCAGTGTTTCCCGTTTCATTTGAGGTGTAGAAGATCTGGTTGCATCTGTTGACCGAATTATGGAGACCACTTGAACTACCAGCATAGAAGTTTATTCTATCGAAGAGAGCTTCAAAACAAACAAACGAAATTACAGATCTCTGTCATACACCCACTCATTTTATCAACCTTCGTCGTGATCAAAGGCGAATGAAACTGCTTGAAAAGGGTCTTCAAGAAACAACTCTGTTTTCGGACGACGAGGAAAAGCTAGCCCCAATTGGTTCTGCAACCTCAACGCCTGAGTTAAATTCTCTAGAAACCATGACAGACCCTGCAACCCACATTATCTCAAAATGTCATCAAGCTGTGTGATGGCGTGTGAACGGAATTATATAATTAAATCATATAGACTTATCTTCTCATGCAGAGTGGAACGGAATGAGGTTACAGGTGTCAGTAAGTCAGGAAAGATGTTATCAATGAAACACATATACGAAAGCACAACACGTTTGTCTGCAAAAGTCAGTTCCAGTTGTGTTGCATCTGACATTTTTCTATTTCTTACACGTAAAGAAATGGCGCTTAGCTGATACTTTAACGCGCTATCTGAACAATTTCAGTGAAGCTGAAAATCTTTGATATCACTTTACGTAATATTGAATGATTTGAACATTTCCTAAATCATAAACTAATCTGAAGTATAGGATGATAAACGTCCCATGGTTTCCAACTGTTGGATGTAATACAACTCTGGTCGTTTGACAAAATCGTGTTAACACAAATGTGAGATCGTCTGCCTCATCTTTTAAATAGTTTGTGAAATGTGTCTCTCAGTCATCGCTTTCTGAATGAATTTTAAAAGAATTCGTCTACAAGGAAACGTAGTTGTAATTACTTACTTGAATACATCCGTTACCACTCGTGGAGAAGCATACGCCACCCAGGAACATTCCTCACCCAACTCTCTCCTAGGCAAATTACAATTAGACTAGACTTTTATTTTTGTGTTCTATTGATTTAATCAGGAACAAATGGAACTTAGTTGACGAGGAGAATCTAATTACCATGTTTCGTAAGTGTTATAATTCAGTAGAATGTGAATGAAAAATATGTAACACCAATAGTTGTTTTTTATATGGTAGTTGTATGGTTGTATAACATTTCACTGACTCTCCAAGCTGTTTATAAATACTTCTCAACATCTCTGTGAATAAAAGCTGACAAGTCGGAGAACTACTGTTGCAGATTTATTACATGTATATGATCACTTGTATTTTTCTTAATTTCAAGCAGTATGGTTTTAGTATTCCTATGGAAAACATTACCATAGTAATATAGTATGAGTGGAATAAATTGGTAGGTCAAATTTAGTGTTTTATGACTGCTCGTAACCATCTACAGTTTGAATCAGATTCATAATAGCGTATATTGTCAATAATTGGGCCATCATTCAGTGGCTTACACCTTCGTACTTATAACAGGGACCTGATAGTTTATATTGACTCCGCCTGCAGCCACTATATTCCCACATAAACGCACCTACAAAACCACATGGACTTTGCCGAATCACACTACGCAAAACCAAATCGACCATATATGCATAAAAAAAGTTCAGGAGGACTATAGAGGACGTGAGAACCAAGAGAGGAGCTGATATAGCATCAGATCATCACTTGCTGGTCGCCAAGATGAAATTGAAACTCAAGATGCACTGGACAACGGGGCGGGCAATATCACAAAAGTTCAATACGAATTCAAGATAGACCTCAGCAACAAGTTCCAGGCCTTTCATGATCTACTCAATGGAGAAGGAACTACTGTGGAGAGCAACTGGAAGGGGATCAAAGAGGCAATCACGTCAACATGTCATGAGGTTCTGGGTCACAAGAAGCACCATCAAAAGGAATGGATCACTGTTGATACACTGGACAAGATTCAAGAAAGGAGGAACAAGAAGGCAGCAATCAATACCAGTCGAACAAGAGCAGAAAAAGCCAAGGCACAAGCTGAATACACAGAAGTAAACAAACAAGTGAAGAGGAGCATCAGAACTGACAAGTGTAAATATGTGGAAGATTTAGCAACGACGGCGGAAAAGGCTGCAAGAGAAGGAAACATGAGAAAACTGTGTGACACGACAAAGAAACTCTCTGGAAACCAACGTAAACTGGAGCGACCAGTGAAAAGCAAGGAAGGCGAGGTAATCACCAACATTGAAGAGTAAAAAACAGGTGGGTAGAACACTTCAAAGAACTCTTGAATCGACCAGCTCCACTGAAACCACACAACATCGAAGCAGCACCCACGGACCTCCCAACCGATGTTGGCCCACCAACAATTGAAGAAATCAGCATGTCCATCAGACAAATCAAGAGTGGAAAAGCAGCAGGACCAGACAACATCCCAGCAGAGTCACTGAAAGCAGACGTAGCGGCAACTGCAAGGATACTCCACATTCTCTTCAATAAGACTTGGGATGAGAAAAAGTACCAACAGACTGGAAAGAAGGACTTCTGATCAAAATGCCAAAGTAAGGTGATCTCGACAAGTGTGATAACTACAGGGGCATTACTCCTCTCTCAATACCAGGAAACATCTCAAATAGGGTATTGTTAAACAGGATGAGGGACTCCGTAGACGCCCAACCTCGAGATCAACAGGCAGGATTCCGTAAGGATAGATCGTGTACAGACCGAATCGCAACTCTACGGATCATTGTGGAACAATCTATTGAATGGAATTCATCACTCTACATCAACTTCATTGACTACGAAAAAGCATTTGATAGCGTGGACAGAACAACACTATGGAAACTTCTTCGATACTACAGCGTGCCTCAGAAGATAGTCAATATCATACGGAATTCCTATGATGGATTGAACTGCAAAATCGTGCATGGAGGACAGGTGACAAACTCTCTCGAGTTGAAGACCGGTGTCAGGCAAGGTTGCTTACTCTCACCCTTTCTCTATCTTCTGGAGATCGACTGGATGATGAAAACGTCAACATCTGAAGGGAAGCACGGGATGCAGTTGGACGATCTAGACTTCGCAGATGATCTGGCCCTCCTATCGCAAACGCAACAACAAATACAGGAGAAGACGACCAATGTAGCATCAGCCTCAGCAGCAGTAGGTCTCAATATACACAAAGGGAGGAGCAATATTCTCCGATACAATTTTCAATACAAGTGTTTATTAACAGCTGTGTACGCAAAACACTTCGGATCCGATGGCCAGACACTATCAGCAACAACCTGCAGTGGGAGATTACAAACCAAAAAACAGTGGAAGAAGAAATCAGGCAGAAGCGTTGGAAGTGGGTAATAGGACACACATTGAGGAAAGCACTAACTGCGTCACGAGACAAGCCCTCACATGGAATCCTCAAGGCCAAAGGAAAAGAGGAAGACAAAAACACACATTACTCCGGGAAATGGAGATAGACATGAGAAAAATGAACAAGAATTGGATGGAATTAGAAAAAAAGGCCAAGGACAGAGTGGGTTGGAGAATGCTGGTCGGTGGCCTATGCTCCATTAGGAGCAACAGGCGTAGGTAAGTAAGTAATGAAGTAATTTATTGAAACAATAAAATTAAAGGTTAAATGAGGGTTATATATTACTGTGTGGAATTAGAATTACGATTTACGGTTAATGTTCATAGTTAGGAATTAAATTTAGTATTTTTATCACGAACCAAAATTAGCTATAATGCGAAAACGATATTTAGCAAACGCGTGAGTGGATTGCGCACCAAGATCCAAAATTTTCTATCTCAAATCTAATTGACTCGTCCATAAATTAAAGTCTCGTTACTGTTATTGTCCGAATGTTCCGTGAATAATTCAGTGACTACTTATACGGTTTTGTGACGTCAAGAGAAGAAAGATATTGAAGGAAGGTATATTCACAAAATGTACGTCGTTCAGTCCAGTAAAGGCTATCTACCGAAGAGTTATATAAAACTGCATAACACGTCTAAAGTACCATTTGCATCTTTAATAAACACAATTAATGACAAGATCATTAAACGCTTACGTATTGGTTGATAGGTACGATCTGAAGCAATAGTTTTATCTCGTTCAGGAAAGAAAACTTTCTGAAACATTTGGAACCAACAGATGTTCATAATATATCATCCAGCTGTGCAACCTCCAAATATTTTAAAAAGGGACGTACAGAAATCCAGCAAACGCCAAATGGCACAATAACAACAATAGTAACAAATGAAAATAACGAAGAATGTTAGTTTCTAGATAGATTTCCAAATTTCACAACATCAAACGTTCTCGGTACTCCTTTGATGAACATCTATCGAAGAGTTTAAAATCAAACGGACTAAAAGCATTCAGTAGTGCCATCGCAAGACATCTCCATGACACAGGACACCAAGTGGATACACTGAAGTACTTCAAGGTGATTAACAAACAATCAAATTCCAACCTTTCGAAATTTACCAAAGCGATAGCAAACAAACGTCTGAAATCAGATCTATGTATACAAAAAGAGACAGTAATAAATCTTTCTTTGCCCTGGTAACATTAAACCCCCTTTTTATTAATTAATTAATTTATTACATCACTCACTATTCCAACTCTGATTTCAATTCATATCTTTCTTTATAACCATTAATCTATTTCCACTTACTTCATTACATAATCATTTAATGTGTTTTTTTAATTCCATGGGTTCTAATCACTATTTCATTGTTCTAGAACTTTCCCCCACAAACTTTATTGATTCGAAACAAAATTTCACGACCTCAATAACTCTATCGGAATCTTTGCTACATCATAATACATATATTCATCATGATTCACCCTCTTATGTATAACCACGTCAATACTAGTAATAACTCTGGTTTTCAAATATTTTATGTTGTAAGCAGCTGATGAGAATCTAATGAAATAAAGTGAATTCATATTATTCTGCATCAATCTTTGTTCTTGCTCTGTTCAATGGGTTAGTACGATTTAATTTCAACTAAGCCCTAAAACATTATATCATCAATACTAGATTTCATTGTTCAACATCCATCTGCTCAGTAATCCACACCCTATCTCATTCAGTTTGACGTATGACCGTATTGTCAAATACCACTGGGACAGGTGGAATCAGGCTTGATTCTACTTGTCACAACTGCTTTGCTATATGGTTTGAAAAACCAAAACTGTGCAGTCTAATCCAGGTAAACCTGAGAATCAGTTGTAAATTTAAGTCACTTGAATTATTTACCACGAGAAACGTTTTTGGCTTTATACAAAATAATCTGCAACAAATGGACTAGGAGATTAGAGGTTTGTGCGCTCTTCATCAATTCGATTTGTCAATGTTTTAGAATCAACGCCATTTGTCACTTTAATTTGACGTTGAAGGATTAGACAAATCGACAATCAGTTTCTTGAGTGGTTATCTTTAACGAAATACGATGAAAATTCCACACTATTGTCTACTAAAGATTTTAGACGGAAAATTGACCTTCACACTCACTCAACGTAATAAGTGAAGTGTGGTAGAGTAATACGACGAACCGTGTGAGGTCGTGTGCTTTTTTAGACCCATATAGTTTATTCTAGCTTCCGAACAGACCAATTCATTCGTCCTTAATAAACCACATTTTGACCATGTCACTTATTCGCTTTTTTATTCTGAATGTTTTTAGATGGGATTAGGTGTGTACACATCTTATCCCAGCCATCACATGTCTGTAGCTTATTTTATCTGGCTACGAATATTGATTGATACTTGATTAAATCGAGTTGGCTCACTTGCCTTTGAATAGGAAAGAACAAGAGAATATAGAATAAACTGTTCCAAATCACAAAGTACAGGAAAGACTGAGGATGCTCCAGTACAATATGAGCATTATTAGTTATTTACCATGAAACTGTAACGGTTTTTCGCTGGTCAAAAGAAATCGAGAATATACATCATGCTCAGTATGTGGTTTCTGAAAACCCAACACATTTGAGACAGACAACTAACCAGAGAGTTCGAAAATTCGACAACTCAAAATAACACAACCACTTGTAAACTGCACGACATAGTATCCAGCATTCCATCTCAGCAATAACCATTTCAGTGATACGTTGTGTAATCACTACTATTATTGTTCATACCATCACCACATTAACCTCTAACGTTGTCAAATAACAATATTTATGCTGCGGCGCAACTAATTTATCAAATTTTATTCTCACCACAATTACACATATCATGATACTCCTAACCCACTGGTTCAGTCTTATCATTTATGAAAACAATATTCTATCTTCTTGAGTTATTTCATTTTTTGGGTTATTTTCAATCACACCCAACAGTGGACAAGTAAACTGATGCTAATTTCTTCATTATCTCATGATCTTCAAATCGTATGTAGATTTTAACAATCTCAGTTTTCAACTACTAAACTATTGTTTCACATTATATTTAAAGTAAACGGTTCTCATTTACATTGCTTTAGAAAACCTCTGTTTTCTATTAGCTCAAAAATTTGAGCACACATCTGTACTATACTCTAGTTGATTTTAATGCTGACGTGAGCGGTCCGGTTTAATGCAAAAGATACTAAGACGTGCCAAGCCATAAGTTTAAACACAACGATTTTGTCGTTGGTAAACACTCTTCTGAATGTTTGCCATATTCAGTAGCGTCTTGTCGCCTTTTCTTACTACAAGAGGTCACGTGGTACAATAAAGTACTAAAGAAACAGGCACGATAAAAATTTCGATTCATTGTAAACTTGACCGTTTTTTTCTCATTTTTCCCAGACATCCTGGAAAAATATAAGGATGTGTAAGCGTATATCGGATTACACTCGTACGGGTGTAAGGACACAAAGCAGGCGAAAAAAGGAGAATAAACTCATACACATGCATTTCGTAAACAACGACTATAACAGAATGGTTTGTTCTTTAAAAAATAAAAATGAACACATATAAGCGGGCATATTCGCAAACAAAAAATGTTTAGTTTTCTTGGAATAACAATATATAAGCATATTGAATTTAGTTTTTTTTTCAAAATTAGTACAACGACAATTGGAGACGAAACAACATGTTATTTAGTGTCTTACGTGCAGTAATCGTTTAAATGTTCTGGAAACCCTATTCTTCTTCCAAAACACGTTGTTTTGAGACTGTTTTCAGATATTGCAAACCAAAATCGTGATTGTTGGCTATAGAATGAGGTATCGTGAGTGTGGGACTCGTGTGTTTCGATTGTACTGAGGGAAGATCGACGTGAATATGGTTTCCTTCTAAATACGCTGCTTTGATGTGGTCAATACTGGTGCTATTGTTAGTTTCGTTCTTATCAATTATATAGTAATTAGGTTTGCTCTGAAGAACTTTCAAGGGTTATTCGTATGCTCTCTCGGGAAGTCGTCGAAATAAGTCTCGACATACAAAGACACGTGTACTAAATCGTAACTCAGGTTGAACGAAAACATCACTTGAATACGGTCGAGTGCAAATTGGTTTAACTGAACGCATTACTTTCGTACGCCTGCGCGTGCAGGAGTTTAGAACCATATTCAATTAAGAGGATGAAGGATTCACGAATTCTGTTGGAAGTTGGGGTGTGGTTCCATAAAGGAGTTGGGCTGGAGTGTATCCAACGTCAGCTTTCACTGCATCGCGAGTACCAAATAATACGAGTGGAAGGACGTCCGTCCACTGTGAAGCGTTTGCAGCTGATGAGGAAGCTTTTAGCTATCGATGAAAGCGTTCTATTTACTCATTTTTCTGTGGGTGGTAGGTAGTTGTTCGTGATCGAGTTATTCACAATAATGTAGCCAGACGATGAAGACGTTCAGATTCGAGCTGGCGTCCACGGTTTGTCGAAGGGCAGTCAAATTTAGCTATCCACCGTTCGAGAAAAGCGCAGGTCACCGTTTCGGCAGTAATGCCTTTAATGGGTACTGCTTCCGACCATCGAGTGAAACGGCCTACGTAGGTTAAGAGATAGAAATATCCAACTGAATCTGGTAACGGTCCTGCCAAATCTAGACGGACATGGTCGAAAGGAGCATCGGGAGTTTTGATTGAGCCTAAAGGACATGTGTTTTGTCCAATCACCTTACATTTCTGGCAGCTAACACAAGAGCGTGCCCACTTCCTCACGTCTTTATTCATACCAGGCCAGCATAACCGTTCTGCGCTGAGCTTGATAGTTGCACGAACAGCTGGATGAGAAAGCTTGTGCAACCTATTGAAGACGTTGCGTCGATAATTTTTCGGCACGGTTGGACGATCCACACTTGTAGATGCGTCACATAATAATGTTTCTTTACCTGTCTCCATCTGTTTGATACGCAGTTTTAGGGTTTTTGAGGATAACTCGTTCTGAATATCAATGTCTTCTTTTTGAGGCTGAGCGAGTTTAACAAGATCGATTCCTTGTAAAATGTTCAAGGAAGTTATATGGGAAAAACCGTCCGCAACTACATTGTTTGCTCCAGAAATGTGTTTTATGTCTGAAGTGAAGTGGGAAATGTGGTCTAATTGTCGAGACTCTTGGGGAGAGTACTTGTCTGATGCTGAGCTTAAAGAGAAAATTAGAAATTTGTGGTCGATTACTAGAGTGAATTCTTGGCCTTCGACGGAGTGTTGAAAGTGCCTTACAGCAGAACACATGCCTAAGAGTTCCCTACCAAAGTGCTATACCTCGATTCTGTGTCTAGCAACCGTCTTGAGAAAAATGCTAAGCGTTGACAGGTGTGGTTAACCCATTGCTGTAAGACTACTCCGATTGCTGAATCGGATGTATCTACTGCGACACTATTGGGTTCTTTGGCATCCTTGTGTGCAAGCGTGCGATAAGTTCCACGATTGTGAAGAATCCTTTTCTCGAGCTGTTGGGCCAGTTATTCGTCTAAACGTCGGTAATATTAGTACTAACCTTCATCATCAGGACTCCATAACACAATTGAGCCACCGTTATGTCGAAGAATACAACTATATTCGAACGTTAAAATGTACCTCCTTCAATTTCTCTACCAACCACTGCTCACGATCATTGCGTAGACCTTGTGACTTCTATCAATAAGTACACATTCTCTCTGCCTATATTTGTATTTGACACTAGTTGATATTACTGCCGTTTCAACAGCTTCTTAAGTATCGTCCGACGCTAACTCATCGTGAATATCACTTTCATGGTCGACCACCTCCTACTCCAGTCCTCCCCAATGATAAATTCTTGACCTAATCATCATCAAATTGGATTCTAAGGGGTTTTCTCGATAAAGCGTTTTTATCTCAAGTAAGATGCAAACAAATTCATGTCTGAACTAAAGCAAGAACGAGGAAGTAGTACAGCACATCATTTATTGTGAAAACTGAAATATAATCAATTAGATCGCAGTGTAAATTAATTTGTCTGGAAGGAAACGTATCGACGTCTGCTTAGCGAGCAGCAGCTGCATTCATTTTTCTTTAATTAAGTGATGATTTCCACGTCTGCTGGCTACTACACCTGAAATGGCGACAAATATTCATCATTTGTAAATATAAAGAAGCACTAGAATACCTTTCAAATTTTGCAATACATTGAAGACAGTTAACGTAAGTTCAATTGTTCAGTGATCCAAGAAGCTCATTTCTGAAGTATGAATATCCTAGTAAACTAGTGTTGAACACGTATATAACCTGTTTTGAATGTGTTTGGTCTCATGTTTCACATTACTCCGTTATTGTTTGACGACTTCACGCACTGTGCCATGATAAAACGGATGTGGAAAATATTATGATAATAAATCTCTTTGATGTGATTAATCCACCTCGGCACTGTGAGTGACATTAACTACTTGCCACTTGTCGACAGAGAGCGGGTACACGATGAACGAAACATATCCGTAGTGGAAATTATTCAAATCGCGGTCATTCAAGTGACCACTTGACTCAGTTTAAAATCCAAAAGATGATAACTTACGCATTCACATGTTGGACATATATCGGTTGGTGGCCTTGCATATCTATTGCCTCGAAATTGCAACTGAAATGAAATTGAACTAAGTCAACTTCCATTGATTGGCTTAAAATTTCACATATATACTTGAGAAACAATGGTTTTTGGTAATTTCGAAAGACATATCTTTCCCCTGTGTGATGCGTGAACAATTGTACTTATTTGGTTTTGTTTTTGAAGTAGTGAAACAATTATTATGATTGGAAAGTTAATTCTCTGGAAACACAAGGATTGTGTAGGGTTGTTGGCGTGTGAACTTCTATAGAAGTGCTCTTTGCTTATTGTTAATACTCAGAATGCAAGAATGATCTTGAGAAATGAGTCATTTATAAGTATATTGTTGAACAACTGTTCAGCTCTGTGCTAACCACACATAGAGTAGGAGACAACTGGAAAACAGAATGAGGGCAAACGAATTTATGAGTGTGTATAATCGTTAACACGTCAGATCACATTGATAAATTACTACAATCATATGAAGCACAGGTCAACTTACATCGCCCAGCAGAGGAAGATACTTTATTGAAAGAAAACATGTATTAAAAACGTGTAACATCGATCAACAGACTCAATAATTGTGACGTTGAAATTGCGAAACGAAACGACAAATTCCGCTTCATGACCTGACATGCTACGTTAATCTGCTCAGAACAATAGCATCCAAGGATCGATTTCAACTGGTCATTCTTTCCGGAATGAATGACTGTTGCAATAATATTGTTTGAATGAACAGGCTTGAAGTTGATCTTCACATGTTAAACACAATGTTTGTAGTTGAAAGTCTTATGGTGCCAACTGTGTCTTATTCCTTTCAAGTACTAATGGAACTCGGAATTGTGCTTCGTCATTCGTTGTGTCATTCATTCGAATCTAACACCTGGGAGCAGTGCACTATCATGAAAATGGTTTCTTCTATGTGATTGACAACGGTACAATGAATAGCAGTTTGTGTGTTGTTGTTGATGTTATTGTTGTAGTACACTGACTACTGGGTAGCACGCAACATTGTGCATATGATATTATTGTCACTGTGCAGTAATGGTTTCGAAATCGTATACTTTCACAGCAGAACTTTATGCATTCATTCAAATACTTACGCATCGACATCTCCAACAGGTGAAAGGAACCCTGTAGTCGACAAGTCCATGATGAGACTGTTAAACAAAAGCGAGGAAGAAACATTTGAAAATTAAGTGTTTAACTTCGTTTCATTTACGTCTTATCACTCAATATTACGTCAGCTTGTCTAACTGAACCAATACTGGATATCGCTAGAGAATCTCAAAATCTCATCAGGAGATGTGAGCGCGTTCCATAGTTATGTTGGAAACGTTGATCATTTCATAGAGAACTGTGGCTTCAAATATCCGAATTTATTGCTAGGCTTCTTAAATTTTGAGTGCATATCTCCTCATCGAAATGCAATAGCTCTACTTGGATTGACTAAAATAGAAAGTCGTTCTGCATTATGCTCGATTATCCGCTATATCAATGAAAAATCTTTCGCATCATGTGTATGTCACTGCAAGAAGCATAGGCGACGAAATTTTAAATAATGAGTCTCTTCTTATCAATTATATTATTTGAAAAACGGATAAATCACCAACCACGCTGTTCGAACGAAGACTCGTTCTCAATTACAATCGTCAATACTACCGATATTACTGAAATTATAATCATCACAGAAATAAGTGTCTCAACACATGCAACACAACACGGATGGTAGATCTGTCAAATGATCACCCATCTCATACAATCGGTTATTATCTACGTCGAAACAGTCAGTCCAGTGAAGTATATGTTAACACTAAGATTCGTATCTTGTGAAGTGTCGATAAAACTGAAGTCATATCCAGAGGACACGACACAGGCGATTATTCAATTCGACGTAAAATTTATGCACTGTTCAGTCCTCATTGTTCTTCAAAGGATTTTGACGCAGTTGGAATTCTCCAGATTGCTGTTGCTTTCATTAACCACACATCAACGTCCTGTCTAGTATGAAAGCCTGCATACATCCAGTGAATGAAATATTCAGGATAACATCTTCGTGAGCTTATCGTACTATGAGGTTAGATGCAACATATAGACACGTGTGAATTGGCCATATCTAGTATCTGTTCATTGACGTGGGTGAGTGATGTGTTTGATAAATAATGTTCTGAACCAGTCAAATCATCTCATATTTGTGTTGTGAATGTATTAACGGAGAAAAAATGGAATAGTATTTGCTTACATGTGGGTTTGCTAAAAAACATAAACAAATCAACGTTAACCCATTGTTATATATTGAGCGAATCTACAACACAGCTGGATCACCAACAACACACATGGCAGCAAGAATATTGGTATCTGTATAGTTTGACAACGGTGTTTGTATTGAAACCGCTGTCTTATAGCATGTCAGTCCACAAACATATGAAATGTTTGTTCAAAGTGTTGGAATAAATCAACTTACGGACTATGGGATTAACGATCATTGTGAGCGGTGCCTATATCATGTTATATTTAAGCTTATTCAGGTGAAAATTCGAATGGGTGATTATTGTACGGCTCTATTCATTGGTACAAACAACTGGCACTTAGTTCACAACAGTCTTCAAGACTTGAAATTTTGGCTGATCATACAATGAATAAAAGCAATTTACATGTAAACCACCGAATGTGTATAAGATGAGCTTCACTAAAGTGTTGCAGTCAATGTTACAAAGCCTAGCGTATCGACGAAATCGTGACATGACATGTGAAACAGGCGTTTCGAACAAGATAAAATCAAATATTCTAGGAATCTAGTACGAAGTGCGAAATATAGTTTCATGGTTGCACTTCCAAACACTAGTCAACAACGGATACTGGTTCCTGAATAATTCAATACTTCCTCCGACTGTTGAATCTGAGGGTGAATTCCTTCAAGAGATAATTGACAACTTGATGTGAGCAAAGTGTATCAGTCGCTGACAAGTCATTGGATAATCAAAGGTGTGAGGTCATCGAACAACTGAAATACGCACGTTTACACGTTTCTGCACACTTACCTTGGTTCTCTGGGAGTCCCATGAGTATCACGCACACAAGCAGAGTGAAGCACATTGTTTGATTCATTGGAAGCACAGTGAAGATGGAACGGCTTTTCTTGATCAAACAGTTTCAGACTCCCGCTATTTATATTCGTGTTGACACAAGTATTCACAGTCCGTTCATCTCTCATTCCAATCAATTCACCAATCCAATTCATTCTAGATAAACTTTCTTTACAACGAATCATTAATCCACCAATGAGGCAAATCAATGTGAATCTAATTTAACAATGTCTATCACGTGTGTCAAATTACAGCCTGTGAATCAGTAGCACGATTGTTTGTCGCAACATAATACTTACGTCAGTGTTAGCTGATTGTTACATTTTGTAGAAGCACTCAGACGAAGTGGTCAGAATGCTCGTCGACTTGTCGAACTAGTGAGATGACTCTCACATGTTGCTTGGCAAATGAAACTAAACGGAGCTATCCACTGTTGATTTTGCCATCTTTCTCACAGTTACTACACACAGTAGCGAATTGGGTGCACAATGGATTAGCTTCTGTGTTAAAAGTGTCAAAACGTCAAAATGAGTAGGGATCGGAGTTAGTCAAATCTGCAAATGTCCAGATCTGTGTGGACAATTACCATTTTGGACTATGTGTTTCAACCCGACGATAAAATAGTGATTTAACCTACAATTAGACAAACAGTCAGTTGTGATTGTCTAGGTTTGCAACGTTTATTTGTAGAGATGAAGAGGAAGTTGTAAATTTTACGAGAAATAATACCGGAATGAGATACATAGAAAGTGAGTTGAGATTTCCAGGTGCCATGTAGAAGAGATCAGTTTGTTATTGCATCATAAGTTAGTCCAACTTACTGGCGTATTTCATGTTAGCCTTGTTCTATTACGTAAAGTTTACAGAACAAAGTCTCCGATCATCAGAAATACTGCGTGAGGTATTTCTATCCATGTTCAACATTGCTTACTAGACATTCTTGCTGAATAAATGTACGGTGTTGGATGAGACTCAGCAAAAGACTCGTCCATCTAGTGTACACTGTAGAGTTTTTGTCCCATCCACTTAGAAGAGTGAACTTGAGTGAACACCAAGTAGTCAATGAGCTATTTCTCTACCGGTTTCCAGTTCGACCGCTTAAAATCGTAGCATAACTTCCACAACCAGTACCACTTTATTGTTTGTACAAATTATTAATTCTTCCTTATACTATTACACGCCTGGTTTGAATGACGAAACACAACATATTCTAGTGCACTCACTGATTTCTTTCCTAATTGAATAATAGCCCATTCGTGTTTTATAGAGTACGCATTCAACCGTACTTGAAAATATAACCAAAGCCTTGCATAACAATGCCTGTGGTGTAAGTCCTTTCTGCACCTCTCTACACAACAACGAGTGCAATGTTCCGTTGTCCACATTCACTTCTGTGTACACAATGGACAAAGATCAGAAAGAAAAATCACTCGTTATTGCACGCTTTATAAAAGTCTACAAATGTAAGCTGTGTGCTGATCAATCAATATGATATTTAAATTGGTTGCTTTTGAGTATTGAATGACCGAATCCAAACCTCGAGACAATTTCCAGGAGGCTCATGTTAAATGAAGGAGCTGAATGTTGTCCAATTTATAAACTGAGATAATCCACGATTCTTCAGCATATTACTGAATTTTCCACAAATTCCTCGAATGAAGAAGACTTGACGGATTATCAAATACTATGATGGTGAATAGTGTTCAAACACACAGTTCCAGCCTCTCAAATCACATTAATTGAACGCGAGTAAATGCTAGATTCTTTTCACCTAAATTTAAATACCTCAACCATATGGTCAACTAGAAATTCCTGATCGAATGTCAAGAACTCACACTCAGTGGATATCACACATTAGTGCGAACAATCTAAATGAACCATAAACAATGTTCAAAGAACATTGTCGCAATCACTTCAGACAGTAATTAAAACAAAATGTGCGGTTGAGGTAATCCTCGAGAGTAGCCATCCCAAAACGCTGTGGACAAAATGAAAACGTGTGTTCAAATAAGTTGATCAGTTTGAGTTAAGAAGGTTCACTACCTCAGAGAGTGGATAGATTAATTTGTTGGACGATATACATAAAATGTTCTGTTGAATCAACGTATGTGTCAGGCTTCTCTGTGTGATTTTATTTTCCACAATGAATTGGCATTCATTCTGACTTGCGTTCTCGTTTAGCTGTTGATCGTGACCACGATATGAATGAACACCACACAAACCTCATCTCTCCACTCGATTGCAACTAAAGATGTAAGCTAAGAGATTGAAACGAATGTTCAGTTGAATATGACTTCATACATCATGTGAACAGCAGAGGATATGTGTATTGGTAAAGTGGATTTGTGGAGATAGTAGAACTCTCATGGTTAAGATCATGAGTTGGACATAGCCAGTCGATTGTTGAAAAGCAGGGGGCAATTGACTGCCGTTTCACCATAGTGTGGGACTCAAGAATAGTGCGCATCCGTAGCTCAGCACGCAATAATGGAACCCGGGACGTTCGGTTTTGCACGCAAGTTTCTAACCTCTAGACCACTGAACCAGCATCCAGAGGTTTCAATGTCTAACTTCAGTCGATTGACAATAGCGCGTAATTCCTATCCGTTGCTTGCAACGCACAACTGTCCCACGTAGCAGATGAGTGATGGAACTAACCGCAAAGAAAACATTTGGCACAATAACTATTTCTGATTAAAAGGCTGTGGGTGGATAATGAACAATTATGTCACTAAAATATAGTTGTTTTTAAATTAACAAGATTTTAATTGTCATACGAATTAACTACCCTTCTTATTAACAATGACACTGAACTCATTTATCATCCTGTCTGGAAACAGTCTTCATAATTATACACATTGTTCGCTTAATGAGGGTCAATCCTGTCAGACAAAGAATGTGACTATGATTGAGTAATTAAGATTTATTTTAACAATAGTCCAGCACTTCTGATCAAGTCTAGTGTCACGTATCGTCCAATTCACAAATAACAGCACTGAAATACCATCCCACATAGATGAAGTCGTGTGTAGATTGTTAAGTGTTGGCAACGTGTAAGCAACACCAATTCGGCACACTAGCTGTATCTCACACAAACAATAGAACAACAGTACAAAGAGGTAACTAGAGAGTTTCATCTTCTCATAACATTTTCCTTTGTGCGTGTCACTGAGGCTGATATAACTTCATTGTAACAGACAATTTTGATAGCACTTCTGCGGAGGTAGTTTGAGATGAATTCGCTTCCCCAATGAAATGCAACAACTGAACTCAGTCGTACTTTAGCCCATAAGATATTAACAATGTATCATTATCCACATTCTTATGTACTCAAACTTATACCCCTGTTTCCATGACATAGTATCCTGTAAAGCGTTCAACTAACTGAGTAACCCATTACAGTAAATCTCGTAGCATTTGTAACATTTCGTTGTTGCCTGTAAACTGGACTGTCTTGTGTAACATAATAATGTTTGAGAATAAACTATTATTATCTGTGTAAGTTGAGGGGAGAAAAATCATGTATCACAACAATCTTGGAGGGTATTAATGTCTTTCATTATTGCTCAGCTGATGTTTTGACTGTGTTTTGGACGGAATATATATACCACCACCTTATTCGCAAATACGAATGTTGTTGATGCCAATCAGTATTTCTTTGATCATAATTGTTCGTTTTAAATCAATAACTATACATCACGCCTAGTTTTTCAATAAGACAGTCATATGATCTACTTCACGTTGCGCAGATTAGCTGAAGAATAACTCAATGGAATATACAGTGTATTAATAGTATTCGTTCAGGAATTTATGCACAATTCATATTCACAAATTGCGGTGTTAGAAACGTGACCAACTCGAGAATTATACATTGACTTAACCTGTGGAGAATAACGGCAACCTAACATTTGACTAGAGACTACACAGAAGCAATCACATCGGTTCTAAATAAGATACGGTTCATATGGGATATGGATCAACGGGTATCTTCATTTAACTAAACTTGGTGTCTGCTGACAGCCCTTAGTAGTACAACTTTAAGGAATCGTATTCTCAGTACAAACAAGCGATAGTAACATTGTGTAAGAAGTTCAGGGTATCGTTCGGAATATCAGAAGTTTCTTTGCAATGCTCACTAGCTGTAAAATAAATCAGGCATGAACTTTGGATCGAGGATGCCGATGTCATCTTGGTTGCAAAGCGCGTCTTTCTGTCGAACAAATTCTGCTATGGCCACTGAAATACGACAATGTGACCATTAGGTTGTGAAGAATGAGTATAAAAAAAACGAATATTTGAATTATAGTATGGACTAAGAATCCCAGAAATAACGCAATCGGATCAAGAAGTACTAGATAACCACAAACGAATGTACTGTATTTAGAATTCGAAATCAAGTATGCAACATGTACCAAGGTATCATTATTTCACTCGAACACCACATCCGCCACAGCTGAAATTGGAGTTCAAGTGTCTGTTCATCGTGTGTCTGTCCGACATTGTGTAGTGACTCACATTCATCACGAGAACACGACTGGTTTAATAAAATAAATTATTATTATAACCAACTGTACCAGTGTTTGTTTTAATGTGCTTTTGTTTGACTGTGCTAATGACAGCTATTTTCTGCTTCCATTCATATAGACACACTTTTGATTGTGACTTCGCACGAATTCGGTTACGTTCTGTAACCAAGCTTGTATCCTGGCACGATCTCGGTATCCTTTTGATACCACGAGATCGCTAGCGAATATATCTCGATTTGATCCATTAATTGCCTTCTGATATTTGGCTTCTCGGGGATTTTATGGATTTATTTGGTTACGTTCAACCTTCGCCTTCTGATTTACTTGGAACGTGTTTCTTGGTAGCGGTGTTCATAGTCTACCGCGACCCGACGCCACGCTACAACTGGTGAGCTGAATTCTGGAACACGCCTCAACCTCTGGACAAATCTCCCACAGAAGCCAATTCGGTGAGTCTTTAGTTTATCTATCCACGTCTGTCGTATATTTTCATATTACCTTTCAATATATAATATACGCGACATGACGGATAACGATAAGAATAGTATTAATATAATAGACTCCCATGTATGTGTACCGAATCCTTGTCACTTTTTATTCGCGTGACGATGAATTCCACGCTTTATCCGAGAAATTTTCCCCTTTTAACTATTCTCCTCGCTGACCCGGCTGCTTGGTACGGAATGCATACGCATAAGCATATCTGTCTACCACCCAGCACCAAATGGTTAAGTAAACGGTTTCACTGCCAACTTAAAAGTGCTCTACGAGCACACGAAAACGGCAACTGGCACGAAACCTTATCGCTCGTCCTCTTAGGTATTCGAACGAGCTTGAAGGCAGATATACGATGTTCCGCCGCTGAACTTGTATACGGCACGACATTGCGTCTGCCCGGAGAATTCTTCACACCACGGAGCAGACCTAATTTCGGCAAATCAGACTACGTCCATCGACTGTCTGCATTTATACGAACGCTGTCTCCGGTGTCAACTCGAATACAACATCGACAGGTCGCTATCTCTCGAGAGTTATCTACCTGTTCACATGTTTTCATACGAGTAGATTCGGTACGCAAACCTTAGCAACAACCTTACGAAGGCCCTTTTCACGTGACCGCTCGTCACGAAAAGACTTTCAAGGTTGATCGACATGGCCGCGTCGAGATCGTCAGCATTGATCGTCTCACACCAGCACACGTCGATGACAGTGCCCTATCTGATAGCCTGAGATTCAATGCTAGACCTATCAAACCTAGCGGGATCCTTAAATATTCTTCAGGTCCCACGCTAGGTACATCTGAGACCTCATTCTCACGTCCCGGTCAACAGCACGCGTCATCTGCACCGTCTACGGACGAGACGACAGTCTCACGTCCAGATCAGCAGACCACGCCGCCTCTGACCTCGGATGAGATTGCAGGCTCACGAGATACGAACGACACTACCGTCTCACGTTCCGGTCGCCGGGTACGGTTACCCGTACGCTTCCGCGACTAGCCGCACAGTGAACAACCGATACGGTGTAGGATTATCCCTATGCTACACGCATGCTACACTCTTCTCTTTTTTGATTTTCTTTTTGTTTCCCGAGCCCACGCCATCGACCATCTCCGTTTGGTTCCGTCGACTTCAGTCAACTTTGGCGAAAGCTGGATTGGCCACCCACGCTCTTGTAAACGTACTCAGTCGATATATTGGTTTCGAATGCTTGGCATACGCTTGGCCTCGAACTTGGTCGTTACGGTCGCTTCTGGTCTTTTGGCTCAACGTGGATTCGTCCCACGTCTGCAGCGTTTCTGGTCCGCATTCCCTACGAACGCAATCTTCAGATTCTGGATACAAACCACTCTGGTGTAGCATGCCAACTCAAGCAACAAATACAGCACATCGCTCCTGGTACCGTTCTCCGAAAAAGACCTTCGTTGGCAACTCGACGATCAACGATCGCTTTCCTGTTCGCGAATTCTTCCGTCCTACAATCGCTCGTCAGCCAATCAGTCCCACGATTCAAACCGCTATTTATCGAAAGTGTAAACCCTTTCTAGCGAAAGGCTCCTGTGGTGACTCACATTTATCACGAGAACACGACTGGTTTAATAAAATAAATTATTATTATAACCAACTGTACCAGTGTTTGTTTTAATGTGCTTTTGTTTGACTGTGCTAATGACAGCTATTTTCTGCTTCCATTCATATAGACACACTTTTGATTGTGACTTCGCACGAATTCGGTTACGTTCTGTAACCAAGCTTGTATCCTGGCACGATCTCGGTATCCTTTCGATACCACGAGATCGCTAGCGAATATATCTCGATTTGATCCATTAATTGCCTTCTGATATTTGGCTTCTCGGGGATTTTATGGATTTATTTGGTTACGTTCAACCTTCGCCTTCTGATTTACTTGGAACGTGTTGATTGGTAGCGGTGTTCGCAGTCAATCTCAACTCGACACCACGCTACAGTTGTATTGTATATAACCTGATTAGTGTTATCATTAAGAACCGAAATCGCTACAGACTCACCTGCTTCCTGGGGTTGTGCAATCAGCATGTCAGTTGGGTCATGAAACCGCTGCTACCTAAAGTCTGAACCATACACTTAGACTATCCTCCTACACGAAATAATGTTGGACCTTTATATCCACAAGTTATGATATATGTGGCTTCATTTAAAACAGATTTCTCACATTCGTTAGAGTAAACATCAGAAGCGTTTTTGTGATAAGGATAAACAGCAGTTGATATGAAATCATCCGAATTGTAATCAAACTCGAGCTCATTTAGTACTTGTGCTTCGCACTGAACAAGTTTACCACAAGAAACAAATGCATTATGAGGACAAATAATATTTGATAGAACATCAAGATTTGGTTCTACTAAGATAGTTTCCTCAAATTTATTAAGAATGTCATTGCAGAGTAAAGGATCATACAATGTCGGACAGACACACGATGAACAGACACTTGAACTCCAATTTCAGCTGTGGCGGATGTGGTGTTCGAGTGAAATAATGATACCTTGGTACATGTTGCATACTTGATTTCGAATTCTAAATACAGTACATTCGTTTGTGGTTATCTAGTACTTCTTGATCCGATTGCGTTATTTCTGGGATTCTTAGTCCATACTATAATTCAAATATTCGTTTTTTTATACTCATTCTTCACAACCTAATGGTCACATTGTCGTATTTCAGTGGCCATAGCAGAATTTGTTCGACAGAAAGACGCGCTTTGCAACCAAGATGACATCGGCATCCTCGATCCAAAGTTCATGCCTGATTTATTTTACAGCTAGTGAGCATTGCAAAGAAACTTCTGATATTCCGAACGATACCCTGAACTTCTTACACAATGTTACTATCGCTTGTTTGTACTGAGAATACGATTCCTTAAAGTTGTACTACTAAGGGCTGTCAGCAGACACCAAGTTTAGTTAAATGAAGATACCCGTTGATCCATATCCCATATGAACCGTATCTTATTTAGAACCGATGTGATTGCTTCTGTGTAGTCTCTAGTCAAATGTTAGGTTGCCGTTATTCTCCACAGGTTAAGTCAATGTATAATTCTCGAGTTGGTCACGTTTCTAACACCGCAATTTGTGAATATGAATTGTGCATAAATTCCTGAACGAATACTATTAATACACTGTATATTCCATTGAGTTATTCTTCAGCTAATCTGCGCAACGTGAAGTAGATCATATGACTGTCTTATTGAAAAACTAGGCGTGATGTATAGTTATTGATTTAAAACGAACAATTATGATCAAAGAAATACTGATTGGCATCAACAACATTCGTATTTGCGAATAAGGTGGTGGTATATATATTCCGTCCAAAACACAGTCAAAACATCAGCTGAGCAATAATGAAAGACATTAATACCCTCCAAGATTGTTGTGATACATGATTTTTCTCCCCTCAACTTACACAGATAATAATAGTTTATTCTCAAACATTATTATGTTACACAAGACAGTCCAGTTTACAGGCAACAACGAAATGTTACAAATGCTACGAGATTTACTGTAATGGGTTACTCAGTTAGTTGAACGCTTTACAGGATACTATGTCATGGAAACAGGGGTATAAGTTTGAGTACATAAGAATGTGGATAATGATACATTGTTAATATCTTATGGGCTAAAGTACGACTGAGTTCAGTTGTTGCATTTCATTGGGGAAGCGAATTCATCTCAAACTACCTCCGCAGAAGTGCTATCAAAATTGTCTGTTACAATGAAGTTATATCAGCCTCAGTGACACGCACAAAGGAAAATGTTATGAGAAGATGAAACTCTCTAGTTACCTCTTTGTACTGTTGTTCTATTGTTTGTGTGAGATACAGCTAGTGTGCCGAATTGGTGTTGCTTACACGTTGCCAACACTTAACAATCTACACACGACTTCATCTATGTGGGATGGTATTTCAGTGCTGTTATTTGTGAATTGGACGATACGTGACACTAGACTTGATCAGAAGTGCTGGACTATTGTTAAAATAAATCTTAATTACTCAATCATAGTCACATTCTTTGTCTGACAGGATTGACCCTCATTAAGCGAACAATGTGTATAATTATGAAGACTGTTTCCAGACAGGATGATAAATGAGTTCAGTGTCATTGTTAATAAGAAGGGTAGTTAATTCGTATGACAATTAAAATCTTGTTAATTTAAAAACAACTATATTTTAGTGACATAATTGTTCATTATCCACCCACAGCCTTTTAATCAGAAATAGTTATTGTGCCAAATGTTTTCTTTGCGGTTAGTTCCATCACTCATCTGCTACGTGGGACAGTTGTGCGTTGCAAGCAACGGATAGGAATTACGCGCTATTGTCAATCGACTGAAGTTAGACATTGAAACCTCTGGATGCTGGTTCAGTGGTCTAGAGGTTAGAAACTTGCGTGCAAAACCGAACGTCCCGGGTTCCATTATTGCGTGCTGAGCTACGGATGCGCACTATTCTTGAGTCCCACACTATGGTGAAACGGCAGTCAATTGCCCCCTGCTTTTCAACAATCGACTGGCTATGTCCAACTCATGATCTTAACCATGAGAGTTCTACTATCTCCACAAATCCACTTTACCAATACACATATCCTCTGCTGTTCACATGATGTATGAAGTCATATTCAACTGAACATTCGTTTCAATCTCTTAGCTTACATCTTTAGTTGCAATCGAGTGGAGAGATGAGGTTTGTGTGGTGTTCATTCATATCGTGGTCACGATCAACAGCTAAACGAGAACGCAAGTCAGAATGAATGCCAATTCATTGTGGAAAATAAAATCACACAGAGAAGCCTGACACATACGTTGATTCAACAGAACATTTTATGTATATCGTCCAACAAATTAATCTATCCACTCTCTGAGGTAGTGAACCTTCTTAACTCAAACTGATCAACTTATTTGAACACACGTTTTCATTTTGTCCACAGCGTTTTGGGATGGCTACTCTCGAGGATTACCTCAACCGCACATTTTGTTTTAATTACTGTCTGAAGTGATTGCGACAATGTTCTTTGAACATTGTTTATGGTTCATTTAGATTGTTCGCACTAATGTGTGATATCCACTGAGTGTGAGTTCTTGACATTCGATCAGGAATTTCTAGTTGACCATATGGTTGAGGTATTTAAATTTAGGTGAAAAGAATCTAGCATTTACTCGCGTTCAATTAATGTGATTTGAGAGGCTGGAACTGTGTGTTTGAACACTATTCACCATCATAGTATTTGATAATCCGTCAAGTCTTCTTCATTCGAGGAATTTGTGGAAAATTCAGTAATATGCTGAAGAATCGTGGATTATCTCAGTTTATAAATTGGACAACATTCAGCTCCTTCATTTAACATGAGCCTCCTGGAAATTGTCTCGAGGTTTGGATTCGGTCATTCAATACTCAAAAGCAACCAATTTAAATATCATATTGATTGATCAGCACACAGCTTACATTTGTAGACTTTTATAAAGCGTGCAATAACGAGTGATTTTTCTTTCTGATCTTTGTCCATTGTGTACACAGAAGTGAATGTGGACAACGGAACATTGCACTCGTTGTTGTGTAGAGAGGTGCAGAAAGGACTTACACCACAGGCGTTGTTATGCAAGGCTTTGGTTATATTTTCAAGTACGGTTGAATGCGTACTCTATAAAACACGAATGGGCTATTATTCAATTAGGAAAGAAATCAGTGAGTGCACTAGAATATGTTGTGTTTCGTCATTCAAACCAGGCGTGTAATAGTATAAGGAAGAATTAATAATTTGTACAAACAATAAAGTGGTACTGGTTGTGGAAGTTATGCTACGATTTTAAGCGGTCGAACTGGAAACCGGTAGAGAAATAGCTCATTGACTACTTGGTGTTCACTCAAGTTCACTCTTCTAAGTGGATGGGACAAAAACTCTACAGTGTACACTAGATGGACGAGTCTTTTGCTGAGTCTCATCCAACACCGTACATTTATTCAGCAAGAATGTCTAGTAAGCAATGTTGAACATGGATAGAAATACCTCACGCAGTATTTCTGATGATCGGAGACTTTGTTCTGTAAACTTTACGTAATAGAACAAGGCTAACATGAAATACGCCAGTAAGTTGGACTAACTTATGATGCAATAACAAACTGATCTCTTCTACATGGCACCTGGAAATCTCAACTCACTTTCTATGTATCTCATTCCGGTATTATTTCTCGTAAAATTTACAACTTCCTCTTCATCTCTACAAATAAACGTTGCAAACCTAGACAATCACAACTGACTGTTTGTCTAATTGTAGGTTAAATCACTATTTTATCGTCGGGTTGAAACACATAGTCCAAAATGGTAATTGTCCACACAGATCTGGACATTTGCAGATTTGACTAACTCCGATCCCTACTCATTTTGACGTTTTGACACTTTTAACACAGAAGCTAATCCATTGTGCACCCAATTCGCTACTGTGTGTAGTAACTGTGAGAAAGATGGCAAAATCAACAGTGGATAGCTCCGTTTAGTTTCATTTGCCAAGCAACATGTGAGAGTCATCTCACTAGTTCGACAAGTCGACGAGCATTCTGACCACTTCGTCTGAGTGCTTCTACAAAATGTAACAATCAGCTAACACTGACGTAAGTATTATGTTGCGACAAACAATCGTGCTACTGATTCACAGGCTGTAATTTGACACACGTGATAGACATTGTTAAATTAGATTCACATTGATTTGCCTCATTGGTGGATTAATGATTCGTTGTAAAGAAAGTTTATCTAGAATGAATTGGATTGGTGAATTGATTGGAATGAGAGATGAACGGACTGTGAATACTTGTGTCAACACGAATATAAATAGCGGGAGTCTGAAACTGTTTGATCAAGAAAAGCCGTTCCATCTTCACTGTGCTTCCAATGAATCAAACAATGTGCTTCACTCTGCTTGTGTGCGTGATACTCATGGGACTCCCAGAGAACCAAGGTAAGTGTGCAGAAACGTGTAAACGTGCGTATTTCAGTTGTTCGATGACCTCACACCTTTGATTATCCAATGACTTGTCAGCGACTGATACACTTTGCTCACATCAAGTTGTCAATTATCTCTTGAAGGAATTCACCCTCAGATTCAACAGTCGGAGGAAGTATTGAATTATTCAGGAACCAGTATCCGTTGTTGACTAGTGTTTGGAAGTGCAACCATGAAACTATATTTCGCACTTCGTACTAGATTCCTAGAATATTTGAATCTATCTTGTTCGAAACGCCTGTTTCACATGTCATGTCACGATTTCGTCGATACGCTAGTCTTTGTAACATTGACTGCAACACTTTAGTGAAGCTCATCTTATACACATTCGGTGGTTTACATGTAAATTGCTTTTATTCATTGTATGATCAGCCAAAATTTCAAGTCTTGAAGACTGTTGTGAACTAAGTGCCAGTTGTTTGTACTAATGAATAGAGCCGTACAATAATCACCCATTCGAATTTTCACCTGAATAAGCTTAAATATAACATGATATAGGCACCGCTCGCAATGATCGTTAATCCCATAGTCCGTAAGTTGATTTATTCCAACACTTTGAACAAACATTTCATATGTTTGCGGACTGACATGCTATAAGACAGCGGTTTCAATACAAACACCGTTGTCAAACTATACAGATACCAATATTCTTGCTGCCATGTGTGTTGTTGGTGATCCAGCTGTGTTGTAGATTCGCTCAATATATAACAATGGGTTAACGTTGATTTGTTTATGTTTTTTAGCAAACCCACATGTAAGCAAATACTATTCCATTTTTTCTCCGTTAATACATTCACAACACAAATATGAGATGATTTGACTGGTTCAGAACATTATTTATCAAACACATCACTCACCCACGTCAATGAACAGATACTAGATATGGCCAATTCACACGTGTCTATATGTTGCATCTAACCTCATAGTACGATAAGCTCACGAAGATGTTATCCTGAATATTTCATTCACTGGATGTATGCAGGCTTTCATACTAGACAGGACGTTGATGTGTGGTTAATGAAAGCAACAGCAATCTGGAGAATTCCAACTGCGTCAAAATCCTTTGAAGAACAATGAGGACTGAACAGTGCATAAATTTTACGTCGAATTGAATAATCGCCTGTGTCGTGTCCTCTGGATATGACTTCAGTTTTATCGACACTTCACAAGATACGAATCTTAGTGTTAACATATACTTCACTGGACTGACTGTTTCGACGTAGATAATAACCGATTGTATGAGATGGGTGATCATTTGACAGATCTACCATCCGTGTTGTGTTGCATGTGTTGAGACACTTATTTCTGTGATGATTATAATTTCAGTAATATCGGTAGTATTGACGATTGTAATTGAGAACGAGTCTTCGTTCGAACAGCGTGGTTGGTGATTTATCCGTTTTTCAAATAATATAATTGATAAGAAGAGACTCATTATTTAAAATTTCGTCGCCTATGCTTCTTGCAGTGACATACACATGATGCGAAAGATTTTTCATTGATATAGCGGATAATCGAGCATAATGCAGAACGACTTTCTATTTTAGTCAATCCAAGTAGAGCTATTGCATTTCGATGAGGAGATATGCACTCAAAATTTAAGAAGCCTAGCAATAAATTCGGATATTTGAAGCCACAGTTCTCTATGAAATGATCAACGTTTCCAACATAACTATGGAACGCGCTCACATCTCCTGATGAGATTTTGAGATTCTCTAGCGATATCCAGTATTGGTTCAGTTAGACAAGCTGACGTAATATTGAGTGATAAGACGTAAATGAAACGAAGTTAAACACTTAATTTTCAAATGTTTCTTCCTCGCTTTTGTTTAACAGTCTCATCATGGACTTGTCGACTACAGGGTTCCTTTCACCTGTTGGAGATGTCGATGCGTAAGTATTTGAATGAATGCATAAAGTTCTGCTGTGAAAGTATACGATTTCGAAACCATTACTGCACAGTGACAATAATATCATATGCACAATGTTGCGTGCTACCCAGTAGTCAGTGTACTACAACAATAACATCAACAACAACACACAAACTGCTATTCATTGTACCGTTGTCAATCACATAGAAGAAACCATTTTCATGATAGTGCACTGCTCCCAGGTGTTAGATTCGAATGAATGACACAACGAATGACGAAGCACAATTCCGAGTTCCATTAGTACTTGAAAGGAATAAGACACAGTTGGCACCATAAGACTTTCAACTACAAACATTGTGTTTAACGTGTGAAGATCAACTTCAAGCCTGTTCATTCAAACAATATTATTGCAACAGTCATTCATTCCGGAAAGAATGACCAGTTGAAATCGATCCTTGGATGCTATTGTTCTGAGCAGATTAACGTAGCATGTCAGGTCATGAAGCGGAATTTGTCGTTTCGTTTCGCAATTTCAACGTCACAATTATTGAGTCTGTTGATCGATGTTACACGTTTTTAATACATGTTTTCTTTCAATAAAGTATCTTCCTCTGCTGGGCGATGTAAGTTGACCTGTGCTTCATATGATTGTAGTAATTTATCAATGTGATCTGACGTGTTAACGATTATACACACTCATAAATTCGTTTGCCCTCATTCTGTTTTCCAGTTGTCTCCTACTCTATGTGTGGTTAGCACAGAGCTGAACAGTTGTTCAACAATATACTTATAAATGACTCATTTCTCAAGATCATTCTTGCATTCTGAGTATTAACAATAAGCAAAGAGCACTTCTATAGAAGTTCACACGCCAACAACCCTACACAATCCTTGTGTTTCCAGAGAATTAACTTTCCAATCATAATAATTGTTTCACTACTTCAAAAACAAAACCAAATAAGTACAATTGTTCACGCATCACACAGGGGAAAGATATGTCTTTCGAAATTACCAAAAACCATTGTTTCTCAAGTATATATGTGAAATTTTAAGCCAATCAATGGAAGTTGACTTAGTTCAATTTCATTTCAGTTGCAATTTCGAGGCAATAGATATGCAAGGCCACCAACCGATATATGTCCAACATGTGAATGCGTAAGTTATCATCTTTTGGATTTTAAACTGAGTCAAGTGGTCACTTGAATGACCGCGATTTGAATAATTTCCACTACGGATATGTTTCGTTCATCGTGTACCCGCTCTCTGTCGACAAGTGGCAAGTAGTTAATGTCACTCACAGTGCCGAGGTGGATTAATCACATCAAAGAGATTTATTATCATAATATTTTCCACATCCGTTTTATCATGGCACAGTGCGTGAAGTCGTCAAACAATAACGGAGTAATGTGAAACATGAGACCAAACACATTCAAAACAGGTTATATACGTGTTCAACACTAGTTTACTAGGATATTCATACTTCAGAAATGAGCTTCTTGGATCACTGAACAATTGAACTTACGTTAACTGTCTTCAATGTATTGCAAAATTTGAAAGGTATTCTAGTGCTTCTTTATATTTACAAATGATGAATATTTGTCGCCATTTCAGGTGTAGTAGCCAGCAGACGTGGAAATCATCACTTAATTAAAGAAAAATGAATGCAGCTGCTGCTCGCTAAGCAGACGTCGATACGTTTCCTTCCAGACAAATTAATTTACACTGCGATCTAATTGATTATATTTCAGTTTTCACAATAAATGATGTGCTGTACTACTTCCTCGTTCTTGCTTTAGTTCAGACATGAATTTGTTTGCATCTTACTTGAAATAAAAACGCTACATCAAGTCGCAAGATCTACTCAATGGTTGTGAGCAGTGGTTTGTAGAGAAACTAGAAGAGATAAAACGCATCATGAATAGATTACAGTTGGCGAACATTCGCACTTATCAACGAAACTGGTATTAGAAATGCGGCCGTCAGAGAAACTGTTTCGGAAATTGATGAGACTTTTATTCGCTCTGAATCCAGGAGGTCGGATCTACGGACAATACCTTGTTGGGAGCAGTCCAACTAGCCTTAAGCCAAAATTGAGTCACCCACGAATTTCAAACAACTTGAATGACAAATTATTTATATTCTTTAACTGTTAGTGAGGTTGAAAAGGTCATAAGTAGTTTAAAGTGGGAGAGTGCTGCCGAGTTTGACGGACGACATCCTGAAATCTTTATAGATGGTGCTCTAGTCTTAGCATGTGAGTGGCCTGAGATGTTAGCTAACATCTAGGGATAGGACGTAATTCCACATTACTGGCCTTGATCGCTGATCGTTTCAGTTCATACGAAATGACAAAATACCCCTGTCGACATCACAGTGGGATCAGCTCAACTGAAATAATATCGGAAATCTTAGTCTTGAACTTTCTCCAGCGTCTAACTAGAGCCCGTGTAGACCGAACCCAAAATTTCATGGTGCTGTCACACTTGAATGTTCATCTGTCCGCAGATTCTGGAGCATAAACATACGTTTCGACGTTCGACCGTAGAAGTACTCCTAGACATAAAGTAGACGTTCAATTCTGTTGATTGTGAAGTTCTATGATACCGTCTGGCAGATAAGAGTGTCGTCTTTTTCCGAGACAGTCTCACTTACACTTGACTTATTATTACCAGTTTCCTTTATTAGTCTGGAAAGCTGTCTTGGGTCACCTGCATCCGCCGCCTTTCCATCTCCTTTGCTTTCCTTGCTCACCACGACGTGTGTCACTATCCTTCCCAGCTCTTACGGAATCATTTAGCCAAACAGCACGTAGACGACTGTTAACAGGGATCCACTCTAACAGTGCTTGTTCCGCCCTCATGCTTAGTGCTATCCCTACACCTGCCAGTCCACGAGGACTTGCCATAGGGTCGCCAGATACACAGAGGATGTGTCTCGTCGGCTCACCATTTTAGCGAGGTGAGGTCAAATGGATGACCACAATGGGATCCTGTATGTGTGTTTCGGAAACACAGAATACATCAATGGTACGAGATTCTGGGGTGTTAACCAAGGAGGCTTGCCGACCGATTTGACACAGAGCGCGTAAGTTGAAGGTAGCAATGTGTAGTTTGGAGCGAGGTTTCAGAAGACCTGGGACAGTGTTTTGCGCACTAGAATCGTTGGCTACGATGACACTTGAGGGGGAAGCCAAAAAAGGAAGTTTAGAGTTGAAAGTCAATGTAGGAGGATTAATAGGAATTGAAGAGGGAGGTTGATTATGAATGCTGTTGGAGGTATGAGGACAGTTATCACTTCCTGGTGGCCCACACCATGGAAGGGTTCTTCTGGAGGTACGTGAAAAAGAAATTGGATTAAAGGTGGTCTTAGTGACCTGGTAGCGTGACCACAGTGCCCAAGGGATAAGGGTTGGATGAGATTACTGACAACAATATGAATCAGTCTGCTGTTGTTAATGTACAACAAATAACTACGGTGCAGAGATAATTTTCCACGAATTGAAAAATAAGCTAGAGATCGATAACTACGTAGTCTGTAGAATTAAGTAACAGAATTTCAGGATGCTGCAACATGTCATGTGCATGTTTGTTTGAAGTGGGTGAACATCTATACAATGGACTGCTTGAAGTAAATGTTTACCATAGACAAACTGGTCAATAATTTTTAATGAATTATCTATGTATTAGGGGGGTGAGATGGGCCTGTGTTCTACATACATACATGATATTTAATGAAATCCTTAGTTTTGGTTCTGTAATTTTACGAATATACATTTTTTAACACTATTATAAATGAAAGCAGATATCAGTCGGGATCAATCGGAAACCCAACTTTGTAGTCGCTTGGTTGCTGGGATAAATATTCCGAATTTTGAAAGAGAATTAATTCAGAAGCCCAAATGTTCATCCTAAGAAATTTAAGCAGCGTGTATTAACTATTAGGCACTAAACTAACTTGGTTTCTGGTCAGTGAAAGGTTCAATACTTTGCTCAGTCGTTGTTATGGACCACATTCTCAGGGTTGCTCAGCCTCTCGTTTGTTTAACATTGGTTTCCATTCTCGTAGGAATATGAAAAATGATTTTTAAAAAATGAAATAGCACGTTAAGGAGGTAAGCACAAGTTTGGTAGGTGCTTGTCCAGTTGTAACTTTCACTCTCATGTGTCTTTTATCATGCTAAATGCTCTAGGTGTGTTAAGATGGGACACAAGCAGTCGATTAGTAAAATTACGGCTCATTTATCTGTCAGTAATAGTAAACTTTGTAATTCAAATCCTTCTAATTTGGGTGATTCTAGTAATCATATATTATCCTTACTTACAGCTTCCACTAATTCACTTCACATTCAAAAACGATTATATTTTTCCAGTAGTGCTCACGATTTTATTGTTGATTTTGGTAGTATCAAGTCCGTCATTTTAGTTGGGAAGTTGGAATCGGTAAATCCAGATACTGGAATTCAGCCTAACAAAATGTCTACTTCTACTATTACTGGTCATAAATCTATCAATCTTGGATGTCATAATTTGTTTATCGGAGATGACAAATCTTCAATCATAAATTGTGAATTTCTCATCACTGAGCGTGGAACATCTATACATCTATACATACATCTTTACATTTTTTTCATAAACTTTCGCTGGGCTTATCAACTATTGTTGTGCAATATACCATTCTTAATTTACTCCCAGTCTGTTAGTTACAGTCTGCTGCACACACAGACACTTACAGCTTAGTCTTGTATAATAATTGTTTTTCATTTTATTATGTGATGCAGTCTCGTCCATCTGTATACATAATTTACATAGCGGAGGTTGATATCTGTGTTGTAAATTTAATGGGTTGGTTTAGGTGAGAAGCTAATATAAAGAGGGCAAACGAGGCTTCAGAGTTAACTCAAGGTTGTTCGTGATAGTTGGGGTGTCATTGATTTAGCACAGGGAGAAGGTCAAAGAAGTCGGATTTCTGACTAGTCGGTTTGTCACGTGACGTTTGGCGGGCGATAGACCAAAACAAAACCATAGGTGTGATCAGAAGCCGTATTACGAGCTATAAATCAGATAATAGTTTGATATGGATGTTCAGGAAATTGTGAGAGTAAGAAATGGAAAGTAAATCAGTGCTACACATTTCTCTAGGACTGAACAAATTGCATTTATCTTTCTTCTCAACATAACCACCGATGTATTAAAACAAACATATATGTTTATTAGCAGATAGACTGAACAAGAGAAAGAACGGATGAACGCTACCTTATCTTCGACGTTTCCAAAAAGAATTATATTTATATGAACACTGATGCAACCACCATAACTTTGTTCATGTCGACTACAAACTAATAAAAGTACTATAACTTCAACGTAATCAGGCTTCATTTCCAGTTATGTCAACAAAATGTTTGGTCAAGTGAATTATACTGTAAAATAAGCATGACTTTAAACATACTGAATTCTCGAAGTGTCAACAATCATGTATTATTCATGTTTGGAGAATGAACTGAGATGCTTGCATATCGGAACATAATTATTTAAAAGTAATTTAGCATTCTCTAGGCAGAGAAATAGAATAATTTGAAGTATCAAATTCTGCTTAACTAACAAGTGTCTAAAATCCTTTTAGATTATTAGTTATTAATTGTCAATTCTCTAATTCATATTATTCTTCCTGATGTGCACGAATAATAAACTCACCAGTAGAATGCAGTAAACTATTTCTAGAGAAATCTGGTTACTCTTGGAATGTAAACAAGTCGTCTCGTAATAAGTAATGAACAACATTTGAGCCAACGATCATCTATGTCATAAATCAATGACTTATGATATCCATTTAAACATTAAAAATATGAATTTCATTGAAGGGGTCTCTTTTCGTGGAACCAGTAACTCTATTCCCTCAGTACTTATACATTGAAGTATGCCAACTCATAAGTAACTGTAAGATTGACTGGTCGAGTGTTCAACCAATGTACTTGAGGCCATACAGAGGACCCAGAAACATATAACACGAAGAAGCGAGTACACAAAAGTCACCTGGTCCACGCTAGCTCATCACAAGGACGTTACATAACTTTGTACTTGGCAGTCACTTCATTGCTCACGAATTTCACAATCTAGAAACTTAGTGTATAACATTTCAACGTTGAGCAGTTAAGCTACGTGTGCTACATGTGGCTAGTCGATAACATCTGGGTTATTGAATCAGGCATGGATAGTTTAATTGTGTTGTCACCTAATGTGGTGTCAAACAACTTGAGTAGACTTGCCAGCTACACAAAAGAGATTAACACTTGTGATTTATTTAAACAGAAAAATGCAAATTATCTTGTCTTCACTAACTGCTGTCACCGATTATATCAATTGTATATTTGTTGTGACAAACTGTCAATTATTACATAGGCTTAAAACGGAAACATGTCCATAAAATCCATTCATTAAACGCTCTCAATTATATATAAGTATGTTCGACCACTTAGAATATTACCTTCTGGGAAATATGTTACCCAAATGTCTTTCCTTTTACTTTCCATTTGCGTAATATTACAAGTTAGCAGCAAAAGGTCACGTAAGTACATTAGTTTGGATAAGGTATATTTGAAGTTGAATTATCTACAAATGCATAGACTTTAGTACGATCGTTTAACTAGCGTTTATTTCTCTGAACGTCCGTGTATTTATTGATGCATGGAATGATCATTATTATTGTATCGGATAATCGCTTATTTCAAATCGAATTTCACAGTTATCATGTAGCGCAATAATGATTTATATGACTACTTTTCTGCTCACAGCAAATAGTTTCAAGAAATGAGTTTGGTGCCGAACACGGGTCAAAAATGAAACGCTTCACAACAACAAAATCACATACTTCATTGTCTGAGACAAAACACTTTAGTGTAAGCTAGTGGTGCTGTATATATTATGGAAACTTCTTCGACACTACGGGGTTCCTGAGAAGACTGTCAATATTATCCGGAACTCATACGACGGACTACAGTGCAAAGTAGTGCATGGAGGACAGCTGATAGATGCATTCCAAGTAAGGACCGGAGTCAGACAAGGCTGTTTACTCTCTCCCTTCCTCTTTCTTCTGGTGGTCGATTGGATTATGAAGACCTCGACATCTGAAGGAAAACACGGAATACAATGGACAGCTCAGAATCAATTAGACGATTTGGACTTCGCAGATGTCTTAGCCCTCTTATCGCAAACACACGAACAAATGTAGATAAAGACAGCCAGTGTAGCAGCAGTCCCAGCATCAGTAGGCCTCAGTATACACAAAGGGAAAACCAAGGTACTCAAATTCAAAGCGGAAAACAGCAATCCAATCACTCTTGATGGCGAAACTCTGGAAGATATAGAATCCTTCACACACCTGGGAAGCATCATCGATGAACAAGGGGTTCAGATGCAGACGTAAAGGCGAGGATCGGCAAAGCAAGGGTCGCATTCCTACAATTGAAGAACATATGGAACTCAAAACAACTTTCAACCAATATCAAAGTGAGAATCTTCAATACGAACGTCAAGGCAGTTCTGCTGTATGGAGCTGAAACTTGGAGAACTACAACAACCATCATCAGGAAGGTAGAAGTATTTATAAATAGCTGTCTATGCAAGATATTCAACATCCATTGGCCGGATACCATCAGCAACAGCCTTCTGTGGGAGAGAACAAACCAACTTCCAGCTGAAGAAGAAATTAGGAAAAGACGATGGAAATGGATAGGACATACATTACGCAAATCATCAAACTGCATCACGAGGCAAGCCCTAACTTGGAATCCTGAAGGGAAGCGAAAAAGAGGAAGACCAAAGAACACATTGCGTCGGATAATAGAAGCAGATATGAAAACGATGGATTACAACTGGAAGGAGCTAGAAAGGATTGCCCAGGACAAGGTTGGATGGAGAATGCTGGTGAGTGGCCTATGCTCCTTCACGAGGAGTAACAGGCGTGAGCAAGTAAGTAAGTAAGTGGTACCGTGAAAATACAAGAAATTGATTTTAAATTGTAATCAATTATTTGTGAATATAGTATCTTAATAAGGTACCATAATCGCTGACTATTCGATTTCAAACTTATGTGTATCTAAAATGAGCAAATGAGTTGTATGCAATATCACTTTGATGCAAAATAACTAATGGACATAAGAAGTAGAAATGTGTACCGGATTATGTCTGTCAAATAAGTTTATGAGAATTTCAATGTCAAATATATTTATAAAAACGAAAATCTTGAAACCAGTCTTATATTTCATATGCTTGAAGGTAAGTTTATAACAACAAAACACTTGAATCTCATTGTACAGTAGAATAAACAAGATTTATTTGAAGGCATTTCATTTAGATTCTAAATTTCAACGATATACTTGCACAGTATTATCAGGTAACATTATATGCAAGTTGTCACTTAAGAGTAATTATGTCTATGATGTCGTATTCGTGTCTCTCATTTCAGTCACTCCATCGGAAATTTGCGCTCTGCCAATGAAGAAAGGCTACTGTCTCCAAAAAAGCCACGCTTCTATTACAGTCCAGCTGCAAACAAATGTCTACCATTCATTTTTAGCGGATGTGGTGGAAACGAAAACAGATTTCGTACAAAAGAAATATGTGAAGGATTTTGTAGTAAAACAATAGTGAAAATGGAAAATAAAACGTCAATTACAACACCAGCGAGTCGAGGAACAAATGAGCCAACTACAAGAATCATCTACATAACAAAATCATCACAAAAAAGTAGTTTTCTCTTGTCTATCTTGAAATTCCAAATGTTAGTGTTTCAAATACTGTGTACACTGAATACAATAAATTGTTCCAAAATCTAAAACTGCACAGTGAACATTGTCATGGACTATTCATACTGCTACCAGATTGCATGAGCAGTTCATTACCCGAAACTGTTGTTGTTTCTTAATATTCAGTTAAGTTATATATTTCAAATTTACCAAACTATAGACTTTAATACAAGACATTCACCTCTCACATTATAAACGAAAGATTCTGAAAATTTAAATGTCAATCCTAGTCATATTAGTTAACATGAAACTCAATATTAGTACATAATAATTGTACATGTGATTAATCGCATTTTATGAGTTGTCGGTTGAACGAGTGGTTTAATGAGCGTATAACCATGTTTCGATTTCGACTGGTAAGATTTTACGGACGGTTTATGACTAATTTAGTGTCTCTCATGGGACCCTTAACAGACGAAGTTCGTGAAAGTGCGAAAATTAGCGAACTGGTTTGCAATGCAGGGAAAGCATTTTCCAGTGATAGGCAGTATTGCAGAGTCAGCACTTCCGACCTAGCCCGACACAAATGCTTCCATCAGCGTAGCTGCAGACCCATCTGATCCTTCGAATGGAAGAGTCTTCTGACAATCGACAAATGACATTTAGCGATCTCGTTTCGACCATGTTCATCTTGATTTGATAGGACACTAAACAGACTTAAATAGATACTCTTACCTCCTAATTTATGCGGACTGTTCCACACGATGGCCCGAGGTGGTACCCACCAATAGTGCTACTACTCAAACAGTGGCCCGCGTATTCGTCGAACGGTGGGTAGCAATTTCGTTTGTCCTTCAACTACCACTGCAGACCATGAACGCCATTTCAGACTCGAACTTTTCCAGTGCCTTACTACACTGCCTGGAATCACACGATCCCAGACGACCACCTACCACTCACGAGCTAATTGGGTGGCAGAGCGATTCTACCGACAGGTTAAAGCTCCACCCTTAGCTGCAAATGTTTCACAGTGGACCGACGCTTTTCCACTCGTGTTACTTGGTATCTTCAATGCTGACATTGGATATATTGCAGCACAACTCGCTTGTGAAACGACACTCCGACTTCCAGGAGAATTCATGGATATGTTATCTTCATCAATGAGTATGGATCTCAACTCTTACACGAACATAAATACAAAAGCTGTGCGTTCGGTTAATTTTGGTCCCGCTCGACCACAATAAACTGGTGTTCTTGCTCAACCCGCCTTAAGGCTTCATACATGTGTTTTCGTACGTCGTGACCCAACATGCTCCATGCGAAGGTGCATACAAGGTTTTCCATCACGAACATAATTACTGTGCCATTCAAAAGAACTGGACGGTATCGGTCGGTTGAAATGCACTTACTTAGAAGAAACTGTCATCTCTGTAGACGTTCTCACCAAACAAACAAACGACACAATCTTTATGACTGAGATGCAATCCACAATGAAACTTCGATGGTATATGATAACCATCTTTAAGCGACGCTTTGCAGTCTTAATTTAGTGTATTCAGAGCCCTTGAACATCTACACATTGCAAGACATCCGGTAAGTTTTTATCCAGTTTTTAGTGTTCTACGGCTATTTGTTTGCTTTCTCAGTTTTCCTTATCGTAAATGTCGGAAAATCAAAACGATATCGAAAATAATATCAAGTGGCTTGACAGATTCCTACTCCATGTTCTTCGAGTTTCTCACAGATGTAAGCACCATGTTAATGTTCTAATGTTCAAAAGTTTGTAAAATGAGGACCACTATTGCTTTGACCAATCCCAATGACGAACAAGTACCCACCACCTAAGTAACAAAAATTCGTTCACATATTTGAGAGTACCTTAAAATTTGATAAGGATGAGGATCAGGCAGTGTCACTGGTCTTCAATTTAACAGTCCAGTCAAATGATTTCATATACAATTATGTGTTGAACACTGGGATATTTGCTTGGATGAGCTATATAGCTTGACGACAATAATATTTTTCCTTACAGAGGACTCATTGAGATCTTTATCGTAACTTACAAGAAGTGTTCAGTAGATGACACAAGTGGTGGAGAAAATAGTGGATCAAAAAATCTTCAACTTAAGTTCTGAGACTAATGAAATGCCAGATAAAAAGCGTTTTGCTGATGAGTTTATTCAACTCTTGTTAATTCAATCGTCCTCATTTCTTGCGAGAAGCTCTCCTGAGCAGGATATTCAATTCTCATTAGCAGATGTAAATTGTCTTTCAATGGTAACCCAATAATAGTTAACTCCTGTCAGTTATGGTTTCTTACAATATGATAATGGAAATCTGTGTCATTGCACAAATGATCTTTTATATTTTCCGGCCTGAAATTTCATTTTCGGCACCAGCCAAGCACTGTAAGTTTATAATCTATCCTATCAATCCTATGTGTCATACAACGCTTCACTAATCAACCTACAGTGCTATGGACTTCATACGGAAAACACTGTAGAAATGGTCATAATTTTGTGACGTTTGAATTCGAAAAAGTTTTTATTATCTAGTAAACACAACTTCACCAATATAGACAGATGGAGAAGTTTATTTAATGATACCCTCCTTCAACTTATGTTTCTATGTCATTCTCTTCTTGTCAAGTGACGAAAGCACAAGGACTTCCTTTTGTTTAAGTGAAATTAACAAAATAGCCTTTTGCGAGCGCGCACCCAAGTATATATAGTCTTCGTAATGTTGCGACTGACTGGTCGCCTTATAAAAACCCAACGGTAAGCTAACGTTAGAAAGCAAATAAGAAAGCAAAATAACATACTTATATTGCAAAGTGTATGGAGAACAAATATGAGTTTCTGTATAACTTTATCACGATAAAACAACATCTGACAAGGTAAAATGAATGATCAGAACTCCTTTGTCATGCTTAAAAATCAGGCTTTGAAGCCCACACTGGCCAAAGTATTGTGAATTTCTATTGTTTATAAAATTCAGGCAGCTATTTTGATTCCGTTTACTTATACTTAGTTTCATGAACACCAACCAAGAGTCCTAAAGAGTAAGTTACCCTCTGGCTGAACATAAAAAGAGTGATAAAATATACACTCCAATAACAATTGATTTCAATAATATCAGCAGTCGCAAATGTCACAAATTGATATGTTTTCAGTGCATCCTTGAAACGTGGTTTGTAAAAGTTATATCATATCTCTCCGCCACAAGAAGTTCTTTATCTTGGTGCCAGTGCAAGGAAAAGCAAATGGAAATATACTTGCAACGCTCCTGAAAAATAAAGGCCTCAACTCTTAGTACGGAAAGACTGGGGGATATTACTACAGCATTGTCAAGCAAAGCCTTCCAATCGATATGATCAACAATACTGGAGAAAAGGATTGAACATAAGGCTTACAAAATTTGTGATACAACCTGATCAGTCAATTACAAACCGCATATTAGCGTCAACACACAATAGTTTGTTATCACATCCAACAAGTTCAATCAAAAAGCAGCTGCACAAAGAACTCAAATGAAAGAAAAATGACTCATGGAATGGCTACTCCAGTTTTGGTGATTAGTTGGTGTTGAAGCTGCTTGAATTGGATGGGAATCGGGTAGGAGTCATGCCTGATTGTCAATATCTGTCTGTAATCATGCCGTCGTGGTATCCAGTTCATGCAACTACTGTGGCAACTATAAAGAAAAGGCAAAATCCTAACAAATTACTGCATTATGGAAAAAGTTAAGGGAGGCTGCATAGTATGGACACTGTCTCATGAGGCAGTCTACGCTGTGTAACTGGCCAACCTGAATTGTTTACCCATGATGCTGGAGATATTCGATAAACGTTTAACTGTTCAGTGATAAGCTACCTAATGCAGAAACTATTTGGCTTTGGTTGAATAGTGCGGGATAATATTTCACTGGTCCTACAAACTTCTGTGATGCTTCCTTATCCTTCCACACTGACTATGTAAGCATCAATAAATAACCAACATCTTAACACGAAAGCAACGAAAACTTCACTCGTCCAGACAGACAACATAGGCTGTAACATCCATCTTCATTTACAGATACATCTTACTGCTCATGTCACTCAAGAGGTCGTCACTTTTGTGCACAACGTCAAGCTTCAGCCTACCAGTTTTTCGAGACAGTAGGCTGCTGACCCCAATCCATGAAGAAACGCTGATTGCAATTCATATAGAACGTACAAGAGAAAACTGGACACTGGCTTTTGGTCTAACACTAGGGAAAAAGGAGGAAAACGATCGGATCTTTTATAATTCGATAATATACTAACCTGTGAGATTGCCGAATGGCCAAAGATGCAGTCACACTTCTCTGTAGCGAAGAAACTTAGCCTAAAGACAAAACACAGATGTGGGTATGCTCAAACGTTAATTCTGTTCAGGAAAGTTTGACGGTGCAGAAAGGGGGATAATTAATGGTAATTCGACATCTGACACTGTCTCCCATGGACTGCGGAAAGTAAAACTGAAATATTATGGTAGAAAAATGTCGATGATATATTAGCTTGATTCTTTCTTAAGTAGATAAACCGAAGTGGCAAAAGTTAGCTCACCTATTAATGAATCTATATCTGTTACCATCAGAATCAATCAAGGTGGGGTACTTATTCCATTACTTCCTAAATTTTTTAACGATATGCCCAACCGTAGAAAATGCTATAAAACCCTTCTTTTACGCCAATGACCCAAGGCTGTATTCCCTCCTTCTAATAATGCGATTAATTTCACGGAAGGGTCTAAAGTTGACATCAATTAGATGAAGAACTAACATCACATCTGGGAAATGAAGTTCAATGAAGGTAAATGTGATTTTTGTGACCTAGAGGATGTGATAGCGTTGTCAATGTCACATTATATGATCAGCTAGTCCTTAGGCCCAATTTTTACAGTATACAAGCGTAACGTATCCCTAAACTTTCGCTCTTTACGGACAAGTTAACTTCCAAATTTTCCGGACAATAAAATACACAGATCTTTTAAAAATATTCACTCCTTTTGCGTTAAAAAGTGATATGAGATAGAAAACATGGAACGTCGAGTAAAACATATTATTCAATCCAACATTCACCTCAAAAGAGCCTAACATCATAAAAAGGGAGGGTGAAGCTACTAATCAGCAAGCACCGGTCGAGAGGACTACCATTTCAGTTCACCCATGTTTGTAGAGCTGAACGATTTGCTTGTCTCAGGCTGTTCATGAGTGAAGATAGGAAGACATTTCAGTGATACTGAGGTCGTTTTCCATAGAGTTTTGCTTCTAGGAATCATATTTTCGATCTTATATTTGCTTCGCTATCCTCTCGAGGTAGCCCATAACAGGCCAGTACAGGCCTTTACAAAGAGTAATAGAATGATAAGGCATTTCGAACCAATATACCTCCATTTATTACACCCCCAAATTCATCGAACATCTTTTCGATACTTTGCTTTAGCTTGCCCTCTCATATTCGGACACACTTCACTTTGTCATACTTTAAAACATATTGTTATTTGTGGGAACAAGTAATTATAATTGTTCCTTAGCTACGCACAGTTTTAGTGACAAATACTAGTACGAGCTATATCTACTGATTAGACAAACCCTTGTTTTAAATTAATAGTGTATTTGTAATATCCTAATGAATAAAAAATTAGATTTCCTGATCCAGTGTAAGTCACTTGTTCAGGGAAGTCGCTTATACTGAGTCACGTAACGTCAGAAAATCCATCTTTCTACTCATTAGGATATTACGAATATATTATTCATTTATAACAATCTACCCAATGCCCAATCGATTTGAAATTAGCAAGTCAGAACTTGGTAACGATACCTACAAACCCTTGTTTGTTCCCCCTGCTGTTAGTCTTTTCCTTATTTTTCGGCCATGACTTGGTAACGAATAACGATTATTAGCCCAATAAATAATCCCATTACTCTGTAGTTACCTACTTTTATGAAGAGAACGTGATTGGTATAATGGAAACAATTTTTATTATGACCATTTGTACCAGTGATTGTTTTACTGTACCTGTTTGTTTGAGTGTATTAAAAACACACATTCTTTTGTTATCTGTGACATTGCACGAACTCGTGTACGCTCAGTTGTCTTGCTTGTAAACTTTGGTACGATCTCGGTATTGTTTCGATACCACGAGATCGCCAACAAATAAATCTTAGTACAACTTTCAATTGCCTTTTGATATTTGGCTTACGGAGGGATCTAACCTGGTGACTGGCACGTAGTCTTCCTGTAGTCATAATCAACCGCGACTTGACGCCACACTAAAATCCAAGTCTATTCAATGCCTAGATAATATATCTCCATGAACATTTCATCTCAAAATTATCTTCCTTAACCAATGTAATCTTAATGAATGCACTAGCATTGTAATTTATTTGTAAAACGCTGTTAGACATTATTAGTCGACATATAACTGCTGTGTTCGAACTGAACACTTATTATTAGTCCGAAAACATATTGTCCGTTGAAATAGGAAAAAATTTAGCTCCGTTTGTAGCTCATGGTCAACTAAAGGGATAGTACCAGACTTCACAAGGTATTATATGAGGTATTCTAAAGACACACTTGCACAACTAAACTTATTAGCTGATAATTGTAGAGATAAGTTTTTGTGATGGGTCACCTTTACTACTACCGTCTTTATGAGCTTATCAAGTCTGTTCCACTATAGTGGAAACAGCCTTCTCAAAAACTACAAGTCCCCTCTAATAACCGTAAATTTATAATGTATTCCCCCATATTTTTATTAGGACGGTTAAGGCCAGTATTGTCTGCATTTGTTCACGTGGGAAATAATGTGCAAAATAATGAGTTTTAATAATTTATCCCATATAGTTTACCCTCGTGGCCAAAATCTTTAGCCCGATCAAACATTCTCTGAGATTTTTCTCCAGAGTAGCCGTAATCACACCGTCAATTAAGAGAATGTGATCTTACTGGATCTTGATACCTTAGTCATCCTAGGGATTGTAGTCACTTCTCAAACAGTTACTAACCTTTAGACTTCGTATATTTCTGTAAGCCTTTTTGACAGACAGTAAAAGTAAAGATACGTGCGGCGTGTTTCACCGGATTAACTCAGCTAGAAATATTAACTGATACAGTGGTAGTATGAGAAATAGTGCACTAGTCAAAGTCATTCGACCAACCTATAATGGCGGAATTCATCTATGGAAATGTTGGCTCCCCAGTCGTAATCCACGTGAAATTTGCAAATCATTGTTGGCATTTGTGTGACGACTCAAAACCGGTCCTAGAAGTGTCCACGTACTTTCATCTCCTGTTGAATCATATACGCCATTCGGTTCCGTTCTCAGTTTTAACCTAATTTTTGTCGTGCATTTAGCATCAGTGTCTCCACGCTGTCCCTAGACTTGCCAACGTATTTTCTTTGTAGTGGCATCCATCGTGGAAACTAGAACAAAAATCCATGTTTATTATCTGTGAATATATACGGTACCGAGTACTCCGTGTTTATTTTCTCTCTCCACTCGGTCAACTTATTTGGTACTTATTTATTTATTTACTTATTTACTTACTTACTTACTTACTTACTTACTTACTTACTTACTTACTTACTTACTTACTTACTTACTTACTCACGCCTGTTACTCCTCGTGAAGGAGCATAGGCCACTCACCAGCATTCTCCATCCAACCCTGTCCTGGGCAATCCTTTCTAGCTCCTTCCAGTTGTAATCCATCGTTTTCATATCTGCTTCTATTATCCGACGCAATGTGTTCTTTGGTCTTCCTCTTTTTCGCTTCCCTTCAGGATTCCAAGTTAGGGCTTGCCTCGTGATGCAGTTTGATGATTTGCGTAATGTATGTCCTATCCATTTCCATCGTCTTTTCCTAATTTCTTCTTCAGCTGGAAGTTGGTTTGTTCTCTCCCACAGAAGGCTGTTGCTGATGGTATCCGGCCAATGGATGTTGAATATCTTGCATAGACAGCTATTTATAAATACTTCTACCTTCCTGATGATGGTTGTTGTAGTTCTCCAAGTTTCAGCTCCATACAGCAGAACTGCCTTGACGTTCGTATTGAAGATTCTCACTTTGATATTGGTTGAAAGTTGTTTTGAGTTCCATATGTTCTTCAATTGTAGGAATGCGACCCTTGCTTTGCCGATCCTCGCCTTTACGTCTGCATCTGAACCCCCTTGTTCATCGATGATGCTTCCCAGGTGTGTGAAGGATTCTATATCTTCCAGAGTTTCGCCATCAAGAGTGATTGGATTGCTGTTTTCCGCTTTGAATTTGAGTACCTTGGTTTTCCCTTTGTGTATACTGAGGCCTACTGATGCTGGGACTGCTGCTACACTGGCTGTCTTTATCTACATTTGTTCGTGTGTTTGCGATAAGAGGGCTAAGACATCTGCGAAGTCCAAATCGTCTAATTGATTCTGAGCTGTCCATTGTATTCCGTGTTTTCCTTCAGATGTCGAGGTCTTCATAATCCAATCGACCACCAGAAGAAAGAGGAAGGGAGAGAGTAAACAGCCTTGTCTGACTCCGGTCCTTACTTGGAATGCATCTATCAGCTGTCCTCCATGCACTACTTTGCACTGTAGTCCGTCGTATGAGTTCCGGATAATATTGACAGTCTTCTCAGGAACTCCGTAGTGACGAAGAAGTTTCCATAATGTCCTCCTATCTACACTGTCGAATGCCTTTTCATAATCAATGAAGTTGATGTATAGTGATGAGTTCCACTCAACTGATTGTTCGACGATGATCCGTAGTGTTGCAATTTGGTCTGTGCACGACCGATCCTTACGGAATCCAGCTTTTTGATCCCGAAGTTGGGCGTCTACTGCATCCTTAATCCGGTTCAGCAACACTCTGTTGAAGACTTTCCCTGGTATTGACAGTAGTGTAATGCCTCTGTAGTTTTCACATTTGCTCAGATCTCCTTTCTCTGGAATCTTGACGAGGTGTCCTTCTTTCCAGTCCATCGGCACTTGTTCCTCCTCCCAAATCTTTTTGAATAGAAGGTAAAGCATGCTTGTGGTTGCTTCGATGTCTGATTTCAGTGCTTCAGATGGTATGTTGTCGGGTCCTGCTGCTTTCCCGTTCTTGATTTGTCTGACGGCCATTCTAATTTCTTCCGTCGTTGGTGGGTTGACATCTATAGGAAGATCTATGTGTGCTGCTTCGATGTCCGGTGGATTCATTGGAGCCGGCCTATTCAGGAGTTCCTCGAAGTATTCTACCCATCTGTTACGCTGTTGTTGAATTTCGGTGATTGGCTTGCCTTCTTTGTCTTTGACCGGTCTCTCTGGTTTACTGTATTTCCCTGCTAGTTTCTTCGTTGTATCGTGAAGCTGTTTCATATTTCCTTCTCTAGCAGCTTTTTCTGCCGCCGTTACTAGTTCTTCCACGTATTTATTCTTGTCGGCTCTAATGCTCCTCTTCACTTGTTTGTTTGCTTCTATGTATTCAGCTTGTGCTTGGACTTTCTCTGCTCGTGTTCGGCTGTTGTTTATTGCTGCCTTCTTGTTCTTCCTTTCTTTGATCTTGTCCAGTGTTTCTGTAGAGATCCATTCCTTATGATGGTATTTCTTTAGACCCAGAACCTCTTGACACGTTGAAGTTAATGCTTCCTTGATGCCTTTCCAGTTGTCCTCCATACTAGTTTCTTCTTCTTTCAGTAGATCTTGTAAGGCTTGGAACCTGTTGTTGAGAGCTATCTTGAATTCATTGAGTTTGTCAGTATCTCGAAGGAAGGCTGTATTGAACCTTTGTAGTGCTGTTTGTCCACTTGTCCAGTTCTTTTCTAGCTTCAGTTTTAAATTGGCTACAACTAGGTGGTGATATGAAGCTACGTCAGCACCTCTCCTGGTTCTCACATCTTCAATTGTCCTTCGGAATTTTTTGTTGATGCAAATATGATCTATTTGGTTCTCTGTAGTGTGGTCCGGTAAGATCCATGTAGCCTTGTGTATACGCTTGTGTGGAAATGTTGTGCCTCCTATGACCAATTTGTTGAATGCACACAAATTTGCAAATCTTTCTCCATTTTCGTTCCTCTCTCCCAGTCCATGTCGTCCCATAATATCTTCATATCCAGTGTTGTCTATTCCGACTTTGGCATTTAGATCTCCCATCAGAATAGTTAGGTCCTTTCTTGGGCATTTCTCAATGATTGACTGCAGCCGCTCGTAGAACTGATCTTTAATGTCGTCGTTGCTATCATTGGTGGGTGCATAACATTGGATAATATTCATTAAGATCCCCTCCTTCTTTGTTTTGAATGATGCTTTGATGATTCTGGATCCGTGAGATTCACATCCTACAAGTGCATTTCGTGCTACTTTGAACAGCATAAGAGCGACTCCCTGAGTGTGTGGAGCATTGTCCTCTTCGTGACCGGAGTATAACAGCATCTCTCCCGTAGCTAGCCTTTTCTGTCCAGCTTGGGTCCAGTGGGTTTCGCTGATTCCCAGTACTGCTAAGTTGTATCTCCTCATTTCCATTACTATTTGACTGGTCTTTCCGGTTTCCCACATTGTTCAAACGTTCCATGTACCTATAAAAATTTTTGCTCTGGTTGTTAGAAGGGGCATCGGCCTCGTGGCTTCCAAAGGAACTCGGCTTTCACCATGAAGCGTCATATTTCTTCTAAATGAAGACCTTCTAAATCTCAGGGCAGAGTTAAAATGGTTTAGATTATTTTTTCTGGTAAGCGTTTTTTAGCGAGTTAGTTTTCTACGGGATGGAGACGCTAACCCCATGCCCAACCCTCCTCCTTTACCCCGGCTTGGGACCGGTAGTAACCCTATAAGAGCTACAGGCGGAGTTAACTTATTTGGTGGACAGGATTTATTGTTGATGAGGACTTTATTGAATCTGACCTTCACGAAGTTCACAAAAGATACTGCCTTTCCCATACTCTCCAAGACCTGCGTCTTAGAATAAGCTGGTACTTCGGTTATTCAAGATACTTCGACCTTGTACTCTAAGTATTCTGAATTAGACATATTTCTACTGGGTCATTATGTATGGTACTTTTTCACCTCAGATCGTACTACTCAGACGACTACACATTCAGAATAAACCTACCTTCTTATAATGACCCAACTTTGGGCTTATAATTTGGTGACCGGTTGCCGATCACTTCATGTTTCTTTACCTCACAACGCCATGTCATATACGAAGGAACCGAAACCACTCCCTTGGAGTGATGATAAAAATCCACTGGGATGGGCTAAACGTCTATTCCGAATGCAAGAATCTCAACAATTGCTCAACCAATCGAAGGAACCTCCTTTACTGCATATGATCTCTCGGCTAAAGCCTATGAAGGGAGTCATTCACTACCAGAGAGCCATCCTTGAAAAATATGGTCTTGGAAAGGACACAAAAGTAATGTAATACATTATTTCATATGTTTTTAGAATCACAACTGGGTAGTCGTTAAAAATACTCCATCAGTCAACCGAGATTTATACGAGATAAAACATCTTATTCGGATACAGCCTGTTATTTTCGAGAACGGGTTACCAACTGAATCTGATTTACTTGCCTGTAGACTGCTTCCAGATGGCAGATTTTTCAGACATCGGGGTCTTTCTGTTGATTCTCAGTTATTGGATTCTTCAGAACCGAACCAAACAAACCTATCGGTATACAATCCTAATCAACCTTATGATTTAAAAGTTAGTTTCGTCAATTGTTTCCTCCTTAGTTCACTCAGTGGTACAGTAAGTATTTATCACTTAACTCTACATCTTCGAAATGCAAAGCTGTGTGAAGAGTGACCTAGTTACGCAAAGGACGTATAACGAAGTATATGTCTTACACTTTGAAAAATTAACGTATACTCGTTTGCCTATGACGGGTTTGTGTACTCAGTCTTGAGCCACATCTGTATTATGTGAACTAATAATAATACACAGCAGCCCGAAATGCTGTGGAGCGTGTTCGAATCTCCATTTCAGAAGTGGAAAACTAAATTCTTTAACTACTAAACCTATTTGTTGACTAAATGCTTATATCAGGATATTTATTTATTTTAACACATAGATATTGGTACAAGGAGGCACCAAATACATATGCGCCACACAAATCTCATTCGACATGTGTGAGGGCTGTGATACTGACCGGGTGCACAAACCGAAGCAGGTGGTTTTCTTAGGGGGCCACTCCCCGAGCCTTCGACCTGAAGGTCTGACCCACAAGGCAGTGGAGCATCGTGAGGAGATGCAGTCCCATGGATGCTGGTGATCAACAATTGGTTCATACGCCATTTGTTCCCTCAGGATACTGGAGCCCATGTGCACCGTTGATTTGGAATCCGGTTAAAGCACCGGACATTCGCTTTTCGTCCTCTCATTTTTGTAAACAACATCTATCAAAGTGAATATTATTCTTATATCCTGATGGCCCCCAAATGCCCTGGTACGGCCGAGAGTGGGGAGAGTCCGCTCTCCCTCTCGAAATGCTCTGACATGGCCACGCGTATATAGTCTCTGCCAGGGAAGTCCTACTCACTGCCTTCTCGTGGCAGGGGTGCACCAAATAAACTTTGTATTTCGAATCCTTCTAATTTGGATGATTCTAGTAATCACATATTATCCTTACTTACAGCTTCCACTAATTCACTTCACATTCAAAAACGATTATATTTTTCCAGTAGTGCTCACGATTTTATTGTTGATTTTGGTAGTATCAAGTCCGTCATTTTAGTTGGGAAGTTGGAATCGGTAAATCCAGATACTGGAATTCAGCCTAACAAAATGTCTACTTCTACTATTACTGGTCATAAATCTATCAATCTTGGATGTCATAATTTGTTTATCGGAGATGACAAATCTTCAATCATAAATTGTGAATTTCTCATCACTGAGCGTGGAACATCTATACATCTATACATACATCTTTACATTTTTTCATAAACTTTCGCTGGGCTTATCAACTATTGTTGTGCAATATACCATTCTTAATTTACTCCCAGTCTGTTAGTTACAGTCTGCTGCACACACAGACACTTACAGCTTAGTCTTGTATAATAATTGTTTTTCATTTTATTATGTGATGCAGTCTCGTCCATCTGTATACATAATTTACATAGCGGAGGTTGATATCTGTGTTGTAAATTTAATGGGTTGGTTTAGGTGAGAAGCTAATATAAAGAGGGCAAACGAGGCTTCAGAGTTAACTCAAGGTTGTTCGTGATAGTTGGGGTGTCATTGATTTAGCACAGGGAGAAGGTCAAAGAAGTCGGATTTCTGACTAGTCGGTTTGTCACGTGACGTTTGGCGGGCGATAGACCAAAACAAAACCATAGGTGTGATCAGAAGCCGTATTACGAGCTATAAATCAGATAATAGTTTGATATGGATGTTCAGGAAATTGTGAGAGTAAGAAATGGAAAGTAAATCAGTGCTACACATTTCTCTAGGACTGAACAAATTGCATTTATCTTTCTTCTCAACATAACCACCGATGTATTAAAACAAACATATATGTTTATTAGCAGATAGACTGAACAAGAGAAAGAACGGATGAACGCTACCTTATCTTCGACGTTTCCAAAAAGAATTATATTTATATGAACACTGATGCAACCACCATAACTTTGTTCATGTCGACTACAAACTAATAAAAGTACTATAACTTCAACGTAATCAGGCTTCATTTCCAGTTATGTCAACAAAATGTTTGGTCAAGTGAATTATACTGTAAAATAAGCATGACTTTAAACATACTGAATTCTCGAAGTGTCAACAATCATGTATTATTCATGTTTGGAGAATGAACTGAGATGCTTGCATATCGGAACATAATTATTTAAAAGTAATTTAGCATTCTCTAGGCAGAGAAATAGAATAATTTGAAGTATCAAATTCTGCTTAACTAACAAGTGTCTAAAATCCTTTTAGATTATTAGTTATTAATTGTCAATTCTCTAATTCATATTATTCTTCCTGATGTGCACGAATAATAAACTCACCAGTAGAATGCAGTAAACTATTTCTAGAGAAATCTGGTTACTCTTGGAATGTAAACAAGTCGTCTCGTAATAAGTAATGAACAACATTTGAGCCAACGATCATCTATGTCATAAATCAATGACTTATGATATCCATTTAAACATTAAAAATATGAATTTCATTGAAGGGGTCTCTTTTCGTGGAACCAGTAACTCTATTCCCTCAGTACTTATACATTGAAGTATGCCAACTCATAAGTAACTGTAAGATTGACTGGTCGAGTGTTCAACCAATGTACTTGAGGCCATACAGAGGACCCAGAAACATATAACACGAAGAAGCGAGTACACAAAAGTCACCTGGTCCACGCTAGCTCATCACAAGGACGTTACATAACTTTGTACTTGGCAGTCACTTCATTGCTCACGAATTTCACAATCTAGAAACTTAGTGTATAACATTTCAACGTTGAGCAGTTAAGCTACGTGTGCTACATGTGGCTAGTCGATAACATCTGGGTTATTGAATCAGGCATGGATAGTTTAATTGTGTTGTCACCTAATGTGGTGTCAAACAACTTGAGTAGACTTGCCAGCTACACAAAAGAGATTAACACTTGTGATTTATTTAAACAGAAAAATGCAAATTATCTTGTCTTCACTAACTGCTGTCACCGATTATATCAATTGTATATTTGTTGTGACAAACTGTCAATTATTACATAGGCTTAAAACGGAAACATGTCCATAAAATCCATTCATTAAACGCTCTCAATTATATATAAGTATGTTCGACCACTTAGAATATTACCTTCTGGGAAATATGTTACCCAAATGTCTTTCCCTTTTACTTTCCATTTGCGTAATATTACAAGTTAGCAGCAAAAGGTCACGTAAGTACATTAGTTTGGATAAGGTATATTTGAAGTTGAATTATCTACAAATGCATAGACTTTAGTACGATCGTTTAACTAGCGTTTATTTCTCTGAACGTCCGTGTATTTATTGATGCATGGAATGATCATTATTATTGTATCGGATAATCGCTTATTTCAAATCGAATTTCACAGTTATCATGTAGCGCAATAATGATTTATATGACTACTTTTCTGCTCACAGCAAATAGTTTCAAGAAATGAGTTTGGTGCCGAACACGGGTCAAAAATGAAACGCTTCACAACAACAAAATCACATACTTCATTGTCTGAGACAAAACACTTTAGTGTAAGCTAGTGGTGCTGTATATATTATGGAAACTTCTTCGACACTACGGGGTTCCTGAGAAGACTGTCAATATTATCCGGAACTCATACGACGGACTACAGTGCAAAGTAGTGCATGGAGGACAGCTGATAGATGCATTCCAAGTAAGGACCGGAGTCAGACAAGGCTGTTTACTCTCTCCCTTCCTCTTTCTTCTGGTGGTCGATTGGATTATGAAGACCTCGACATCTGAAGGAAAACACGGAATACAATGGACAGCTCAGAATCAATTAGACGATTTGGACTTCGCAGATGTCTTAGCCCTCTTATCGCAAACACACGAACAAATGTAGATAAAGACAGCCAGTGTAGCAGCAGTCCCAGCATCAGTAGGCCTCAGTATACACAAAGGGAAAACCAAGGTACTCAAATTCAAAGCGGAAAACAGCAATCCAATCACTCTTGATGGCGAAACTCTGGAAGATATAGAATCCTTCACACACCTGGGAAGCATCATCGATGAACAAGGGGGTTCAGATGCAGACGTAAAGGCGAGGATCGGCAAAGCAAGGGTCGCATTCCTACAATTGAAGAACATATGGAACTCAAAACAACTTTCAACCAATATCAAAGTGAGAATCTTCAATACGAACGTCAAGGCAGTTCTGCTGTATGGAGCTGAAACTTGGAGAACTACAACAACCATCATCAGGAAGGTAGAAGTATTTATAAATAGCTGTCTATGCAAGATATTCAACATCCATTGGCCGGATACCATCAGCAACAGCCTTCTGTGGGAGAGAACAAACCAACTTCCAGCTGAAGAAGAAATTAGGAAAAGACGATGGAAATGGATAGGACATACATTACGCAAATCATCAAACTGCATCACGAGGCAAGCCCTAACTTGGAATCCTGAAGGGAAGCGAAAAAGAGGAAGACCAAAGAACACATTGCGTCGGATAATAGAAGCAGATATGAAAACGATGGATTACAACTGGAAGGAGCTAGAAAGGATTGCCCAGGACAGGGTTGGATGGAGAATGCTGGTGAGTGGCCTATGCTCCTTCACGAGTAACAGGCGTGAGCAAGTAAGTAAGTAAGTGGTACCGTGAAAATACAAGAAATTGATTTTAAATTGTAATCAATTATTTGTGAATATAGTATCTTAATAAGGTACCATAATCGCTGACTATTCGATTTCAAACTTATGTGTATCTAAAATGAGCAAATGAGTTGTATGCAATATCACTTTGATGCAAAATAACTAATGGACATAAGAAGTAGAAATGTGTACCGGATTATGTCTGTCAAATAAGTTTATGAGAATTTCAATGTCAAATATATTTATAAAAACGAAAATCTTGAAACCAGTCTTATATTTCATATGCTTGAAGGTAAGTTTATAACAACAAAACACTTGAATCTCATTGTACAGTAGAATAAACAAGATTTATTTGAAGGCATTTCATTTAGATTCTAAATTTCAACGATATACTTGCACAGTATTATCAGGTAACATTATATGCAAGTTGTCACTTAAGAGTAATTATGTCTATGATGTCGTATTCGTGTCTCTCATTTCAGTCACTCCATCGGAAATTTGCGCTCTGCCAATGAAGAAAGGCTACTGTCTCCAAAAAAAGCCACGCTTCTATTACAGTCCAGCTGCAAACAAATGTCTACCATTCATTTTTAGCGGATGTGGTGGAAACGAAAACAGATTTCGTACAAAAGAAATATGTGAAGGATTTTGTAGTAAAACAATAGTGAAAATGGAAAATAAAACGTCAATTACAACACCAGCGAGTCGAGGAACAAATGAGCCAACTACAAGAATCATCTACATAACAAAATCATCACAAAAAAGTAGTTTTCTCTTGTCTATCTTGAAATTCCAAATGTTAGTGTTTCAAATACTGTGTACACTGAATACAATAAATTGTTCCAAAATCTAAAACTGCACAGTGAACATTGTCATGGACTATTCATACTGCTACCAGATTGCATGAGCAGTTCATTACCCGAAACTGTTGTTGTTTCTTAATATTCAGTTAAGTTATATATTTCAAATTTACCAAACTATAGACTTTAATACAAGACATTCACCTCTCACATTATAAACGAAAGATTCTGAAAATTTAAATGTCAATCCTAGTCATATTAGTTAACATGAAACTCAATATTAGTACATAATAATTGTACATGTGATTAATCGCATTTTATGAGTTGTCGGTTGAACGAGTGGTTTAATGAGCGTATAACCATGTTTCGATTTCGACTGGTAAGATTTTACGGACGGTTTATGACTAATTTAGTGTCTCTCATGGGACCCTTAACAGACGAAGTTCGTGAAAGTGCGAAAATTAGCGAACTGGTTTGCAATGCAGGGAAAGCATTTTCCAGTGATAGGCAGTATTGCAGAGTCAGCACTTCCGACCTAGCCCGACACAAATGCTTCCATCAGCGTAGCTGCAGACCCATCTGATCCTTCGAATGGAAGAGTCTTCTGACAATCGACAAATGACATTTAGCGATCTCGTTTCGACCATGTTCATCTTGATTTGATAGGACACTAAACAGACTTAAATAGATACTCTTACCTCCTAATTTATGCGGACTGTTCCACACGATGGCCCGAGGTGGTACCCACCAATAGTGCTACTACTCAAACAGTGGCCCGCGTATTCGTCGAACGGTGGGTAGCAATTTCGTTTGTCCTTCAACTACCACTGCAGACCATGAACGCCATTTCAGACTCGAACTTTTCCAGTGCCTTACTACACTGCCTGGAATCACACGATCCCAGACGACCACCTACCACTCACGAGCTAATTGGGTGGCAGAGCGATTCTACCGACAGGTTAAAGCTCCACCCTTAGCTGCAAATGTTTCACAGTGGACCGACGCTTTTCCACTCGTGTTACTTGGTATCTTCAATGCTGACATTGGATATATTGCAGCACAACTCGCTTGTGAAACGACACTCCGACTTCCAGGAGAATTCATGGATATGTTATCTTCATCAATGAGTATGGATCTCAACTCTTACACGAACATAAATACAAAAGCTGTGCGTTCGGTTAATTTTGGTCCCGCTCGACCACAATAAACTGGTGTTCTTGCTCAACCCGCCTTAAGGCTTCATACATGTGTTTTCGTACGTCGTGACCCAACATGCTCCATGCGAAGGTGCATACAAGGTTTTCCATCACGAACATAATTACTGTGCCATTCAAAAGAACTGGACGGTATCGGTCGGTTGAAATGCACTTACTTAGAAGAAACTGTCATCTCTGTAGACGTTCTCACCAAACAAACAAACGACACAATCTTTATGACTGAGATGCAATCCACAATGAAACTTCGATGGTATATGATAACCATCTTTAAGCGACGCTTTGCAGTCTTAATTTAGTGTATTCAGAGCCCTTGAACATCTACACATTGCAAGACATCCGGTAAGTTTTTATCCAGTTTTTAGTGTTCTACGGCTATTTGTTTGCTTTCTCAGTTTTCCTTATCGTAAATGTCGGAAAATCAAAACGATATCGAAAATAATATCAAGTGGCTTGACAGATTCCTACTCCATGTTCTTCGAGTTTCTCACAGATGTAAGCACCATGTTAATGTTCTAATGTTCAAAAGTTTGTAAAATGAGGACCACTATTGCTTTGACCAATCCCAATGACGAACAAGTACCCACCACCTAAGTAACAAAAATTCGTTCACATATTTGAGAGTACCTTAAAATTTGATAAGGATGAGGATCAGGCAGTGTCACTGGTCTTCAATTTAACAGTCCAGTCAAATGATTTCATATACAATTATGTGTTGAACACTGGGATATTTGCTTGGATGAGCTATATAGCTTGACGACAATAATATTTTTCCTTACAGAGGACTCATTGAGATCTTTATCGTAACTTACAAGAAGTGTTCAGTAGATGACACAAGTGGTGGAGAAAATAGTGGATCAAAAATCTTCAACTTAAGTTCTGAGACTAATGAAATGCCAGATAAAAAGCGTTTTGCTGATGAGTTTATTCAACTCTTGTTAATTCAATCGTCCTCATTTCTTGCGAGAAGCTCTCCTGAGCAGGATATTCAATTCTCATTAGCAGATGTAAATTGTCTTTCAATGGTAACCCAATAATAGTTAACTCCTGTCAGTTATGGTTTCTTACAATATGATAATGGAAATCTGTGTCATTGCACAAATGATCTTTTATATTTTCCGGCCTGAAATTTCATTTTCGGCACCAGCCAAGCACTGTAAGTTTATAATCTATCCTATCAATCCTATGTGTCATACAACGCTTCACTAATCAACCTACAGTGCTATGGACTTCATACGGAAAACACTGTAGAAATGGTCATAATTTTGTGACGTTTGAATTCGAACAAGTTTTTATTATCTAGTAAACACAACTTCACCAATATAGACAGATGGAGAAGTTTATTTAATGATACCCTCCTTCAACTTATGTTTCTATGTCATTCTCTTCTTGTCAAGTGACGAAAGCACAATGACTTCCTTTTGTTTAAGTGAAATTAACAAAATAGCCTTTTGCGAGCGCGCACCCAAGTATATATAGTCTTCGTAATGTTGCGACTGACTGGTCGCCTTATAAAAACCCAACGGTAAGCTAACGTTAGAAAGCAAATAAGAAAGCAAAATAACATACTTATATTGCAAAGTGTATGGAGAACAAATATGAGTTTCTGTATAACTTTATCACGATAAAACAACATCTGACAAGGTAAAATGAATGATCAGAACTCCTTTGTCATGCTTAAAAAATCAGGCTTTGAAGCCCACACTGGCCAAAGTATTGTGAATTTCTATTGTTTATAAAATTCAGGCAGCTATTTTGATTCCGTTTACTTATACTTAGTTTCATGAACACCAACCAAGAGTCCTAAAGAGTAAGTTACCCTCTGGCTGAACATAAAAAGAGTGATAAAATATACACTCCAATAACAATTGATTTCAATAATATCAGCAGTCGCAAATGTCACAAATTGATATGTTTTCAGTGCATCCTTGAAACGTGGTTTGTAAAAGTTATATCATATCTCTCCGCCACAAGAAGTTCTTTATCTTGGTGCCAGTGCAAGGAAAAGCAAATGGAAATATACTTGCAACGCTCCTGAAAAATAAAGGCCTCAACTCTTAGTACGGAAAGACTGGGGGATATTACTACAGCATTGTCAAGCAAAGCCTTCCAATCGATATGATCAACAATACTGGAGAAAAGGATTGAACATAAGGCTTACAAAATTTGTGATACAACCTGATCAGTCAATTACAAACCGCATATTAGCGTCAACACACAATAGTTTGTTATCACATCCAACAAGTTCAATCAAAAAGCAGCTGCACAAAGAACTCAAATGAAAGAAAAATGACTCATGGAATGGCTACTCCAGTTTTGGTGATTAGTTGGTGTTGAAGCTGCTTGAATTGGATGGGAATCGGGTAGGAGTCATGCCTGATTGTCAATATCTGTCTGTAATCATGCCGTCGTGGTATCCAGTTCATGCAACTACTGTGGCAACTATAAAGAAAAGGCAAAATCCTAACAAATTACTGCATTATGGAAAAAGTTAAGGGAGGCTGCATAGTATGGACACTGTCTCATGAGGCAGTCTACGCTGTGTAACTGGCCAACCTGAATTGTTTACCCATGATGCTGGAGATATTCGATAAACGTTTAACTGTTCAGTGATAAGCTACCTAATGCAGAAACTATTTGGCTTTGGTTGAATAGTGCGGGATAATATTTCACTGGTCCTACAAACTTCTGTGATGCTTCCTTATCCTTCCACACTGACTATGTAAGCATCAATAAATAACCAACATCTTAACACGAAAGCAACGAAAACTTCACTCGTCCAGACAGACAACATAGGCTGTAACATCCATCTTCATTTACAGATACATCTTACTGCTCATGTCACTCAAGAGGTCGTCACTTTTGTGCACAACGTCAAGCTTCAGCCTACCAGTTTTTCGAGACAGTAGGCTGCTGACCCCAATCCATGAAGAAACGCTGATTGCAATTCATATAGAACGTACAAGAGAAAACTGGACACTGGCTTTTGGTCTAACACTAGGGAAAAAGGAGGAAAACGATCGGATCTTTTATAATTCGATAATATACTAACCTGTGAGATTGCCGAATGGCCAAAGATGCAGTCACACTTCTCTGTAGCGAAGAAACTTAGCCTAAAGACAAAACACAGATGTGGGTATGCTCAAACGTTAATTCTGTTCAGGAAAGTTTGACGGTGCAGAAAGGGGGATAATTAATGGTAATTCGACATCTGACACTGTCTCCCATGGACTGCGGAAAGTAAAACTGAAATATTATGGTAGAAAAATGTCGATGATATATTAGCTTGATTCTTTCTTAAGTAGATAAACCGAAGTGGCAAAAGTTAGCTCACCTATTAATGAATCTATATCTGTTACCATCAGAATCAATCAAGGTGGGGTACTTATTCCATTACTTCCTAAATTTTTTAACGATATGCCCAACCGTAGAAAATGCTATAAAACCCTTCTTTTACGCCAATGACCCAAGGCTGTATTCCCTCCTTCTAATAATGCGATTAATTTCACGGAAGGGTCTAAAGTTGACATCAATTAGATGAAGAACTAACATCACATCTGGGAAATGAAGTTCAATGAAGGTAAATGTGATTTTTGTGACCTAGAGGATGTGATAGCGTTGTCAATGTCACATTATATGATCAGCTAGTCCTTAGGCCCAATTTTTACAGTATACAAGCGTAACGTATCCCTAAACTTTCGCTCTTTACGGACAAGTTAACTTCCAAATTTTCCGGACAATAAAATACACAGATCTTTTAAAAATATTCACTCCTTTTGCGTTAAAAAGTGATATGAGATAGGAAACATGGAACGTCGAGTAAAACATATTATTCAATCCAACATTCACCTCAAAAGAGCCTAACATCATAAAAAGGGAGGGTGAAGCTACTAATCAGCAAGCACCGGTCGAGAGGACTACCATTTCAGTTCACCCATGTTTGTAGAGCTGAACGATTTGCTTGTCTCAGGCTGTTCATGAGTGAAGATAGGAAGACATTTCAGTGATACTGAGGTCGTTTTCCATAGAGTTTTGCTTCTAGGAATCATATTTTCGATCTTATATTTGCTTCGCTATCCTCTCGAGGTAGCCCATAACAGGCCAGTACAGGCCTTTACAAAGAGTAATAGAATGATAAGGCATTTCGAACCAATATACCTCCATTTATTACACCCCCAAATTCATCGAACATCTTTTCGATACTTTGCTTTAGCTTGCCCTCTCATATTCGGACACACTTCACTTTGTCATACTTTAAAACATATTGTTATTTGTGGGAACAAGTAATTATAATTGTTCCTTAGCTACGCACAGTTTTAGTGACAAATACTAGTACGAGCTATATCTACTGATTAGACAAACCCTTGTTTTAAATTAATAGTGTATTTGTAATATCCTAATGAATAAAAATTAGATTTCCTGATCCAGTGTAAGTCACTTGTTCAGGGAAGTCGCTTATACTGAGTCACGTAACGTCAGAAAATCCATCTTTCTACTCATTAGGATATTACGAATATATTATTCATTTATAACAATCTACCCAATGCCCAATCGATTTGAAATTAGCAAGTCAGAACTTGGTAACGATACCTACAAACCCTTGTTTGTTCCCCCTGCTGTTAGTCTTTTCCTTATTTTTCGGCCATGACTTGGTAACGAATAACGATTATTAGCCCAATAAATAATCCCATTACTCTGTAGTTACCTACTTTTATGAAGAGAACGTGATTGGTATAATGGAAACAATTTTTATTATGACCATTTGTACCAGTGATTGTTTTACTGTACCTGTTTGTTTGAGTGTATTAAAAACACACATTCTTTTGTTATCTGTGACATTGCACGAACTCGTGTACGCTCAGTTGTCTTGCTTGTAAACTTTGGTACGATCTCGGTATTGTTTCGATACCACGAGATCGCCAACAAATAAATCTTAGTACAACTTTCAATTGCCTTTTGATATCTGGCTTACGGAGGGATCTAACCTGGTGACTGGCACGTAGTCTTCCTGTAGTCATAATCAACCGCGACTTGACGCCACACTAAAATCCAAGTCTATTCAATGCCTAGATAATATATCTCCATGAACATTTCATCTCAAAATTATCTTCCTTAACCAATGTAATCTTAATGAATACACTAGCATTGTAATTTATTTGTAAAACGCTGTTAGACATTATTAGTCGACATATAACTGCTGTGTTCGAACTGAACACTTATTATTAGTCCGAAAACATATTGTCCGTTGAAATAGGAAAAAATTTAGCTTCTCCGAATCTGTTTATCGAAATCTTTTCTAGATTTCTTTCTGACAAGGGTTGGATACTAAAGCAATGAAACATGGTGATGGAGAAATTACGTGGTTTACACTGTCTCGTTACAGAAATGCTGATCACAACACACAAACGCCTACCTTATTAAGCAGTGAAGATTATAGTTGGTCCTAGGTCACTCAAGTCCGCGGCTATGGCATTTATGCTTATATTTCAGAAACTATTCCCCAGTATTCTGGATGAGATTGAAATACACGGCCTCATGTATCTAAAAGACACCCATGTCCACACTTGTCAATAAAGCTTGCATAGAGGCAGTCCAAATTGTGCCCACAGAGGCCATGACTCGAGCGGACTAGGGCAAAAGCTGTGCAGTCAAACAGAATATACTACCTTGTCAGTTGGCCTTGTTAAACAGCGCATGACCAAGGGCATCGGGAGTAAATCCTTACCAACTGGACCTGTCGTACCCGGGAAAACTTGCATCGAAGAGCTCTCACAAAATCGACAAAAATCACCTAAACCACAACCTCTTTACAAACCCACCACGTGCCACCGTAAATCAATGTTGTACAACGAAAATACATAGACCTATGGCCCAGATAGGAGAGTCAAGAAATACTCCTTTCTGATACATGGTTGCTACCCACTTTACCTGGAGGTAACCAGGAATGTTGATTCCGAGGCTCTTGCTGTCACTATTCAAGACATACACTCACCTAAATCTAAATATCAACAACAGTTCTGCACCGTCTTTCACAAAAGGAACATGAAGCTGTTGGAACAAATACTTCAGTGGGCCACTAAGAGGATCATGGGATTCAGAGACAAACCGTACGATGACCAACTTCGCCATTTAAAATTGTAGCCGCTATATGACAGAAAGATAAGAGTAAACCCAACAACGACGTGCAGCATATCGAGCATTACAGTTTACCACAATAAAACATCACAACATCAACTAGTGAGTGTTAATAAATCTGCTGGTCTATACTAGCTCATCACTAATATATAGGTGCCATTGAAACATTCAGCCTCAATTTATAGCGCGAAGTTAGTTCTCCGTTTGTAGCTCATGGTCAACTAAAGGGATAGTACCAGACTTCACAAGGTATTATATGAGGTATTCTAAAGACACACTTGCACAACTAAACTTATTAGCTGATAATTGTAGAGATAAGTTTTTGTGATGGGTCACCTTTACTACTACCGTCTTTATGAGCTTATCAAGTCTGTTCCACTATAGTGGAAACAGCTTTCTCAAAAACTACAAGTCCCCTCTAATAACCGTAAATTTATAATGTATTCCCCCATATTTTTATTAGGACGGTTAAGGCCAGTATTGTCTGCATTTGTTCACGTGGGAAATAATGTGCAAAATAATGAGTTTTAATAATTTATCCCATATAGTTTACCCTCGTGGCCAAAATCTTTAGCCCGATCAAACATTCTCTGAGATTTTTCTCCAGAGTAGCCGTAATCACACCGTCAATTAAGAGAATGTGATCTTACTGGATCTTGATACCTTAGTCATCCTAGGGATTGTAGTCACTTCTCAAACAGTTACTAACCTTTAGACTTCGTATATTTCTGTAAGCCTTTTTGACAGACAGTAAAAGTAAAGATACGTGCGGCGTGTTTCACCGGATTAACTCAGCTAGAAATATTAACTGATACAGTGGTAGTATGAGAAATAGTGCACTAGTCAAAGTCATTCGACCAACCTATAATGGCGGAATTCATCTATGGAAATGTTGGCTCCCCAGTCGTAATCCACGTGAAATTTGCAAATCATTGTTGGCATTTGTGTGACGACTCAAAACCGGTCCTAGAAGTGTCCACGTACTTTCATCTCCTGTTGAATCATATACGCCATTCGGTTCCGTTCTCAGTTTTAACCTAATTTTTGTCGTGCATTTAGCATCAGTGTCTCCACGCTGTCCCTAGACTTGCCAACGTATTTTCTTTGTAGTGGCATCCATCGTGGAAACTAGAACAAAAATCCATGTTTATTATCTGTGAATATATATGGTACCGAGTACTCCGTGTTTATTTTCTCTCTCCACTCGGTCAACTTATTTGGTACTTATTTATTTATTTATTTATTTACTTACTTACTTACTTGCTTACTTACCTTACTTGCTTCTTACTTCCTTCTTCTTCTTACTTCTTACTTACCTTGCTCCTTGCCTTCTTACTTGCTTGCCTTCTTCTTACTCTTACTACTACTTACTCCCACTTACTTACTTACTACTTACTTACTCCTGTTACTCCTCGTGAAGGAGCATAGGCCACTCACCAGCATTCTCCATCCAACCCTGTCCTGGGCAATCCTTTCTAGCTCCTTCCAGTTGTAATCCATCGTTTTCATATCTGCTTCTATTATCCGACGCAATGTGTTCTTTGGTCTTCCTCTTTTTCGCTTCCCTTCAGGATTCCAAGTTAGGGCTTGCCTCGTGATGCAGTTTGATGATTTGCGTAATGTATGTCCTATCCATTTCCATCGTCTTTTCCTAATTTCTTCTTCAGCTGGAAGTTGGTTTGTTCTCTCCCACAGAAGGCTGTTGCTGATGGTATCCGGCCAATGGATGTTGAATATCTTGCATAGACAGCTATTTATAAATACTTCTACCTTCCTGATGATGGTTGTTGTAGTTCTCCAAGTTTCAGCTCCATACAGCAGAACTGCCTTGACGTTCGTATTGAAGATTCTCACTTTGATATTGGTTGAAAGTTGTTTTGAGTTCCATATGTTCTTCAATTGTAGGAATGCGACCCTTGCTTTGCCGATCCTCGCCTTTACGTCTGCATCTGAACCCCCTTGTTCATCGATGATGCTTCCCAGGTGTGTGAAGGATTCTATATCTTCCAGAGTTTCGCCATCAAGAGTGATTGGATTGCTGTTTTCCGCTTTGAATTTGAGTACCTTGGTTTTCCCTTTGTGTATACTGAGGCCTACTGATGCTGGGACTGCTGCTACACTGGCTGTCTTTATCTACATTTGTTCGTGTGTTTGCGATAAGAGGGCTAAGACATCTGCGAAGTCCAAATCGTCTAATTGATTCTGAGCTGTCCATTGTATTCCGTGTTTTCCTTCAGATGTCGAGGTCTTCATAATCCAATCGACCACCAGAAGAAAGAGGAAGGGAGAGAGTAAACAGCCTTGTCTGACTCCGGTCCTTACTTGGAATGCATCTATCAGCTGTCCTCCATGCACTACTTTGCACTGTAGTCCGTCGTATGAGTTCCGGATAATATTGACAGTCTTCTCAGGAACTCCGTAGTGACGAAGAAGTTTCCATAATGTCCTCCTATCTACACTGTCGAATGCCTTTTCATAATCAATGAAGTTGATGTATAGTGATGAGTTCCACTCAACTGATTGTTCGACGATGATCCGTAGTGTTGCAATTTGGTCTGTGCACGACCGATCCTTACGGAATCCAGCTTTTTGATCCCGAAGTTGGGCGTCTACTGCATCCTTAATCCGGTTCAGCAACACTCTGTTGAAGACTTTCCCTGGTATTGACAGTAGTGTAATGCCTCTGTAGTTTTCACATTTGCTCAGATCTCCTTTCTCTGGAATCTTGACGAGGTGTCCTTCTTTCCAGTCCATCGGCACTTGTTCCTCCTCCCAAATCTTTTTGAATAGAAGGTAAAGCATGCTTGTGGTTGCTTCGATGTCTGATTTCAGTGCTTCAGATGGTATGTTGTCGGGTCCTGCTGCTTTCCCGTTCTTGATTTGTCTGACGGCCATTCTAATTTCTTCCGTCGTTGGTGGGTTGACATCTATAGGAAGATCTATGTGTGCTGCTTCGATGTCCGGTGGATTCATTGGAGCCGGCCTATTCAGGAGTTCCTCGAAGTATTCTACCCATCTGTTACGCTGTTGTTGAATTTCGGTGATTGGCTTGCCTTCTTTGTCTTTGACCGGTCTCTCTGGTTTACTGTATTTCCCTGCTAGTTTCTTCGTTGTATCGTGAAGCTGTTTCATATTTCCTTCTCTAGCAGCTTTTTCTGCCGCCGTTACTAGTTCTTCCACGTATTTATTCTTGTCGGCTCTAATGCTCCTCTTCACTTGTTTGTTTGCTTCTATGTATTCAGCTTGTGCTTGGACTTTCTCTGCTCGTGTTCGGCTGTTGTTTATTGCTGCCTTCTTGTTCTTCCTTTCTTTGATCTTGTCCAGTGTTTCTGTAGAGATCCATTCCTTATGATGGTATTTCTTTAGACCCAGAACCTCTTGACACGTTGAAGTTAATGCTTCCTTGATGCCTTTCCAGTTGTCCTCCATACTAGTTTCTTCTTCTTTCAGTAGATCTTGTAAGGCTTGGAACCTGTTGTTGAGAGCTATCTTGAATTCATTGAGTTTGTCAGTATCTCGAAGGAAGGCTGTATTGAACCTTTGTAGTGCTGTTTGTCCACTTGTCCAGTTCTTTTCTAGCTTCAGTTTTAAATTGGCTACAACTAGGTGGTGATATGAAGCTACGTCAGCACCTCTCCTGGTTCTCACATCTTCAATTGTCCTTCGGAATTTTTGTTGATGCAAATATGATCTATTTGGTTCTCTGTAGTGTGGTCCGGTAAGATCCATGTAGCCTTGTGTATACGCTTGTGTGGAAATGTTGTGCCTCCTATGACCAATTTGTTGAATGCACACAAATTTGCAAATCTTTCTCCATTTTCGTTCCTCTCTCCCAGTCCATGTCGTCCCATAATATCTTCATATCCAGTGTTGTCTATTCCGACTTTGGCATTTAGATCTCCCATCAGAATAGTTAGGTCCTTTCTTGGGCATTTCTCAATGATTGACTGCAGCCGCTCGTAGAACTGATCTTTAATGTCGTCGTTGCTATCATTGGTGGGTGCATAACATTGGATAATATTCATTAAGATCCCCTCCTTCTTTGTTTTGAATGATGCTTTGATGATTCTGGATCCGTGAGATTCCCATCCTACAAGTGCATTTCGTGCTACTTTGAACAGCATAAGAGCGACTCCCTGAGTGTGTGGAGCATTGTCCTCTTCGTGACCGGAGTATAACAGCATCTCTCCCGTAGCTAGCCTTTTCTGTCCAGCTTGGGTCCAGTGGGTTTCGCTGATTCCCAGTACTGCTAAGTTGTATCTCCTCATTTCCATTACTATTTGACTGGTCTTTCCGGTTTCCCACATTGTTCAAACGTTCCATGTACCTATAAAAATTTTTGCTCTGGTTGTTAGAAGGGGCATCGGCCTCGTGGCTTCCGAAGGAACTCGGCTTTCACCATGAAGCGTCATATTTCTTCTAAATGAAGACCTTCTAAATCTCAGGGCAGAGTTAAAATGGTTTAGATTATTTTTTCTGGTAAGCGTTTTTTAGCGAGTTAGTTTTCTACGGGATGGAGACGCTAACCCCATGCCCAACCCTCCTCCTTTACCCCGGCTTGGGACCGGCAGTAACCCTATAAGAGCTACAGGCGGAGTTAACTTATTTGGTGGACAGGATTTATTGTTGATGAGGACTTTATTGAATCTGACCTTCACGAAGTTCACAAAAAGATACTGCCTTTCCCATACTCTCCAAGACCTGCGTCTTAGAATAAGCTGGTACTTCGGTTATTCAAGATACTTCGACCTTGTACTCTAAGTATTCTGAATTAGACATATTTCTACTGGGTCATTATGTATGGTACTTTTTCACCTCAGATCGTACTACTCAGACGACTACACATTCAGAATAAACCTACCTTCTTATAATGACCCAACTTTGGGCTTATAATTTGGTGACCGGTTGCCGATCACTTCATGTTTCTTTACCTCACAACGCCATGTCATATACGAAGGAACCGAAACCACTCCCTTGGAGTGATGATAAAAAAAATCCACTGGGATGGGCTAAACGTCTATTCCGAATGCAAGAATCTCAACAATTGCTCAACCAATCGAAGGAACCTCCTTTACTGCATATGATCTCTCGGCTAAAGCCTATGAAGGGAGTCATTCACTACCAGAGAGCCATCCTTGAAAAATATGGTCTTGGAAAGGACACAAAAGTAATGTAATACATTATTTCATATGTTTTTAGAATCACAACTGGGTAGTCGTTAAAAATACTCCATCAGTCAACCGAGATTTATACGAGATAAAACATCTTATTCGGATACAGCCTGTTATTTTCGAGAACGGGTTACCAACTGAATCTGATTTACTTGCCTGTAGACTGCTTCCAGATGGCAGATTTTTCAGACATCGGGGTCTTTCTGTTGATTCTCAGTTATTGGATTCTTCAGAACCGAACCAAACAAACCTATCGGTATACAATCCTAATCAACCTTATGATTTAAAAGTTAGTTTCGTCAATTGTTTCCTCCTTAGTTCACTCAGTGGTACAGTAAGTATTTATCACTTAACTCTACATCTTCGAAATGCAAAGCTGTGTGAAGAGTGACCTAGTTACGCAAAGGACGTATAACGAAGTATATGTCTTACACTTTGAAAAATTAACGTATACTCGTTTGCCTATGACGGGTTTGTGTACTCAGTCTTGAGCCACATCTGTATTATGTGAACTAATAATAATACACAGCAGCCCGAAATGCTGTGGAGCGTGTTCGAATCTCCATTTCAGAAGTGGAAAACTAAATTCTTTAACTACTAAACCTATTTGTTGACTAAATGCTTATATCAGGATATTTATTTATTTTAACACATAGATATTGGTACAAGGAGGCACCAAATACATATGCGCCACACAAATCTCATTCGACATGTGTGAGGGCTGTGATACTGACCGGGTGCACAAACCGAAGCAGGTGGTTTTCTTAGGGGCCACTCCCCGAGCCTTCGACCTGAAGGTCTGACCCACAAGGCAGTGGAGCATCGTGAGGAGATGCAGTCCCATGGATGCTGGTGATCAACAATTGGTTCATACGCCATTTGTTCCCTCAGGATACTGGAGCCCATGTGCACCGTTGATTTGGAATCCGGTTAAAGCACCGGACATTCGCTTTTCGTCCTCTCATTTTTGTAAACAACATCTATCAAAGTGAATATTATTCTTATATCCTGATGGCCCCCAAATGCCCTGGTACGGCCGAGAGTGGGGAGAGTCCGCTCTCCCTCTCGAAATGCTCTGACATGGCCACGCGTATATAGTCTCTGCCAGGGAAGTCCTACTCACTGCCTTCTCGTGGAGGGGTGTTGTTTACGAAAATGAGAGGACGAAAAGTGAATGTCCGGTGCTTTAACCGGATTCCAAACCAATGGCGCATATGGGCTCCAGTATCCTGAGGGAACAAATGGCGTATGATCTAATTGTTGGTCTCCGGCTACCATGGGACTGCATCTCCTTACGATGCTCCACTGCCTTGTGGGTCAGACCTTTAGGTCGAAGGCTCGAGGAGTGACCCCTAAGATAACCACCTGCTTCGGTTTGTGCACCCGGTCAGTATCACAGCCCTCACACATGTCGAATGAGATTTGTGTGGCGCATATGTATTTGGTGCCTCCCCCGCCACGAGAAGGCAGTGAGTAGGACTTCCCTGGCAGAGGCTATATACGCGTGGCCATATGAGAGCATTTCGAGAGGGAGAGCAGACTTTCCCCATTCTCGGCCGTACCAGGGCATTTGGGGGCCATCAGGATATAAGAATAATATTCACTTTGATAGATAGTAGTTTGAAGTTACATTTTCCAGTACATCAAGCAATTGAAGGATGATACTGAGACCTATGTAGTACCTATTTGAAAAGAAGTTCATGAAGTAAGCTTAACTTTTATTCGTAATTTTCAGGTTGGTATACATAGACATTTTTAAAAATGGTTGGGTTTTATGTTAGACGTGAGATTTTGCCTAGGTTCTCATACATACTCGGATAGATTTCCTGGTTATCAAACACCGGAGATATCTTTCCCAGTATATATTGACCCATCAGCGATTTTTGTAGCAGTCTGATTTGATATATCTCATCATCGTACTTATACATGAAAAATGTCGGCTCTAACTTCTAAGCCCCAGTGACATTTCACTTTTAATGGATGTACTATTTTAAGTCCACAATTCATCATACGGTATATATGCCTCATGAACAGTGGGTTTTTCTTACCAACGTAAGTTGTCTATAAAAGACAAAGTCGCTAAAATTGCACTTAATCAGGTTTATCTCACTTAAGAAAATCCTGTAGAAATTGTTACTAAACAACAAAAAGAACCTAATTTTAGTTATAAGAACCCCAGTTGTATGATCAAACTTAATTGAAAGGTTGGCATAATCTCCGTTTGATTCAAAGATGCTTAGGAAAATGTCAAAAACTTTAAACTGTGATCCACATTTCATAAATTTATTGCACTTTGTTTTGCTAAACACTTTTTTCCTCTATAGGCTTTATTACATTCTAATGAAGAAAATTTCAGATATCTAAGCAGTGCATACCTAAGAAGGTGGCACAACAAAAGATGGGCCAATCATGACTTCTTCAAGGAGTTTTTCACTTCACACTACAAATACAAACTTAATCAAGATGGAAATGAATATCGTTATAGTGGTCTTTCGCGATTAGACAAAGCAATAACTCATTCACTTGAGTCTAGAAGAAACCCCGATGGAACTCTTAAGCAGCCAAACTGCAATCGTTTTGATGCTGATTGGAATACTTATCCTTGGTCAAGATACTGAAATTTAAACCTGTTGGTTTAGGATTTTCTTGCCATGATCGTTTCGAGCTGTGTACAAATATTTGATATATTTAAGAATAAAATCCAATCAACTATCACTTTTGACTTCAATAATGTTACTCCATAATTATTCTGCAAACTTATATCTTATATTATTATAGTATCTCAATGGCTCAACAGTATTGTATGTCTACCTTTGGCTACCTTACTATTTTGTTTCATGACAAGCTAAACCAATACTACATATTATTTCCAGCGTTTATTTGGATGTGATAGATGTATTTCAATAATGTAACCCACCAGGTATAGTATAGAATAGGTGGGACTACAATTTTGTGCCTTGAGTTTGAGTAACACTGTGCAAGACGTAGTGATACCATCCAACTGTCCAAACCAAAGTCGGTGAACTAGAATCCGGACCTAATGACCAAGTGATTCAACGATTGAGCAGTCCAAATACTGGCCCATCGGTTACACGTTTCGCTGACTGAGTATTCTGTTACATCGAATGTAGTTACCGTCCCGATATTATGGTATTCGCCTATAAAGGCATACACTGATAAAGATGAGCTGAGGAGACTACCAGTGTAGCAGCAGTACGTCTAAACATACACAAAGGGAAAAGCGAAATTCTCCGATACAGCACAGCATGTACCGATCTAACCACACCTGACGGAGAAGCCTTGAAAGATGTAGAAACCTTTACATATCTGGACAGCATCATTGATGAACATGGTGGATCTAATGTAGATGTGAAGGCGCCGATCGGCAAAGCAAGAACAGCATATTTACAACTGAAAAACATCTGGAACTCAAAACAATTGTCAACCAACTTCAAGGTCAGAATTTCCCATACAGATGTGGAGACAGTTCTACTGTATGGGGCGGAAACCTAGAGAACTACGAAATCCAGAAGATACAAGTGTTTACTAACAGTTGTCTACGTAAAATACTTCGGATCCGACCCCTGGACCTCTTTTACCAAATTTCAAGTTCGTTGATTGCACTAAATTTACCGTCTAAATGTTAGATAACTGTAAGAGGAGAGAATTTCGAGTTACATGATAGGGGCTTGGCAAGATAGTGTATGTTTTCGGCTGTCTAAACCTCTCTACTGTAAAAGTTCATACGAATTACCAAACAGGCCACCTCGATTCTTCGATCACTATTCGAAGTCGATTTATGAGATAGCCTAACTGATATAACAATAGTAGCGAATTGTTTCCAAATTCAAGAAATTACCGTAGTTGAAAATATGCTTCTCATTGTACGTCTAAGAAATCACCTTTTTGATTGATCATAGAGGCGAAAAAATAGAGTAAACTAATAGACTTTCAAACCCTTAAAGATTCTACTCCTCAATTGTGCTGCTCGCCTTTTTCGATCGCACCCTTATTAGAGTGAACCTATTGCTGTAACTTAATTATCATGAATAAATAATAAAACATGGCGAGACTATAATTTATAGACGATCTTTGAACAAATCTTAAGTGTCCCTGATAAATATCAGCCAATCAGAAAGCAGTTAGTATAGAGTTAAAATACATAAAAAACCAAGGAATTATAGTGGATACACTTCTTTTACATGGTCTAAAAACTTTCTGAGGTTAGCAAGAGGTTCCGAAATCGTATTGCATACAGTAGAGGAAGTCACCCATATGACTCCATAATAGTCGACCTCTTAAGCCGTGGTAAGGTATCAAAAACTTTCAGCCTCGACCACATAACTTTAATATTGTTTGTGTGCACTCCAGTTGTTTGGTGCACAAAATACCGCTTGTGGATAACGACACGGTGCACATACCCAAATCTATGCAAGCACTGGTATACTCCAATCATCCGTACATATTGTAGTACCCAGCTGCAGATATTCCCGTATAATTGGCATTATCGTTGAAGTCTGTTGGTTTCTAACCCGTTAGAAGTGTCTCTTTTTTGACGACCTGTCGTATATTCCAAGGACCTGTGAGGTATATTTATGGAAGTGCTACTTACCCACTCTTCTTTAACACTACGTCTTCTGTCGAATTTTCGTTTTCCGACAACTGTTTGGCCTATTTCAACAATTCGCCTGACTGCCCCAGACGGCTTGTGTAAGCTTGTCATTTTCACTGCGCATATATCTCATACCACTGAACAGCCGGAGCTTCAGTAACATCTTCAAATGTTGCAGCCAGTTTTGCGGGTGCTGTTATTATCCAATTCGCAACAGTTATCATAATTTGCCTGTCTCAATCAGGATCGAGCGGAAGAAGTTTCTCTTCTAGCACACCTCTTCCTCCAACATATATTACTAGTAACTTGGGAATGAAACGTCTTGCTACTTTTGTTTCTTCCCATTATTTATAAACAGTTTCGCCAAGATTCGGACAGTTTGACAGATGAAGTTTGTCAAACAAATTAACTTTGTTGGGATTCCAGCGATCGAAACTGAGTAGTCTCAACATCTTGCATGGTCGTCCAGTCTAAGCTTATATAAAAAAGCAGTTAAAGATATATAGAGTAACAACAACTTTGCACTACAAATTTATTTATTCGTGTGCAGATGTTGATTATAATTGTTATGACTATGAGATACTAAGTATACAACGTGCTGAAACTGTGGCAACTGACTGTGTATGCGTATTGTGTCGCATAACTTTTACATCCAAACCAACTCGATTAATTAATTCCTCTATGCAGCAAGAATCACCCAGCTAATTAAGGTGGAGTATGAGATTCCCACTCTGCCAATAGCAACGGACTTCGCGCAGCTTAACGGATACTAAGGGACGAAATTAATTTGTCTATTGATCTTTCAAGAGGTGGAAGATCACTTCATGGTCTACAAAGCTGACACGCTCTTGAGTGTTGCGTACAATCTGGTTTATCTCACTTCTATACTAATTGTCCTCTATTGTATGATCATTAGCTAAGGTCAGTAAAAAGTCTCAGTATAATTCTGTTTGTACTAAGTGAAGTTTAGAACCCTATCATCCCATTAATGAGTATATCTTTTGAGTGAAGATGAGTAGTAGGGAGATGTTCGAATTCTGCTTCATCTACTCCTCTACAAACACCCACTATCCTTGCACAACAGAGTTGCTAATTGATTACCCTCTTTCTAGAAGTGTTTTTGAAAATTGCAGGTAATTGTGATGCGTAAAACTTACGTTTGTACCTAGTCTTTCGTCAACCTTATGAGAGCTTTCCATACTGCTGAACAGTTCGTTTTAGTCCTCTCAAACACAAAAGCTTTCTCCGAGATATGGAATTAGCCAGAACCAACTTTACAGACTGAAAATTTATGTAGCCTATACCATTAACGGTTGACGAGCTTCCTACGGAGCGGGTATCGCTTGAACTGTCGGTAGCTGAGTGTGACCCTTCATTTTGTATACGTATTCTACATAAAAGTCGATTGAGTTGCGATATCTCGTATTATGAAATGACAGTAAGTCCCATTATAAGCTCTTGGTTGCCTCAGTTCTACTTCTTTTAGAAACCCTTCGCCAACGAACACTTATCTGAAAATGATATCAGCTTTACTATTTGAAATAGACGTGACAACAAAAAACAACGCTGACTAAAACTGGTATTGACAAAGCTAATTTATTAGTTTGTGGGTCCTACGATTGACCAGCTAAAGTGATGCTTTTAACTGGAGGGAGAAGGGTACAGGTAAATGGCGCCTATGAAAATAAATTTCATGCCCTTCGAAAATTATCCCGTCTCAAAACATGATAATCACCCTTTACCATGTATGAAATCTATTATATAGTTGTTTTCTTAGTAAAAATTGTGACGAAATCACCTATCTCAACATATGCCTGTTATCGCAAGTGATAAGGAATATTGTAATTTTGTTTTCTTTATAGATACATTCATCCATAAAGTCAACTGACTGACATGATTGAGACAGTCTCTGCTTACTGTTCTTTGTTGTTTTTAAGATGTATGCATTTTTAGGGGAATTGCAATAAAGCTAAATCTGACACGAGGAACTACTGCTACATTACATGTAAGCTAAGCTACTCAACTAGTTCCGGGAAAATGTAATAGATTTGATTTTTCGATTATTAAACTGGCATATAATACTACAAGGTGATTAAAACTAGTCGACTGCAAAAGTGTGAACATCAGAAACCCCATTTTACATGACACAGTCCTAGTGGACACAGCTCGACACAAGAGAATCTTATTTACGGATATCTAATGTACTCTTTTTATAATTTAATCAAGTATGTGACCTCATATGGTTGAGACATCTTCAAATGACTATCTTAAATGCTGTCATGGGAAATATCTTCACAGGGTTGTTTACCTATTGCAACGTTAACGAAATTTATCTTAAATACCCAAAGTATAAACTATTCCTCATATAGTTTAATGTCAAGTTTTATTTTAAGTAATTTGACGTTATATAAAGTTGGACGTGTATACATGAATGGTTTGGTTAATAGATGAGACACTGTCAAATGTGTTAGAATATAATTATTGCACCACGATTTGTATTCTAAATATGAGAATTTTGAAACGCTATAATGACATTAACCAATCAGATTATTACTAGGTCACCCTATAAACATGAGAGTTATCCGTGAATTTAGTGTACACTGCGTGATGACCAAGGCACGTAAATAAACAAACATCAGAAAGTATGTCTCACTAGATGCTTAAGAAAAAAATAATATTCTAAAATGTACATTGTTACAGTACTGATTTAAATCATAAGATCAACAAAAAGGACTATCACAGTGAGAAATTCAGATACGATTCATGAGAGGATACTAAACACCAGCTGCAATCTGAAAGTTGACTTTTTGCATTAGTTTCTGGTCTAAACGTTTATGCCTGTGACAAATTATAGCAAGACTGCATAGTGCCAATAGAATTAGTGAACATTTAAAAATCATAAAGCGACGAAATGAGTCTGACAAGCTTTGATGTGTACTTTCTGTACATGTTACTTCTCCATCCTGTTAGAAAAAATTGTCAAAACAGTCGAATAATAAGAAATACGTACGTTAAGATTAAATTGTATGAATTAAACTATTGATCATACCACTATTCAGAACCTTTTTCTATACAGTATGACAATCTCCTTACACTATGTTGGTGTGATAAAGTGATACTGGTCGATACATACTTGCGTCAGGTCTTACGATGTTTATGACTGACTGGGAAATGGAGGAAACATTGCTGAGTAAACATTTGATCAACCCATCCAAAGTTGTGTACCGAACCCACTGAGTCTCAAAACTTAATTCATAGAAAATTGTAGATGTCTTTTCATGTATTCACGATTACATTGGAAAATTTATATGAACTAAATCAAATGCCAGGAGCATAAGCAACTAGATTTTCATTACGTTTCAAATCTAGAAAAAAAAATGTGGCGAACTGGGATTTTACTAAAAGGTGTGAAGATACTAAAGTATTCAAATAATCAATGAGTCGAAAATTGGTAAAATATCCCATGAACATTAGGGGTGCATTCACTTCTTGTCATTGTGGTTGAACAATTTTAGTCAACGTTCTCGAAAATTTCACCTGTGTTTAAAACAAGTACTAGCAATTACCGACTTCATGACATTATGTAGTATCTGGCTACCTTCAAACTCCACTTTATCATACTTAAGACAACATTATATAATGACTCACCTATCTCTTCTGGTATAACGTCCATAACCTAATCATCCGATTTGTCTACAATCGGAGTCGAATTTTAGCACTGTTGACCTGATAGTTTTACTAAAAACGAACAAAGATTTTTGCAACTTATAAATTTATTTCACTTCTAATGACCCTTAGATTACCATCACACTCCGGATATACTTATAAATCAACTCGTAATGTCGGAAAATGAAAAGTTAAAATAGGAACAGGCATCAAAAGTTTGGTGGCTAACCTTCGTTACGCAAACTGAACCATTAGACCTCTTTGAGTAAGGAAAAATTTTCTCATCCAACTGGTTCGACCTAACAAGGAATATCAGCGCAATACTAAACTTTTATATTAAAACATGATTCTCACGTTATGACAACTCCTGAACAGAGAATAATATAGTTTAGTGTGCATATTCTAGGCATTAAAAAGGACTTGATGACTAGTAAAAATGCCGTTTCCCAGTAATCCGATCGAAAATCAAAGTAATCGCATATATGAACGCCGGAAATTGATCCAAATAAATTTCCACCACCAGTTTAGGGAACTGAGTCTGAAAAAAAAATCACACAAGTGAACGAAATGTCTAATACAAAATGATGCAAACCAAATGTGTAACATCAATCCCCTCGATAAAATTCAAACTGGACGAATGCATTGCATTTAATGATAAACAAACAGTCAATCACAATGTTTTTAGTCTTGCTTGTTCCTTCCTTCAGTAATGTAGTCTCTTGAAGACATTTAGTTGATCAGTCATAAGCAACGTAGAACCTAAAATATGTGCTCCGGTTCGAATAGCCACACCAATTTAACACGCGATAAAATTATCACAAAAATACCATGGTGTAGAATTAATGATGTAGTAGTAGTAGTAGTAGTAGTAGTAGTAGTAGTAGTAGTAGTAGTAGTAGTAGTAGTAGTAGTAGTAGTAGTAGTAGTAGTAGTAGTAGTAGTAGTAGTAGTAGTAGTAGTAGTAGTAGTAGTAGTAGTAGTAGTAGTAGTAGTAGTAGTAGTAGTAGTAGTAGTAGTAGTAGTAGTAGTAGTAGTAGTAGTAGTAGTAGTAGTAGTAGTAGTAGTAGTAGTAGTAGTAGTAGTAGTAGTAGTAGTAGTAGTAGTAGTAGTAGTAGTAGTAGTAGTAGTAGTAGTAGTAGTAGTAGTAGTAGTAGTAGTAGTAGTAGTAGTAGTAGTAGTAGTAGTAGTAGTAGTAGTAGTAGTAGTAGTAGTAGTAGTAGTAGTAGTAGTAGTAGTAGTAGTAGTAGTAGTAGTAGTAGTAGTAGTAGTAGTAGTAGTAGTAGTAGTAGTAGTAGTAGTAGTAGTAGTAGTAGTAGTAGTAGTAGTAGTAGTAGTAGTAGTAGTAGTAGTAGTAGTAGTAGTAGTAGTAGTAGTAGTAGTAGTAGTAGTAGTAGTAGTAGTAGTAGTAGTAGTAGTAGTAGTAGTAGTAGTAGTAGTAGTAGTAGTAGTAGTAGTAGTAGTAGTAGTAGTAGTAGTAGTAGTAGTAGTAGTAGTAGTAGTAGTAGTAGTAGTAGTAGTAGTAGTAGTAGTAGTAGTAGTAGTAGTAGTAGTAGTAGTAGTAGTAGTAGTAGTAGTAGTAGTAGTAGTAGTAGTAGTAGTAGTAGTAGTAGTAGTAGTAGTAGTAGTAGTAGTAGTAGTAGTAGTAGTAGTAGTAGTAGTAGTAGTAGTAGTAGTAGTAGTAGTAGTAGTAGTAGTAGTAGTAGTAGTAGTAGTAGTAGTAGTAGTAGTAGTAGTAGTAGTAGTAGTAGTAGTAGTAGTAGTAGTAGTAGTAGTAGTAGTAGTAGTAGTAGTAGTAGTAGTAGTAGTAGTAGTAGTAGTAGTAGTAGTAGTAGTAGTAGTAGTAGTAGTAGTAGTAGTAGTAGTAGTAGTAGTAGTAGTAGTAGTAGTAGTAGTAGTAGTAGTAGTAGTAGTAGTAGTAGTAGTAGTAGTAGTAGTAGTAGTAGTAGTAGTAGTAGTAGTAGTAGTAGTAGTAGTAGTAGTAGTAGTAGTAGTAGTAGTAGTAGTAGTAGTAGTAGTAGTAGTAGTAGTAGTAGTAGTAGTAGTAGTAGTAGTAGTAGTAGTAGTAGTAGTAGTAGTAGTAGTAGTAGTAGTAGTAGTAGTAGTAGTAGTAGTAGTAGTAGTAGTAGTAGTAGTAGTAGTAGTAGTAGTAGTAGTAGTAGTAGTAGTAGTAGTAGTAGTAGTAGTAGTAGTAGTAGTAGTAGTAGTAG